>NC_136711.1:15901155-16501155 GCF_947650265.1 Symphodus melops | reverse complement strand
CTCAGTTACCGTATGTTGCCCACAAACACATTATTTATCACATCATCATGGAAAGCCCAGAGTGTGTGTGTGTGTGTGTGTGTGCGTGTGTGTGTCTGTGTGTGTGTGTGGGTGGTGGGGGTATGCTCTTAAGCTCTCAGAGGAGAGAGGATATTAACTCCACACCAGCGGCCGTCATGGTGAGTGTGTTAGTGTGTATATAGGTAGGATGGATTTGTGAGTGGGTGATGGAGATAATCATATCCTTAACACTCCCTGCTGGCCTGCAGGATATTAACTCTTCCCTGTAATCCCACTTCCCTGCTGATGCAGCACACACTGAACGGGACTGTTGCCAGTTTCTGGTCCACATGCCATGTGCCACTCACGCAGACATATAACACAGAAGACGGTTCAACAGTGTGTGTGTTCAGGTACGGTTTGTGTGTTCTGATTGAAATCGGGTTTTGGGGGTGAATGCCCACCGTCTCCGAGGAACTGCAGCAGAGCCAAGTCTATAAGTCGTTTCCAGCGGGAGTCTTTCTGCAGAGCGATGCCGTATCCTGTGGTGGCGAACACTTTCCCACTGCCGATGGTCACCAGCTTGCAGCCTTCGTCCTTCCCGGCCATGTAATTCAAAACAGCAGCATCGTAGATGAACGCGTCCAGCTTCCTAAATGCAAATAGATTCAGATATAAAACCTTGGCTTAAATACCTTTTCTTTCTTTTTTTACAGTTTATAAAGTGCAAAAAAAACAAAACCCTTTCTTTCAACCTGTTCTGATGTGTCTTAAGGCTGCATGTGTTGTGTTTTAAAGGGAGAAGACATTTAAATATAATCTTTTGGTTAGCAGGATTCATCCTCTGGTGACCACAGAAGTCATCACCAACTTTTCCTTCACTTGATCTAATATGTTGTATTTTATTTTTGTGCCATAATGACAGAGACAGAACAGTGGATAGAGTTAGAAACCCATTCTGTAGTCTCAGAACAAAGGGCGTACAAACGAACCACAAGGCTTTTACTTGATCTAATATGTGCTCATTTATTTCAGTCTGATCCAAACGTCACCTTTAGAGCCGGGCTGCTGATTTAAATGAAGGTCATAAACATTGATGGTTTACCTGCTTTAGACAAGTCTCTGAAAGTTATTTTTAATCTGCACTGACACAACTCAGATTTAAACTAAACTCAGTTTGAAGTTTAAAAATGTGCAAAAATGAACTCAGGTATTTTGAGCTTAGTTCTTTTTTTAAAGCACAGCCGTTTGACAGCCTTTTTTCTTTACAAATTGAGCTTCTCTTAGACGCGTTTTCATCTAAAAATACTGCCGTCACGTTGGCCTAAATCACAAATAGAAACTACTGCACAAAGAGCATCAAATCTCTGCTGCATCACCCAAAATATGATCATTGTTACGATGCTGTTTCATGTCTCCACTGACAGGAGGATCTGTTCAATTCAACCGGTTACATAATCGCCTAATGAAGTCTAAATGTCAGGAAAACTGTACCCGGTTTTGAGGCTTTCTAGCGCTTCTTCCACCCCCTTCTGGTTGTATTTCATCATGTGTGTGTGCATGTCCGGGTAATTGCTGCGGATGTTCCTCTCCGTGCTCCCGTTTGGGACCGTCCCGAAGCGGAAAGGCGGGTAATGCTCGTGTGGTTTCTGGAACTGTGGGGGGAGAGAGAGAGAGAGAGAGAGAGAGAGAGAGAGGAGGAGGAGAGGGAGAGAAAGCGGGGAGAAGATATGAGAGATGAGGAGAGGAAGACAAGAGAAGCAGAGATTTGGTTTAGCAGATGCGGGGAGAGAAAAAAAAGGGAGCAAAGAACAAAAGGTAAGGAGAGGAGGTGGACTGAGAGGAGTGAAAAGAGGGGAGGGAGGGAAGGGAGAGCGACGAGGAGCAGACAGAAGAGAACGTGGAACGGACAGGGGAATGTAAAGATACAAGTGGAGGGGAGGGGAATTAAATGTAGAGAGGTGGGTAAAACAAACAATGACAAATAGAAGAAAAGTTGATGGGGATGAAGAAATGGGAGTAAAGAGAAGATGGTGAAGGAAAAAGGAAATAGAGAGAGGAACAAATAGAGTAAAGAGAAAAGAAATGTACAGTAAGGGGAAGAACAAATAATGGAGGAGAGAGAAGCAGAAGAGCAGAAATAATTGAAGTAAGGAGAAAAATGGGACCATAATGGAGAAATGAGGTTGAAACGAGTAAAGAGGATCAAGAGCTTCACAATTAAAAGAAATCCAGTTTTACAATTTTATACCTAGAAAGACTTCCTCAACACTTCGGTGCGAGTCGACCAATCATTTTAAATTGAATGTGATATTTGTGAATCATTTCCCTGCCCACGGATGATCCTAATCCAGTTGAAATCTGTGCCGATCGAAGATCACATCGCACGAGCTGACGTCGTCATGCAGAACGAAGTAAAAAAAAGAAAGAAAAAAAGCGTCCGTAAGAGCTCAATTAGACTGTAAACAGGAAAGGTCCATTCATCTTGGTTACGGCGCTGACCTTCTGAGCCCAGTGAAAATGAATGAGCCAATCGGAATGAAAGCATGTGAGTGGGAGTGTGTGTGTTTGTGCGTGTGTGTGTGTGTGTAAATAAAATCAGTCTTCAGCTGCAGCTGCGATGGATTCAGTCTGAGATGCAACACGTAGTTTCTATCAACCAGCTGTTTGAAAACAAAAGTCCACATCACTGTGGAAAAACTCCAACTGAAGGTTTGTCTAATTACTGACCTCACACTGACAGTCATGTCAGCTTCTAGATATGTTTCCACTGTACATACTGTTAAACACTATTCCAAAGCATCTCATTGTAAACTGAGCTGCAGCCTTTTGGCCTTCGTTCAGTTCATTAAATCAAATTAATTCTTGTCTTTTTATGTTGGACAGAGCATAATAATCAAAACAGACCTTTTACAATATTGATGTAAAAGTGTCAGGAGCTCCTAACCAATAACAGCCATCGGGCCAAAGACCCTAATTAATGTTTTGTACTCTGGTTGGTTGAATTTTAAAGCTTATTAGCCAACCAAAGCAGTCTATGACACACACATACAGATATATACATACACACACACACACACACACATATATAAATACACTGTATACACTGTATATACTGTATATATATATATATATATACACTGTATATACAGTAGATATATACATCTACTGTATATAATATATATATATATATACTGTATATATATACATATATACACTGTATATACATACATACATATATACACTGTATAGAGTGTGTGTGTATATATATATATATATATATATGAACACACACAGACACGTGTATATATGTATATCAGTCAAGTACTGTATAAACCAGCGAGCCTCAGTAAGTCAGGGGCAGCTGAGGTTGTGCAGGCTGATTCATACTGCTGGAACATAATGCATGTGCACAAAGTTAATATAATCAGTTAATTCAAGCATAGATCACTGGTGTGGCTCTGTTGATCCCTGTCGGGGGGGGGATTGTTTTGAGTCCCTGTTTCCAGGTTGAATAAGTGTTTGTGTGAAGTGTGCGGGTGTGATGTGTGTGAGGGAAAGCGTGGGCGCTGTTTTCTTCTGCGGCTTGGTGTTTTTTAATCATTTGACATTTGGCGATCTTGTTTTGACAGTGCCAGCGAGAGGAAAGATTGAGACGGCGCAGGAGTAATATTGATGGACGGATTGAAATACTGACAGAGCAAGTCGAGAACTCAGACAGCATCTGTAACGCCGGAGCGAAGGGATCGATCAGTCACTCATGCCACAGAGCTCCCCCGCTGATAGGAAAAGGACAAAGATGTTCACCGCAAAGTCCTTTTACTTGACTTCTCTTTAAAAGCTTTCTGCGAGTCTTTTGTCTGTCTTCTCTCCGAGGTTTAATAGTCGATGAAGAGAGCGAAGACGAGATGACGTGAGCTGGATTCAAACACAAAGACGGTTTCCTCCGTATCTCACAGCACCACAAAAACAGCCTGCTCTCTTTATGCCTTCAATGACGTTTATAATCATGTTATTTTTCAAAGTGCAAAGAGATGTTTTTGTAGTCTTTTACCTTCTTGTCAGAGAGCCCAGAAACGGTGTCGATGTATTGCTCCTGGATCATGAAGGCGGCCAGGTTGGCAGTGTAAGACGCCAGGAAGATGACGGCAAAGAAAGCCCAGATCAGGACCATGATCTTACTGGTCGTTCCTTTAGGGTTCTCAATGGGGACCGAGTTATTGAAGACGATACCCCACAGCAGCCACACCGACTTGCCGATGGTGAACGTTGGGCCACCAGGAGCTGAGGACATCATAAGCCATAGATGGACAGCACGGAGGAAAATGATTAAATTGCACCAACACATTGTCAACACTGTAGATGTTGAAAGTGAATCTAATGCTTGACCATTCTTTTCTCTTTAAAATGGGCAATGGCCTCTGCAGTCTTTTAAGTGAAATAAGTTCACCCTGTTAGTGTTCATGAGCCATTTCTTGCCATTCTGCAACCTTCCAAACAACAGTTT
Source organism: Symphodus melops (assembly GCF_947650265.1). NCBI lineage: Eukaryota > Metazoa > Chordata > Actinopteri > Labriformes > Labridae > Symphodus > Symphodus melops. Next base: position 16,496,648 of record NC_136711.1, on the reverse strand, counting down.
CAAATCTTCAGTTCCGTTTCAATCGCTCTCCGCCACCGTTGCTCATGTGCAGAAATGGAGGGTGCCACCGACATCAATCACACTTCGATTGGCGCAGCGACGACTGCTAATTAAAACAGGGAATGACCTTTCGGACCTGGCGACAAGGCACGCTCTGTCAGCACGAGAATTCTGGGATTGATTAATCCTCTCCCCAAAATTCTGTTGAGGAACTTGAAAGTGCAGACTGGGGGTTGATTTAGCAGCACGCACACAGATGGGAGCTTTATATTAAATGCTAATTAAGGATCTTTCATGGATCTTTGATTTCAAACCTTCAAGCTATTTCATTCATCAAATTAAGCCAATATTTATATATTTGTGTTGCAATGTTACACCAGCAGACACTGTCAAATATTTAGGGGTGACAAAATGTGATACTACAGAAGTATGTGTAATAAATATGAAAACTGCATTTTTAACATTACAAGCTCACTTCGCTGGGAATACAACAAAAAAATGTTGTCCGTTCTGTGCAAGCAGCAACCTCCATGTCAACATGGAAGCGCAAAACTCTGCAGTTCCTGCAAATGATCAGTAGGGGCTGGCTCCAAAAGTCAATAACTACCCATCAGGTCCCATTATAGATGACAGTGTTCACAGTCTGGTTCAACAGCTCATGTGTCTGTTGGTTAAAACAGTGGACGTGAGGTGGATTTTTGGTGAAACTCATCTGTTACGTTACAATAAGGCAAAGAGCTTTGCACATTTTGGATAATAAGGCTGATGGCTGAGTGGAGTGAACGGCGAACCGGCAAATTGTTTTCAATGTGAAAAGCGTTTGAGCACTCAAGTTGAAAATATTTGCATTTTTTTTATAAAGGCGTTGTTCACATCACTCGCTCTCTTTTCAAAATGTATGATATTCTCCGTATTTTTGACACCTATGAACCCACATCCGTCTTTGCTCCACGTCAGCAGGAGAGTAAAAACCATCTAAAAAAAACAAAAAAAAAAATCAAGCAACGGAGCAGTGACAGACTTTTCTGCCGGGGAAAAAAACTCGAGGTGGACACAGCTTTAGAGCCGAAAAAGATGGACTCTGCTGGAATTTCTCCAATTTCTGAAATGATTCTTCTTTGATCATTCACTCACTAAATAATTCACTTTACTGAAGATGGATCAGCTCTCGCAGTTTAAGTGAAACAAAGAGGTTAGTGACTCACTTTTGGCGCTGACCAGACTGCGGTTGTAGCCCACAGGACTGAAGTACTCAAACACAAACACCGTCACTGCCACCACAGTCAGGCACATCACAAACATCATGACCCACACTGCCGGGCTGTAGGGCTCTGGAGAAGAAGGAGACGAGAGGGAACAAACATGAGGGATTAAAGTTAGTCTCTTTTGTGCATTCTGCCTTTAAACCTCAGCCTGTGATGAGAGTCGCCATATGTGGCGGGAGGATAGCAGCAGGACGACGAAGAAGAAGAAAAGGCGACTGATGAGAAAATGCAAAGACAGAAAATTCACTGTTTGGGATTTTGCGCTGAATTTTCTTGTTTGGGGTTTTGGAAAAGGAGATTTAGGTGTGTGTGTGTGTGTGTGTGTGTGTGTGTGTGTGTGTGTGTGTGTGTGTGCAACGAGTGAAGGGATTTTGTTGTAGGCCACGGTTATCGACGGGATGAAAGCTTAATGGGAAGTTTCCTGAAGCGTCTGCAGAGATAGAACTTGTTTAAGTAGGCCATCCTGGGGGAAAGTGGTGAGAAAGTAGATGGAAACATGGCCGAATACTGTACATCAAACTCCAGGATAATGGATTTAGTACGACCAGATATCTAACCAAAATGAATGAAGGAAAAGCTGTTTTGTTTTCTCACCAAGAAAGGCAGATGGGGAGACCGTCCCATTGCTGCGGGCGACCATGACGCTGATGCCCGTCTCTACAAACGGCACGGAGAAGTCGATGATTTCCGAGCGCTCCTCGTTGATGGTGAGAGAGCCGATGGCCATGTCAGCTCGTCTATACACAACCTGAGAGATGAAAGACAGAGGATAGAGTTAAGTACAGCACAAGCACAGTGACGCATCGACTGTGAAGAAGTCTAAACACATCCTGTCCTGCATTTCCACCCAGATATTTTTGGGTTCTGTAGAATTCTTCAAAATACACCAGAATGGGTGTCCCAAAGAAAAGACTGAGCACAAATTCTGATTTTCACACGCAAGAGTGATGCAATGTCAGAATGTAGCAAACGCTATTGTAAGGCATGACTCTACTAATGGCTGTCTGCAGAGGTGTGGAAAATATTTTGCTCATCATTAGGAGCATCCAGTGAGAGAGAATGCTGCATCTCAGGAGTGCTCATATCCAAGCATGCCTTTCTGAGAAGCAGGAATTTTGAAGAGAGGGATGTGTTTTTGTTTTTTTTAATACACACACACACACACACACACACACTGGGCTACAGACAAGGCAAAGCGCCTGCAGGCACAGAAACACAAGCTGGAAGGCCTCTCCTGAGAAACACCTGTTGGGGTCGTTTCACTTTGAGATGCAGCTGTGTTTGATGTGGCTGCGTGTGTGGGAGGAAACTGTTTATTAGCTCCATATGTATATGCATGGCCCCACACCACTGACCTAGAAAACGACCATCAAAAAAAATCAAACTGCCATGCAATGTAAGTGCCACTTCATTAAATATATACCAAACTGTTATGAGGAGGGATGTACTGAATAGCTGGCCTTCTGTTCAGCTTTGGGATACTTAGACTACTATGTCTGTCAGTTGTTGGAATGACTTTATATTTTACATTTAAAAAGGAGATAGCTTGATAAAATGGAACTGTCAATGGATTTTTTACATATGAATTGGGAAAATGGGGAAAGTTAACATTTATTTGCAGTTAAAGAACCGAATAGGAAACAGAGCAAAACATTCTTTGACTGATCCAAAAGGTATTAACAAAAACTAGTTTTCAACACTTTCTCCTCTCTTGATCTGAAACTAATTAAAAAATTTGGAAGCTGCTCTATGTAATAATAAACTGAAGGTTCTGGTGGCGTCTGTTTTGTGTTTATTGAAGTTTCTTGTTGGACTCTTTAATTCAGCAAGCATTTGCATAAACACATTTTTTCTCTTTTTTTTTAGGTTATCAGATATCTCACATTTGTTCTGGCAGATGCTTCTGGACTCAGTCACAGTAAGACTGCTTCTACATTACGCTGTATTTCAGGTTGGAAACTATGATTATCAAATAGGTCTGTTTTGATACAAGACCACAGTTGTGGTGGTGTAGATTGCGGTGTTTTCCTAGACCTATTCAAAATTAAACTGTAAGTGGCTACCTAGCTTAACAGCTAACTGCTACATTACGTTTTGTTAGTCTGATTGCTTGAAGCATTCAGAGACACGTCAATCAGCTGTTTATAACATCTCTTTGAATTGAAAAATAAACAAAGACGGACAGGAATAACTCATATTTGGGAAGTGGTTGTCATGGTTACATCCAGAGAACAATTAGCCAACCTCCTTCGTCCTCTTAGCTACATGAAGTGCGTTAGCATCTTTCAGCTCTTTGTTTTGGTTTAATTATCTTCGTCTTGGTTCACTGGACTATACCAGCCCAGCACTGCACAACATACCAACTAACTTGCTAACAGATTTGAGCATTTGAATGCTATCAGCCATATATTTCTCAGGAGTTGGTGGAGAACAAACAAAGCAAAAAGGGAAGAAATATTGTTCTGACATTCTTGAGCTGCGATATTGTGAATCAGTTCATGACCCTAGACTTTATGGCTCTAAAGACAGGTTATGTCTTAAATGTTAATGTAATCCATCTTTAAATAAGTCTTTCCTTTCCTTTTCGCTGTTCTAAATTCATTGCTACAGTAGATTACCCGTTTTTTTAATTTCCCCCTTTTTAATTAATTCCTAACCTCGACTGGATTGTTTGATATAAATAAACTGAACAGAGAATTGACGCCACTGAATGCAGCTTGAAAAAATTAACTGAACATTAATTTCAGCTGCATGATTCACAAAAATAACCATTTATATGATTAGTGGGGTTGAAAAAGCCAAAAGGTACACTCGTTTAAGTATGATCAGTGGATGAATATTTGTCAACATCTTGTGCAAAAAAAAAAGGTCTCTAGCTGGCCAACACAGCTTCACCAGCTGCTGCAGTCAGGGACTTCTCTTTCTTTGAATAACTAAACCATCAGTCTCACCTCCCCAATCATGCCGTTCCAAGTCCCTCGGACAAGCTTGCCGTGTTTCCCGTTGGTGACCAGGTAGAGGTCGTACGAGAACTTGATGGTGCGGGAAAGCTTCTTCAGGATGTCGATGCAAAAGCCCTTGCAGCAGAGTTTGGTGTAGGACTCCGAGTGTCCGATTATGCTGCGTGAAAGAAGAGAAAAAGAAGCGACTATAAAACAGTGAACCCTCTTTACTCAATCCTCGGGGACTGTTGTTATTTTTGGATTGAAGTTTTTGTTGTTTCAGAGAGTGAGCGCTAAATAGCTGTCACGCTCACAGTGACCATCGTCTACAACAGAAGAGTGAAGGGCAGGCGATGGCTGGTTCATTAGCTAAAATCAATGTGTGTTAACAAGGCGTCTGTCAGGGAGACGGAGGAGATGACTACAAAGAGCAACACACACACACTTACATAAAGAGGCTGCGTGACAGGAGATGGTTGAGCGAACTGTGATGGCCTCTAATAAAAGGCCATTAAGGTGTGTAGCGTGTGAGGGACGATCACTTCCTCTACGTGGCCTCGCTGACTAATGGGGTGTAGAAGACGGGAGGGCAGAAAACGGTGAAGAAGATGCAGCAACAGAGGACAGTGAAGGCAAAAGCAAACAGACTTCAGAAATGAAGAACTTTTTTTTTTTTTGCTATTTCAATTTTTGCAGCTGGAGGCATAAAATCTACAGGGGCTGTGTGTCTGCATGTGAGCGTGCTTGTGGGTGTGTGATTGAGATAACTGCAGCATGTCAATGAGTCAGCATATAAGCCGACACGTGATTTAAAAAAAAAAAAGAAAAGAGAGAGAGAGCGTGTGAGTGAATAAATGAGCAGGATATTGAATGGTAAGAAGTCAAGTGAGTCATTAACATTCCAGCTCATCATTTATCTAAGACTTCATTTTAGGGAAATTTTAAGCGTTTCTGAAAGCCTCGCTTCTTTCATAGGAGTCAATAGCGCCGATAAACGCAGCGTTAATTAATTGCTGCAGGAGCTGGCCACCTGTCGTCATTATACACACTCCACTGACAATACACACACACACACTTAAATTGGGCCGTCTCCCTCCGCCACACACACATACACACATAGAGTACAGTACCCTTAGAGGATAAGCAGCAGTTGTGTGGTGTGGTGTGTTTTCTTCACAAAATGCCCAGAAACTAGTGCAGCATGGAGGGAAGCACCATAAGGGATTTAGACCAGAGAGAGCGAATTAGAGAGAGAGAGAGAGAGAGAGAGAGAGGATTCTTAGGTGAACGGCAGACAGGAAACACACGGCGAACAACAAGACAAGGCCTGACAAGGCTGCCGCTTCAGATTGGAGGGAAAGGAGGGCAGGAGAAAACGCTGAACAGATGGAGGACGAGGAAGAAAAAAGCAGAAGAGGACGAGGAGGAAAAGGAGGGGGTAACATTGTGATCACCACTGTGATCAAGAGCATTGGGATGTTAGTATCAGCTACTGAGCAACATTTGCTGTCATGGACTTTTTTAAACCGATGTACTAAAAATACCAACCCCCAAAAAACGGTGTTATACTAGTATGTGATCACTCAAAGACTGACAGTATCTCACTGGTGTACGTTATTCCAAAACAGCAGCATGAATGGGCTGCTAGAAAGCCAAAGTAAAAGCAAAACATTTGGGTTCCTTTCCAGAATTGAGGAAATGATTTATTATAGAAGCTCTGTGATTGACTGGGGAACAGTCCAGGGTGGACCACGCCTCTCGCCCAATGACAGCAGGGATCAGCTCCAGCCCCCCTGCGATAATGGATGGATTGATGGAGTTGTTATAGCAAGTACCATTGAGTTGTTTAATATTTTGGTTAAAGAATTGATGTATATGAACTCCAGTTCCCATAAGCCCTTCAACTTAGCAGGGGAGAAAACATGCTATAAACAAGTCTGCATGGGGAATGGGAGAATATCTATAAGTTGGGTTTTTTTGCGTTGATTTTTTTTGGACACAGATAAATTAAACAAGGGTGATCCACAAGCTCAGCAATCTATTACAGCCTCTGATCTCGTAGTTTCAGGCTTTAGAAGCAAGTTGTAGGTATTTCCTCCTGTTCAGCAAAAGGAGCATTAGAGCTGTCTGTCACTGATGTCGGGCGATCAAGTCTGAGTCATAGTTCAATCCTAAAGTGATAAAAAGGCTGAGGTCAGGACTCTGTGGAGTACACTCAAGAAAACTCTAAAACGCTAAAGGACATGCTTAACCCACAACCATAGCCAAAGATGCAATGAGCTTTGGTTTAAATAATACTTATGCACTGTAACTTGATATTTTACCTTAATTAGTCCAAATGGACCCACACCTTTCAAAACAGCCCTGAAGCATAAAGTGCACATAAAGAGAACCTGAACAGTATCTGCTTTAATTACCCTGATACTGGATGAATCTTCAGCACATGATCTAATGGGAATTTTGCTGGAATTTGTGGACCAGGGTGGATCAGGGTGTTGAATTTCTATGTCACTGACATGCCATCACAAGTGTGGTTTCTCCAAACCCAAACTTCAGGATTTCCAAAACGAAGCTATTCACCCTATCTTAACCCCAGTAACGGTGTGTCCAATTACATCATCACATCACATTTGGATTTTAAAGAAAACTTACCAAGGGCTTTGTAAAAATCTTCCAACATCATTATTCTGCTAATACTTTCAGGATGATAATTGTGTCCACATCCATTAGTCAAACAATGTGTAAAAGGCCTAATATTATAAAAAATATGTTTCCTTTTTACCGTGTCCTTAACTTGTCAACAAACCTCTCTAATTGTGAGAAAGTCCATCCACTCATACGTCTTTTACCTGCTCCACTTTTCAGAAAATGTGTGCTCAAACAGACCATTTGGAGAATTTCCCTCTGTGACATCACAAAGGGCAGTGACCCCTCCCCCAGGTGGGTGGCACTCCCAAACCTGGGTATCTGTTCTGCCTTCTGACTGTAAACAATAGGGCATGGTGCAAGAAATCCAGAGCCACCCAAGCCCTTCCAGAGAGAGGTGTGGTCTGACACAGCTCATTTACATTTAAAGCTACAGACACAGGAACATCCTGTTTGGAGCAGAGCTGAAAAAGGGGGGTTTATAGGCATGGATGGATGGATTCTTTGCAAGAAATTTCACAGATATGTTTTGGGGAGGTAGAAAAATCTCAGCCACACGTTCAAAAATCATAACGTTGCATTATTATAACACATTCAGTGACACAAAATAACAAGTTTGAACGTAACATATAGAGATTAGGGAGGGCCACCTTCAAGTCATTTAAGATCCTCTTAAAAACATACAATGATTGCAGCTCATTACGTTTCAGGTCTTTTTGTAATTTGTTCCACCTTTTACATCATTTACCTCAGTTCAGTACATCTGGAACGGACAGCATGTGTTCAGTGTACTGTAATACTGCTAAATCGGACAGTCAACTATTTGAATTTCGGGTTTCAGTGTGGGTTTGTTCCACATTGATAGGTTCACTTAAAAGAAGTCATCATCCATCCAAAGAACGTGTTTTTAATGAGCGACACAAGTTTTAATCATGCTAAACATCTGCTCAGCAAGCAAGCTACTCTGACCACACACCAAGATTAACTGATTTATACAGCAGCAGTCTTCTCTTCACCTCCCCCCCCCCGTTGGTCAGAGTCCAAAGAATGCGACATGCCAGCCGGAGGGAGAAATTGTTAAAGAGAAACAGAGAGAGGGTAGGACAGGATAACACTGTGCCATGCTATGACAGATGTCCCCGTGTCTCAGAGATAAATCTTCTTTACTGGCAATCAATGTGCCATCGCACCCAACAACGGCTGCTACATATCACCCTAATTAATGTGCCAGCGTTGGTCATCTCTGCAATCTGCATAACAGATACATAACTACAGACACACACCCACACACACACACACACCCACACACACACACACACACACACACCCACACACACACACACACACAGTGTTAATAGAGTGAACAAGAACATGGCATTAATTGCTGTATTGTTCGCTTTCTCTTTTGCCCATTCATGATGACTAATTAATTGAAGCACAATCTGTAATTTATAGATAATAATAAACATACAAGTAACAGTGCTGCTTGTAGACTTTGTGTTGGGCCAAACACTGGATACAGTGTGATTAATGTAGTGGTTCCACATTGTTGGAGACTTGTTTATTTGCTTTTTGGCTGAGAAATAAGTTATGATAGCTAGAAGCTATACTCAACAGAAAGTTAGCCTAGCTTAGCATCAAAACTGGAAACAAGGCGAAACAGCTTTTTAACTTGTGTGTCTTTTGTTTTTGAACAGATTCAAGATTTATATTAGATTTGGAAGATTTTTGTAGGTAGATTAGTTTTCTTTCAGGCAAAGCAAGGCAAGCTGTTTACCCTTGTTTCCAGTATGCATGCTAAGCTAAAGTGGTGTTTGCAGACTGGACAGCCGCATCAATCAACTTACTGAACTCCCTTATCCTTATTTTATTGCTAAATTCTAGGCTTAAAATATGAACATAAAACATTGTATTACCATAACATGTATCATTAAATACACCTATCTCTATCATCAGTTGTTCTGCGATGAAGTCAGGAGCATCTTACTGTGGCTCTAAAGTGTTTGTTTTACTTTTGGAGAGCTGGTCGCTGCAGGTCAATGACACAGCAATATGAATATGTCAGCCACACGATCATCAACAGGCTGAGAGAGGGAATCCTCCCGAGAGAATTTTGTTAAAAAATAACAAACCTCCTGAGTGCAGAGAGGAGCAACTGCAGGTGTAGTCTGTGGTGAACGAATCTTTTTGCCAACAGCAACAACATCAAAACTCAAACGTACAGAGCAGATGTGAACCTAAAGGACTTTAAATAAGTAACAAAGTCAGCAATGAGGGGCGGTGGGTGTGGGGAAACCAAAACTAGCTACAAGTTAATGTGATCCTTTTTCTATAGCATCTATCTTTTTCAGAGCTTTGTTTGCTGTTGGTGATCAAAACAAAATAGTCTAGAAGATGCATTACAGATGCTACGGTTCTCTTGGTGGTTCTCTGGCTTCAGGTCTGACCTGTGGCCCCTTTCCCCTGTTTTGTTCCCCACTCTCTCTCTTCAACTTCTGACTCTGTCCACTGCCCTGTCTCTCAAATAAACGCATTAAAGGCTAAACAATAGACCTCTAAAAATACATTTTACGTAGTTACTCCTTTATGATTATTCTATATGAATAAAGTAAGGTAACATTTTTGTATGGGTAGATAAACTCCGCTGTGGGAAAATGTGATACGACATTCAGTCCTGTAAACAGACATCTGCCCCCTCCCTCTCTGTTTCTCTGCCCTAGTTTAGATCCGAGTAGACTCTGCAAACCTCCACACTTCATTAAACGCACAGTAATTGTGTGTGCTCAGTGTCTAAGCACTTTAAAAACACACCTCCGGTGTCAAACACAGATCGCAGCATGGCGGCAAACAGTCATTAAACAGCTATTAACTCTGTCTACCTATAACTGGTGCTAGTCAAGAATACAGAATGTCTTCTTTAAGTTCCAACAACCTCAGACAATAAGAGACCAAAGTCTTACATAAATGTACCCACCTATGAAGCCAGTATCCCCAACTCTGTTAGCTCAGCTTCATCATCTCCACACAGGAGTGTTCAACTATTTTAGGACTACTGGGAAACGTTTTATGACCGCCCTTAAAATCACTGATATCCTGATTAATAAGTAAACACAAATTTAGATGACCTAATTTATGATGTCACTTCAATTACAAAGAGTTTGTCTTTACAGTAGGTCTGACAATAATACCATGTTTAGTCAAAAAGTGCAAGTCTTTTGAAATGAAAAAAACGAAAGTCTTTTGAAGATTTATTTTTGGGCTTTAGAGACACAGAACGTGGATGGAGCTAGAGTGACATCAAATCCAATCCTTTTTTTAGATTCCTTTTTAAGATTTCCCGGTTAATTTCGACCAGTGGTAAGTTGTTGTGGTTAGCTACATATGACACCAGCAAAACAGAAACATAGCGGAAATGTGATAGGCTGAGCCATGTTTTTTACTTTATATCTGTAATGTGGTTTTCTGTGAAAATTACAACAGAAGTTGACAAGTGTGCAAATTAAGCATTGAGTTTTGTTCTTCAGCTGTCGACCTATATTGTTGTTGTTCGCTTAACATCACATTGATTTAGTTCAGACTCTTAAACGGACAATTGAAATCCTTTTGACGGTTGATATTTGTATTATCTGACAGTTCCTGCTTGCTTTGGGTCCTTGACTGTTTTAAATGGTTGATGTTACAGCTTCTTCTTCTGATGTCACAACCACTTCTATGTGTGCAGGTTAGTTAATCGTTTTTTTGTTACCTCTCTGTTTGATTGGACTGGCGCCTGCAGGGAACCGTGTTGCGGACACATGTGCCTGTGCCAGGGTCCACGTTCTCCACTATGACGAAGGGACGCTCCTCCAGCGTGGCCACAGTCAGGTGGCGGTCATCTGACACCTGTTCCAGGAAGTTGCCATAACGAGGCCAGACTGGGTAACGAACCTGAAGGATCCCTCGGGCAAAGGTTCCCACCTGAAGAGAAGGCGTAAGAAATAATGCTAAGTAAGTAACTCATTAAGTTTTTAAGTTTTATGCCACTTTAGACGTTAACTGAACAAAAGCAGAGAGAACTCCCATGATTCCCCACCAACCTTGATCTCAGCTTTTCATATTTTTGGATTGTGAGCCCCTTGTGGCTTTTTTATACTGTGCATTTAACAACTTAGTTAACTCAATAATTAGTATAAATAATTACAAATGATCTTGGGTTAAGCTACTCATGTTGGATTAAAGGTCCCATATTATGCAAAATACACTTTTGCTTATACTAATGTGTGTCCCTAGCTTGTCTAGAAAGATTTTCCCTTCATGACATCACAAAGGGCAGTAACCCCTCCCCCTGGTGTTGACACTTCCCCAGCTAGGTGTTTACTCTGCCCTCAACTCTGCCTTATCACCGTAAACAACATCGTATTGTGCAAGAAAGCCAAAGCCACATCCCCTTCCAGAGGGGGGCGTGGTCAGACACAGCTCATTTGAATTTAAAGCTACAGACACAGAAACAGCTGTTTTGACAGGATACAGGATCCGAGTGGATTTAGATCAATAAACTTCACAGAGATGTTTTGTTGAGCACTGACAATTATTTAAACTTTTTTGTAGGAGGACAAAATGTGACCTTTAAGCTATTTCAGCAGGGATACTATCAGTTACAAACAGATTAAAGCAACATTTGAACTTCTCCTACTGTGAGGTTTTTAATGCAACACTTTCCCCTCTACATTATCACTGATGTTTGCACACAGCTTTCACTTCAAGAGCAAATCTAAACATTTCCTCCACAATGGCATGGCAGTGTTAAGCTCTCAGCTTTGATATCCTCTGCATGTCAACCCTTTTCTCTCTTCACCTGTCTCGTGCGTACACTTTACAGGAAGAGGTTTTTTTTTTTTTTTTAACATGACGAAAGAATTAGCATGTGCTGACCTGGATGAAGAGGATTAGAAGATCAAAGAGGAGCAGAGTTGATTTATGCATATTCAGGAGACTGAAAAGTCTTTGAGTCCGACAAAAAAAAAAGCTATGAACTAAATGAAGAGGGAAACTGACAGCATTGATTTAATTATACATCCAAGCATGTGTTGTTGATTATTCAATTATTCATTTTCTTTTTTCAACTGATTTGACAAATTGAAATGTCACTGTTCATAAATAGAAACTGCTCGTCATAAATGCTACCATGTTTTCCTTGTGTGTGTGTATTAGAAATATATCCCGCTTTACAATGTTGGTTAGTAATTAGTGTCTTCATTTTTTTTTATGTCACAATTAGCAACTTCGGACCAGAAGTGCTGAGTAATGTCACTCCACACGAGGAGTAATCCCCTCAATGTTGCCAACGAGCTCAGGGAAACTCTGTTTGCGAGCAAGCACTGTTCGTCACGTCCCCTCACAGCTTCATGAGATCTCTTTTATCATATTGACGAGCGATTTGTTCTGCTGCTCACTTACACTAGCGCTCTGACTTTGTCATACTTGGACAATTCAGAAAACAGCATGAAGATACAGTCTGAAGTGTGAGGCGATGATTTGTTTCTGTGACAGACTGAAGGACAGGGATGCCAGTTGTGAATCATCATGTATTTCAGCCTTTAATGGGATTTTCTTTTCTCTCACAGAGCATGTTGAGCAGACACTGTCATCTACCGGATTTGTCAAACATCGTTAGCAGGTGTCAAATTGTTAAACATTTTTGAAAAATTGGTTGGAAATACAGTGTACAACTTAACGTATGGCTCTAGAAACAGGCAAAGAAGTAAAGTTGTGGTGGGCCTTAAACCTGGCAAACAGCTTCGACGCATAATTCTGTGAACAGCTCCAACACGAAGCTGCTTGTAGTCATGAAGACACCAAATCAACATCCAATCAACTCAGGAAGGGGAGGTAACCTGTTGTTTTCACATTGTTGTCTTTATTCCTGCTTGTTCTTTTCCTTCTCCTGTGAACATATCAATCCAGCTGGTCACGGCTGCTCTCCTCTGCTTACACTTCAGAAGGGGTAGGGAGCGCGGCGTCGGATGGAGCCACACCACGGCGAAGACGGAACGTGGCACGCGGGGAATCAATTGGAATCTGCCCGTAAAGAGACTGAAGACAGGTTCCGACCACTCTCGTTGGACTCTCGCTAAACTCTCAAAATAAACTGTCAAATACGTCTCCCTTAAAGATCAGAGCATGTGCATAATTAAATGTTGTAAGGTATTAGCTAAGAGTTGACAGTTCTTACAACGCAGCCAAACTCAAAATATTATGTGGAACTTCTCTCCATTATTCACGCTGGTACCTTGATGTTTCTTACATTTTCTGTGGCTGGCCTATAGGACACCATGAGTGAGCTGCCTTCTACCTCCAAGGTATAATTAAACCCTCTATACCACAGCTACCACCACTGAGTTCTTCTGCCTTCAGACATTTAGCTGTCAAATTACTCAGACGGCCCTGCGGTTGCTCCTCTCGGTCAATGCTTCTTCTCTGTTCTGGCATCAGATTGGAGAAATTGGCTCCAAGTTGAAATCATTTCAGCAAAATTATCACCACAAGCTACAGTCCAGAAACACCTGCTCAGACGACGTCTCAACGCGACGATGCAACGATGACATCATGCTCCTGCTCCTTTATGTTTCAAAGGCAGTCTCTGTCGGACACAAATGAATATAGAGTAACATGTTAAACCTCCTGATGACAAGCCAGTGGAATTGAACAATGGGAGCAGAGAATAGCAGTGATTTAAAAGACACATTATTCAGTCATTCCTCTCGATAAATGTAGCAATGATAGCAAATCAGGCGGCACTGAGACCAAGAAACAACGGCTGTCGAGCAAATAACTGAACCTGACTCAACATTTAATGTAGAGGCAGAGCGAGAGCAAACTGTTGGTGGATAACAGTGATTTGATCAAATTGGCCCTCAGTGTCTCCTTTGGGAGAAACTCGTCTTGAGTGTCGGAGAGGACGCAGTTGATGCAGCAGCACACGTAGCACAATCAAAGTCCACTTCTGGATTCTAACACAAATCAATGAAAACCAGAACAAACACAAAAAGGATACTGCAAAGAAACCTTCACAGAGATATACGACAACCTAACAATGATAGAGCCGTTTGTCTGTTTCCATAAACGAATATGAAAGATAAAATCCTGTTCATCTTATTAATGCATGGTCCTATCACAGTTCGGTTTGTGGAATCACATTTATTTGTGACAACGTAAAATACATTTACAGTGATTTTTGTGTCCACAAGAAGATTTTAAATCGGACCCTCTTTTAGCTCCGCCTTTGGTCTCCACCAAATCAGCAGGTAAATACCTGGCTCTCCAGCTCTTAAATGCTCCACCGTGTTCACAGACAAGTCGTTCATTTTGTCTGTCTGCTGTTGAGTGCTGGGAAATCAGCATGCAGACACTCTTTCAGAGTCTGTTTTTTTTTTTTTTTGCTTGGAAAACTGCTGTGAGCTCCGGCTGGAAATGAGGTTAATCAGAGTAGTGAAAGCTACACGTAAACACCAAAGCAGCAGAAAACCAAAACAACCAAATACTTGATCATTGGTTGCTTTGATGCTCTGGCAGAAGAGTTTTAAAGAAGTCTCCTGCAAATGATGCCGTCGAACTGAACTCAATTAAGAAGGACAGAGAGGCAGAGACAGGTGGTGCATCTTTGTGGCTTTCTCATGACAGGCACGTAGTACACCATCATCTGATTCAAAGATGCTCTCAACATACTTGATTGCATGTTTAAAGCACTCACCTTCACATTCACACTCTGATGGCTGAGGTTGCAATGTAAAGTGTCCATCAGGAACTGAGCAGCGGGAGCACCTTGGGGTGAAGTGTCTCGCCCAAGGACACATTGGACATGTAGCTGGAGAAGCTTGGAATAAACACCCAACCTTTTGGTCGGCCAATCCATTTAAGCATCCGTTCTTTGTCTAATGTACAGGTGGAAGAGCTGAGGTATACTTAAGTAAAAAAGGAGAAAAGACTCAAGTGGCTAAGTCGAGAAAAAAAAAAGGAGAAAAAAAGGGACCTTTACCTCCCAAACTGTCACCCAAAAGCCCCTTCAGACAGTGATGAGAAACAACAGCATGTTAAACTGTCAGTGTCGCAGTGGAGACCAGAGAGACACTTGAAAAGAGCAGATACCAGTTCCTGTCTTCACTATGAGGAGACACCTCTCCAAAAAAAAGGAGGAGAGCAACGATAACCGAGCAGATTGTAACGACTGAAAAGGAGCGAGCGAAGTTTGGGAGGTTGATCTCTTTAAGTGGTGTCTTAGGCCCTGATTTTTACTGAGCGTTTTCCGTTTTCTAAACGCCGGCGTCTTTTTTCAAGTGAAGTTAAGAAGCATTTGCAGCAGTAGTCGACCACCGGACAACAACAACAACAAAAAAAAGGTGCAGGGCCCAACATCTGTTTTCAGAGCTCTCTGCCTTATTGTGCGACCAACCTGAGTGTTTCAAGTTAAAAAAAAAAAAAAAAAAATCATGAAAGTCTTTATAAAGGCGCTGTTGACCTCACCGGCTTTCTCCTCAGAATATAAATGATTCCCATATTTTCGCCTCTTACAGAGCGTGTCTTGTACCCCCATCCTCTGTGCTGCACGTCTGATCGAGACAATAAAGGTCTCAAATATAAATCTTGCATTAATAAGCAACAGAGCTGTGTCGGTCATGCAACAGCTGTTGTCAACAGACTGTTGCCATGGAGACACAACGGTTGCCCCGCCCTTTCATTCTCAGGGTTTAAACGCTTCATACAAGAGCTCCCGAACGCACAACCAGCACTTTTCGTCCCGGAAAGAACACAAGGTGGACAGGGGCCTTATTGCTTTTTTAAAAAAATGAACAGGATTTGCTCCCTTGCTGCTGAACCTCTTGGTCAGGACACTCGTGTAAATGACATTTTTAATCTCAATAAGGTTTCAAATAAATTCTAAATAGAAAAAAGTCTGGTAGCCATAAATTCATAGTGTATGGATGAGGTGCACGTGAGTGCGCCTGTAAGATCAACATACACATCCAACCTGAACCCTACTTCAGCACAATTACACGTCCACATTTATACACACGTTTATACGCACACAGCAGCCAGGAGGCGACATTGATGAAGTAGGTTGATCTTTGCAGGGTAGAAATAAATGAGTTCAACTGTAGCTGTGAGATTACATTCAGGTCCTTCTGTTTAGCCCTTTTTTCAATACAGCCTCAGGCTTTGAAAAGTGTGTGTGTGTGTGTGTGTGTAGGACTGAGACTGAAAATGCTGAGGAAAAATTGCACGGCATCCTGATGATGAAACGGGAGGAAGAGGAAGCTGTGGCCTCAACAGAAACACAGACGCAAAATATTATTGATTTGCAATGACGTCTACACTGTTCAGAGCACGATCGGATTTGTTTCCTGATCAGTTGTTACATCTTTAATCCACTTTGTTTCTTGCCTTTTTTTTTTGTTTCTTCCATTTTAATGCATCTTGCAGCCTTCAATGCAACAGGCGTAAGCTCAGTGCAAACAGAGCGGAGGTGAGAGACAGACATGATTTGTGAGGTAAGAGAGTCGGCGAAGGGCATGCCGGTGATTTGAAAACAACAGGAAGTTAGTTATTGTAGTTTGTCCTGCTGATTTCGGACATTCACCAACACAGACTGCACAGCTGGTGCTACAACAAATGATGTGACTCACAGCTAAGTGAATCAGTTAAGGCACTTTAAAGCCTTAGTGCAGGCTTGTAGTAGTATTTATCAAAATAACAGACACTTCTGAGTCGATATCTGAAAACATAAACAAGACACACACACGTTCCGACAATGTCCAAAGAAACATTCAGAGCTGATAGAGAAAGTGAACAGCTGAAGGTGAATCGGGTTTGACTGGAGTACAAAGCAGTGCATTGATAGTTGTTTGTACATTGGGGAGTAGTTTGTAAATGGAGACTGCCCTTTTATTACTCATTAGGCATGTTTTGCTCAAAGCTGCGGTCTCTGAGGGTGAAGCATGTGTGGAAGGGCCAGAATCTGCAGTTCCTCTTTAGTCCACTTGAGCCTCGTCACATAAAGCCCATACACCATCAGTGATTGAGCACGAGTTGTCCGCTTCACCCGCTGGTACACTCCCAACAGATGAATGAACCTCTGCTTCCTCTTAAAAGTATCTCACAGTGACACCACACTTCATCAATTTGACGTGATCGTCATGCACCTTTAGGTGGTGTCATAACATCCCCAGAGTCACGAGTTAATCACAAATATGACACACTGATCCAAAAGGCAGACATTTTGTTGTCTTGTATTTTATATATTGCATATTGAAATGTTCAAATCATCACATTCATTCCTGTGTCCCTTTTTTATTTTGCGCCATGTTTCCCCTGATGATTACACTACAGGCTGGAGCCTCTATCATAGTTAGTCTCTCAGCCTCAGTTATCTGGGAGTCCGTAATGAATTTCATGCGTTTGATTTTTGTCAGAGTTATTATGCTGTTGTTGATCACCTCAGTCCTCTGTACATTTGTTACTACTCTGTACTCTGTGTCATGCAGTAAGCCCGCATATACAGGATCAAACATCTCTTTGTCCTGTGCCAACAGTGAGTTGTTGTTTCAGGTGCTCATTACCTTGTCCCAGAGTCGCTCCCGGTCTAAAGCGACGATGATCATGGCCGGGTTGGACAGGAAGCCTTGGTTGTTGAATGACAGATCTCTTCTCTCCCACGTCACGTTCAGCATGTGCCTGATTCCCATAGAAACATAAAGTCATACCAAAGTATGCAACCGGGGACAGGAGAATTTGCATATTCATTTACACAGATAAACACACACACAATGATCACCTCCTAATTAAGCCTAAAGCTCCCCTGGGGGGGGGGATAACGTGGGAGACAAGAAGAAGCTCATTAGGGAATGATTGAGGCTGCTGATTGGTGGAGGGCACTGTGTTCCTGCTCAGTGATTTTCTGGCTGTTACGATATACATCCATGACAGATTTGGCTATACATAATTAATCTGAGTTCATTTGCTCTCAGATCACGTTTGCCTGAAACGTTGAAACTTAAACTGGATACTTTGTGCTTTGTGAGATGGCATGAAAGTGCTCTTCCTTCCATGCATCAGTAAAAATAACTAGAAAAGAAGCTGTCGGGAACAAGTTGTGTTGACGCTGACAAAGCAAAACCCTCACCTGAACAGGGTAATGTTGTCAGAGTGTTTGGATGGTTTGTTGCAGTCTCCGTGTCCCTCAGGAATATATCCGTACTGCTTCTTGAAGCTCTCCGCTCCTTTCGCTACAATGGCAACACCCTCCCTCACCCTCTGCCGCAAGCTCTTCCTCCACTGGTCCGTAATGACGCCGATGACTCCGATAGGGAAGCTGGGAGGTGGAGGGCTGTCGGGGTTGCCGACGGCCGGGCTGGGGAGGATCCAGATGTAGCCCGGTCCCAGCAGGCCCACCTCACCCGCTTGACGGAACAAGTACTGCGCCTCCTCATAGGAGCAGTAAGCCAAGAGTACCTGAGAGTCCACCTGCAGACAGGAAAGTTTGTCAGTGGTGACTCACAGAAAAGAAAGACAGAAACTCAACACAAACGTGAACAGGAATTGTAGATTATCAGGAGCAGGATCATTAGACATTTACTCTTAGGACTAGTTTATGACGTTTTTGCTAACACCAGATTTAAAATTAAACAACTTAAACACTGAATTGAATACTTTTTTCCCACACACACCAGTGCTGACCTCGACCTAAGTCATTAAAAAAATGAATGTTAAGTAACTGCTAGCTTAACTGTTCTGTACATGTTTCTTTTTCTGGGCAAACTGACGTAGCTAACGTTAGCTTTGCTTGTCTAGATAAAACAGTAAAATAGGAATTTGATTTTCATGGACATGCGTGTCATTACGTTTACAACTCCGTTTTAACGTTAAAGCATTTAAAGCAAGATGATTTTAAATAAAAAATTCATGCCATGAAAATGACTTTGAGTGTGCTAGCATAATGTTTGTCAGAAGGCTACTAAAGAGGAAAAGGATACAAACATCAGAGTCAAACATTTATTTTAAAGATTATTGTTGATCATTACATGTGAAATATGTTTAGGGCCTGACACAGTTATAAAGTGCACTAACTACATAGCTTCGGTCATAATCTGTTTTTTAAAAGCTTTTCTTGTGAAACAAAAACCGGGATTCTTCCATGTCTTATTGCACCTGCTGAAGCATGCGCCTGGTCCTCACGTCATTTGCCCCGACCGACATTTCCAGAGACATGACATCCTGGAAATTCCACAGGAAATAAGAGGTGTCCGTGTAGGACTCGACGATGTCCACAAAGGTGTCATAGCCTGGCAGCAAGCTGGTGATCACCGCAAACTCGCCCCAGTCGTACTCCTCCATGAGCTGAAACAGGAAGAAAGAAGTCAACAATAAAAGTAATCAAGGTAGTTTGGTTACAAAAGGTGTTCACGTAAAAAAAAAAAGATTTATTTTTTAAGGACTGTTGATGATAAGACATAACATCCAGCTCCGTTGTCACTTAGCTTTTAGCTTAGCATTAAGAGAAATACATCTTTAAACATTGCTCTTGTTAGGAGACTTTATATTGTCTATGCTTTTAGGGGGGAAGAGAGAGAGAGAGAGAGAGAGAGAGAGAGAGAGAGAGAGAGAGAGAGAGAGAGTGGGGAATGACAGGCAGGAATGGAGCCAAGGGTCTGAGAGGAACCCGGTGCACCCACTTCAAGGACTGCCGCCCTCCGTACTGTACACCGGCTGCACGAACTCTGCCTTTTTTAAGAGGGAATCATGTTTTAAAGGAGGTGTTCGCACATCCAACTTTTGTATGAAGTAGGTGAGTAGGACACGAAACTATCAGACTGAAAAAAATCCTGCACACTACTTTAGCTTGGCATCACCAACATACTGTACCAGAAAAACAATCTTCACAATGTTTCAGTCCCTTTGAACCTCTTCCAAGTTTGTTAAGAGGAATCAATAAAAAAAAATCCACTACATAATGAAGTACAAGAGATTCAACTGAGATTCTCTTATTGACTCCCAAAGGATCAGTAACTCAAAATCCTCTGTTCTCATAAATGGCACACAATCAGATTATTTTTTCTTTGTGTGAATCTGGTCGTAACCTCAGATCAGGTTGGACGTCCATAATGTCAAAGTAACAAGGTAACGTCCTGCTTGAGGAGTCCCAACTGTTTGGATTGACCTGAAACATTGTTTAAGCGAGGTTTATTACCGTGACACTTTAAACATGTCACGTTTCTTTACCTTGAACATACAAATAACCTGCTGCTCCAGAGACGCTCCCATCTGCAAGAAGGACGACCCCTCCGACTGTGGAAAGAGAAAAAGACAGACATAGTCAGGGATTCAAGAGTGGGAAAGTCTTTTCATGGGGTGAAAGGTGAATAACAAGAAAAAAAAAAACTCCAGCCAAGATCCACATTTGAATAAAACTTTTCCACAACAAGGACAGTAAACCTGAATAATAATTTGTCCACTTGTTCAATAAGCGTACTTGTACTTCTTAAAAAAAAAACATTTCTTTTAAAAGTCATGAAGCAACGCAGCGGAACCGCCACCAATTAAGTTGATGAGAAGTGACAAATGGAAAAAGCAAAGGAATACATTTTCCCTGAGCTACGCTGGGACAACTTCCCCTAAATTGGCTTTGTGCGATGTTTAAAAATCCTCATGAATATCTGCTTTGTCCTTTAAAGCATTGAGAGTGGAAACATCGGCGAAATGCACAATATTACCTTTGATTGAGAGGAAACTCTCTTGCTCCCTCCAACATGACATGGAAATGCAGAGTGATGTGTCCCACAAGGAAATGTGCTCATGAATATTTATATCCCAGTTATCACCTTTACTGTCTCTCACATTTCACAATGGAGCTCCGGTTGTCCACGTTCATCCTCGATCTGGTGCAAGAGTCTTAAAACTGCAAAGACTCAGTCCTGCTGGCTCTTTCTGTCAAGAAGGGGAGGACCAATGTTGTACAGTGTGCGTGTGTGTGTGTGAAGGCATATATTTGCATTTGGTGTCTTCTTGTGGGCTGACAGATAAGATGGAAGTTACAGCCTGCTGAACCTGTGTCCTTCATATAGCATTAAAAAAAAAGTAGACTACAAGGATGGGGGTGGAGGACCAGAGGACCAGATACAGACACTGTGAGAAAATTATTAGAGAAAGAAAAATCTTAACTTGGTTGGTTAGCTGTAACCATCAACCATCATCAACTAGGAAGTCAGCTTGCATTGTCAGCAACACAATACATTTGTATCAACGAGTGAAAGATACACAGAGTAAGCTTTATATTATAATAATATAAACTCCCAGTACAGGTCATACAGTCAAACAAATGAGTCATAGCAACACACCCTTTAAAAGGTTTAACATTTTTATTTCTGCTGTGAAAATGGGAATCTGAACACAGGACATTATGCGGATTCCTTGAATTTTGAAGCCAGCCTCAAGTGGACACTTAAGGAAGTGCAGGTTTCTTATTGGGCAGAGCATGTCCGTATGTGTGGGGGTATGGTTTTGACAAGTCTACAAGTGGATGCTTTGAAAAATCTGGTTTACATTTGCAGGTTTTGTTGTTGTTGTTTTGTTGTTCTTTTAGAATGCCTAGCCAAGCATTAATCTAGTTTACAACCACAATGTGGGGCCTTTAAATGGCCAAAAGCTTTCATTACACACAGAAACACCAGTAGCACAGAGAGCACACAAGCTGCACTCAGAAGCAAAACTAGAAAACTATTCAACAGTTAAGCAGTCACGATTTCCTGGTCATGCCTTTTTTAAGGTGGAACTGTGTAAAAAATGGATGCATTAAAGAAAAATGTAAAGGGCCTGTATTTCTGAATAAGTGATGTAAGCAGGAGCAAGACCATGCAGGTCTTCACCAGATGTAGAAATATTTTAATTGCATTAAATAATGGACATGGAGCTGGTGCAAGAGGGTGATGATCGGGGTAATATGTCCGCAGCATCCTTCACCAAGTGGGTAGAGGAAATCTGTGAACTCTCAATAGTCACACATATGTATGAAGATGGAAAAGTCATGCATGATAAATGAGAGCGAGAGAGAGAGAGAGGAGGAGCTAGTGCTAAACTGTCAAGAGCCACTTGGGACAAGGTCTCGGATCCTCTAGCCTCTAAAGGTGACTGACTGTCATCCCTCCTTCCTGTTGCTGCTGAGTCCCCTCAGAGCCCCAGAGAGACGTTCAGCCCGAGGAGTACTACAGGAATATCACAGCCGCTTCTCTCCCTCACTCACTTGAAGCGGTTTTATCTCCGTCTGAACCCGTTTGAGAGAGAGACTCACCTCCGCAGGCTGAAACTCTCAGAGACCACTGACTGGGCTGCGCACGAGAGCAGCGATAAAAATAGCAGTACAAAAGCATGTCAGGCTGACAATGAATAAATAAAATATGTCTCTGGATTGGCAGTACTGGTTGGGGATATAGTTGCTCTTTGTCTGCTACTCGTTCTGTCAAAGCTGAAGCTGAAATCTGCCTTACTCTACATCATGATGCCGATTTGTAAAAAAGTTCAATCCACGTTTCATCATCCATTAGCGTTAGCTTAAAATGGGTCATTGATTGAAGACCTTCATTTACTTTCCGACTTTTTTCAATGAAACTAAACAAGAACAGATACACCTGAGACAGAGTTAGCCCCTCCCCCTCCGTTCTTGTCCTCTCCTTCCTAGCCTCCTTGTTCGCACCACCTTGGCAGTGCGGCTGTCACACACACACACACACACACACACACACACACACACGTAATTAGCAGTCCTGCTGCAGGAGCGTATGGTAATGTGACAGGAAGACGACGGACACGGTTGTTGCTCGCACACTCCTCGAGTCCCATGGGGGGGGGGGGGGGGGGAGCAAACCCCTCCCCCTCCATGCTGAGAGACAGAAGTGTGGGTCAAGCAGGAAGCAGGTCGCACACACAGATACTCGCTCACAAATAGAATAAGATATATCTGTGTGTGTGGAGTGTGTCGCTTTACATTTGCGTGTAAACCGACAAGAAGAGAAGCTGGAAAATCGGGTCAGTCAGGCAGAGAAAAAAAAAAAGCAAGCACTGGCTCATTGCATCATAACTGTCTAATTTTACAAAGTCTGAGTCGAGACTATAACTCGTGAAACATCATCTTAATCTTCTAATCATCTAATGACAGCGTCAAATCCTGATAAATGATGTGAGCTGGAATATTCCAAATAATCATTTTCTATGCTTCAAAAATCCATCATCTGCACATTTAAAAGACACTCAGGTGCTCCCGTTTACTGGTAAACACGTACATCTGTCAGCTTTGTTTACTCCAGACTTTATCATCATCTATAACCACAAACACTCGTCATTTCATCTCGGTAACCTTTAAAGATTAAAAGCTGTCTCGTGAGTGATCAAACATTCAGCCTATAAAGAATCAAAGTGACAAGATCCAAACACTCGCGTCATATCTTGAAGCTTTTGGTTGTGTGTGTGTTTTTTTTTTTAAGATCGTCCAGCCGTGTTTTCAGTCAGTCCGTAAAGTCTCTGCTGCCTGTATAAATGATCGTCACCACTTCAAGTCAGACTAACACAGAAAGTTCAACTTACTTTAGGTCTCCAAGCAGCCTCTATACAGTGATTTACATTTTTAAAGGTTTTACCGCCTGAGAAAAAGGCACTAAAGCCCCGTTTCCCCTCGCGGTCCAGTTCGGTTTGTCTCGATACGGAACGCATTTTGTGTCGTTTCCATAGACTAAAGACGGAAGGATTTCCAAATGTACTGACCCCTACCGTCCTACTTTTTTGGGAGCCTTCTGTTGGGGTGCCAAGTACATCGACCCGACCCTAAAAGGAGGAGCCTTTTAGGGTCGGGTCCATTGATGGGTCGAAAGAATCGTCACTTCCCGTGCGACAGCTGCAAACCCCGCCGTGTTTAAAAACACAGCCGATTGTTGTATTTCCTTCTCTGAAATAAAGCTCGATTGTGTTTTGTAACAAAGAACCACATGGCAGTGATGAAGTAGATGAGTTGCTGGATGTCTTCCATTGTTGGCTTTGTTTACTGTGTTGTGCTTTCCTTCTTTGTTGAATTTATTAGCGGGGTACACTGTGTCGCGCAGCTATGATGTCACGCCATTATGTAGCTGGTGTTTCTTCGCTCCATGCGGCGTACGAAACCCCCCCGTCGGCCTCCGCTGCATTCACAGCCCTCCCCGCTGAAAACAGCTCAACTTTTGGAAAACCTGTGAACGACAATGTGTCTTCTCACTCACCGACCGATCTAAATCCAGAAGGGGCGGAGCTTCCGCTATCACACAGTGGTATTCTTGACGAGAGTGTGCTTCGGTGTGAACAGATCGGAGGAGGTTGGTGACGTTAGCATCAGACAACTCTGAGACTCACGGGCTGACGTCCTTACAAGACCTCACGAGCAGAAGGAAAGCCCCGCAACACAACTTCCTCCGACGACTTCCTCAAAGTACGCAAAAGAACAATTCCAGCGCTCGTAGGACACTCGTAGGACACTTTTTATCGTCGAGGTATGGTCATGATAACGAGCTGAAAAGAAGTTAAAAAGAGAAGAAAAAAAACACAGATATGCTGGGAGCCCATACATTTTAGTCCATGTAGAGTTTCTGCAAATGTTAAGAATGATTCCACTCTAATTGTTTCCTGTTATCATAACAGGAAAACTCGTCTATCAGATAGTAAAACAGAGAATCATTTAAAGTTCAGTTCTCACTGAAGCGCTTGTTGTTTCCGAAGAGAGGAGAGGAGAGCTTCCCCCCTTCCCCATCCTCTTCCCTCCTCCTCCTCCTCCTCCTGCTCTTCTTCTCCCATGACTCAACATCTGGATGCAGCACCCTCTAATGATCACCCAGCACACTGCAGTGACTCACAACCAGCCAGCCAAGAACACACACACACACACACACACACACACACACACACACACACACACACATACATTAAGACAAAACACACTGAACCTCTGATTTCAAAACTCCTCTGAGAGACACGTTGCAATATTTTTCCTGTTTCCCTTGCAGGCCCTATTCAACAGTCTTTACGCCTTTTTGTCTCTCTCTCTCTCTCTCTCTCTCTCTCTCTCTCTCCCTCCCTCTCTCATTTCCTCCTCTTCGCCTTCGCTTGATGTGTGTTCTGTCTGACAAAAGGCACACTTCCTCTCTTCCCTTCGGTCTTTTCATCTTTGTCTCGTTCCCTCCTTCCTCGTTTGTTTGCCATAGAGAGATCACTGAGACAGGAACCAGAAATAGGCAGCCCGGGCGGTTGCTGCTTCTTTTTAAAAAACCGCCATCAAAGATTCTCATCATCATCATCATCATCATCAGGCTATTGATAATCAAGCACTATTGAGCTCTTTTATCACCTAAGAGAATCACGTCTTTTTTTTTTACAATCCAATCCACCTGTCCCATTGTGCCAGACACCTCTGACAAGCTTCTTTTTTTTTTTTCTCCTCGCTGACAACAAAAAAGAACATAAGAGAGAGAAAGAGGCCGAGGGGGAGAGTGGAGATGAGGGCTGAGTGAGGCCTTCGACAGGCAGACCTCGGAGGAGAGTGCTTTGCTCTTTGTGTTATACAGAGAACTGTCACTCAATGCTTTTTGCTTGGGAAAAACAAACGGTCGCTTAGTTGGATGGATAACCTTTGATCTGTGCATTCCGCTGTCAAGCCGAGAGGTTAGATAACGTTAAACCGTCGCTGATCCGATCTGCAAGTTCAAAAACCAGAGAGTGTTGAGAAGTCATGAAGACCTCGGGCGAGCAGGCTTTCAAGCCCCCCCCCCCCTCAAAAAAAAAAAAAAAAAGCCTCCCAAAGATCTAACTCTCACTCTTTGTCATGAAAATATGAAACTGGAGAAAATGTTTGAAGCGGCATAAAATTTAATACTTGTTGCATCAAGATTGTTTAAGCGCATGCCATGAACTATTCAGCCCTCCGTATCGCTCCCCCCCCCCCCATATCACAACTGACAAATAATAATGATCAAAAAGCCAAATCTGCACAAAATCTGAACTTCTTCTTTATCAATTTGGGGTGAAAAAGCAACTGGAAGAAAAGAAGGTTTACGAAAGGTACAGAGAGCAGAATAGAAGGATAAGAAGAGTGAGGAGGTTTGGATTTGGGGATGAAAGATAAGAGCTGTGGGGGGGTGTCAGACTCCTGAAGGATCTAATTAACAGTTTAATGGGGTCCCGGAGCTCTGGGAGAGCAGAAAGGAGTGCAGGCCTCTCGCTTCAAGCCACAACCTTAATGGATTCAGCTGGAGCACAACAGAGCTCCAAAAGAGATGGATTCAAAAGTGTCAAAGAATAACTGTGATGGAGGGAGACGATGGAAAGAAGGGGGAATGAAGACAAGACGAGAAGATGAGGGGAAGTCAAAAAAAAAAGAAAAAAAAAAGTAGCAGAATTGAAATGGAAATGAAAAGGAAGAAGTATGAAAACAAGAATAACTATCCGACTTTAAAGGGAAGGAATGGAAACAGTAAAACATCGCCTTGAGGCAGCTGTCAGCCGAGCCTCATCGAAGCATCTTTCCTCCTCTCTCTGTCTCTCGCTAACTCACTCTTCCCTTTTTTACGCTCTGCCATGAAAACACAGCGAATCAATCACCCTGCTTCAGCTACAACTCCTCCTGTTTAAAAAAAAATAAAAAAACTCCTCTATGACGAAGGAACTGCAGATACCTTTTGATTAGCAGGAGCTGATAAATACAACATGCTGTGTTTAAAAAAAAAAAAAAAAAAAAACATGGCTTGAAGGTGAAACCTACAACTCTCAGAGTTACTTTGCGTCGTGTTTGGATGCTGCCTGTAGTGGAAAAGTGTAGGAATGCACCCTATTACGCTGCGTATGTGTGCAATGTAACGTGTGAGCGTGTTCATTTGCATGTGTGTTTCTATGTGTGAGAGACGCGTCTATAAATACGAGGTGTTGATGATGGCAGATAAGCTATTAAAAGAAAGAGGTGGGGAAGGCGAGCACGGAGCGTGAGGGGAAGAAGGGATGGAGCCGTTTTGCAGCTAAGTACAGAAAAATTATAGATTAAGAATCCTCCTGCTGTCATCAATCTCTTTACAATCTAACTGCACAGCTCGCTTCTCTTCATCTCTATTCATCAATGAGATAAATGCTAAATCATAGCAGGAAAAAAAAAAAAAAAAAAAAAAAGCTGCTGCTCCTGAAGTGCTGCTGGGGGATGATTGATTGAGATGCAGATCGCCCTCAGCAGAGTTTTTCCTCTGCATGTCTCGGACTTTTCCCCAGCCCGGGATTAGAGGAGCTGATGAGGGTCGATGGCTGATAATTCACCCATCTGTATGGCTCGTTTCCAAATATTTGCATGCAGAGAGTCGCTCGCCGGAGTAGGTTTCACCGCTCTGACCTACTTAAGTTGTTTTAAGCTGAATGACGCCAGTGAGGAAGACTTCTGACTAAGACGGGAGGCTAAGAAGAGGAGCTGCTGCTGCTGCTGCTGGTGACAGGGTTTACATTACAGGTTCATCTTCTTGCTACAGTCTATCTCCACCACATCTGCGATTTGGTGCCGTGACCATGGCGAAGCAAGAAAGCACACTACTCCAGTGTCAGTGAGGGGCCTGTGCTCAGTGTTTTGACAGTACCTTGAATGGTATGACGACTGCAGAGCCGCCGCTGATGCCTACGATGGGCAGAGCTGTCTGAGTGGAGAGGAAGTCCAGGATCTGTGCCACTTCTGCCACCTGAAGACCAAACAGACAAATTCAGCCACTTTGTACGCGTTTGCAGAGCGTCCGTTTTGATCAGGTTGAACAGTTCAGCTCGTCAGGAAATGAATGTAAAACCACGATGATATCAGACATGATACCAAAGTTTGTTTGCACAAAGAAAAAAAGAGTTTGGGAGTGAAAATTCAATACTTTACATGAAGTTATTGAGTTGAACTGCTGACCGAGCTCAGCACACTTTCAGCTTTTTGATTTTTATAACTTTAAAGGCTTTTGACATCTTAATTGCTGTCTGTATGTTGTGAGTGTAACTTCTATAGGACTCCCTTGAAAAAGAGGTTTTTAACCTCAATGAGACTTGTCCTGGACAAATAAAGGTTGAATACGCTTGGCAGTAAAAATGTATGTACGCTGTAATTTTCTCTTATTTTTTATCCCCTTGCGAGCCTAAGCTACACGTCAGTTGTCCGACAGCAATGACATAATTGTTAGCTAGCTAGCTAGCGAGCTCGCTGAAGAGAGTTGCCCAAAATGTTTCCATTATTACGCAGAATGAGTGCACTATACAGGGCACTACAGAAAAAGTACCTTAGAAGAAAGGAGGCGATTAGTGTGTCATGTCAGATACACATCGGACTATGTTAAATCTAAATTAATAGCCTGGTTTCATTTGTATGGATTTTGATTCTATGTGTAATTCTCCATCATAAACTATAATGTTTTTTCAAATTCTCCTCCACAGGTTTTGGTGCCTCAAGCAAACCGAACTGCCACGACAGCACCAACATGGTGCGACATGAGGATGGATTAAATATGGTCATTAAATATGTATTTGTGAGAGGTGACAATCTGGCTCAGCTGGCCGGACAGGTGCTCCATATCCCCCGCAACATGTGAGGAACGTCTACCCCGCCCTCTGCTCCACACATTTCCTCAATCTTATCAGCTGCCCCATCAATCAAAGCAAAAAAAAGTGATGCGATGGAAAGAGTTGATGACAGATGATTGTGTTCCTTTTGGCCCAGTCGTGGTGGGAGTGGTTGATCACAACTGCAGAATGCTAAAGGAAGTGAAACAGCTGATGTGTGTCTTTGAATAGATACTTCTGCCAATGGTGTTATTCAGTCCTTTAAACCTTTTCTTAAGGACAAATTCAGGATATGTTTGGAATCCTGATCAGCGACCGAACACTTACGACTGTTCCCCCAATTTTTCTCCTTCCAAGTAAAATTAAGTATATTTTGCACGTCAGTGAATTCTTCCCTCGTGCTGACTTTGAGTAACTTTTGGCTCAATAAACTCTGCCAGGGAAAATGTGATCAAAGGCTCGTCTGGTCTGCATGCAAGAAATAGCTCAATCACAATGAGAACAAATGAAAGGGATGACATTTAAACACTTTCACAGGGATAATTATTGATCCTGTGACAGTTTGGTTTGCTCGAGTAGGTCGTAAAGAGGCTTGAGTTGAGACCAGTAAAACAAACTTCTCATTGTAGCTTTCAGTAAACAGAGGAGGATTATTGCACAAACTCCTTCCCCTGGTAGAGGAAATGTTTATGCTTTCACTATTCATGATTTGATGCATCTTCTTCTCCCTTAAAAAAGAACATTTGAATTGAAGCAAAGACAGTACATGATTTGCTGAGTATTAGGTTTTTTGCTATTTCACGACCCTCGTTGATGTAAGCTGACAGAACAAGTGATTTTTTTTTTTTTCAACAAAGTCGCACTTTGCAGCTTTTAGGAATGAAGGTTGTGGGTGACTGAGCACCATGACACCCCGCAAAATGCATGATTCAGTTTCTCCATTCACCTGAGCACCGGTGCCTGAGCCCACATCGTCCTCAAACACCACGCCGTGGAGCTTCTCTGTTGCCATGGTATCGCAGAGGTGTGTCAGCAGGTCGCGGGGATTGGTGTCGTTGACCAGCACGGTCACCGGGCTGACCACTATGGGCAGGTCGACAAAGTTCTCCCCGCTTAAACGGCCTCTGACTTCGTTCTGGTAGCTGGAGCCGCTGAACACCACCGCCACGTTGATGGACGAGTGGAGGAGGAGCGGCCGGGCCTGCAGGGGGAGTGGTGTGGAGATGAGGAGGAGGAGGAAGAGGAGGAGGAGGAAGAGAGGAGGCCAAGGGGAGGGAGGAGGATGTCCCCTACGAACGGCCATGTTGGCAACCTACTGCCTAAAAAAGGATGGATAGAAAGAGGGAGAGAGAAAAAAACCCCAGAAACAATCAAACCTTCTTTTCTTTCATGGTGTTAATGATAATCTGTTTTTTATACTCATCTCATCAATGACTTTTTCTCTCTGACCCTTTTTGTTTGAAAGTATTAGCCCCGCTTTTGTCATGAGGAAAACTGTGTGTATGTGTGTGTGTGAGTGTGTGTGTGTGTGTGTGTGTGTGTGTGTGTGTGTGTGTGTGTGTGTGTAAGCGTGCATGCATGTAATCCTCCGTAATCCAACTCCACCCCAGTGTGATGACTGTAATCACCTCTCCATCTCTACACATCTCTGATTCAAAACACACACACACACACACACACACACACACAGGGTGAAGAACACCGAAACTGTCACACAGGTCCATCAGTCTTGTAACAGTGATTATATATCAGAACATAAGACTCCTTCCTCCTTAGATCCCCCAAGAAATAAGAAGTTAATAAGCTACAACATTCTTTTACCTCACTGAACAAAACTCCCCAGGCATCCGCAAAGTGTTCGTGATAATGAAAGGATTTGTAATTCGCCATGGTAAAGTGCACGTGCAATAGTGACATGGCAGGATGTGCAACGTCAAGAATATGACGTGAAAGGAATCAAGGTGCTTCTTCTTCTTTTCTTTTTTTTTACTGTTTTGTCAAACGGAAAAAAAAAAAAAGTGCCAGCTTTCCGGTTTCCATGACTTATCAACCAGAGAAAGTCTGTCTGTCCTTCACGAGAGTAAAGAGTGGACTCACCGCTTTGCATGACAAATCTCAACAGACTATCCATTGCACAGGATCAGTTGCACAAGGCGGACTTCGAGTGTTTTTAATCACCAACACGTTGTCCCCGTGCAGGTTAAAAGCTGGCGTAAAAAGCCATACGTATATGCAGAGAGTTTTTCTCCTGGCTACACCTTCAGCACATACATGTTGCCGTGTCAGATTTTTATTTTTTTCCCATTGCTGTTTCTATTGCAAAGAAAAAAATTGATCACAATGACAGCTTCTTGGAACTGCATGATGATGTGAGTAGTTGTTCGTCACATCCTCCTTGCTTTGATTGTTGGGTCCAGTAGTAACCATGTCTAATTCACAGATGTAAAAGAAGACCTGTAACGCCTGCAGCCAGAGACGGGAGAGAACAGGCCACTTCACACTCAAGAGGGTTAAAAAGAAAATCTGTTGGACGAGTTCCTCTCTGTCTCTAAAGGTGAACAGCGACGTCTTGGTGGTCATTAGTTTTTCACAGGCGCAACAGTCTTGGTTTTATCACTGACGATGTCAGAATGAGTTCACGTTCGTCCACTGAACAGACTTCAATGTCAAAGAAGCCAAATTCCTCTCGTTAAAGAATCTTATTAATCTAATATTTTGAATTACAAGTATTGATGGTATAAAACTTACAGCACTCTAATGTTCCATCTTTTAAAGTTAGAGTTTAACTTTTAATTATTTAATCTTCAGCTGGATTGGCTGTTAAATTCCAAATGGGGATCAATATTCAATCAATAGTAAACCTTAATCACACAAAATGCATCAGAATGTTATTGATTTTATGATGTATTCTGAATCTGCAGGCTAAATGTATCAGGATGTGGGTTGTAATCTCTGCCAGGCGGCGAAGAACAGGGCTTCAAAAATCTCACAAAACGTGCCTTTTCGAACTGGAAATGTACTCCTCCTGAACATTTACAATCATGCTGGAAAAAAAAAACCGTTATGTGAAAGTTAAAAAAAAAAAAAACAACAGGTGTGTCCTGTGTGAAAAGTTGGATTTGTTGTTGAACCATCCAAGCATCCACACAACCTTCTTGTTTCTTTGACGCGTTTTAGACCTTAAAGTCTCATCATCAGTTTGGAGAGTCATGTCTTTCCGTGAACTCTATTCTTGCTGCGATACTCCATGATACATCTACATACAGCCGTCTCTCTTTTTTTTAATGTTTTTTTGACATGCTTATTACGGCTCACCTGTTTAATGTAAATGTCAATGAGCTCCATTTGATGTGGTCTCGTGAATTCACACTCCAGCACGACAAGCTGGCTCAGAGCTTCTTTTCGGGGTTTTTTTTGTTTGTTTGTTTTCTTTTTTATGACAGTTAGACTTAAAGTCGAAGAGGGAGGGGCTTCACGTGAAAAAAGAAACAGGAAATGACAAGTTTGAGCCTGTCAGTAAAACGTAACCAAGCTGATGGAAGCACCGTCCTGTCAGTGTGAACACAGAGCTCAAACCAACGAGCCCAGAGGGAGTTTGACTTCACTCTGCGCTACACAACAAACATACAGTGAGTTAGATTGCATCTGCTTCCTGCTATACTGTATCTATGTTTAAATGTTGCATATCATACCTTTAAACTGTTTGTTTTCTTAACAAAGAGGTACGAGGGCCAATTTAAAGGAAAAAAAACCTACAATTACAAGATCAAACTTGTATAGCTTCACCATTTCCATCAGGCTCAGCCTCTTTCATCAAACGGCTGCTGTTTGAAGAAATCCACTTAATACAATCAATACCTTTGAACCTTTTGATGAAGCCATGTGCGCTTTTTTTTTTTTTTTTTTTTACTGCAAATAAAGATCTCATCTATGGGCATCAGAGACGACCGGATAATTAACAGCACCTCCACGCTTTTGATTCAAAGCTCCTTTTAAAAGAAAACGCTGGGTTAAATGAGTCCTGCGTCTCGCCCCTGTTAATGCAGCGGGCATATCAATCATTCATCTTAATAAAGTTTTACACTCCTGGGCTTTACATGCCCACAGCAATATACACACTCTACACCTTTTAACCACAATATATCCCTGTTATTAGATGCTGATGATCCAACTTCAATCAATACAGACTCAAGCTGGAATGATGGACATCTGGTACTTTACAGATCTGTGTTTTATATAAAGTTGGTGATGTTTTATGGGTTTATATACATTAAAAAAATACAAATCATTTTACAAGTTTCCCCTTTTAATAGATGAATTATGTATAGTGCAGTGTCATCTGCATAAAGTGACATTTTAGACATCTGGCTCTTTACTTTAAGTATCAGATCCTTATATTAAAAAAAGGCTTTATTAGATATCACATAAATAGTAATACCACATCTTAACATCTGATCTGATCCCTTAGACACTATGGGAACTGTTTTGACACACTGATACTATCTCTCTCGAATGTATCATTATATCTGGACCTAAGCACAGAATAGCTGTTACCTCAGCACTCACTTGTGCTACATGGAGATTAAAAACACACAAACCCCCTCACAGATCAACTTTAATAGCGTATTAGTGGCCGATGTGAGACATGCATCAACTGATGGTTGTTTTTTAAATGATGTGGAGCTAAAGACAAATAAGATTCAACGATATCATACCTAGATTGTTTTTTTTGTTTGGGCTTCTTCTTGAAGGAACATCACTTTTTTTTGTCCTCCTTGACTGCATTTGGAAAGTTTATGAAATCAATGTCGGAAAAAAATGTGTTGTATTGAAACACAACGTGGCTCATCTAACTTATAGGTGGTTGTAATGATAGAGGAAGATAACTGCAAAAGACAGAAACAGTAAGAGAGAGAGAGGATGAATGCTGACTTGTTCAAGCATGGTCAAGTGTTCATTTAACTGTGTAATCACAGGGGGGGATTATTAGGGCTTCAGATTAGCAGTGTGTGTGTGTGTGTGTGTGTGTGTGTGTGTGTGTTGTTGGGGTGGAAATTGAGAGTGTGGGTGTGTCTCCTCCAGATTAGCAGCAATATAACCATGTGCAATTATATTGCTGTGTGATGATGACAGCGAAGGGACGACAACACGAGGGTTTGACAACAATGTGAAACATCTGAATTTCAATCACACACAAACACGAGGCAGCAAAGAACTACAAATAGCTGTGACTGTGTTCCTCTTATCTATTACTAAACAGAAACAGACAATTGTTGCTGACATAAAGACATTAATAGAAAACTTCTGCCTTTAACATCCTTAAATCCTGTTCAGTTCGCGCTCTTATGTCTCCCTAATTAAAATAAAGTGAATGCAGCCCTCTTTTCTGATTGAGATTGTTTGGTGGACACAGGGACAAACATAATTGCATCAAATTCACCATATCTGTTTAAATGAATCCAATCCTGTGTCATATTTATGAAGGCTAACTGTACACGGAGAGATGATGAAATAAAAGAACAGGAAAACTATGAGCGAGCACCGGCAACAAGAAGAAAACCATGCAGGGAAAACTTTTTCATCAAAATAACGTTTGCAAATGCAGATGGGCCAAAGATTTAAATTCCTCAAATGGCCACTTGAGACTGGCTTCAAAAGTGACAGGTAAAAGTAACAGGTGGCTGCCACTAGCTTCGTGCTACATGTCACCTCAACTAATCCAATCCATCCATCCAATATCTATACACAGCTTAACCAGTTTGAAGTCTGGACAATTCCAGTTGTCATTTGGGAAGAGGCGGGGTACAACCCAGAGGACAGGGTATCAGTCAACCACAGGGCTGACAGACAGAGCTACAATGCAGCAAGTATTTTTGTTCGGCCAAAAAAAAAAAAAAAAAAAGGCTTAATATCAGAAAAAAAAAGTTTCTCCATGCCATGACGTTTATTCTGTTAAGGCTGCTGTGCACTGGTTTTGGAGCATATTTGTCCATAACAGCACATGGCAGATACTGCCAACAGTGCTCTATTCTCTCTGAACAGAATAAACAATCGTGTTTTTTACATTAGATGAAAACTTGTTGGAACACATGTTCAGCTGATGCTCAAACAAGTCCCCTGGTGAAGTTCCTCATGTCTCCTGGGAAAAATAGAAGTGGGGAACTTTCAGTCATTTAGCTGCTTAGCTTGGATATGACGGAGTCGCTACACCGAGTCCCCAGGGGGGTGGAGAGGAAATGAGCGGAGAGGATCTAGTTGATGGGATGAGCATCATCACCAGAGAATTATCAACATGTCTGCCTCGAACCTTTTTTTTTTTTTTTTTACCCCCACTGCACCTTTGAAACTGATTTGATTGCATTAATTAGTGGGCCAGTATTAATGTAGGAGACGGCCTTCCTCTCATCAACATACTGCAGGCACGGCGCTCTGACAGCTGTATAAAACATCAGGATCCTCTAGAGCCTCATTTATGCAGACTTGAGATCACGCCAAGAAATTACAGTATGAAAATTTATTCTGCAGCAATTACTTTATATCAGTATACTGGTATTTTAACTATTTCTAACTGATACTGGAAACGCTTGATTTGAGGCCTTTGAAGCGCACAAATAACTTCGCCAAGCAAAGCTTTGATGGCTTGGAGATAAAGTGAGTTATGTAAGAAGTATTCAGAGATATCTTTATTAGCCATAAAACACTGTGACACCAATACTCTGTTTACAAACCCATACCAACAATAAATGACACTCCTTTCACAGGATGGCCTTTTTCACAACCACGTATATCAATTTAAAAATGTCGTCATTATTAACTAAACGCTAACACCTACTACCCATCATGTGGAGTAATTTGGATTACTTTATATTTGACCATTTACCCTGAGAAATGACATCTATTACCACCCTAACCCTTGAGTCTCCAGGTCGCCTCACACTCCCCTCTTCCCATTTAGCTGGAGAGGGTCAGCTACAGTATTAACTTCCACCATTCAGCTTATTATATTCAGTAAGCCGCAAGGGAAAAGACAATGATCACTATAATTAAAATGGACTTGTCTTGTAAATGTGATAACATGAATATGCTTTGTGTTTGTGGATGTCGTTTTTATACACCATGCACACCTCGATATGTCTATGTGGATAATTATGTTGTGTTTGCACACCCACATGGATGCACGTTACCTGGTTTAGTGTTTATTGTGATGATTGGTCATGTGACCGTTTGTGCTTAACGCCCTGTGATCGTGCCGGGCGAACCTGAGGAAGCGGCAGAACAAACACGTTGTTCGCTCACACCGACTCTATGTGAAAAATGAATCAAGGCGCCGGCAAGAATATTTCTGCAAGTTTGAGTTTGGCTGTTTGCCACTAAGCTGCACGTGTGAACGCAACGTAATACTTTACTTCATTACAGCCACTGTTGGAGTGAAATGTTTCTGATCAGCACGACACCGTATGATGGGGTACGAAACGAGAATGAGCACACAGCAGATATCCCTGGTGTCCAAAAATAACTACTGATGATTCAAAATGTGCTAAAAATGAAATGTGTGTGTCAGAGAAACGTAAGTAACAATAACAACAATAAACATTTGGCTAAGTGATCTTTTCTCGTCTTTATAGTGCATCACCTGACTTCAACACCACTTTATAAACTAAAAGCTAACAGACGACATCCACAAGTGAAGCTGGAAAGCTTTCAGTGGCACATTGGCCAGTGGCAAAGTGAGAATGGGCTGGATTAATAACTACACCCTCGCATTGGTGAGTTTTGAAATAGCGCCGCCAATAAGAAACCAGTGCAAGCTTTCATGACGGGGGACATTTTCATGTGCTTGATGAATAAAAATAGAATCGATTGATCAGAACTAGGAAAAAAAAACTCTGGACTCAACGAAGCACTTCCATCAAACGTTCCTGAAGGCATCAACAATACTCAACAGTGATGTTCATGACAGCGGAGCCTGAGCCAGGAGAATTGTGAAAGACGAGTTCATTTGTGAGCTTTCAGAAGCTCACGCATGCCCCTAATAAACACACAAATTAAACTCTCCATATGAATAAATGAGTGTGTCATGCTTATTGTGAAACATAGCACATCACGCCTGCCTCATAAATGTATGATAATTAGGGCTTAAACCCCCCAACTGCTGCCTTGCTGTCTCTCTGTGGGCTCCGGCACTCACACATTTAAGATTTGACAGCTTTACAGGAAATCGTTGCTGGTCGGACGTACCAGCCGAGATGAGTGACGTTGACGGGACGGGGTCATTTCTACACCAGCTTGGCCCGCTGCCAATCAAACGTAAAGCAATCAAAAAGTCAGTGACACCCAATCTGCTGCCACACCTGCTTAAAACAGATACGTCCTTTGGGAGGACCCTGTACCCCATGGTGGGAACGACAAGAAGCAAAAAAGGGGCAATCCATATAAAGATATCTTAACATGGTCAACAGTTTGGTTAACTTGAGAGGGTTGCATAGCGCACAATTCCTTATTGAGTAATTTTTGGTAAGAAAGCTTTTTTTTGTTGTCCCGTCAGCTTTGTCACTGGACCCCTTCAGGCCCCTCAAACCGCACATTGAGAACCACTGAACATTGATGATGCAGATTACAAAATGTGCAACATATACTGAAGATTATAGGGAGCATTTTTTTACGACAAAAAAAGGTAAATACCTGTTTTCCTCAAATATCAAAAAAACAACACTAAGATCAGAATTTAAAAAAACAAAACAAAACATTGATCTTTAATTCTCTGAATGTTCTCATCGCTCTGTGGATTGCTCTATATGTGAATGGTGCTTTTTGAATAAACTGGCCTAGCCGTTAGACCTCTTACTTTCATCTCTATGACCCACTTTGGGGCCACAGAGTCCATGTTGGGAGCCAGCTGATCATCTGTGAGCTGTGAAGCGATGTGTAAAGAAACTGGAGTAGACGATGCTACAACCTGATACACGTTCACAGCAGCAGTCTGAAGCTCACAATAAGAATTTTAAACAGTTCAACCATCTGTATCTAAAAAGACAAAATCAGCTGTCGAATACTTCATGTGTTGACACAAATTGAACTGCTTTGTAATTTTAGCAAATTTCAAAATGAGGAAACAAAAAGAAAAATCGTAAAAACTTTTTTTCCCCGCAAAAACGCAGATTTAAACAAAAATCCAAGAACCAGAAAAAAAGTCAGCTCACGATAAGTGTTTTCTCCTCTTATTTCACGAATCAGCTTGAGACCTCCTATGTTTATCTTGGGACCCCTTGGAGGGCCACAAACCTTATATTGAGAACCCTTAGGTCAGTGTAACTAAAATTGTACCACTAAAAGAATATGTGGTTCATCATGCTAGTAGCTGAAGTGTGTGAGGTGAAGAAGAAAGCTTTTGTCCCTAATCAAGAAAAATGAGAGCCGCTCCACTCAGCATAAGGAGCAAATCGAAGCGCATTACCAGAGAACTGATATGACAGTAAAACACCGCCAGTGTAACATCCATAATCTCTAAGTGAATGTGTCAAGTTGTCATGGCGTGCATGCACAGATGCACACACACACACTCTGAACAGGTAGCTAAACCTCAGAGTGACAATGCTCACATGTCCTGTTCCAGCGGTTCCAGTTTTAGAAACAACTGGCTGCTCCGTTTGTGACAGCAGCAGCAGATGGGATCTTTCTCTCGAGGAAACTCTTCACTTGTGAAAACTGAAGGAATGACTGCTCTCATACCGTGTGTCTTCACTCACATTCCCCCCTGAGCTTCTTAGTCTAGTATCTGTTCCGTCTCCATTTCTCCAAATCTGTCGCACTCACTTTTACATAATTCCTGACAGATTAAGTGACGGGAAAAAAAAAGAAAAAAGGAGTGTGAGGGAGTGCGTGCGCGATTGTGCGCCTGCTTTTGACGTACCTGTACTTTCTGCCGTCGTCCAACTTGAACTCCTGCTGCTCCATCCTTCCTCCAAATGTCTCTCTTTCGATTTTTTTTTTTTTCCCCCCTTGTGTTTTTTACCTGGCGTTCACTTGCATCTCTCTCCTCGACGCACCTGTAAGAGTACGCATTTAGACCGGGTCTCTGTGTGAGAGCAAGTGGACGCGAGTTATCAGTGACTCTGTGTGTGTTTGGCAGCTTTTTGGGTATCTGCACACTCCCCTGGAGGACTTCACAACGTGACAGCGAGCGTGTGTGATCTCTCCCCGAAAAAAAGAAGAGGAAGAAGAAAAAAGAAAAAAATCCAACTCCTCACTTTCTCCTTTTTTCTGCGCTTGTCAAGGTGAACATTTTTACAAGTGGTCCAGAAGGTGAAGACAGGTCATCAAGAGGGGAGCGGAGAGGAAAGTGAGGCGGGTGACAGGAGATGAGCATCCAGCCGGTGTATAAATGCGTGTGTGTTAGTGTGTGTGTGTGTTTAGCTCCCTGCTGCTCAGATGAGGAGAGGAGTGAAAGAACGAGGAGAGGAGAGGAGGGGGGGGAGAGAGAGAGAGAGAGAGAGAGAGAGAGAGAAGAGTGATAAAATGCCTCTTCAGCGGAGGAGCACAAACACCGGTAACACTTCAGCAGCGGCGGTGGCAGGGTTGGTGACGGCAGCGGCTGTGACGCTTCCCCGCCGTCTCCTCCTTTCTCCCCCTCTCCACCTCCTCTGCCTCCGTTTCCCTGCTCCTTCTTGCGGGTGAGAGACAAAACAGATCCATGGAAAGTTGGAAAATCTCACAGGCGTTTTTGCATGTTTGGAGCAAAAGTTTTACGGACCCCCCCCCTCTCTCTCTTGGTCCTGTTGAAAGTGATGAAGGTACTCCGTAGGAAGGGATCCCCCCCTGTGATGAAGATGATGATACGTTCTCAGCTCCTGTGTGAAGAAAAAAGGATGAAATGAGAGGAAGGTTCGGTTTTTCTCGCCCCCCCCCTCTTGCTCCCTTTTCCCGTATGGATGCAATTGATCCAGATGTTTGCAGACGACGGGAGCGTCGGGAAACACAGCAGGACAGATGGAAGGTTCGGCGGGGTCGTGCAGGCTGTGCACTAGCAGGTCCTCATCCTGTTGCACTGATTTTCTCACCTACCAGACTTTCTCTCTCTCTCTCTCTCCCTCACCGCTCTGTCACACCAGTAATCCTGCTTTCCATTTCCTCTTTAACTCCATTTTTTCTTTATCTCTTTCTATCTCCTCTCACTCCATCACAGGAGGGGCTGCATGTGCGTCCTGATAATAATGGTGTGAGGATTTAGTCTGACTCCCCTCCTCTCCCTCTCCTACCTCTCACTCACTTTAGTGCGACCCCTCCTCCTCCTCCTCCTCCTCCTCCTCCTCCTCCTCTTCCTATTCCTCCTTCTCCCAGCCCACTTTTGCTCCTGTTTTCACGGTATTATTCACCTTCATCCTGTCTCATATCCTACTTTTCCTTAAATCACCTCACTGTAATGCTCCTGTGTTTAACTCTCTCTCTCTCTGCCTTTTCCCTCTCTCTTCTCAAAAATGAATTCCATTAATATTATTGCTTTTCCAGTCTGGGTCCCCCCGGCTCTGTCCGCTGTTTATCAGTGTGAATACATTTCTGCAAAGTCAATAACTCGACAAACATCACGTTTACCTTGGAATACTGACAGGAAACACGCAAGGCAGCAGCATAACCAACAAGACAAAGCAAATATTGCAATGAAGTGGATAATGCTGAAACAAATTTGTTAATTAAAGGGGAATTCTGCCAGTTTTACACATTAACCCCAGCCTCATGATCATGAAATCACTTCAATATTTATTTTTTATTTTTTTGTATAGCTTTTAAAGAGGTGAGGAAAATAACCGTTTTGGTATCTTAGGAGTTATCAAAACTTTGAAACAGAACCAGACATGCCTGCTGTTGCCATGGTGATTTCGGACACTGTCGGTCAGTTAAATAGCAGCCTGGGATCGTAGCAAGCAAAATCATTCTACTTCCCCGTCATTAGTCGGAACAATATTATATCAAATAGTTATTTTTAACACAAAAAATAAATACACAGTTAACACTCCTATCAAATAAACTTTTATAGTAATGTGTGTTTTTGGTAGGTCTACCCCACACACATCAGTAAGTGAATTCAGTGATACAAACCGGATCAATCAATTAGCAAACTGGTACAGTCATCCTCACCCACCTAACTAGAACATCATTTAGACAGATGAAACATTTAATATTTAAATATTGACTTTTACTAGCCTACTACTGTTTGCTACCCTCCTTTTACATTCATTTATTGTTCACATAAAACTACAACAGGTGAGAGAGCGACGCTTACCTGTTTATCATTCACCATGTCGTTGTTTCAGTTAGCTGTGGCTACCTCGCACTGTGCGTTTGTTTGTGTGGCAGCTACGCCTTGTGTCGTAGCTGTGTTTTTTTGTTTTTTTTATATTTGCAATAAACATTTCTTTACTTAAGTGAAACACGGTCTCGTTTGTTTACATCTTGCTACTTACTTCAACTGCCAGAGGAATGTTTCAGGTTCTGTCTGAACACATCATCACAAGTTATGTCTCTAAGCATCATGGGAAATGTAGGATTCAAAATACAGAAACTAGTAGGCAAATAAGTCATGATGAACCTGTTGCATATCATTGCAAAAAATATCATAACTATAATATGAACTAAACTTTTTTGGTTGAAAACATCTCTTTTTGTTTTTTTTAACGAAGCACTTATTTAATTTAAAAAAAAAGCAGATTCACTCATGTACTGGGATATGTATGACCTTTATTCAAACAAATAAACTGTTTAGTTAACAGTAAAGTTTCAAGTTTCATAACACAAAGTCCAGGAACAATTAAAAAAAAAAACAGAATATAAAGGATGTCTAATGATATATAGTCCCGGAAATTCATTTTAGCTTACTGTGCACTTTGGATTTAGTTAATACATCTAAAGAGCTTGTAATATCTGTGAGATTTAAATTGTCGGTGGCAGTAGTTTAGTCCGTAGATACTTGGGGTGGGTTTGGTTGGGAGCCAGTTCAATTCACAGAACGGACCAAAGTATGAAACTTGGTCTGACTGCTGGAGAAGCGCTAGTTCTACGAACTACCAAACTACCATTGAGCAAGGCATTGAACCTCCAATAGTGCAGGGACGTCCCCTATGTGTAGCCCTTTCACTCTGACATCTGTCCACGGATGCATTTCCTGTGCATATGTGATTTCCCTGCTGGTATTCCAGCTTCCTCCCACAGTCCAAAGACTTGTTCAACAGGATGCTCGGCCCATAGGTATGAATGTGAGTGTGGCTGCTTGTTTGTCTCTCTCTATATAAGCCCTGTAAATTGACTGCCGACCTGTCCAGGGTGTATCCTGCCTCTCGCGCAATGACAGCCCCGTCCCCATGAACCCCAACGATATAAGCGGTAAAGATTATGGATTGTTTTTCTGATTGTATTATTTGGATATAAAAGGGGATAATGGATTTAAATGTTGCAAGCATGTGTAGGAGTATCTTTGAAATATTCCCAAGCATGTTCATCGATTTTATTTGTGCTCTATTTATATTGGATTAACAACAAGGTACACACACCAGCTGGTTAAATCAAAGAGACAAAGCAAATATGACAATGAACCAGCAAGTGCTGCATACAAATGTGTCTGTCAGTATTGTGTTCTGTCCATCTCCTTTATAGTTTTAATTGATCTCTATAAAGGCCTGAGAGAGTACCAAAAATGTACTACTCTCACTATTCAGGCTACAGGAAGACAGTGAGTTTCTTCAGGTAATGTTGACTGTATACAGAAAATGTGTGTTTGTGTGCTGAGTGGAGGAGAAATGCTGAGTATGTGTAAGAGAGGAAAAATATGTGATTACCTCACACGTTGTTTCATCTCTTCATGGCTTACGTGTGACAGTTATTTCGCAGAGAAGAAACAAACAATTTTGCTTTCACTCTTATTGGGGGACAGGCGTTTGATCGCTTCAAAGAGGCGTCTTTTGCAGGTTACCGTCACTCCTAATGAAAGCAGTTTTCTTCTCTTTTCTCGGTCAGGTGACAGGCCTTTTAACACAGGCTATAAATACAGACAGGTGTTAAAATAGAGTGTTTGAGATGTGCA
The DNA here is from genome assembly GCF_947650265.1 of Symphodus melops. Taxonomy (NCBI): domain Eukaryota; kingdom Metazoa; phylum Chordata; class Actinopteri; order Labriformes; family Labridae; genus Symphodus; species Symphodus melops. Next base: position 16,454,124 of record NC_136711.1, on the reverse strand, counting down.
ACGTCTGACTGGGGCGTCTATATCTGTACGGCGTGCTTGTAGTAGATACACTAATACCTCTGAAGAATGGAGGCAGACAATAGAGGACATATGCTTCAAAGGAAAGTATCTCTCTCTCAGCAGCTGGACAGCCTGCAGAGAACACATGTTGTCCGGCTTGCAGCTTGATCAGATCCACCGATTAACTCTGATTGATTCAGTGAGAAACAAAATACTAGGATTATATTCTCTCTTCTTTGCCACTGTGTACACTTCAGCAATGGTCACAGGTTTGAAAGGCATCCAATCGCTGAATTGTATCAACTCCCAAACTCACCTGCTTGTTGTCATTGGCTGGGGGAAACAAATCCACTCTCTGCAAAGAACTTGTCTTTAAATTTGGAGGAAATGTTAATCCTGTTTTGTCAAATAAACAATGAGATAATTAAATAAAAGTATATATAAAATACTAACTGCTGTGGCAGCTCTCATCTTTTACAAAATATTGAGCAAAGGCTTCAGCACCATGGACAGCACTCCACACTTCCACCAAGACTTCAGAATGAAAATATTCATCAGGGCCTTTCAGGTTTGTTAAATCATTCCTCATTAAAGGAGGATGTCAAATATAAGACTGTCCAATATAATCTGACTGCTGTTCTCACTACAATAATCCTTTCTCAATGAGCTAAATCAGAAATCAATTAGAAATCAACTAATGTATTGTATTTATCCTCATACATAGATGGTCAATTGATGGTACACCAAAAGAAAGAACTGAGAAGAAACAGTCAAAGTCAAAAAAGGACAAAATAAGAGAACAAAAAGATGAGAGAAACATAATCCTTTATATTATATAAAAGATACGCTTTTCCATTGATATTTTAAGGAAGGTGCACTTTATCTCCTTACCATCATACGCTGACTGTTAAAGTACAACACCTCTCAGGTGTTAAAACCCAGAAGCTCAGAAAATGACAGTCAAAAAGCATTATAGAAAAAATGGTCCATCTATGAGTAAGATAAGTGAAGAGTGCTGAGAGTTAGAATAGTGTAGGATTAAAGATAAAACAAAGTTATGACATTGAAAGTGCAGCCAAAGAGTTTTACTGATGTTCAAATACAAAAAAAATCATCAACTACTGAGACAATCACAAACAAAATTTTTTGCAGTTATCGTCATGACGATAGGAGAAGATTCCAAGCACAATGTTTTAGAAACAACGAGCCAAACGTGTGGCTGAGGTTTACAGCTCCACTGCGTTTTTAGCCAGACACAGAGTTGTGTCATCTGCATAGCAATTAAAAACAATTTTATGCTTACAAGTTACGTGCCCTAAAGGGGGAATACAAATTAAAAACAATGCGGCAAGATTTAAGCCCTGGGGTACAGAGACGCGTAAAGAGAGACAGAGATGAGCCAGCAATTCCAAAAGTGAGTTATTAAAAGCACATATTCTCCAGAAGTAAGAATCTGTCAACAGGCTTTTTTCTTTTCTTTTTTCAGGCAGTTAATCAGGCTTTCAACACAAACCAAGGCCAAACTGTTCAAAAAGATTAGAATCTGGATCAAAATGATCTGGATTTAGAACCAACTTTTTTGTTATCAAGGCTCAGCATCTAACCTGACCCGCACCGTTACACATTATATTCTTAGAAGCATAATGGATATTGAACATCGAACGAGAAAAACGTAAGTTCCTTTGTGATTAGGAATACAGCTAATTCATATTTGAGTCAGGATAAAATGCAACATGAAAACAGCCTTCCATTGGACTATTAGAGGGTTCATTTTAAATTTGAATCAGCAGATCATCCTGGTTTCTCAAACTGAGGTAGACAGTGATGATTTTGGCTGTCTGGCATGTTATCAGACACAGAGCTGTGTGTGTGTATGTTAGTGTGTATACTGGTGTGGACAGATGTTTAAACAGGCAATCATCACTCAGTGAGTAAACAGCCCTGTTGATTGGACCGTGTGTGTGTGTGTGTGTGTTTGTGGGTGTGTGTGTTTGTGCGTGTGTGTGTGTGTGTGTGTGTGTGTGTGTGTGTGTGTGTGTGTGTGTGTGTGTGTGTGTGTGTGGATGAATACTGAGAGAGGACGACAGATTGAAAATGAAAAGACAAAAGCAGCAGACTGGAGGAAAAGTAAATAAATTCTGTCTGCTTATATTAGAGTGCAGCCATCAGGGCTGAATGCAGATTTGTGATTAGCCCACATCTGTGATATTTTTATCTCCCGATGCAACTCTTTGATCACGGCCATGTGTCAGACACTGAAGAATAATCCTGAGGGATATTTTATCCCAACTGTGGGTTAAAAAAAACACTCCTCTGCACCTAAGAGGCTGATCTCTGCAGCTGCTGGCACACACACACCTTCTCCCAGCACTCGGTCAGTCTGTCATCTGCATCTCAAGTCCTCGGTTCCTCCTCTTCCTCCTCCTCCTTCTTCTTGTCCTTCTTAAGATAAACTTTGAAAGCAAAAATAGCTCAAGAGCAGGAAGACATGAAAAGTGTCAGATCCATAAATAAATTGGCTCTTTGGGCACATTGTTTGAGACTCGCTGACATTTTAAAGCCGGCAAGGTATTTATACCATTTCTCATGAGACAAAGATTGTATGTGTGGGTGTGCATAAATTTGTGTGTGTGTGTTTAATGAAAGTTCTTGAGTGTGTGTGTATACATGCACAATACATGTGCGCGTCGGTGCATATTTTGACATGCATGGTGTGTGGGTTTGGCAGCTGGAGAAGGAGATTCCTTTGTTATGGTGAAGAAATGTATTCTCTTGAGCAAAACTGACGTCGATGTTTAATTTTAATTCCGCCTGAAATTCTGCTGACTTTCTGAAATGGTAAAAATACGGAAAAACATACTGGCATAACTGTTCTTGGAAAAAGAAATGCTTATAAATCATGCTGTAATCATGATATTTACCACGCCACATGGATCCAGACCTTAGACTGTATAAAAAGATGGACAACATGACAGCTACCCCAAAGTGAAGCCAAGCATCTCAACCCACGGTGACTGGCTTAAGTATTGTTTATAAGCTCCGCCTCTTCTGTGTTAACAGATGGGATATCAGTCAAGCTAAGAAATCAAAAAAACATGTCATATCGATTCCTCCAAAATATGGCTTATAGTTACCATGGTAACTCATGCCCAAATGTGTTGCTTCCATTACTTATTTGATAAGGTGTAACCTTGATATTGACAAATGCATTAATTAATGTTGTGCCCGGGGTTATCAGGGTAAAGCAAAGGAGGTAGTCTTGTTTGCAAAATGTGAAAAAGTCTGACAGTTTTTTTTTTTCTTGTTATTCATTGTGACTAAAGGTACTCACAAGTGAGATACTGGGACTCTACTCTGACCTGGACTTTAAGTTGTTCCCACTTTTACAACATCCTAAGTCTTATGAGGATCACACTTTATTGTTTCAGGTCTTTAGACCGGTTGTAAATAAATCATCAAGTGGATTTTAGTTGCTCACGGGATTCTTAGAATCATTTAGCGTCACAGTCATAATAGCCCTGTATAAAAACTGCAATTCTACAACTGCTGGTAACAATTTTCTGTTGCTGTTACGTCTTTGTGCTAACACCTTACATCCCCAACAATGTAATATCGGTGCCCTGTGCGTGGGTTCACATTACATTATAGCGTGGTTGAAGTGTGAGAGACGCAACGCATAAATACACAGCGGGAGCTTGAACAGACTCACACACACAGAGCACTGTTCTCCGCTGCTGGCCTCCCCCTATTACACCTCAGTTACCCCCCTCCATCCCCGACATTCTGCCCTGCATGCGTTACACATTGCAGATGAGGGTAAGTATGTCAGCGCCAAATGACTGCAGGTGAAAATGTTTTATCAGGGGACTGTGTGAAAGATTTATGCTATTAAATAATTCAAAGATATGAAATTGGTAAGAAGAATATTATTATCTTCTGTCTAACTGAATGTTAAATATTTGGTTCAAAAGGTTAAAATGGGACTTAATGTATTTAAAGTAAAACACAAACTTTAATAATATCTCATTATTCTTTTGGTCTTTAAAATATTAATATCTGTCTTGTAACTTATTTCTAGATTTATGTTAATCACTGACCTCTTCTCAGGTGTTTTGTTGCTATAACAACAACATAGCAATTCTCTTTACTTTGCATGAGAGGGGCTATAAAGTATTTCAACAATGACAACATGGCTAATGTTAAAAATCTAGAAGGCTGCTTGATCAGTATAGACTCAGCCTTGTGTATTAGGTTGTGAACTCTCATTGGAAATACATTTGGTGGTAAGTAGGTGGTATTTTTCCATCCCTATAATGAATACAGTTAGAATCCATTAAATGTATTCCCACCTTATTACTTGATACTTTATTGACTTACCCTCAGAACTGTCCCTTGGGTGAATCCACTCAGCTACGACACGTCACTCCACTTCTATTTCTTCTCCAAGTAAACTACCTGAGTGCTGAGTGTGTAAGGTAATGATGTATAAATGTAAATGTAATAAAGAAATACAGAAACAATGCAAAAGCTTCAGCTCTAGTCATCACAACCTGAGTGTTTCAGTCTTACGTCACACGTGATATGAGCAAAGAGGAAGTGAAACTACAGATGAAACTCAGCTTCAGGAAATGATCCCATGTGCTGAGGTAAAGAGCAGGAGAAGAAGACTTAAAATAGGTCAAAATGGTGTGTGGAGTTGAAAGGCCAACATGGACGGAGATAAGAAAAGAGGTGTAAAAAAGAAGGCCAGAAAGGGTGACCTGAATGTAGTTTCAGCTTCAAGGTTATTCCTCGTCTTCCTCTTCATCACCTCTTGCTTCCTCACCTTGCCTGATTTTACGATGTGGGGGGTCACAGGTAATTATCTGCTTGTGTCAAACCTAGGAGGCTCAGCAGGACACCGGGTCGCCTGTGATTCTGATTGAGGTCCTGGGCATTTACACTCAAACACACACACACTTGCATACATGGCGCAGCAGCAGCAGCCGTATGCGCGCCGTTTCATTACGCTTCTGATTTGGTCATTCATCACAAGGAGATGAGGTCACACATGGCAGCCGACACATGTTTATGTCTGGAGAGACTATGTGTGTGCCTGTAGGTTTGCGCTCGTCTGTTCGTATGTGTGTGACTGTGTTTTCCTTTTTTTGAATGAGAATGGGCTCAGGGAACAAAATGATTTTTTTATTTTTATTTTATTTTTTTACAGATTACACATTTAAATGTAGATGTCTTTATTGGTAAATTGGCAAAGTGATTGTATGTCTGAATCCTTTGCTTTAATGGTGTATTATAGGTCCGATAGAATTGTACTGTTCCTTTAATGGACAATAGTGTGATTTTGAAACTGTGTGGATGTTTCAAAAGTGTCTAAGAAGCGATCAGGGTAGAAAAATTGAAATGTTTAAGTTCTGACTGCAATTTCCTGCTTAAAATGCTAATGTATGTCTTTCTCCTAACTTACAGTCCAATAACTCCAGCCACAGATAACTGAGGAATCAAAGAGTTGAAGGCAGACAAACAGATAAAGACTGAAATACACACTCAAACTGAAGCCATGTGACAGAAAAACCCTGATTTCTACAAAAGTATTAAAGTGGTGAAGAGGATTTGTTTTTGAGAAACAGGCTCAGGTGTTTCACAGAAATACAGAGGCCTTCATTAGAAGATGCCTCCTCAAATGCATTTTAATATATGCACACCTCAGATGAATGTGAAGCATGGTGCATAAATTGCGTCCTCCTCGCTAAGCTAATGTATGAATGGACTTTGTGTGGACGTCCCTGTGTGGGTGTTGTGAGACAGCGTTCGCCTGCTTCTGTTCAGAGACACAAACACACAGATCAAAGCTCTGCTCTGGCCTCAGTTCACTAACCTTGGAGATGTTTGTGTGTGTGGTGGCAAAAATGACGAGGACTGCAAGCACACAAGCTCTATTTTTATGCTTTCAAACTCTGCAGTGATCTGAAAGGATTTCACACAATAGTTTTCATTCTGATAATGGTTGCAGAAAAATGAAAATAAGGTATCAGGGAAGGGGGGGAGGGGGGGGACATGAAACCTTATCAGTGTATTTTAATGATTTTCACCTATTCAAAAAAGAGATATTGATTACACATGTATGAAACTGTTACAAATGGAAAATGTTGTTTGTTTTCTTAAAAAACAAATCTGATCCAAGTGAACTAAAACATCTGGATCTCTGTTTTCCACCAGCTTCATCGTTGGCAACTTGATCTCTTTGCTTTTGTTATGTTGCCACCTAGTGGTCAACCCCAGACAATACCAAATTTGAGACACGATCGATGTATTTGCACATTTGGAAAAATGTTTCAGTTGAAAAAGGAAATCTTTTTAAAGGGGTAGCCCGCACTAATTGCATTAGCTGATTATAAATCATCAAAGCAATTTGAGATTTTATTTGTTTTCGGATAGATTAAGGAAAAAATGTTAAATTATTTCTCTCAATTTCTATACATATTAATAGATTCTGAGCATGTGTTAGTAAGTCCACCCAAAAGTACAAAAATGTTACATCAAAGTCTGTGGCTGTTGCAGGCCTCATAAGTCAACTAAATAAACATCACTTTAAGGAGGCAAACGTTTTTATTAAGACAGTTATTTATTGAGGCACTTGACACAAGCCATGAAATGTACAAATCAAACACAACAAACTCAAGGTCGTTTTCACATTCTTGCATCTGTAAACATGATAAAGGTAATACATTCTGACAGTTAATTCACACATTACTGCCTCCTCCCCCCCTCCCCCAAAAAACTCCTCGCTCAGGATTGTGTACAGTTAACAACCGCTACACTAATACAGTAGTACAAAAACAGCAGTGAGGCCAAATACAAAACTACCACCTGACCCTCATTACAGCACCTCCTCATTCACGAAAAGTGTATAAGAGGTAAACTGTGGATGAGGCATCTAAGTCTATAAAGCAGCACAAAAACACGTCTTTACTTTAGAAAACAGGAAATTATTCAGTGAATATATAAATACATGGCATGTGCACAGGCAGATTCTAAATATATCTCTGCGCTTTGGCTTATCTTTAAAAAGAGGCTGTAAACATGGACTTCTTCATGATGACAAGGGATGTTCCCAGTGGCTAAATTCAAATTAAACATATTTAAATTCAGCGTTGTCGACTTTTCAAGTGTTAGGAAAACACTCCGAAAACAGTAAAAATTGAGAACAACATATTTAACATTGCTAAACAAGGGACCGCAGGATCAGCGGGTTAACAATGTCAAATTGGTTAGCAGAGAGTGGCTAACGTTAGCTGTGCAGGCGTCCCCAACCTTCAGTACTCCTTACTCTGGAGCTTCATCTCTTTGACAAAGTTAGGGCCTTATATATTGTATATATATTTATGTGTACTGTAGTTCAAGTCCATGCACATTTGTTTTTGCTGTTGTTCTAAATTCACCTCTTTTGTACTTTTGTAGTCTATAAGCTATTTTGTCTTTATTTGTAGAGCAATATCGCAGTAGCATTATGGGAGCACCGGTGTCGACCGGCGAGGGGGCGAATTGATCTGTCCCATGCAAATCACATTTAATTGTAATCTTTTGGCAACAACAAAAAAACAATGTCTGTGCACATGTCTGCTTTATAGAAACATCTGAGGCCAAAAAACATTATTTCAGGTGTGTGAAGGTGGATAAGGCTGCTGCTGCGCTACTGTTTTCACATAATGAGGTTTGAATGTAAAAAGCTACGGCTCAAGTTTCAAAGCGTTTGGACATTCGAACACCCTGATGTCCATGAGCCAAGGCCCGTCTGAAGAAACATCCAGAGTCAACATCTGGCTCAGCGAGTGCTCACATCTGTACAGGGGTTATGTATCAGTAAGGCTGATTATAAGGCCGGCCATTTGTTCTTAGTCACTAACATTTATTTCAGTTCCTGACATCAAATATGAGAACAAATATTTTGGAAAACAACTTCTGTCTGTCAGCATAGGTCATGTCTTCAGTCATTTTTTTTTTTGGTAATTATTTCAATTCATTAAAATTTGTTTTAGAATTTATAGCTTTAACCACCTGAGAGGAAGTCTTTATTATAAAATTATATATAAAACACTCATCATGGGATTCCTTTTTCCATTATTCAAGTCCCGGCTGAGTGAAGGAGGGTTTCATTGAGGGAAAATATTATCAATTTGTAAATTCAGAAGTAATAAAATGCAACCAAAAATTCTGATTTGTAACTTTAACCTTGTATTTTGTTTAGTTTGTCAAACACTGATTGGCACAGAGGGAGTGCAGTGTAGAAAAAAGAAATGTGACGTCAGTATTTTTAAACTGGCACATATCCCGTTAAAAACACATCACACACTGTGTTTTAGCTTTTAGAGAAGCTGTGACTGTTAAAGTACAGTAGTGTTTTTACTGCTGCACGTTAAACCCTTCAGGCCTTCAGGCAGTCTGTGTTTGATGCTAAATAACATGAAGAAGTTCAAGTGAAGTTGATGCTCAGCCTGCTGCCATCTCTCATCTGACCTTGTGGTGACAACATTGCCACATTTTCACATTAAATCCCTTGCATGCTCTGTATCAGGAATCTTTTTCATCCCATTGAGAACATGCGACCAATCGGACAGCTCACACTGACACAGATTTTAAAACACCATCCCACCTTTCTTTTTACACCTGTGCAAACGTATCCTGTTAGCCTTGTTAGCCTTGTTAGCCTGTCCCGTTCTGCGGGGTGAGGCTCTCCCAGGGGCAGATGATCTCTTTGGCTCCCACCCCTCCTCCCCGAGAGGCAGCTCTGTTCTCCTCCTCCTCATCCTCAGACTCTATGGGGTATATCCGGCACTCTGGAGGAATGTCCACTTTGATCTGGAAGAAACTGTGAGAAACAAATTCTTTTAAAAGACCAGTGAGCAGGGGTGTGTCCAGAATTCTTGAATGGGGGCTATTTTTAGTATCTGCTATAACATTTCTGTCTACAATACCAATGTCAAGGTTGGAATTTATAAAAACTAATAATTATTATTAAATTCTGCTTAAAGACGCTGGAAAAAATAGAACTGAGTTGAGCTTCAGAATTGATTTGATCGTCTCAGAACTGTGAACTTGATAGTTAGAAAGTGTGTTGCAGATATTTCATGCACAACTTTTTTGGTGAGCAGTTTTTTCTTCTCCGTTCACTAACTTGCCAATCCGTCTGGGCGGAGCCTGGCTCGGCTGATCCGGGCTGATTGGCTGAATCCGGCTACTCGTCCCGGCAGCTGAGTGGCATTTTGGCGACAGGCTGGCAAACATGTTCGAGGGTGTGCAACCTCGCTTCAGCAGTCTTCGCAGTGACAAGGCCATGCGGGATTTGGACACATTTCCAACCACAGTGGCTCGAGTCCCAGAGTTCCCCTCACTGTCGCCTTCACTGGGCTCCGCTCTCCGCTCGGACGCAGACGTGCTGTCCAAGGCCAGGCTTATGGGGGACGGACAGACCGGGGTGTTGGCCATGAAAGGTAGGGAGGGTGAGGCGTTGAAGGAGGGGAAGTCAGAGATGCCGGAGTAGACGGCAAGGTGAGGGACGGGAGTGGTGAAGCGACAGAGCTGTGAGGTCAAAGGGCAACAGAAACAGGTTCAATAAAATGTTAAATATAAAACATGTTGGAACATTTTCTCAATTAATCAAAATGTTTTATCAAAATGAGTCATGAGCATAGACTGTAAATCTATATAGACGAAGCCTATGTGACATCAGCCAGCTTTTACTGCAGAGAGCAATCTGGCAGCAGCCGCCATGTTGGACGTCCTGTCTCAGTTTAATTTACAGTTAACCTAACGACAGGATTTGAGCTGGAGCGGAGGTGATTTTAAGCCTCATGACCAACCATTAGATCACATTCACCTGTCAATCATGTCAGCTACACGCCTGACTATAGATAACGCGTATCGTTCATAAAATCTGAAGGGAGCAGTTTACAAAAAAATAACCCTCGTACAGGGTGTGCCAATGATGACAATGACTCATCACTTGTTTTTTTTTTTTATCTACCAGGCTGTAAACATGTTTATTTCTGCTGTAAACACTGGCGGTTTTGGCTGGGGTATGCATGGGATTTCCTGTGTTTGTGAAGCCAGCCTCAAGCGACAACTTAACGATCTGCAGGATTTGAAACTTCCGCATTGGCTTCATTTTCAATGCTGCAGGTTGGTCATGAGGCTTCGTATGCCCAAAATGACGGTCTGTCATCCCTTTAAATAAGTAATGATTTTCAAATGGTAGAAGAAGGTTAAAAAAAAGTGATAAAGTGTAAAGTAAGTTAAAATGATCTAATATTCAATTTTTTTTTCTGTCAGGCCAAAACATACATAAACACTTTAATACATAATAACATGAGTTATTGTGATCAAAGATGGCATCACATTTTTGGAGATGTAGATGTACAAAGGCTACAAAGATGAAAGAAATAAATACACAAATTAAGAGAATCACAGATAACTGAGAAAACAAAGAATGAGCAGTGAAAAAAAAATGACAACTCAAGGCGAAGAGATGGACATGAGATGATTTCTGGGTGTTTTATTAGCTCATCACTGATGACATACAGACAAAAACAAACAGTACAGACACTGTGAGTGAAGATGGTCAGTTCAACACATGATGAACAACAGACAGGTTGAATGAACTGAAATGTAATAAAGGGAACAGACGGTAACGACGTAGGTGTTTTATGTGCCTGCTGGATCGTCTTAAGTTGATTTCAAGCCATTGCTTCTATTTTTGACATCAATCAAATATAGAGAAACATTAGCATTCATTTAGACTCCTGTTTGTGATCACGTGGTCAGTCTACGTTGTTTAATCACTTCTGGCTAGTTAGCTGTAAAATACACCCCTTTGCTCCAGCTAGGTGCCTAATTAGTCTGTCTCCCACTTGTTGTTGATCAGGAAGGGTGCAGAGGAAACGGCCGTCTGCAGCAGCTCAGCGTAACACTCTGAGAGCTGCATTAAAACTATAATGTCCGGTTATTCAGAAATCCTCCGGTCAAACAGCTAAAAGACGCTAAAAGTCTCTGTAGATTAAAAGGAAACTTCAGTGTGTTTAAAACTATTGTGGTTCATCAATGAAGGCAATCCACTGTGGATTTAACATCCACCATTGTTAATGAAAAGCTGTAAACAGGGCGCTGGTGGCTGAGTGGGTGGTGCGCATGCCCAGTGAGGCTGTAGTCCTCCAAGTAGGCAGCCCAGGTCCCTTTCCTGAATGTCCCTCCCCACTCTCTAGCAACATGGTTTCTGACTCTAAACAAAAACTACAGCTTCTATTTTAAAGACTACAGTAAATATTCCATTGAATGGTTTTTAGGTAGAACGTTTTGTTTATTTCTTAGCAGGAGGACGAGGAGGCGGAGGGACCTCCTTGCCCTGCTTGCTGAGTTTGCTCATGACCTGTGTGATGTCAACACTGGCGGCCATCTTGGCCTTCTGCTCCTGCTCCTGCTGGCGGAGCACGATGGGGCTGAGACTGGGCCGCCTGTTCCTCGCATTGTGCTCCAGCTGGGAGTCACTGAGAGATTAAAATAAAACAGAAGAGAAACAGGGATTAGAAACGTTAAAAAACCAACGAGGGAAAGTAGATGGAATAGAGAAATAGCAGATAAAGATAAAAGGAGGAAGAAGAATGAAGAAGAAGAGGACGGAGGTAAGAACTTAACCAGCGTCAACCCATATGGCATCTTTTTTGTTCTTTTTACCTAAACTTGTGTTCTTCAGGACATATTGCCTTCTTCAGAGTGTCTTTGAACACTGGAGATTTCAAATACCGTCCATATGAGTCCTGCAACACCACACACGCACGCACACACACACACACGCACACGCACACACACAAACACACAGTATGAATCAGAGGTGTTTGGTGATGCTGAGTAGAAGCATGTGAGAAAACAGGGCAACGTCATCAATCTTGTTTTTGAAGCCACCTGCTGGTGAGTTCACCGACCTTCTTCATGAGCATGTAGATGTGAGTCTGGGCCGCGTCCAGCACGTATCTGTGTGGGTGTTTCAGGCCTTTCACCGTGACTTCCATCGTCTTTCCGTCGATGTTTATCCACCGAGGAGCCCCACGAGCCAGGAATGTCCTGGGATCAGGCGAATCATGATGAAGGCGTCAAAACACTTCAATGTCACTACATACATTATCTCAAATTGGATCCTTGTGCTTCTCTTGATTATCATCTTTCATGCCACTTTATATTGTACATTTTACAGCACTACAAGTCCAAAGAGTCACACAGCTTCAGTTTTAATCATGTAAAAGAATAAGGAGTAGTCAGAGGAAACTCACATAAAACCTGTGAATGAAAATGTTACCAAAGAATTTTGTTTGTTTCTGCCCTTTATTTTTCATTGACAATCCCCTGGTACTTAATAAAAACCTGATATTGTATGTTTAATTCATGGCTGATTGATTTGACTATTTCTCCAACCTCTTAATGTCTTTTAACATGTGCCACCGACGGCTTAAATGTTGGACATGCAGTGCGAATTAAAACATTACTTGTAGATCTGCTCTGCCTTCTCTCTCATCGTCGCAGCGGTGCCCCACTTCAGGTCTTCACAGCCCTCCCAGAAAGCCAAGTTCTCTCCTGAAATGGATCCGAATAGAAAAGAAAATGATGAGAGAATAGCTCTGGTTAATCCCAGCCAATGGAAAAAAAAACTGTATAAAAAAACTGTATAAAAACGATACAGTATGAGGAGCGAGTGTGGACAAGCGACCTCGGTTGATTTCAGGGAGAGTGTGCCTAAAATTCTCTAATATCGTGTAGGCATGCATACTGTATGTACAAAATCAATCAACAAGAAGTCATTTTTTTGAATTAAAAGAGAAAAACTGTACCGCTGAATTCTTTCTTCAAGAAGAGTCTGAAATCATTTCGTCCTCGGGGGTCTGACAGCAGCTCTCCGAAGCTGAAAGTCCACCTCTCCACACGCATTTTAGTCGGGATTTCAACACTGACACACACACACACACACACACACACACACACACACACACACACACACACACACACACACACACACACACACACACACACACACACACACACACACACACACACACACACACACACACACACACACACACACACACACACACACACACACACACACACACACAGAGAGAAAGAAATTCACCAACTCGACATTTATCCTTCGCTTGATTGTCAATTAATGAAAGGTGAATAACGGCTCCGCCTCAGCTGACTCACTTGGGCATGTTCAAGGTCCAGAAGGTGGCATCATCCGTGAGCCAGGGGTTGCTGGGGAAACACTTGGACAGAAAAGGGTCGTGGCTGTTGTAGGTGGCACAGTACTTCACCAACCTACCAGAAAAGAGCAAAAGCATTTCAAGACCGAAGATAATAACGATTAAAGCAGGGATAATGATACAGAGAAGACACAGCTCTGCTCCATATTACTCTGTTATAATGAGGTCACCTCCTCACCACTATACTCAGGTTTGAAGTCAATTACAAAAAAAAAAACTATGGAGGCTATTTGAAGAGCAAGTGGAGGTTTTTACTTTCAAAAAGTAACCCCCCCACCCCCCCCCCCAGTTATATATTATATTAGATACTTTTTCTATAAGAGTAATTTTAGTCCTTTTAATCTGGAATTGCTAACTTCAATAACAATCAATCACATGACTTTTGGACAGTCTGCAGAGATGAAGTGCAGGGTTTGTGACGGATTCCAGCACGCTGTGAATATGAAGGACTAGCTTACGCGCCAATGGACACGGAGGACTTGACTCTGGGCCTCATGATGGACTGCTGCGTAAAGATCATCTGCAGGAAGCAGAAGACAGATGACAGCTGTTGAACGTCTCTATGGATTCATGCTAACGGCTAACACAACTTCTGACTCAAGAGGAAAAATGTCACCAGAACATCACACTCACAATTCTCTCGTAATAGTCGGGAGTTTTTACCTGGGGGAAGAAAGTGTTTCAAATGTTAAATTACAGATAGCCTCAAAGAGTCACATTATAATCAACAATCATCTACCGTACTTAGACAAAGAATTGGTATTTGGCTTTATGTTTGAACGAGCACTCACTAAATGTAACGCTGATAATTATAAAGAAGAAGATGGTTAAACATAAACAGGATTAACACTAAACACAGACATTATTTTGATGTCATTTACATTTGTCTAAATCTGATGCCTACAATACCCACAATGCAACTAGACTATTTATGTATGGTGTTATTTCTGCAAAGATTTGATCTGTTTATTACACTGAAGTAAGCCAGACTGCAGCCTCTGTGTGACTTACTGCATGTTTTCTTTTCCTCTTTGAAATGAAATAAATAAAGACTGGACAGAAATGTTTTTTGCCCACATGTCTAAAGGGGAGAATTGGTCGTCACTTTTGATCTGAGCTCACTTGAATGATACCATCAAACTGGTTCCATTTTTGTAGCCTAGCGCCAGCGCTTCCAGATTTTTCAAGCTTGTGATTTAGCCCCAATTTGACTTTAATAATGTCGCTTGAAGACATTATCACACAGAAAACAGCGCCATCTGGTGTCAATAAAGGTGTATACAACTTCCTTTACAAAGAGTAGTGCTGAGGAAGCTGTGTTGTTAAAATCGCCGGATTTCCACTTGAGGGTTGGATTGAAGTTTCTGTGTGATTTATATTGAAGGTTAAAGACGTAGTTTTTGGTAGTCATGGTTACGGTTAGGACTAAGGGAATGTATTTTGTCATGTAAAAGGAGGTGGAAAGGTTTGTTTGCAGGTGTTGTGAATACTAAAAGAAGGCCAGGAGAAATGCCTGCAGAAGAGAAGAAAAGAGAAAAGAAAGAGAGAACTCATGTTAGTAAAAGATGAGTTAGATAACGAAACAGCAGACAGGAGAAGAAAAGAGAAGATATGTAGACTATAGTGCACCTGGATATACTGTACTGTATGTATTCAATCCTCTTATTGAATGTAAGCTGATCGGCAAGATTATTGTTCATAAAGGTCATGCAGAGACTCACCTGTTACCTCATCCGCATTAGGATCTACTTTGCGATCAATTCCATAGTCCATCCCACTCACTGTCCCTGGCTACACACACACACACACACACACACACACACACGTCATTAACACAAACGTCACAATGTGTGAATATTGTACCAACCGGCTCATTAATGAAAGCAGGTGGCTGTTTGAAAATGCTAATCCTCGGCTGCTAATGTGTCACACTTTTCACGACCATCTGAAACAACGAGAGAAGTCATTTATGTGTCCAACTCCTGATTATGATCATCTATTAGATAGAAATCGGACTTTGTCTGTCTGAACACATGAGCTCTACATTCCTGCTGATCACAAAGTTAGATAACAGGTCAGTGAAAAAAGTCCTCTAAGCCATGCTTGCTTATTTATACAGAAGAATAACAGTAAAAAGTATCATTTCAAAAAGCACTATGTTGATTGGTCTAAAGAGGTGTTTGACGCAGCTACAGCTTTTTTCAGGCTTGGTAAATTGCAATGCGTGTACTGAATTAACTTCTTTGAATTCTCTCCTCCCAGTATTTTGCACACTAGGGCAGAAATGCCCCATAGTGCATATTCACCGAGGCAAATGTGCTAAACGGACAATGCATGGGTTTATTTTGCACATTTGAAAGACACAAGCCGCACTGAGCGTCGTCAGTAGATCAGTTTGCACAGTTATTTGCGGTGGATGTCAAGTTTATACACATTTTAAGACACGCAAACCTTTAGTAAATCTGACCTTTTTAATTCCATAACACATCTTCCCCATACAGACAGGTTAATGTTGATGTTAAAGAATGGATATCAAAGCGAGGCACCGGTATGTACAATGTAGATATGTGGAGAAAGAAAGCATTAGTGGTTCACATATAATGTGTTTATTGCAAATGCTCAAAGTTGCAAAAAACATGAAATTGCGATTTCTTTGTGTAGTCCTGATGCTGATGTAATGACACAGGACGCGTTAACGTGTCAGTGGATTGTAGGGTTAGAAAAACCAACACCAACTTGAAATGATTAAAATTCCCACAAACAAAATGCCTCACGGTGAACTGGACTCCTTCAGGGACTGAAGGTCTTTCAGTAATCCCTCAGGAAACTCAGACTCACACTGTCGCTAGTACAAGGTGCAAATCTCTGCACTTCTTTCTCCTACGCGGTTTGAAATATTAATCAGACGTGCCCTTTTCCCCTGACTGGACATGTAATTGTAATGAGGCATCATGGGTGGAGATAATTAGATAACCTGGGGACGTAAACAGGTGGAGTGCAATTCACTTGCAGACTTCTCTGTTTGCTGTAAATCCACTGATATCTACATGAAGCTACATCCTGTTTGTGTGTGTGTGTGTGTGTGTGTGTGTGTGTGTGTGTGTGTGTGTGTGTGTGTGTGTGTGTGTGTGTGTGTGTGTGTGTGTGCGTGCGCACATGTAATAACTATCTGTGTGTGTTTGTGTGTATTTCTTCTCACCGGAGGTCTGTGAACCACCCAGTACGCTCTCTCCTGGCACTCAAACACAACACGGTCTGGTTTCTTCCTCTCCTTTGCAGCTCTAAAAAAAAAAACCACACACAGCATTGTAACGCCTTCCAGTTCTTTAAAGAGAGTGATGCCTCTGTGTTTCATTTCACACACACCTGTACTGTTCTTTTGCCTGCATCACTATGAAATCCCATTTATGATTCATCCACTTGTGAAGACGATTATACTGCTCCTGGGGACACAAAGAAACCTCGGAGGAAGTGCCAGCAAAGCCAAAACATCTTAGTCACAGCTCTTTCTGTTTCATCCTCACCTGTTCGTGCAGCTCCAGGAGGCCTTTCTTACGTATGTTTCTTTTCGCCAGATAAATTGCTTCAATAACAGAACAGAAAGGAGGAGTGTTAACTGAGGAATAAAGGTGAGAAAAATATGTTTTTCCTCACTGTTTTGCTCACCATA
Organism: Symphodus melops; assembly: GCF_947650265.1. Taxonomy (NCBI): domain Eukaryota; kingdom Metazoa; phylum Chordata; class Actinopteri; order Labriformes; family Labridae; genus Symphodus; species Symphodus melops. Next base: position 16,437,150 of record NC_136711.1, on the reverse strand, counting down.
ATCTGTATCCTCAACAGGCCACTGCTGTGTTGGCCAGAAGTACGGTGTCTGCAAAGGACAAAAGAAACAAAACACAAAGACAAAATGTTGGATTTTATTTTTGGGAGATGCAGGAACAACATTTTTTTCTATCATTGTTAAGGAAACCAAAGCAAGACTCAACTAACCCTAACCCTAAAAATCAAAAAATGAAAAGTGATGATGCTTCCTTTTTGAAAAACTAACTTTTCTGTTGAATCAACGACTTTTAACTCATTTTGCAAAAACATGTTTGATAAACTCTGCCGCTCGTATTACTGCATGTGTATCTCTTCATCTGCTATGAAAGTTGCAAACCACACGTTTTCTTGGGAGCTCCCAAGCTTTCATAGGTTTCACTGGATCATAGGTGGGGGCGGCCCCCCCCCCCCCCCCACCCATCTGTTTGTCCCTATCCTTCTTCCTTCATCTCCCTCTGGCCCATTTTTCAAGCCCAGCACAGTTTCAGTAGACGGCTGTTCAACATGAGTCTGGTTCAGCTCGATGTTTCTGCCTCTCTCAGGAATTCCTCCTCTTCTTCATATGACAGAAAAAATCTATTTATCAAAAAAATGTTAACCAAAGATTCAACTAATTCCAGCCATCAGTTTGTCATACTGTATGAAGCTGCTGTCCTTTAGTGAAGACAGGCAGCGCTGTGAACTGCACGCAGAGATGGTCTTTGTTTTTTCAAGAGTATCACAGTGGAGCCGTGGTTACTCACTGACAAGCTTCATTAAGTAAGTCAATACAACTAAAGAGCTTTCAAAGCTAATTACATTACATCAAGCTTCAATCGACTCTGAAGAAACCACACTGCATGAAAACTTGCATCACCTCGTCTTCCCATAATAAAACCTAAGAAACCTCAAATGTGTTTGAAAAGTTTGTGATGTTCCACCAGGATTACGAGATCTCCAGATCTGCTACTTTAATTAAAGTCAGTGTGCTTAAATTCCTGTAACATACTTTTTAAAAATATTGTTGCAGTCTTAAAAGCCTAAGGATACTTTAGTCTTCCTGATAGGCAGCTGATTTGCTTAATTGTTGTTTACTAGTAGAAGTCTTTCAACTGTTTTTGGTTGGGATAAAACATAAACAGTAAAAGTACTATATATATATATATATATATATATATATATATATATATATATATATATATACATATATATATATATATATACATATATATACACATATATATACACATATATATACATACACATATATATATACATATATATACATACATATACATATATATATACATACATACATACATACATACATACATACACACATATATATATATATATATATATATATATATATATATATATATATATATATATATATATATGTATGGCCCATTACTGCTACTAGTGGCTAAAGATGGAACATGGCTCCTTTAACATTTCCTATCAAATGTGCAACAAGAGGAAACAAGTGTAGAAATAGGTTTGGAAGAAAGCTGTAAGTATCTGATGTTTTTGCAAAGGTTTTGGAAATGTGGTGTTTTTACCTGGAAGCGATAAAGTGATGCATCTGCTTTGATCACTAAGCGCTTATGGTCTTGAATGGGGTAGATGTATCCTAACGCCACGAGCGTGGTGCCAAAATTCTTTGCCTCTGAAAATCAACAGAGATAGAGAGGAGTGAGATTGAAACAGCCTGCGAGGCGTTTATGCTGAAATTCACCAGAGAGAAAAGTTCAGGACCGACGCTAATGACTGAAAAGGACATGGAGTTAGACTTTACATGACAAACGGGATATTTAATTTATTTATCTGATATATTCTGTGTACCTCATGAAGACATTGGCCGACTCATCTCTTACCTTGGGCATCGACTTGAAATCTGTCCCCTAACCATGCAATTATGTCTTCACCTGAGGAAAAAGATGGAAATGATGAGGCAGAGGTGACAAAATACGCAGCTCTGAAGACGGCCATAAAGTGTGTTATTATGTAGGTGGTTGGTTACATGCATCCAAATGTAAGACCCCTTTAAATACACCATGAACGCCTGCGCCAGCCGTCTGTGACGGCTAATTTAATATTTCATGTTTGCAGATATAACTACATTTTGATTATTTATTATTTATATTGTTCATGTCTAAATAAAAATGTGTCTTTCCATACATTGTTGTTATTCTGGCCAATAAGTTTTTTTGTTGAACAGAAAAAAATAAATCTTGACTTCATTGTAATATTTTACAATGTTCTGGTAAGTACATTAGATTTATAAATATAATAAATGTGTGTATATCTATATTCATCGATCTCTAAAGATCGAATATAGATCCAAGAAAGATGTCGACCTACAAATTAGTCAGAATTTTGTCTCTCCCTAATATCTGTATCAGCCCAAAAAAATTGAAAAGCAACAAAAAGGGGGTAAGAAAAGAGACGGGTGAAAAAAAGAAAGACAAGAGGAAAGTTAGAGGACAGGAAAAGAAAGAAAGAAAGAAAGAAAGAAAGAAAGAAAGAAAGAAAGAAAGAAAGAAGATGAGAGATAAGGACTTGAGTGCGCATGTTTTCTTGGTTCATTCAGCTGTTCTAACCTGCCTGAATTCTGTGCTTGCAAATGACGCAACAGTCTGGGTTTCCTTCCTTTCTTGTTGTCTCTCTTGTTTTTTTCCTCCTGTTTCTATCGTTATTTCTTGCTCTTTCCCTCCTCTCTCCCACTCAATCATCCTCTTCCTCCTCCTCCATCACCCCCTACTTTTCTCTCTCCATGACTCCGAGACCGCGGGGGTTGTCATGGAGATTAAATCTGTAGCTCTCTAGTTTGAGGATACCACAGATTTGGTATCTTACACTGAGACTATGCGGGCACAGTCACTCAACTGGCAGCTGAATTAAATTAAGAGTGTACTGCGAGGTATGTGTATTTGTGTGTCTTTACCCGTAATAGCATGTGGTATCGTTGTGATAACCAGTCTCTGAGGCTGTGACTTCACTCCTGTTTTGGGGTCCTGCATCTCCAGCACCACCTTCTCTGCCTGCGAAATGAATATAGTAAGGGTGGTAAAGAGGTTACCATCGCAACTGACTATAAGTAGAAGTGGGGGCAGAGGTTCAACATGCAGAGAGAATGCTTCGACAACAGGTTTTTTGTAAGCAGCACCTGATATATATGCATGTATGTATGTATTTATACACACACACAGTATATTTATATACATACATACATACATACATACATACACTGACAGTGTAATCGTTATTCTCGAGACATGCTTCTCACTGTCTCACATACACAAACACGACAAGCAATAATGGAAAGACGTTAGAGTGCTGAGCCAGCCCACAGGAGTTGATGGGGGTTCCGTGCCTTGCTCAAGCACGTCATCAGGGCTCTGGAAGTGGTCTGGCATCTCTCCAGCTACCAGACAGACTTCCATATTTTGGTCTGCATTGGGACTTTAAACCTTTCCGGTTCCCAACCCAAGTCCATACGGACTGAGCGACTGATAGACCCTAATAGTCAACATCATGTCAGCCCTTCTCAATAAATGAGTGACAAGAAAGGCAGATAATAATGAAAATCTCAGGGAGAATCTGGCCTTATTTCTTGTGTGAACAAAACATTTTTCATAGCAATTTTTTTTGGCATTTTTCAGGGACTTGACTTGAGCTTCCTGTGCTGAGCATGAATTCAGGGGAAAATGGCTGAATATGGCCAATTGATTCTCCAAGATTTGAAAGTTGGAGGCAAATTGTCCTCATGGGAAATTAAGTCTCTCTGTCATACATTGTAATAAATACTTCCTGTAGACAGTGTTGGGTACTTAAGAGTTATGCTTTTAAGTCCCAAAACTACATTGCAATTGAGCTGTAAATTTGAATTTAAACAAGGCATGAGGTGAATAATCGTTTGCTTCATGCCCTGATCTCTTGCCTTTGTTCTGCTTGTGTGGGAGGTTTGCTGTGAGTGACTCACTGCCCTGTAAACTGTTTCTTTAGTTATCCTATCGGCTGATCCCACAGCTGTCACAGCAGATCCCATGCAAAGCTCAGGTGTGTACTGGAAAGCAAGAGGACATTAATTCAGTTTGTTTGCACAAAAGAGAAAGAAGTGTGTGTGTGTGTGTGTGTGTGTGTGTGTGTGTGTGTGTGTGTGTGTGTGTACAGATGAATCCTTGGCCTGTTTAAAGTGGCTCTGTGCTTTGAAGTCATCCCAAAGAGACAATTAGCTCAATTGCAGAGGTGGACCAAAGTTGGCTTTCATGGACTGACACACAAGGTTCTCTGAATTGACATGAGCTGTCTGTGAGCATGGAGAGTGGGATAATATTACATTGGGGATTAATGGAATTTGTTAAAAAAAAAAAAAAAATGGTGAAGCTGTTGACCTAATTATGTCCTGCATAACATTTCCAAAAGATACTTCTCTGAGAATAATATCATATTCCTGAAGAAAATTAATAAAATACAAGATGCCAATTGTGCCCCACTTCGTTTTTTGCAACACTCAGTGTCTGGCTTAACTTCTCTCCAGTGACTGGTTAGTGTGGATGGACACACTGATACTGATCCAGGCTTAATGCTTATTATACAGAACAACCTTACTGTGATAAGGTTGCAATGTCTAACAATCTAGTTTGAAAGAAAGATGCATATAATGAAATTATACCTGAGTTGCATTTCAATGGCTTTTGGTGTTGCATATATTTATAAATACTTGGTTAATTTAAAATTGTGTTATCTTACAAAATCTTGCAACCAAATAAAGATGTTAACTGTTTTTTGTATAAATATTTGTTATCTGTTCTGTGGCTTTCCCCGAAATCATCCTGCTGTCCAAATTGCACTTGTAAGCTTTGTTGTTATGCAAAATTGTTGAACTAAAATCCTGTAATACAAACCCCAGGAAAGCAGGACCTGAAAGAAAAAACAGCAATACGCTGTTTTTAAATGCAAGTGCCACTAGAAGAGGTATTGTGAGTGAGCTTGTGGAGAGCCAGAGCATTGTGTTGGAGAATCAGTGTAACTGACCTATCAACAGATGCGTGTGCAGGTATCGTCTACAAATCCGAGCAGGACAACGAGCAGCCTCTCTGATGTAAAATGAATACCCTACCTTCTTGAGACAAGCCATCCGTGGACGATATCTCTGTCCATGATCATGAAGAGCGTTTCTTATGGTCATGATGTCTGCTGTTTTTCACTCTCTCACATACATTCAAACACTGTCGCCTCTCTGAGCCCTGTGTCGTGTGGAGATGCTTGACGAGAAGTGCAATGCTCGATACTGATGCTGCGTTCAAGGATTCAAAATAACTGCCATTTGTAGTGTAGGAAATCGTGAAAACGCTGTTAAACACGCCTTATAATCTACTTCATAATATCTTTAACTTTATACCAAAGTGTATGTATTTTTTTGTATCTTTAACATACATTTTTCAAACAACCAAGTCTGTGTAAATGTATCTATATGTATTCTAAAAAATGATATACAACTATAAAGAAAAGCCGAGGAAACACTTTCTTAAACAATTATGCAATATAAATTATTCTGGAATATGAACAAAAAATCGTGAAAAGGTTGAAGCACAGAAAACCTGAAGTTCCTCATCCGAACTGCTATTATGATAATATTTTATTTATCTTTTGCAGAGCGTAGAAAGTAGAAATGCTTGTATTCCCATTTGCCTCTGAATGCACCATATCTATAGCGAAAAGGGGACTCGACCAATCACAGTGCAGTGTTTTTTATCAGGCAAAAACGTGTTACGCAATTAACAAACTGAACCAGCAGAGGGCGACATGATAACATCTTTTAAGTGTGGTGTCATGATTTTCTGGCCTTAAATTCCAACATTATATTTATTATAACGTAAGTTTCAAACGGAGCAGCTTCTACATTACGTTTTTCATTTACTGAGCTTTAGTTTTGTCACGTGATGCGTCGTTGTGACGGTTGCTATGGTTGCAACTTATTATATTCACAGTCCTGAAAGGCATATCTGTAGAAAGCTGTAGTGATTGTATTTTTATGTGGCCGAGGAAAGACTTAACTAATTGCAAAAAAAACGTACGGATGTTTTTTGTGAGCCTTAAAAGACAGAAGAGTTTAGAAAAGAAGGTCACTAAAGATTGATGGTAAACAGTCATGAGCGCTACTTCCTGAGTTTAGGGAAGGGGCTTGGTCGCGTGCCTGCGCCCCGCGAACGCGCATCAAAATTAGCATCGATGAAGTTTGTGCAAACATGGCGGATTTCCTGCCGACCAGGTCCGTGTTAAAAGTTTTTCTACCCGTCTGCTTGTTGAATAACGGCGAGGTCGAACAGCTGCGAAAGTCCAGGGATATCGACAGATGTCTCTCCCGGGAGAAGACGTACGTTAAGCGGCTGGTGAAGATCCTGCTGCTCGGCGCTGGCGAGAGCGGCAAGTCGACTTTCCTCAAACAAATGCGGATCATCCACGGCCAGGACTTCGACCAGCAAGCCCGAGAGGACTTCAGAGCCACCATATACAGCAATGTTATCAAAGGTAACCTCGCTGGAAACTTGAGGTATTTCAGGAGATCACATAATGGTGTTTTGAAATGTAAAGGGGGAAAGTTTCCACATCTGTGTAAACACACTACATCTGCTCTCGGCACACCCATATCAACCATGTTTCTACTTCAATCTCCTTTTTTTAAAGTCCTAAAAAACTGTAAACTCATTTTATAATGTGTGTGGTAGCTATTGAAAGCAAGCCAGCACACTCAAATAGCCATTGGCAAGTTTCTTGTTGCTCAATATCTGAGCTAGTTAATGGAGGGTGAACCCACTGTGGTGCATTGTGTTGTTAGGTGTTCCTGTTTGACCATTCTGTGTGCGCTTCATTAAAACAGATCATTCTTACAAACACACTGTCAACTACAACAACAACTCGAACAAGTCACATTTCAATTTAAGCATAAAATGTCAGATTATGTTCAAAGCCTCCCCTCGTGTTTTATCGCGAGGTCAGGTGTTTCCGTCCCCCTGTATTGATTTATGACGTCACTATTTAATTAAGCTGTATCCATTTTTTTAATATACAATTAGTTTTTTCCTTTATTATGGTGAAAGAGTATTTTTTTTAGTTTTCAAATCATCTTATAATTATAATAATTTCTAAATACTCAAAGACGCTTTGACAAAAAAAACCCCATCAACAACAATCAATAAACAAAACCTAAACTATCAATGTAAGGGGGAAGGATGGGACTCAGTGAAAGTAAGCAATGTTGAAGAGGTGAGTTTTTAAACATTGATAGTCTCTCATATGAAACGAGTTGTATTTTATTTGGATTAAAATTTTAATTATTTTTTCGTATGTGTGAAAAGCAGACTTGAGGCTTGATCTGGCTGACATTGATATTTAAGAAATTTAACTTTTTCAGCTTTTTTAAACACTAAGAAGTTTTGAAGTTTTAATCATGTTCCTTATTTTCAGTCAGTTAATGCAAAACACAAGAGTGGGACGCGCAGATTACTTTTCACCTAAAAAAAAAAAGGGTCTTTTAAAAAACAAAATGTTGTTGGAAGATACAGGCTTAAAACAGTTATTTCATTTCAGGTTGAAATGGAGTTCATGTGCTCTTCTCTGGTCTCTCTTCCACTCTGGGTTTCATCTTCTCATTTTCCTGACTACTCTTAACTTTGATTTTTATTTCATTTTTTTCCCACCCACTTCCTCTTCAGGTATACGGGTGTTGGTGGACGCCCGGGAGAAGTTGCACATCCCGTGGGGCGACCCGGACAACCAGCAGCACGGAGACAGCCTGATGGCGTTCGACACAAGGTCGGCTAAAATGGCGATCGGGCAGCTGGAGACGCCCGTCTTCCTGCGGTATTTGCCGGCTATCAAAGCTCTGTGGGCGGACTCGAGTATACAGAACGCATACGATCGTCGCAGAGAGTTTCAGCTGGTAGGTGAACACACAAAACCACACACATAGAAAAACGGCATTATTAAAGCATGACCTCACAACTGACTCTGGTACACAAATTTTAAGGTAGATTTTTTCTTCTGCTTTTTTAAAGTGTGAGAGAATTAAAATTCGAGGGAACTGCTGTAAAATAGAAAGTGAAACTTTCCAAATTCATCCTCCCTTTCCTCTCTCCATGTATCTTTTGCTCTCTCTCTTTCTCTCTCTTACTGTCGAGCAGTCAGACATGTGATTGAGTCAGCTTCCTGTTTATACCTCTCCCGCTCCTTCTGTCTTGGCTGTCAGCTCGCACGTTTTACACTCTGACGTTTACCCCAGAACAACAGCTGTGGCGTTCACACGTCCTTTCGGGGATTTTTCAGTGCTCTTATTTTCAGTGTTACTCTCACTGCCGGCTGAGATTTTCAAAGTTAGTATATGTGCTATCCTGTATTAATTAATGCAGAGTGTTCAGGTCATGTGTTGAAACGTTGTTGAAGAGTTAAGGAGCTAAACCTGCTGAATAGAACGTTATGGGCACACTTCTGCAAGTTGCTTTCAGTTATGAGACAAAAGCAAAAAAACAGTTTTTTCCTGTGAGTTGCATAAGGCCGGACTGTTCTCAATGGCGTTTTGTTAGCCTCTCACACATTTTGCTGGTGTGAGCAGGTTATGCAGACAGAAAAGGGGAATAAAGGGTGATCAGAGCTGGAATGTTGATCTGTAGTTAAACAGCTTTATACTTACAAACAGAGCTCCGACTGCCCCGACTCAAACACTCACACCTCAAGTTACACAAGTACAGGGACGCATGGACATAACCTGTTAGTATGTAGGATTACAGCTTCTCATTATTTTAATGTAGTGTTGTATGAAAGTGACTCAACATGAGCCCTGATTGGTCGGACGGAACAACGAGACGACACCTCCGAAGGCTCCAAAAATGACTGTGAGAGGACCCAGCAGGGAGTAGAGCTGGGTATTTCCCATAAGCCCACAATGCGTATCACGATACAGAGGCCATGATGGGATGCATATCATGACATTGACTTTGAATGAGAATCAAGTCCTACACAGAATTCACCTCCAATGTTCTTTATTGAGATTAACAGCAGGCGATTAATAAGGACACTTCAACTTAAAACGTTTCAATTCAGGTCCTCAGAGATCCTCGAAATACTTTAAAAATATTTGAAAGAAGTATCGGATGAAGTAATAGATCTCAGCTGCACGGTGCAATAACGAGAATATTTGGCTATTTTTCCCCATTTGGTTCAGTGTCAGAAAAAGAGCGGGGAAGAACTTAACACAGCCGTTTCATTCATTTTCTGCGGGTGTGAAAGCCGTATTTAAGAGGATGAAACCTCGAGCAAAAGCAGACTAAATCGACCTGGAAAAGTCATTTCGAGGGAGATGCAGGAAGAAGGACAGAGACGACGACGATGATTAGGATTTAAAGCTGCAATGTTAATAATCATAGAAGCCCGTCACAGGATATGAAAGCTTGATATTAAGTTAAAAACCTGAGGGCATCAACAGCCTAAGACGTTTATACACACACGCGCGAAAGTGGACTTTGTTTTCCCCGTGCTCTCGTCAGCTCGTACTCGTTCGTCTTTCTTTGACGACGCAGTGCACCGTCATGCTTCCAAGAAAAACACATGTACAGATGAAACCACAAGGTTTCTTTTCTCAGCGTCCAAAGTTCAGCTGACAGTAAACCATAAACACTTTATCAATGCAGCCACCGGTGATCTCTGAATGACAACTCAGTCCCACTGCGGTGCTGCCATGACATAACGCTGTCTTTCAGTTTTGCTTTAATTTGTGCTGCACGCTCATTAAACCCCCCTAACCCCCCCCCCCCCCACCACATTCTCAATTTCAAACTGTCTGCTCCTTCACATTCAAGCGAGCCAAGCCAAATAAAAAGGAGCGTCACAGACAGGTAGCTCCTCTCTTTGCCACGCCATTCTACCCTTCCCTTCTGTAATCTTAGCCCCACACACACACACACACACACACACACACACACACACACACACACACGCACACACACACAGGTTTTTCAGGTCAGGTTAGTTTTACAGAAAGATCAAAAGGTTTGTCTGGAAGCGTTCAGTGGAGGGACGTGGCGCTTGCATTCAGAGTACGACCTGAACAGTCACTACTACAAATGTTAATTTTATAGAAAGGGTGTGTCTTAACTACGCTGTGAATGTAAAATACATGCAAAGCAGTGACTCATAAAGGTGCAGTGTGACACAATAGACTCACTGTGGGCTGCAGAAATCAAACGCAAAATCAATTGTAGCATTTTGGTTTAAGTCAAATACAGGACACACACACACACACACACACACACACACACACACACACACACACAGAGGAAAAGGAATGTTTCTCAGTCCGGGCAGCCTCATGTCTGGGCTTGCACTAAAAGCTCATGAACATCGAAAGGTGAAGAAAAACAGCACACATACGTAACCACACTTTTGTGTACATCAAACCCACACACACACCACACACACACAAACACGTGTCTCCTGTAATAATGAGTCGTTTGCATCCTGCTTCAGCTGCTCAGAGCACACGCACACACACACACACACACACACACACACACACTCTTTTTGGAGGAGAAAACAAGCAGATTACATCTGTTAAGCTAAAGACCGATTTTGTCCCTTGGCAACTCCAGGCCTCAACAACAACAACAACAAATGTTTTCAACTGAATGCATCTAAATGAATCAATGTGTACTGCTTGCAAACGTTCCTGTGTATTTTTAAAAAATGGCTGGATGTGATGAACGCTGCAGAATTAACAGAAATTCCTCCTCTGTCCTGTCGCAGGGTGAGTCAGTGAAGTATTTCATGGATAATCTGGATAAGCTCGGCGAGCTGGTAAGTTGTTTCAGCCTGTTCTGGTTGTTATAAACAGATGTGGACACGTCGTAGTTAACGCTGCGACGTGTCCGGACAATAAAGGTTAACCGACGACGAGTAACCGCGGTTACTGTTCACTGACGATCAGGCTGCCGCCTCGGTGCGGGATCTCCTGTCAGCCGGCACTCAGACTCATGAAGATGTACAGAAGACGTCTGAACAGCCCGTCCCTCACAGCGTGACCTGTTACCCCATTGGACGGGAAGGGAGGGGGGGAGGGGGGTTGTCTATGGAGGAAACGCACATTAAAAAAAAATAAGTTTCAGACATGCAAGATGGTGGACAAAGTGACACAGTCCACGAGTATAATATCAGGCAGTAATCCCACACAGCCTGGAAAACCTTGAAAAAAGGGTTGAACAATTTTACATTCATCATTTCTAAACCTTTAGGAGTTCACAGTTAAAGACTTAGGACTGACTCAGAAGAGTCTGAACTCTGAATATGATTTCCCTTGTATCGATCTAACGTTTAATTGGACGTGTGCAGACGATCTATGAATGAGTGGAGAAGAATGAAGCCGCTACATGACATGCACGGAGATAGCACCGGTCACATGATCTTAATGAAACCTGTCTTTATACGTGTACATCTTTCTGTAACTTGCACACTCTTTCCTCCTCCTGCAGGATTATCTTCCGACCCAGCAGGACATTCTTCTGGCCCGGAAACCCACGAAGGGCATCCACGAGTACGACTTTGAGATCAAGAACGTTCCCTTCAAGATGGTGGACGTGGGAGGGCAGCGGTCGGAGCGGCGGCGCTGGTTCGAGTGTTTCGACTCGGTCACCTCCATCCTCTTCCTCGTCTCTTCCTCTGAATACGACCAGGTGAGAGAACGACTGCAAACAGGCTGAGGTGTCTCACTTCCTCTCTGGCATGCACGCATGCATGCTTGCACGCACGCAAGCACACACACACACACACACACACACACACACACACACACACACACACACACACGGGCAGATAATGTGACTCTCGTGTCTGTATGTTCACTCTGGCTCTGTGGAGCTGTTGTGGTTTATCAAGTAGCAAGTTCCAGAGAGAGACTCGCTTCGTCAGTGCGCTCTGAGTCGCATTGCAAAAGTTTGATATGATCACACAAGTCTTTCATGTCTCTCGGCATAAAAGCAGCGAGGCCATAAATAACTTTTTGATGTCATCTTCACAGTAGTAGAATGAGAAAGGCCGATTCATAACTTAATTTTTTGAAGTCCTGATTTCGGGATCGTTCTCGACAACACTATGAAAACGTTGTGGTTGTAATTTGAAAAATCTTCACTAAGAATTGATACACTTATACAGTGTTTTTGAACATTTGGGTAACCTGAGTGTTTATCGACCCGCAAAATTTAAAATAAATCCGTCCAGTCCTTTGTTTGTGGTCTGTATAAGACAAAATGCTCCATTTCAAATTTTTTCAGTTTGTGACATCACAAGTTGGATTCTGGTAAAACAAATCCCCTCCCCTCTCCTGGTATCTCCACCCATGGACTCCACCTCCAGCCCAGAGTAAAACTTTTGCACAGGTCCGCCATTTTTATTGTCTCTACAGAGGAGTGATGTCTACCAGGAAAACTCAGGAGGGTCTCGTTGAATTTAAAGAGATACACACACCAAAACAAAGTGTTCTGAGAGAGCTGGTTTCTACAGGGTCACAAACCTCCTCTGCTGCTTGATTCATGTTATAGTTTGACCAAAGCTCAGCACAGATGTTTCATTTAGACCACAGGGGACTTTTTCCTTTTCCTTCAGGGAGACACTGCGGGGGCTAATCCACGATGGGCCTAAAGGGGGGAAATAGCAAGAGATAAATCTCAATTTAAAGAAATAATCGCGATTATGACGTGAATGCCGACAGCGCAGATTGAAAAACATCCCCCTCAGTGTGGGCCGGCGGGACAAAGCAGCATGGAAATGACGAGCTGGTCTGGTTCAGCCGGTGACACCACATTGTTTAGCTGTGGGACTAGCATAGCTATGCTAATGAAGGGGGGTCTTCAGGCTGGGTTTGGCTGCATCAGGAGGGTTGCAGCTTCTATGTTAAGGCTGTGCACGAAGCGCTGCCTCTTGAAATGGATTTTTTTTTTTTTTTTTTTTTTTTTTTTTAAAGGGCTTTTCAACAGAGTTCAGTTTGTCTGAAAACAATGAATGATGTGACTTCTCTTCTGTTTTAGATCACAACAGCTGCCATTTTATTATGTCATATTTTTTGTCAGTATAGCTTTGAAGTTGGTATACATTTTCTTCTCAAGGACTTGTGTAAGACTCCAGTCAGATGACAGATCTGGAGACGCACACAAGCCCGTCTTAAAGAAACATCCCTATAGTTAGGCATGGGCAGACAAACTCCTGCTGACATTCACCGAACAGCTGTTGCTCTGTGCTCTGTGCAGTGACACGCACACATTACAAAACACGCAGAATAACCGTTGAAACTTTTCGAGGTCACACCACTAATGGCTGCTCACAATTTGATTTACTCTCCATGACCGGAAACAGATTTTGTTGGGGTTGTGGACCAAACAATTTATACCTAATTGATAATTGGATTCATAATTGACAGATTGATCGACAGTGTTCTTCAGTTGAAGCTTATCTTCTCTAGATCAGAGGAGTTCAATCTGATGATCTTCTACCAGATTGAAAACAGAGTGGACAGATTGTTGTTTTCAAGTGTTCCGTTAAGTTCGTCACTCTTTCTAACGTTGAGGAAGACAATCGTAGCAGCACACGTTGGTTGTGTCCTTAACGGCTGCGTTGTGTTTGTCAGGTGCTGATGGAGGACCGGCAGACCAACCGGCTGCATGAATCGCTCAACATCTTCGAGACCATCGTCAACAACCGCGTCTTCGCCAACGTCTCCATCATCCTCTTCCTCAACAAGACGGACCTGCTGGAGGAGAAGGTGAAGAACGTTGCGCTCAGTGACTACTTTCCCGAATACACCGGGCCCGAGCACAGCCTGCCAGAAATCCAAGCGTTCATGGTGGAGTGTTTCCGGGCGAAGAGACGCGACGCCACCCAGAAGCCCCTGTACCACCACTTCACCACGGCCATCAACACGGAGAACATCCGGCTGGTGTTCCGGGACGTCAAAGACACCATCCTGCACGACAACCTCAAACAGCTCATGCTCCAATGACCCCTGTGTCCACCTGTGAACGTAGAGGACCAGAACGGGGACAAACCACCCCCCTCGCTCCTGACGAGGACAGGGGAGAGACCAGCCTTAGAAGAATCCGATAGAGATCAGCGTTCTTCTCCAGCCGTTTTTATATTAGTTTTTACTCTCTTGGAAGAGTTGGCCTTCTTGTAAGTCGAGGGTTTGGTTCGGGACGGGTTACAAAGAAAGACGAGCAGGCGGTGTGGGTGTGTGAAAACATCTGATCTCTGCTGCCTCTTCTTAAGACTCTCTCCTCTGGCCTGAGCGCTGATACCCACCGGGGCATTTCGACTCACAAGGTGCCGGTGCTGATGTCAACGTCGGCGCCTGGCCGTGGAAACCAGCAGAACATTTCACAACGGGGCATACAGTTTCTAAACCACATCGACAACAAATACAGGAATACTGAAACGAGTACTTTTGTTCAAGCATGTCAGCAAAACGACAGAGTTCGACGGTCGAAACGACTCAAAGATGCCAGTCTGTCCGAGCACTGAAGTCATTTAATCCCAAATCACTCCATTATTTCTGCACGCTCCTGTGCTGCTTTGTGAGTCCCTCCCCCCCCACACACACTTTGTAGAAGGGTTCTGCCACTTCATGCTAATCCAGAGACTGCAAATGTTCGTTTTTTTTTTGTTTTTTTTTCTCGCACAGGTCCTTCCTCTTCCCTACATTAAAAGGCGACATTTTTTCGTTTCCAGACCAGCCGGATGTAAGTATCCGCTCAGAAAAGGTTTCAGTTCATGATGCTGATTCTGCTCACAACGTCTAAAAAAAATGTGGCTTTGAGAACGGCTCCAGCACTGGCACCTTGTCTGTGGAATTTTTCTTTTTTTTTTTTTTTTCTTTTTTAGAAATAAGGGCATAACAGCCAGACTGAACCCTCAATAATGTCAGCAATAATGTCTTAAGGAGACCTAATCACTGGTCCTATCCTGCTTTTGTGCCTGTGTCAATCCTAGATGCCTTTCACAGTAAATTAATATGCAACTTGTCCTGTATTTTATTTTTTGGTTGTTTAGAGGAAATACTTCCCTTCGTTGGCACATTGGGCAGGTGTGCTCGCACGTGAACTTGCAGTCCACTGTTTTCTCAGGGTTGAGTCCAAACCAGCTTTGCCGCTGGTGTCATGTCGGTGAAATAATCGGATCTTTCTCTGGGTGTCAGAGGGGTCAGACTCAGTCAGGCCTGAGTACAGTTCACGGGGCGGTGTTTGGTACTGTGTCCTCCTGGCTTTGACCCTGAACGTGGACCCAGACCGCCCCAGCATTTGTCTTTGTTTTCATCTCTGATTGGATGCCTCGTAAAGGGACGCACCTCCCCAGTTTGCCTGAATAATGAATGTCTGTTAATAAATGTACAGAGATTTTCTCTAGATTGTCTGAATATACTGTAACCAACATTGTTAAGGTGACCTGTGACCTGTCCTGTGAAACTGAGGACTAACTCCTCTTTGAAAATGCAATCAAGTGCTGTTTGGAATTCCCTTCAAAATAAAACACATTTTTTCAAAAAAGAAGAAGAAAAAAAAAAGATTACAAAAAAACCACTGCAGTTGAATACGTTAGTGTATTCTGTATGGGGGGCCAATTGTTTCAGGCCAACTTCCAGGCACTGTTCAAATCTGTGTTTCTCTGCCAGGTCACCCCATGCTTTCTTGGATCTGTTCACATCGAGTGTGTGTAGTTTTTGCTCCATATATAAAGCTTCTGTGAGCGGCGTTTTGCTTCCAGCCCTGGCTTTGTACATACTTTAAGCTGTTGCCATGTAAATAATATTCAGGTTGAACTCCATATATGTAAATGGTTGAAGAAATTGCCTTTCCCCCCCCCCTACTTTGAATGTTTCAAATCAGTGCTTTTCCAATGAAGATGACTTTTTGATGTAGATGTGTTTTTGTGTAATTTTTTTCCATCACCTTGTTGAAATTCAGCCTTGTGCCAAGTCTTATGCCACTCTAACCCTATCAATAAAATACACTTTTCTAAAGAAAAGAGGCTCTTCTTTCTTTGTCGCCATTACTATTATTAGACTACATCATCTGAGCATGGAAAAATACACTGTTGTTGAACATGCAGCAAACACATAGTCTGAAATACTATATTAACCATTGTTCCTACCCGAATCATAAATACACCACAATGTTTGACAGCAAATCTGTTGCTAGGAGACTATCAAAGCTTGAGAAACATTAAGTACGTTTGACCTTCCTTTTTTCCGTTTTTTTTCTTCATATATTTTCTAAATGTCCTCATTATTTAATAGTTTTTACTGGCCAACAAAAAACGTCTGTAAATAGCTATGTGGATGAATAAAATACAATTCTTACAAATTTTCAAAAGCGTACGCGAATACACATTTTGTGCGTGTGTTTTGCGATACCGGCGAAAGCGGAAGTACTCAGTAGTGAATGATCTTAACCTCAGTCAAAGAGCCACACCCACTCGACGGATTAATTTATTATCATGGCAGGTTTATGATGAACTCTTTGTATCAGATAGAACCTAGTCTATAATCATGCTACTAATTTAATCAACGGCGATTTATCCAGCTAAAACTAGCTAGCCAGGGGATTAGCAATTTATGTTCAGGCTTCCAACGCTCTACCTAAATACAGGGGCTTTCCTTTACTGTAACAGTTGGTTTGTTTCGACCCTGACTGTGAAAAACGTGCTTCGCTCAAAGTATGATAAAGTTAGATCATGTGCATTAACACGGCATGAAAGTTGATGTCACTCCTTTGACTTCCCTGTTTTGACTTTGGGAAACATGATTCTCTCTGATTGGCTGCTTCATAGTCGCGTGCAAAATGAGTTCTGGTAAGTGTCGCAATATTGTTTGGGATTCAAACAAGCTAAGACAGCACGTGACTTAATGACAGCCAGTATAATAAGAGTGTGTTTTTGTTTTTGTGTTCGGAAACTGAATTATCTCATGATAAAATACAGCTGACAGGCTTCTTCAAGTTTCCCCTTTACAGCTTTTTTCTCTCAGTGACAAGGTCAACCTAAAGAGTACATGGCATACTTAATAAAGTCCACTTTATTTGAATCAGATATTGGAAGATATGTTTTTACACTAATGTGAATTTATACAAATATAATTACAGCAAAAAATATCTGACGTGAATTAATAAGAAACTTTTTTTAAATTTTAATTTAGTTTTAATAAAGTTAAAAGTTTATTAGTCGAGCTTCTGAAATCCTCTTGGGGGGGGGGATTTAAGATTTATTTTGGGGCTTTTTCTGCATCTGCTTTAGAGATAGGGGAGCAACAGGTCAGATACAAATCCTGGGCCGCTTGGAGGACCACAGCCTCTGTACATGAGGTGTGTGAACTAACCACTACGCCACCGGCGCTCCAGGAATCCGATGTTTTGATGCTTTTCTTTACAAACTATGTAATTAATGATATTATATGTTACTGACTGTATTTGAGTTTTATATTGTTTTACAGACAACATGAAGCGCAATTTTCTCCTGTTTATGTGATGTCCAATCATTCCTTCTATTAAAACTATATAAGTGGATCTCACCTTGCCACCTTCCTTCCCTTTAACTATTGTTTCTCTGTTTTTTTTTCGACAGAGGTCTGCCCTTTCTGTGGGAAAACATACAAAAGGCTGAAAAGTCATCTGCCACACTGCAAGGCAGCAGGGAGCTCCAAAACACCTCCAACCAAACACGATGCCGCAGCAAATCAGACTTTATCCTCCTCACAGCTGGCTGCAGCCTCGTCTGAACCAAAAGTTAAGGAGAAAAAGTCAACACGGACACTGCCAGTAACAGCAAGTCTGCAATCAAAGAAGAGTACAAAGATTCCTTCGGTATCATCCGTCCCATCATCTCTATCACAGCCAACAGATCCAAGTTCTGTTTCATCTTCATCATTAACTAAGAAGAAGAAGAAAGAAAAGCTGTCGGAACAAATCAAGATGGCTAAAATCATCTCCTCTACCTCACTCAGCTCCTCCCCGCCGCTGTCGTCTTTGAACATTTCTGAGCCCAAAAGAACGAGTCTCCGTGCTTTGATCGAAGATGCAAAGTCCAAACAGGTTCTTGTAGGCTCAGGAGAGGGGACCAGATCTGCATCGGGGGACCTGCCTTCAGCCTCAGCTCCACTTGGGACAGAGTCTGTAAACTCTAGGACCAAAATACAGAAAGAAACCAAAACGACAGAAACAGCTTTAGTAAAAGACACGTCCCATCCTGTATTTTTATCCAAGGGTTCCAAACCCAAAGGTGCATCTAAAATGAAGGCAACCAGGACAAAGAAATCCATACCATCTCTTCTTACAATCAATGAAACCTCTCTGGACTCTAAAGTAAATGAGGGTACTGCGAAATCACGTTTCAGAGACTGGGGAGAGAAGGATGAGGAAGGAACAGATTTATCTGTGAGTAAGACGTTCTCAAAATCAGAAAGTAGTCAGCCAGTTAGGATTACGCTCCAGGATGTTAAAACCATTCTTGGCCGAGCTAACAACCATCCACACAACAAGTCGAGCGTCCTGAGCCAGCTTCAAACTGATGATCTAAGCAGAAAAATCAGACCTGCGTTTCCATCGCGACATCAAGAAAGCAACTTGGCATTAACTCAAGCTCTTTCAGACGAGCCTTCGAGCAACAGTTCTCAAAATACAGAGCTACAATCAGCTGAAAGGAAAAGTTCAAAACAAGCAACTTTAACCCCTCTACAACACCCTCAACCTGGACTTAACTCCCCTGGAGCTTCTGTTCTTTCTGGCTATCTCTCATCGCAGGTGAACAAAGCCACGCCCACTCTGCCTAAAGTCAGGGTGATTGAGGAGTCCAAGGCAGGCCGACGCCACACAGGACTCCTCTCCACGTCGCCCTCACTCGCCCAGTTTTCCAGCCCTCACACTTTACGTCTTTCGCCACAAACTCTACCAGCGAGGGAGGAGATGTTAAGAGTTGATGATGGGTCACAGCAGGAGGTCAGGAGGCAACATGGGGCAGAAGGTCAGTATGTAACAATCAAACCGGCAAAAAAAAAAAAAAACACTATAAAACTAAGTAAAAGAAAGCTCCACAGATGACGTCGGTTTCTTTCAGAGAAGGATCCTAGGCGTTAAAAATCTGACTCAATGGACTCCTCCACACAGCAAGAGTCCAACAAATATACTGGAGCATACAAATCACTTCAGGGCCTCTATTAAGGTGACATAGTGCATGTCAAAATGTCCTTTGTAACTTAATAAACCACCTGAAGTGATTTGTGTGCTCCTGTATTTTCTTGTGATTCAACAGACTGGACGTCGCGTCGGAGAGGAATAATAGCATGTACTGAGTTTAACAGGATGACTGCTTTGACTGTTGCTCTGTGTCTTTCCCTGTAGGTGCTCTGACGGAGCGAAGTCTTGGACAGGTGAGACTGAGAGAGCTGCCTGAGTGGCTGGCCTGCAAATCTCCCAGCCATCCAAGAGATGTGGTGCACATGGTGCAAAGAGGTGAAATCTCACACACGCACACGCACACACACACGCACACGTTTGTATTAGTAACTAAAAAGTACACCCATTCACCGTGTATTTTTGTGTGATAATACATATTCGGAGAGTTTGATGCAAAGACGGCTACCATTTTTGTCTGCATGCTAAATTTGAAGGTAAAATAAGAGGCGCTTAGCTTAGCTTAGCTTAGCATAAAGGATGGGAGCAGGGGAAGTAGCTTTTCTGGCTTGGTCTGAAGTCAACATGACTACTGTCAATAATGTGATTACTGTTGTACCTTTACTGCTCTTATCATGCTCTGTTGCTGAACTTTTACCTCTACTTCTCTATTTATTATACTTAATATGTAAATACTTTATTGTTTTATGTATTTAGCGTGTGTATGTTTTCTCTCCTCTGTTTTTCTCTCAGGCTGGCAGTGGTATTACAGGAGGTACATTGATGTGAAGAAAGGTGGTATAGGTGGAGTGGGCATGCTGTTAGCAGGATACTGTGTGCTCAGCTACATCTGGAGTTACCCTCACATAAGTAAGTGTGTGGATTTTTCTCAGTGTTGCTTTATGTACGATGAAGTACTTAGACATGGAGATAACAAGTCTGTTGATGTTTATTTTACCAGAATGTGATCGCTGGAGGAAACACCACTGAAGCCAGGAGAAGATGAGTGTACAAGAGAGACTGTGAATGAGTCACAGTTTCCTCACTTCAAGGTTAATTACATGTCATTTATTCAGATCTAAACTATTACCAGAGGTTTGACTGTTAATAGTTTCTCAACAGAGTAGCACTTACTTTTCAATCTAACCTGTCAAAGAAGAAAAATCACAACAGTTCTGATGAGATACAAACTGCAGTCGCACGAGATGAAGTTTTATATCAGGCTGCTACTTCCAGCAGCTGGTTGGCTTAGCTTAGCATGAGGTTGAAACTGGATGGCTCTGAAAAGCTCACCTGGCTGAGTCAGACCAATCCTGCAACCAAATGCTTCAAATGTTCTGTTACGTATTATTTATTAAAATAGGGAAAAACTTCAGGTGTTATTGTGATCATTTATTATTATTTACCTTTTGAAAAAGACAAAGCTAAATCAAATTACAAGAGAAATAGCATGCAAATTAGTACATTTAACAGAAGCAGATGTTGTCAGAGAAAGGCTAGCTCTTCTTTTTTCTGTGTTTTCACACACTAAACACCAGACCATTTCCTGAAGTCTTTTGGCGAGAGCTTCATGTGCACACACAAACAGCTACATTTTTCAACCCAACTTTACCTGGATTTTGTTTCTCCTTTGAGCACATGTGTGACACAGTGATCATCCAATGTTACTCTTCTTTAGAAAAAGAACTAGTCATTTCCCACGGAGTCGAGCTATTCCTTTACAGCCAGAGGAGCTGAGCTTACAATAACTGCAGTTTAACACTGAAGTGATTTGCACATTTTAGGGCATTTAAAATGACAGGCTGTAGTCATTGGATTGCATCTTGTGTATTACTTTTTAATTCCAAATGATTTACTCATATCTGTTTATTTCATTTTATTTTTCCTCTAACATAAGGACTTAAAAATGCTAACAAGGGAATCAGTAAAAAGGCTTCATTTGGTCATTGTGTGTATGATAGTCCCGCTGTGTTTCACAGGAGCTCCACTAGGTGTCACTGTTTTCTTTTGTTACTAAAATCAAAGGGGCCGAGCGGTCTGACGCTTGCTATGCAGAGTTTGCTTTGCTGCTTTGTGCAGTCTCTGGAGGCCAAGTCCACGAGGGGATTAAAGGGAAACCAAGAGATTTTAAACTTGATAAGAATCTTAGTCTGGCAGCATGAATGTAAAGAAAGTTAAAAAAAAAGTTTGAAAAAGTGCTAACATTAGAATCAGTGAAAAACATTTGATTTGCATAGCCAAGGGTTAAAAATCCTGTTTTCTTTTGCAAATGCTTCCTCTGGCACATGATGTCATTATGCAAGCTTAGTCTGCCAGCGTGAGTATGTGAGCACTCACAGAATAGTAATGCAGGGACACTGAAGGAGGTTTTTCAGCCGGACTGGAGCAGTGTGTGATTGTATTCAAAATGAATTTATTGTTGACTCTCCTTGCTGCTGTAGTGAACACACATTAGCTACAAATGAAGAAATGACAGTATTTTTTTGTAACAACTTTTTTTCCTGATGCCGCTCCTCAGCCAACACAATAAAAAATAATTTGCATTTTCTCGTTTTTTTTTCTTTTACATTCTTCGTTTTTTTTTTTTCTCCATACAAAAATTATAAATATTTTGTGTTTCACTTTTCATTTTTATACAAAAACAACAAACTATACAAATCAAGTGAGACAAAACAACAGTGAAAATGTAGGCAGAAAGAACACATCTCTGCAGTGAGAACAGGAGAGAGAAAAGCACAGTTTGTTCCTATCAGGCCCTCAAAGAAGCCGATATGCTTCAAGATAACAATGTTTCACCGACGCTGCACATGTCCCTACGTTGTGCAAGTCTAAAACTATCTTTCTCGTGAATATAAGTGCTAAAGAGGCACAAAGTCTTGCAGCAACGACTTAAAAATAAAACCATATCTCCCTTGGCCTTTTACATGTCATTAGAGATTTGTAATCAAAGCAGAGAGCCCAGTTCTCTCAGTGTGCACTGGTACATAGAAGAGGTCTATAGGCAGAGATGCAGGCGGGCTGCAATGGCCACTGGCAGTCAAACACAGAACTTATCATCTTATATAAAAGGCCTTCAGTCTGCCCTGTAGCCTATTGGCAAGCATGTTTCACAGACACATTTATAGGAGAAAGGCGACACTGTCCAGAATCATGTTTTAACACAATTAACCTAAGCTTTGGTCCTGTGTTGAATTTGGAAGAAATCTCCCATTCTCACTCAAACTATAGTGCAGATTTCAGTGACTTTATATTACAGACGTCATTCCTCAACCAGACATACATGGCTAATATTCAGCGTTCATGAACAAGCCTGACAAACGTCCCAGTAAGTCAAGTGCAGGCTCTTAAAAACCGAAGCTGGAACTTGAAAACTCTACAAACTAAGACCGGTGTGGAGTCATTTCAGTTGACACAGTCGCAGAGAACGCTTCTTAACGTCTGTTGTTGAACAAAAGACAGAAAGATATGAGGAGATTCTGGACACGATCACACCCTCTCCTATTTTGAAATTTGGTTGCGCTGCTCGGAGATGAAATGTGAGGAACACTTGAAGATAAACGCTGCAAAATGAACATTTGGGAACATAGTCAAGAGTATGGCAATCAAACAACCAAAGTACAGGAAACCATAGACCTAAAATCAGTGTATGAGTGTGGTAGATTAACACACACACACACTGACGGACACGTCAAAGTTATAAAGCATAGATAGATTGATAGATATGTTCATAATATAATTATATGCAGAAGGCAGACAGACATACAATCAATGTCCCCAAAGACATAGTCATGTTCACAGAGCTGGGGGACACGTCACAACCAACAAAAACAGTCATATTTTCTCCTATTACTTTAAATTGAAGAAATAAAAAAAAAAAAACAAGATACTGTAAAATATGTTCCTCAATCTGAGGACTGAGCGCCCGTGACACAAGCTCACTGTGAAATGACAAAAGAGCGGCTGGGATCGAGATTTGTCCGGTGTCTGCGTCGGGGCTTGCCGTACCTTTAAGGTACAAAAAGAACAAATGCGAAAGAAACGTGACTTAAGCACGAGAAAACAGAGGCGTTACCGTTTATAGTAGAACTACTATGAATGTCTATGTGACAGGTTTCTAGTGTGAGGAAGAGGTTATCCTGTTGCAGGCAGCTGAAAGCAGGCGAATAGATTTTGGTTCACATTCTGTTAAGCCACGGGTACACTCTCTATCGAACATGTAGTTCCTGAACTGAGCGACAGTACGATTAGTGCAATTTGTCCACGATATATCTCACCTTAAAGAAAATCACCTCTGAACCATTCGTCTAGCTAACATGTAAAAGCACGTTGTGTGCACGGTGCGTGTTCGTAAAGCAGGAGAAAGAAGATCTGAGCGAAAGGACTTTGTTTTTGAATAGAGCTTCTTTATGTAAACACTAAAAATAAAAACCTAGAACTAGGCACCGAGTCGTCGTTTTGTTCCTCCTTGTCATCCTTGTTTTTCAGCATAGGTAGTGAGGTTAATCAACTGGCACAAAATATTAAAGAGTGTGTGTGTGTGTGTGTGTGTGTGTGTGTGAGAAGAGAGGGGCCCTCATAGGGGCTACTGGACTGAAACCCCAGACCGAACCCCTTAAACAACAGCAACAAAACTGAAATAAACAAAACTTCTTCCATCTGTTAAACTGTTTCATTGCACACATTCCCGGATCTTCATAGGTCTTTTTAAGTGCACATTGAACTTCTACTCCCCCCCCCCCTCCAAATGATAAAGAAATAAAAGACCTAAAGACACTCTACATGGCCGGAGATGGTAACACAAAGAAAATATGGACCTGAAAAAAGAGTTAGCCTCTCTTCACACTGGGTTCATATAAAACAACTGGAGAGTTTGACCTAAAAATAAAAAATAAAAATGTACACACATTTAAGAAGTGTTTGTCGTTCATTCATGAGAGAATCAGTCTTAACATTCCAGGATGCTGTTGACTGCCGCCTCTAAAGCAGAGTCCGTGTCAGGAGGAGCGGGTGAGCTGAGCTGAGGCGGGTACTGCGGTTGGATGGGGTGTTGGGAAACCGGGTAGTGCGTCTGTCCACCTGTCGTTGCTGTGAAAGGCGGGGGGTTACCTTGGTGGGAGCTGTTAGCTGTGAGGCTGCCGTTGTTGTTGTTGTTGCCGCTGCTGCTCGGCACGTAGTGTTGCTGGGATCGCTTCAGTTCCAGGACTCTCTTGTTGTCTAAGGGCGAGGGGTGGACTCTGTCTGCTGTACATGTACCTGCAGCACCGCCCCCGCCCGGGTCTCCATATGCGGGCTGGGAGTCTGTCCTGTATGGTGGCTCTGTGGAGCCTCTGTCTGGCTGATTTTTACTACAGCTGGACGACGACTGAGAGGGGGCGGGATCTTGTAAAAGTTTGGATTTCATCCCACAGCAGAAATCCTCTAAGAAACCGTCTTTAAAACAGAGAAAAACAGACATCAAGGGTTAAATAAAACCTATAAATACGCTCCCAAATCCCTTTAAACATGTTTTTTTTTTTTTTACCTGGATCCACTAGTACCATGCGTTTGTCTTGGGTAAGGTTGCCGCGCTCCTCTTGGTTGAAGGTCCTGTCAATCATCACCATTTCTGATGACGGGCTGTAACGCTGCAGGGCAGGGAGAGGCAACCTGTTAGTCCTGTGCATGCTGTAACATGAAACACATGCATGTACGTATGTACTGTATGCAAAACTTTACACCAGTCTCACTACCTCAGCTTCCACCATGAGCAGCCGTCTGTATTTGTTCACCATGGAATGAGTCCTCATCAACACCTGAGTTGCAACAACCTCAAACTCCTCGTCCACTGTAGACATAATGACACACATTTCTGTATTATTCTCTCAAAAAGGCATAAACCTGCTGTACAACAGGACTGGGGTGTCGAGTAGATTTCGCGTTACCCTGCGTGAACTCATCGTGGCTGGGTGGAGTCCCCTGGAAAACATGGTACGGGAGGAGTCTTTGCAGTGCATCGTCCACTGACGTGAATCGCCGCCGATCTGAAGTCTGAACTCCCTCATGATCCTTCCTCAGCTGTTGTAAAATACTGCAAAGGGGACAGGGAAAGAGGCAATTACCTTCAATGGCTGAATGATACTTTACACAAAAACAAGACATAGGAAGTATATTAATGATACAGAAAAGGATCAAGGTTACTCACATCCCTCCTCTTGTCAGTGGTGGGAGGGCAGGTCTCTTCTGAGCACTGATCTATAAAGACAAGAGTGCACATACCAAACTTGTAATAACCATTGTGCTGTAATCCCTATCACACCAATCCATCTTTACGAGACAACATCAGGAGTGCAAAATAAACGAGGTGAGGAAGGAGTGAAATACCTGAGAGCTTAGCGTTGAATCTTGGGTCATGGTTGTAATGCCTAAGAGAGATTGTAACAATAACAAAGCATGTTCGTTAAATCAGACTAGACTGAAATGATTCAAGATTAAAATAATTCATGCTGTTGTTACCTTGAAGGTTGTTGAGCGGTGCCTGTTTGAGGGCAGGGGATGAAGAATTCTGAAATTGAATGAAAGTGGTGCCAGTCAGATTTACACCAAAAACACAAAGTTGAAGCTAAATTCAAAAGCATCAGTTACCTGCCCGCATACCTGTCTGTAGTCCTGTTGTTCAGCAGTTCCAGGTATAGGCGACAGAGAAGTGCAATTCTGAGTCTGGGTCACTAGTAGGCGCTGAACAGGGCTAGCCGTCACTTGGCTTTGACAGCCGACCCCCGCCGTCGGCGTACCCACCAAAGTCAGCCGCCCGGGAGCGCATGACGTCTGCACAGGGGTGGAGCTAGCACCTGTCCATGTTTGGGTTACACCCCCTCCGACCTGACCCCCACCGACTACACCCTGATTCAAAATGAGCTGGCCTCCTGGTTGTGCAGTGAAGTTCTGCCCAGCAATAATCTGTACCGTGTTTTGACTGGAAATGAGGGTGTTTGAGTTGGGGTCCAGAGGGCCGTTGTGGATGGTACTGGCTGGAGTGAGCGCCAAAGAGTTGGGCAGCAGGAACTGACCGGGTGTTATGTTTGTCTGGGCCTGTGTTTGTTGCTGCTCAACGGGCGGCTGCATCACTATGGAGCCATTAGCCGTGTAATGTCCTCCAGGTGCAGCAGTGTTAGCGTTAACTATGTTAGCCATGGTGGTGGAACCGAGGCTGTAGACCGTCTGAGCCCCCGCTTGGAGGGGTTTGGGCTGGATGGGTCTGACAAGAGTCTGGGTCCCTCCAGGGCCTCTCTGGATGATGATGTTTTGAAGGGGGATGTTTTTGAACGGCAAGCCCATTTGTCCTACCTGCCCTTGGGTTGGAGCAAACACCTGCCCCCCTGTTGTGGTCCCTGTTGCACCTACAGGCGCCCCCTGCCTCAAAACAATCTGAGGAGTCCTCTCCAAGCTGCTCAAAGTCATCACACCACCACCTGCCCCGAACGAGCCCAACACTTGGATGTGCTGGGCGGAGCCATTGGGCAGTTGGGACACCCCTTGCAGGAACTGGCCTGCAGGAAACGTAGCTGTTGTCGTGGTTACAACACCTACTCCCCCTCCGTAACTCCCAGGAACCAGCTGGGACTGGAAGGGAACGGGGGCCTGCACTAGAGTGGGAGCTGGCTGGGAGTCCAATAAGGCCTCCTGGGCCAAAGTCTGCTCTGTAATGTCAGCCTCCATGAGAGACTTTTGTAGGATGTCAAAGGGCTGGTCCTCGCCCCCGAGGTCCACCCCTCCAGGAGATGTCTCCGGCCCCAATTCATCCTCGATAAATGAAAGGCTGCTGGAAAGCTGGAGGCCTGCCCCTGCTGAATCCTCTCCAAACTCGCCCATTGAAGAGGAGCCATCTTTGAGACCAGAGTTGGAGCCAGCCTGAATGAAGCATTTAGAGAAAATGCGTAGAAAGCAGTGAGCTGCTTGCATGTGAGGTGCATACAAGACAGCCTTCCCTGTAGGTCTCATAAATCTGTGATCCTTTTCACCACCAGTGCTAAAAACTACACTATAACAAAAACTCTTTAGTGTGCAAAATAGATCATCTCTCTGAAAAACAACTACTAAAATATCACCAAAAGCCACAGTAAATTCTCTCTTTTTAGGCCCTGATAAGTTGTTGGCAAAAATTTATCGACAACTTCACTCACCGTGTCACTCGTAAAGAAGGATCCATCCGAGCCGTAAGCTGCGTTCGTTACATCATCCTCGCCAATCTGCAGCAACCAAAGACGAGTGTGACACCGAATGAGTGAACTTTATTTATGCATTAAAGGAGCAAGAGAACTCTTAAGGCAAAACTTTGTAAGGAAGGACTGTGAATGCATTCTTGAAGAGTCACTCACAGACTTGCTGTTGCTGCCATGGAGATAGTCATTCAATGCATCCACATCTCTAAAAGGGGCAACCAAGACATTGTTAGGTTCTTATAACACACCCAAATCAGATACTTAAGACATATATATATATACTGTATATATGCATGCCCATTGTAAAAATAGCCTAACATGTTTATAACAGAGGCAGAAAATGAAAAAAAAAAGATGTATATGTTTGGACCATTATAATATTGGGAAATGAATCAAGACGCACTCTGCATTGCTAGTTTCATAAAGAGTGTTTTACCCTAAAATATCCAGAAGACGGCGATCGTCCTCATCATCCATGACACCTGAGAGAATATGCAGAGATAAAAGGAAATAGGACGTCTGTTGTGAATTAGAGATTTTGTAATTCATGTCTTAAATTACATGGATTCATAGCTAAATAAATAGCTTAATTTATCATGGTAACAGGGCTTCATTAATCACTTGCTTTAGTTGTATTTAGAGGTACTGTAGTGTGTGCAATAAAATGGTTTTGCATGTACTTTTTGTCATTGTTCATAGTAAGGACATCTCACTCACAGATCTCCAGCAGGAAGCATTGATTCCGTCATTTAACACCTTTGTTTCCTAGACTGCAGGGTGAGAAGCTGCTTTTAGTAAGATTACATGATTACACATGAGATACAGGCTGTGGGAGTGCTGGATGGGGAAGTGGTGACAAAAAATACAGTGTCAGAGATGGGTGTGTGAAATGTGCATTGGAGAGGAAGGGGGGCAGGCATTCAGTACTATGGGAGATCTGTATGGAGGCAGTAAGCAGGATGGCCCTCATCCCCTCCTACAGATGTTTGTCTCTGACATACTAACTCCCACCCATTACCCTCCTCTGCTGTCCCACATTGGCTGTCTTCCAGAGTAAAAATGGGCATTTGAGTGTAAATAACTCCACCCTGCTCCATTTTATACCTTGAATGGTTGTTTGAGTTTCTACATTCAAAGAGGTGTTGGCTTTATGTTGTGTCAGCCAGCTAAAGTATGCAGCTATGTTGGTGCTACATAATGGAGGAGGAACATAAAATGAGCATGTGAGAAGTAAATACAGCTAAGTAATGAGATATGAATGTTAAGGTGGCTTGTAATTCTAGTTACCAGTACTTTTGTCTTTCTTTAATGTAATAGTGCTTAGGTACTAATAATACATGTAAGGTATGTAAAAAAAAAATGCCACAAATTCAGCATTTGAATGATGATGTCCTGACATGAAAATATGAGGTTATACTGTTTTGAAGTCATACAAAAATGTAGGCTGTGTTCTGTAATGTTGAACGTTACAACTGCAATGCTACAAAATGGCTGTTACCAGGACATGGGCTGTCTTTTCAACTGAGCCACGTTTAGCCTCCATCTTTGGTGAGGGGAGAACAAAGGATGGCAGGACTTTTTCAGAAAAAAATGTGATTTTTTTTTTTTTTTTAAACTTGCTTAACTGTGACGAATATGTCGAGAAAAATGCCAACGCTGAATGCGTTTACAAAATCGAGTGCTTTTATTTAAATAGCCATAACAAATGAAGCGCATTTTGTCATTAGGAGGGGACAGGAACCAAAGACAGCGAGGCTCATTTGTCCTTCAAATGTCCCAAAAATACAAAACAGTTTCAATAAACTGTGTCCACCTTTAAATAGGAAAACGAAGGCAATAAGATTAACTACGTGCCAATTAATTTTATTATTTCCCCTCCAAATGTGTACCGTCTGAATGTAAATATATAAAACTACCATTGAGCTCGATGTAAATGTTCCAACCATTAAATCTCAGAAATATTAAGTTTATTCTAACATGAAGTTTAATACTCGATGTGAAAGCCCAGCATTAAAAAAACAACAAAATAAGACAGAGCTAAATAGCTTATATGCAGGTAAAACGACTCTCGATATAAGCTTAAAAAACAAACATTAGCAAATGCATCAGTAATATCAGTCGGAGTTGTTTTAATAAAATCATTTTGTCCGAAAAGGTGAATGTTTCTTTAATTTGAGGCTAAAATTCATCGACAGAAAAGCCTTCCTAGCATGAATGCTTCTTCTCGAGCTCCCCTCCCCCTCCTCCTCCACCCTTTGCTCCTGGTTTGCTTTAGTAAGTCAGCTAATGTACAGCTTTGTAAGTTTATTTCCAAAAATAGACTGAATCGACAGAATGATAATCGCATTCAAGCAGCAACAAAAAAAAAACCCGCCCGTCGTCCAGCCTCTGACGTGATCTTTCTTGTCTCTGTTGGAGGGTAGGCTTTCATTTGTCCTCTATATGTGGCTCATCTGCCAGCATTAAAAAAAACGTCACATTCGTCTCGATATGTCGAACCAACGCGTTTTCAAATCCGGGTTTTTTTTTTACCCCGTACCCTGGAGGGCACGAGACCCGACGCTCTCCGCAACATTATTACCGAGAAAGAAACACCGGCCTGTGTCTGATCGAGCCGCGGTGGAGACGACGACGCCTGTTTTTTTTTAAAAGAAAAAAACTAAAGGACCGTGTCGAGGCATACATATTAATCCCGATTAGGAAAACATAAAGACGACTCTTAGAGGCAAACCCTTTACTCCTGTCTCACTCCTCTTGAAACCCAATATCTCCATTTGGCAACTTTTAATTTGCTCCCCCCTCCTCTCCTTCTCCTCCTCCTCCTCCTTCTTCTTCTTCTTCTCCCTCTCCCACTCATATATTTCTCTCACTGTCCCTGTTCTGCCTCGGATAGATTTTTCTCTCTCCGCTCAAACTCTCTTCCCTCCCTGAAGGAAGGGAGGAAGGAGGTTGTGTGTGGTTTTTTCCTTGAAATTTTTATCACAAAATTATAATACACTCAAAGGGGAAACTCACCGTCATGAAAAAGCAGTGCCTTGTCTACGGGGTTTCCTCGCCATCACCGCACGGGTTGTTGTGGGGTAGTGCACACACACAGAACGAGGCAAAAAACCCAAATCATCATTCCTCCACGACAAGATGCGACTTTCAGATTTTTAATTTAAAAAAAAAGTTAAAACAATTTAAATATAATAATCACGTTTTCCAGATTGATTTTTATTATAATAGCGTGATTAACCGACCTCACGAGTGCAGATGTTATTACAAGAATTAATCATTGCCAACAGTAGAGGGCGGGCCTCTATTGTGACCTGCTACACCTTGGTGTTTCACAGGTATCGCCATAGTTACACAATATGAACGTGATACCTATACGCCTCATTTAAAGTGATTCTTGTTGTATTTGAAACACGTGGCTTAAGAAGTGCATATGAGTTTTAAGGATAATATCATAATTTACCAGCGCAATAATAATGGTTAATTCTCAATATTATTATTAATAATAATATTATTATTATTATCATCTATAGATTTGTATGTCTCATTATTAAATAAATATATGTAATGTGACTTGAGGCTATACTATAATGAAACAGTGAAAGAAAGAGAGAGTAAAGAAAAAGAAAAAGAAGCTTTATATTTCACCTTTGGGTCGAGTGTTATATTTTTAAGAGGACATGGGTAAGGTTTTTCTTCACATATATTTTTATATAAATAAATTTGAAAAAAAACCCAGTTCATCTTACTTTCTTATTTCTTCATTTTTTGTTTTTTACACACGAAAATATTGGTGAGATGGTTTCCTATATTGCATAATGTTTTTGTATTATATTTTATGTGAAAATGAGAAATGTACGATCCTTAATAAAACATTTTGACTACAGTTACAGGATGAACAATATGTCACTCCTATACATGCTGTCATCAATTAAACAAGTTATCGAAATCAAGGTTGATAGCCAAACAAAAAATGAGACTTTTCGGGTTTTGTTTCATTTTGTAGTATTTGTCAGGCTTGTTTGTTTAGTTCACCCTCCCGGACAGCAGGGCGGCGCTCTGAATCCTTAACGTTGCCTTGAAAAAAAAGACCACGTGACGTCACTACTTCCGCAAATACGGAGACAGTTTGACAACATGGATGTGGTAAGCCTGGAAAGCGGTGCCCCAAAGATACAGGAGCGTCTGCAGAAGCGACACCAGGAGAGGAGAGACGATGTCGAGCGGAGGAAGGAGGCGAAGGAGAGCCGGTCTGTCGCAGAGGAAAAGGGCGACTACTTCGTCAGCACTTTCAACAAAGAGAGGGAGTCCATCGAGGAGCTGCTGGCTTCCTGCTCGGGAGCTGACCGGGCTGCTCTGATCCAAAAGCTGGAGGAGGCGACGGTCAAAACGCTCCAGCTGCAGAAGTTCCTGAGCGACAGCACTTTGTTTTTGAAGCCGTACGATCTGAGGCAAGCCCAGGCTGCTCTGCAGAAGCTCCAATCCTCCATCACAGAGACCAGAGAGGAGGGTCTGCCCAAAAAGAAGTTTGCATTTCGAGCTCGCACTAAAGCCACTGACAAAGCCTCCGCCCCAGTGTTAGACCCCCCTGCACCTGAGCCTGCAGAGTCTGGCAGCACTCAGGTGGATGCATCTGCACCCATAGAGAAGTGTGGCTTCTCCCACATGGAGAATGTGTGCATCACAAAAACAGCAGAGGAGATCAGTAAACAGGATGTCCTGCTAGCTGACCTGACTAACTGCAAGGTCCGTCTGTTCGGTTCCCCCAGCACACTGCACCTGAAAAATATCGACAGCTGCGAGATCTTGTGTGGGCCTGTTTCCAGCTCTGTGTTCATCGATCAGTGTAAAAGCAGTGTTCTGGCCTTCCCATGTCAGCAGCTGAGGACCCACAACACCACAGACACACAGGTGTATCTGCACGTCACCAGCAGGGCGATCGTAGAGGACTGTCGTGGAGTGAGCTTTGCCCCATTCTCCTGGTCATATCCGACCATGGACGAGGACTTCTCTGTGTCGGGATTAGACCAGGACCGGAACAACTGGAGCCAGGTGGATGACTTCAACTGGCTCGCTGCAGGAACACCTTCCCCTAACTGGACTGTCATTCCAGAGGCAGACAGGAAGACCAGTTGGGACACTCTAGAGATGTAAAGTGATCAAATGAAATGTTTTCAGCCCAAGCACTGACATGAAGTTTTGTCCATGTAATCCAACAAAAATCAAACAGTTTGACTGATTGACTGTTGTGTTTTCATGCTGCCAAGTACATTTACGAGTAATTTATTGTTAGGTATGTTATGAACACAAATATGTAAGCACCTAAAAAACCCAGCTTGGCTGTAAACTTAATGACATTTTTGGTTAAATGTTTACTTTCTTGAGCAACAAAGTGTCAGAAAAATGAGCTTCTTAAGAATCTAGAGCTCATGGTGACATATTCAGAATTGTTTACCTCATAAACTTAAACCTAAATACTGTCAAAGAGAAAAAAGAGAATGTTCTTTATTTTTGATGCAATCTTAAAACTGACTCTAAAGTTGCAGATTTCAAAAGATCTGTATTTGCAAAGTTGTGAATTCTAAAATGTCCCGCTTTGTGCTATTAAAAGTTGTAAAACACTCTCAGATCAATTCTTAAACAGTTCGATCAGACGCAGGATTTACCTACTTTAAAATAATCAAATGTTTAGAATATGTTTTATTGGGGACTGCTGCCTTAAAGGACAACTCATTGTGCTAGCCTGCTATTGTTGAATAAACTAACATTTAGATCCCTGGGAAATAAAACAATAAAGTTATCGCAATTTTACATTTCCTAGTGTTTTCCAGCACTGCGCTTATGATTGTAAAATGTTTAGTTATAATTTGAAATGACAGTAAATAATGTTAAACAATAACTAGCCATCTGGGTTCTTTTAATTTCAGTCAGGAGCAAAAATCAACCTTTAAATTTGAAATAAATAATGATCTGATATTTATTGCAGTAATTATCATTATTGACTGGGTACTCAAAAGCAGAAATTTCAAGGACATTTACAGGACAGACAAACTCCTAATACCAGTTGAATTACCCTTTTCAAATTTTTATTTAATTAAATGTCTGTAACAGACATTTAATTAAACAAAATCAAAAATGTTGTATTGGAGAATGTGTTTCTTTTAACGGATCCAATATACCAGTTTATTTCAATTTATGTTTGCTTTGCACACCTTAAAGCTTTTTTCATCTTTCATCGTTAAAATGGTTAACTGCATTTCGTTGTTCAGCACTTGTACTTGTGAATGTCAATAAAGTTGAATCTAATCTAATCTTGCCTTCTTTACTAAGCTTCTAAGACAATAGGTGAACAATGTAGCACTTTAACTCCACCTGTCGAGCATTTATAAACAGCAAATCAACATTTATAAACCGACGATAACATTCTATTATGCAGTCACTTGTAATAATTGTCAACACATAAATATAGGGCATCGTAAGTGCAGGACATATATACACATAAAAGATAACATTAAAGTTGAGTAGTTACAACATTGGATTTTAGCAACATTTCAAAGTCTAAAAGGACCAAAGGAATTGACTAGGTATGTTGTTTGTTTGAAACAAACTAGGAAGTTGTAAAGTTTAAGGTGCACTATGAAGGTTTGGTAGAGAGGTTAGAAAGAAAGAGAAAGAAATTCTGAGGTATAAGTTCATAACT
This sequence comes from Symphodus melops, assembly GCF_947650265.1. Lineage (NCBI taxonomy): Eukaryota > Metazoa > Chordata > Actinopteri > Labriformes > Labridae > Symphodus > Symphodus melops. The sequence goes on along the minus strand of NC_136711.1, from coordinate 16,403,078 downwards.
TTATATACAAGCTGTGAAAGGAAAATGTGATCCCTGGAGCACTGTTTGAAGATAAAATGCTACTCGAGAAGTTGCAGTGAGAGGCAGTGAAACCGTAACTCTCCTGGTAGCCTTTTAGCTCCAATGTTCCAGGGACAAATTTTCCCCTTTGAATAAAGTTTGTGTATTTAGTTTAGAAAGTATAGCATAGAATTGTTTCACTTCTACAACTTTTAAATCTCACCACCAAATCTAGTAGTGCACCTTTAAGAAAACCATATTTTCCTACACATAACAAAAAACAGAAAAAGGAACTTTTGGACCGACATGAACATGTGACTTTGATTTTAGACATACAGTGTAAATGCAGGTTCAACTATCATAGGACAAAATGTAGCTGTTGGTGTCACTGCTGCTCTCAGTTCTGATATAAAAGTCAAAGGAATCAGAATAAGCCATTTAGGGGTTAATCTTGTGCTGGTCAGTAAGACTATCCAGGTTATGCTAGTGTGAGGAAAAAAAGTTTATTTAAACTTCCAGAGAAGAACATGACTATAAGAGAATGAGGTAATTAAGACAGTTTAATTGCATTGATAAGCATGCAAGAAAAAGTTGTACATATCTTCCAAACGTTTTATAAATCAAGTTTGATTCCATTTTGTGCTTTTTGTCGAGTGATAAATCCAATTTTCAGTCAGTGAAGGGTTTGTAATGTGCATCTGAAAGCTTCTTTGTATCTGTGAATGGGTCACTAGAGCTTGATTAGCACCGAGTATTTGCACCACTGGTAGGACATCCTGTTTGTGGTGAACCTGTGGACCCCTACCCTTGAATGAGTATGCACCATTATTAGCTCTACTTTCGTTTGCATGGTATGGTCTTTGTCAGCCTTCAGCTGATTTCCTCAGACCTTCTGGTTCGTTTGATCAAGGCAACCATGACCACGTGAACGCTCAAACCAATTATGGTCCCTGGCAAAGGCTTACGATCAGGCTCATCTTGTGTAGAGGGATTTCTGCAAATTGGATCAGGCTTCTTACAGGGGCTTACCATGACGTACTGCAACTTTGAGTTTAATCATGAGGATCCTCGGCAATCCTCCACCTTTCAAGGAGAGCGAAACGTCGCAATTAGCCTCACCTGTGTGTTAAGGAAGGAAAACCAGTAAACAATAGGGAAACAAGCCTTTTGAATTTGTATGTCTTTGTCACCATGGGAAAGGAAAAATCTTTGGAGAAATAGCTCTACAGGGTGCTCCTGTGTTCTTCTTTGCTCTTTCGCCGTGGGATGGATTACAGGTTAAACTGATTCTCCTGTCCTGTTGGACCAGTCCAAGGAGACCGGAACAGCAAACAGACAGGAAACTGCACATTGGAGAACTCAAGAACACCTGAACGAAAGGGATAGCTGGACATCTTGGATCTCCAGCTCTGCTAAATTGTAATTTTCCTTTTCTTTACAGGTAGGGACACACTTCCGGTTGAACCATGGCTTTGATGTTGGTAAAGTTCGATTTGAAAAAGCGGGTAAAGCTCGCTCAGACTGTATGGTTCATGTACTGGTTTGCTGTAATGGCAGGCGTGCTTGTCTTCAGCATGGGCCTTTTCTTTAAGATTGAGCTGCGAAAGCGGTCAGAACTCATGGACAACAACGAGAGCCACTTCTTACCAAATCTGCTTATTTTCATGGGTCTAATAGCCTGCGGAATCAACGCCTTTGGAGGCAAAGTCTGCTATGACTCATTGGACCCCACGAAGTTTTCCAAGTGGAAGCCCATGTTAAAGAACTTCTTGGTGTTCTGCGTGGTGTTCAATGCCCTGCTATTTGTGACAGCCTTGCTGTGTTTCTTGATGAGGATCCCTTTGCAGTTCACCTTGGCTGAAGGGCTGAGGAGCGGCATGAAGTTCTACAAAGACACAGACACACCAGGACGTTGTTACATGAAGAGAACCCTGGACCAGATGCAGATGGAGTTTCGTTGCTGTGGAAATGACAACTTCAGAGATTGGTTTGAGATACAGTGGGTTAGCAACCGCTACCTGGACTTCAGCGCAAAAGAAGTGAAAGAGTAAGTGACAAAGATTAATAATTCATTTCTCATAACAAGTATCAATGGTTAAAGATCATAAATCGGCCTGGTGAATGGGAATTAGATTTTTTTTGGTTTAAGGATTATCATTGAACCTGAGAGTGTCAAGGTGGGAGTCTAAGTGGATTTAAGGTGAAGGTAGGTCAGAGCAGGTGTATTATTCACTTTCGTTCAATGAAGATTAGCGTCACAGGAATGGTGGCATTTGGGGATGCCAGAATGGAAGAGGTTACTAGGCAGTTTTATGGCTAAGGTAAGGAGGAGGGGCTTGAGTGATTAGGTACAGAAAAAGATACGAGGTCAAAAGGGCACAAGTGGGATTAAAAGAACATCGTTCAAGCCCTGTCAAATGTGACAACCATATCTAGTCCCACCAATCAAATTTACCCAGACTTGATCTGTTATAGGCAACAAGTGTAGTTTAGCTCTGTGAGGAATATTGCTAATAAATGTGAGCGTTGGCACCTAATTAGTGTTTAATCTCAGGGATTACACAGTCCTTAAAGACTCTGTGCCTTTTCCAATCAGTGGGGTACCTGGAAACACTTCAGGAACAGTATCAGCATCCTCAACTAAAACTTTTTGTCTGGGATTTTATGTTAAAAACACTGGGTGTCTGATTACGATAGTGAACTGGAACTCAGGATTTAGCCTGAGGAACATAAATCATAGAAGACATTTGCTCAGGTTCTGCGTCATCCAGGTTGTTATAGTTAATTAAAAAACACAACTACACTTGGGTCAACCAAGTCTTTGAAATAGTCCTGAGACATTTTTCATGTCCCAAATCTTAAGATATCAAAAGCCATCGTTATATTTATTAATGCCTAATTAAAAAATTACTAATTCATAACAATGTATAGTTTTTGTGCCCATACATTCTATACTTTAGACTAGGGACTAGTTTTCTGGGACATTGGTTGGACATGATCAGATGTTAAAATCACTTGTCCATATTTGACCTTCTCTAGTGTCACTGATCCAATTACAAGGTCTTTCCATTGGCCTACAACTATCAATCACAGTTGTTCTCTGATATAGTCATTGTCATGCACACTTTCATGCCATTTAAATGTAACCATCTATCCACTTTAAAAGGTTTCAAATAAGAAGATATGTGACCAATATGGAGAAGTAGTATTTAACGTTTTTTTTCTTCTTGGGTAAATAGTATTGTACATCAGGTACTGTCTTTTTCAAGTTTAGCACATGGATCTAAAGTTGGTTCACTACTTCTTTTATTGAAAAGTGGTGGAAACATGGTAATGTATTAACACAGTCATCCAAACCACTCAAACAGCTCACACAGATGTTCATTTATACTTCATATCTTGTTGGGTGAATTTAATTCAACACTGGTTATTGTTGAAAGAAGGAATTACATTGTACATAATATAATCAAGTACAACACAACTAACAAGTTGTAACTAGTTTTAACAATGTTTGTCTGAGCAGAATTTAATTGATTTGATTATAACAAGTAGCAGTTAAGTTGAAATACACAATATTGTGCTTAATGAATAGTTATTTTGGTAGAAGACATGTCTTGCGTAGCTAATTTTAGCCCACACACTAGAAATATACTCTGTCTAGTTCCTCTTCTTTAATCTGACCTTCAACTCTTCATAAAGTGAAACTGACATTCTGCCTCATCCACTTAGCCGCATTGGGAGCAACGTGGATGGACAGTACCTGATGGATGGAGTACCATTCAGCTGCTGTAACCCCAGCTCCCCAAGACCCTGCATCCAGTTTCAGATGACCAACAACACAGCCCATTACAGCTACGACCACTACACAGAGGAGCTCAATGTGTGGAACCGTGGCTGTCGTGAAGCTCTGCTTTCATACTACGGAGGCTTGCTGAATACTATTGGAGCATTGGTGCTGCTTGTCACTATGCTGGAGGTCAGAGCATGAACACAAATACACAAACATTTATGAAAATATGTAGCAAGATGTCACCAGTCATATGCATAAAATTAGTTAGAAATGTTTAATTAATTAATAATTAGAAATTTCTCAGTTTCTTTATTCGTGTTCATGTAGCCTTATCAACAGGCCAAGACCAAAATATGTCTGGCAACCAAACCAATAAAAGCTTGACACGTGTAGTAATAAAAGGTAGTCGTAGACTGCTAGGCAAGGATGCTTATTTCAACCTTCAACACTGTATGTAAATGTACAGTAAATGTAAACATGCCTTTTTAGTGACATTATTTAGAAACCAACACTTACCATTGGTATTTAAACTGACCTGCAGTCCAGTCAATACTGACTTGAGATCATGCAATGTTTAGTTTAACTTTAATGTTTACAAAAAATCCTCAATAGCATTCATCTGTACAGTCAGTTACAAAATCAACTCTGCCAGAGACAAATTGTCAGACAAAGTTAAATTGTCATTTTTATTTGGGCTATGATGTTGTGTTCTTGGCTTTAGGTTTCGCACCTCAGCATTGGCTTCATTTCTTAACACCAGAGGTTGCTGCTTTACTGGAACATTCATTGTAGTTATTTTAGCGCAGTCCACAGGAGGGGCAACAATGAGCTTGTTTGATTTGATAAGACGAAGAGGTCAAAAAGCTCCAGCAACACTTGTAGTATGAAGATTAACTTTATTAACTTTATTAGGCTGATGCTATTTTGCTTGTCTCCATAGATGGGCTAGCCATCACTTTATTATCAAGTTTGGCAATTCAGTGGAATATGTTAAGATATAGGAGATCAATAAAAATACTGAGATTTCAATATTTTTCAAATATTTTTTGAAAATAAAAAGTTAAATTATTTAAAAATGAAGTGAGATAACAGCTTATCAGTTCCAAAGGTTTTTATAATCCTCATTACTCATGTCTAGGTTATGTATTGATGCCTGTTTTTACGAACAATGATTGCCTTTCACATGATGTGATACGAGAAACTTGGAGCCTGCTCATGTCAAACTCTGCACAAACATCGTTCGAACGGTTCAAGCTTCTAGAGTGTTCTCGAGTCAGGTGAGGATATTTATGGCCAGCTAGCATTAAGTGAAAAGAAGAGCATGTGTATAAACATAAAGGATAAAGCCTTGACTCAGTTGGCACGTCTTTACACACTTCACCTTTATCCTCATCTGTATTCTGCCAAACTTCCAGGAATCACTGCACCACCTTTGCCATGTCTGTCTCACCTTCTACTTTATACCTAAATGTTAATCCGAGCAGCCAAATGGCACCTTGCCTCAACCTCAACTCACTCAAATCTGTTGTTGTTGTTGTTGTTGTTGAGGTCCAAGAATCTGCGATCCATTTCCAAGAGCCGGGTGATATACGGATACATAGATGTCAAGGACCTTAGGTGATGAGTGGTTCATATATAACTTCGAGCAGAAACTAAATATTTTATTTATCCAAATGAAATTCCCAAATTTCTGAAATCCAACAGAGAAACCCTTCCTCTGAATACTTGGATTGAAAAGGTACCCTGAATGCTTTTGAGACACACAGTCTCCGCAGGAAGATTAAAGAGAAGTTATGCAAGCTCCTCTGACACAGATAGTGAGTAATGGGTTAATAAGGCAGGTGATGAGGACAGACCCACTTCCTGGATCTTGAGCTCTAAATCTGATCTGGGATCAGTGTTCACATTCTTACATTACCTCCTCACATGACAAAAAAAAAACAACAAAACAAAAATATTCTCAAAAAAACCTTATTTTGAGAATTTTGAGATGTTTTTATCATAACATTGAATGAATTTTGTATTCTCGTATAAATCGTCTCTTTGATCATTTCTATTTCACTAACCCAATACAGAAAAAGAAAGAACATCCAGGATATTTAAAGCATACTCATAAGAGAACAACATGCAGTAACATCCATTACTGATATATATATAATATGCATTTATCTTTAATTGCTTGATCTACAAAGTATGGAAAAACACCAGGCTAATTATTTCTTCAATTTTCACATGTTTTTTCCAACTCATATTCACTTTGATGCGGGCTTATTACAATCAGGAAATTCTATTAATCAACATTTAACCAGGCTAGTGCTATGGAGATTAAGTGACAAAGATACAAAGGCAGACAACAATTTACAAAATCCTATTTACAGTCAAACACAACCACCTGGGAGTAAAATCTGGGAGTTAGCAGTGCAAACAGATTACAGTAGATTTAAAAACATGTAGGGACACCAGCTCCTCGAGGATCAACTTATTCTGCAACAGATTCCAGGCTGAGGGTTCAGAACACCTGAAATCCTGTTTCCCAATTTCTGTTTGAGCATTTGGGGGACATTAGGACAAAGCATGAACAGCTCCCAAGAACGCAAAGAATACACTGCGGTACTTATCTGCATGATAAAAACACATTTTGCTCATATTTACGAGGAAAGTGGCTGAAAAATAACTTTAAAGAAATTATCTTAAGCCTAACAACATTTTGTGAATTTCAGTAACCTTATTTTTCAATCTGTATGTGTTGTTGATGGAGTATTTGTTCCTCTTCTTTTGAGGTAAAAAAGGCCCTGGAACATGTTTTTAGTGACTCTTTAGAAGATGATTCTCTCAATCAGCGTGCCCAGGTCGAGGTTTACACATATACGCTCCTCTCCTTTTCAGATGGGCGTGACCATCGGCCTGCAGTACGTAGATTCCTCCCTGTCCACCCTGGTTAACCCGGACGATCCTGAGAGCGAAAGCGAGGGCTGGATGCTGGAGAAGACAGTGAAGGAGACGTTCACTGACATCATGGACAAAATGAAGGCTATGGGCAAAGGAGGCAAGGTGGAGGAGGGGGACGAGGCGGCGGTTGCAACAGTGAGCTGAGCGAACCCTCATCCTGTAACAAAAAAAAAAAAAACTGACACCACTCCCACCTGATGAGGAGAGGAAGGGGATGTGTGAGAATGCTACATTTTTCTACCAACATTTCTTATGTAGACACCACACACACACACACACACACACACACACACACAAGCACACATAACCTGCTATATGAAGCCCTTTTTAAATGGGCTCCTTCACTACAATGGACTCTTTGCATTGATAATTATAAACTGTGTACATAGAGAGAGATTATAGGATGAGTTAAGTCATGGTTTTTCCTTTTGGTTTTCCCCAACCAAGAAACTCCATCCAGCAATTTTAAAGAAATGTACTGCTTTCATTTCCATTACTGTTGGGTTTTAGTCTTTCTTAATTCCAAAGACAAATCAAATTAAATCTGATATATGTTGAAAAAGCCACAGCTGCATATGAAAGACCACCCATTCTGTGTTTTAATTTAGTTAGTTTCTGATTCTTTATTAATTTGAACAAACCGATAAATCCTCCTGAATTCAGCTGTTTTTCATACTCCTGTCAACTCCGCCCACAGATGATGGCTGGCTAAGCTCCTGAGATGGAGTAAAAATATGAAAAATATGAACCGATTGAGTTAATGGGATCCATGATTGAATGTATCCGCACATGGTTGAAAAGTTAGGCATTTGAAACCAGATGTGAAAACTGCAAAGATGACTGAAATTGGCAGCTAAATATCAGCTACTGACCGCTTAACCATGACGCCAGATCATATTTAAAGTTTCCCTTTTGCATTTATTAACTGTAAATTGACGCACATGTATGTATATTCTAACAACCGGGTTGCTGTCTTTGTACATAGTGTAGAAACGGCAAAAAATATTTTTTAAAAATACTGTAATTAAGGTCAATCTTTTATCTAAATCCATGTAAAGTTTGTTTTCCATTTGTTTCATTGGCTTTGTGCTTCTGTATAGAGAAGGAAATAATTTCCTGACTGTATAAAAAACAAATAAAGGATTTTAGGAGACGTGGTCCAACAGTGAAATGAAGCTGTGGTTTTGCCTCGACCTTGAGTCACACGAACCTGAGATCAAGAAGTGAAGGCATGCTGCGAGTGCCACAGGGTTCCTGATTAAGTCAATAGGATAAGGGCTATTACGGTATTACTGCTTTCACATGGACATGGGATGACTTTTCACATGTCCACATTAGTGTGTGTGTTTGTGTGTGTGTGTGTGTGTGTGTGTGTGTATGTATGTCTCTCTGTGTGTGTGTGTGTGTGTGTGTGTGTGTGTGTGTTGCATTAAACCAGTCTAGGTACACCTTTTCTTAATAATCTTCAACTTCAGGTAACAAATGAATTGATCCCTTCAGCCCTTGTAGCAATACATAGAAAACAGGACAGTTCTGTTTATCCATCCTCTTGAGACACAGTCCAGTATAAAAAAAACCCTGAAATCATATATTAAAAGGCTTCTTTGTTTTTTAAGGGCCAGTGTATCATGGTTAATGCAGATGAATCTTCCGGAGCATTGAAGAGTAAGCATGAACATTAAAGAGGCCAACGCTGTGTGGTATTTTGGTTGGACCAAAGCATATAACCTGCGCTGAGCAGATAAGAAGTCTAAGCGGCTTTAGATTAGCATGAGCCCCTCAACCAGGTGAGCAGGTGATGTCCTGCTGCTGCGATGACGTCACAGGTGCAGAGAGAGAAAGACAGACAGACACAATGAAGACAAACAAGAGAAAGTAAAGATCTGGGTGATGTTGTTTTGAAACAGAAGACAGGTTGGTTTAATGCAGAGATGTTTCAAAGGTAAACAGCAGTGGGAGCTAAAGTGTGAGTGTATATATTGTTTCAATTGTATTTCAAGTCAAAACATTTTATTTGAAATCTCACATAAAACAACTTTTCAGTTAAAAATGCTAAAAGTTTCAGAGGTATAATCTCTTACCCAGCAAAATCAAACCTATCTATAACAGTGCATCAACCTAGAAGTTTGCATATTTATTATCTTCCATCTAAGAGTTGAAGATAATAGATTATCTTCAATCTAAGAACAAATGAAATGATACACAAAAGACAATTTAATAGAAGATGTATTGAAAAAAAAAAGGTTTAAAAAATGACTTTAATGTCCATTCATTCATCTATTATCTCTACGCTGTCATAGCAGTCGTGGCATGAGAGGTGGGGTACACCCTGAACAGCCCACCACCCAATCCCAGTGCGGACATATGAACTTACACGCACACCTACTGGCAATTTATGGTCACCAATTAACCTAACAAGCATCACCTTGAACTTGGGAAGAAAGCTGGAGTACCTGGAGAGAACACAGGTGGGAGAACATGCACAGACAACCCCGGTCCCACCTGGAATTTGAACAAGGAACTTTTCTGCTGTGTGGGGACAGTGCTTCGAGATTTAATATAAAAATAAAAAAGTGTCATCGAGTGTTAAAAGAATTGATGTCAAAGTAAGTCAGCTGAGAAACACAGAAGAGCTATTTTAAAGATATAAAAAGTACCAAAGTACCACATGTAAAATAACTCACATCATTGGTGTATTGATATGGAAGTGACAATTTTATGTTGTAGAAGATGCTACTGATTTCTACTGCTTCATATACTGTTTGTCTGTTATGAACTTATTGTGTTCTGATTGGCTATCTGAAAAGTCAGCTGTCTTGGAAATGTTCTGTTTTTAACTATTAGCACTATTAAAACTGACCAAACAACTATCACATTCATTGGATAAAAGTTACTGTAAAATGCACAAGGGAAACCTTTTATCTGGTGTACCTCACAGAGACACAAAAAGCATCCTCTGTGTTTTCTGTATCCTGCTGCCCTCTGTTTGTGATGACAGGTAAACAAATCATGCTGCCGGAGTTTTAATCCATTAAGGTCTCTCGTGTAGTTTGGGGTTCTCATGCTGTCACGTCTACAGTTTCACCATCTGTCACACTGTTTTTACTTGATGATTACAGCCAACCGATGAAAGTCGATCATTTAGACTTCACTTGTAATCAAGACTCCCTCTCTGTGATTGGCACATTTACCAGCATGTGTCAACACTTTGGTACCCTCTTGGTTCAGTTCCCCTAAACGTCCACAAGAGGGTGTCTTTTCACCAATGATCGTGTAACTGCAGGAACTCCATTAAGAAAATGAATCCTTCCAACCTGATGCTAATCAAAGGTAACATAAAGAACAATTTAAATCAAGTTATAACATATTTTATAATGTAAATCACTTAATGAGGCCCATTTTACTGACAGTGGTAGTTCGGCAACAGCATCCATCCTTCAAACTGTTCTGGACAAATGAAAAAGGTTAAGGCAGTCAAAGACAGGATTTCAAACCTTTCTGTTAGTTTTCTTATAAAACTTTGAATATTCTGATGTGTAAGATGTCAGAGAAAAGTGTAAAAAAGTTATCATCTTGAATCTCCAGAGCTTTATGTCAAAGCCCTCACTTTAGATGAAATGAACAAGATGGTCAGTTTATAATGATAAGAAACCTTTATATTACAACAAATTTGTAAATGGACTTGAATGGCTTGAATAGCATCTTTCTAGTCTCCTGATTACTCAGTGCTTGTACACCGCAGGTCACAATTTACACAAAAGTGACCATCAGAAGATTAATCCCATGTATACACATTCATTACCAGGGGTTAAGTGCCCAAAGACAAGTGGCTATATATATTGGTTATTAGATAAATGAACTATTCATTGAAGCTCTGACACCACTCATTAAAACAGAGAAAAACCCCTGCAAATTCTAGACATTTTTGATGATGAATGCAAAAATGTTTTACGACTTTCTACTTCAAAATAAAAACAAATAAAAAGTTGAATTAGATATATAATAATATATATATAATAATTGGTTTTGGTTCAGCAACTCAAAGATTAATAAACATCTTTTCAGACACACAGCAGAGGGTTGACTTTTCCAAAAAATTATCTACAACAATTTTAAAACAGGACATTTGACAAAATATGCTTGGAAAACAAGCTTTTACTCAAACATCAGAATATTATATTGACGAATCAGGTAACAGATTCCTGCTTCATCAATTCCTTTATACTGACAAATGACATCTCGTTTTAAAGAAATAAAAAGAAGCTGATACCGAATATGTTTTAATTAATTACTTAAACTGCCACTCAAAGATCCACATATTTAATTGCCAGTTGATTTGAAATTATCAACCAATAGATTAATCAACTAATCGTTGCTGAAAGATTACAAATGGCAGCCATTGTTTTTGAACAGATAAGCAGAGAATATTCGACCAATGAACTCGAAGCTTTACAGTTCATTCAGCATCAAGATAATTACTAATTTTGGTTCTTTAACTAACTGATCAATCAACTAATATTTGCATCCAAAACAATCAATGTTATGTGAATCAGAAACAGCAGCTGAAAGCAGGGACATTTTGTCAAAGACTTCGTTTAAAAATACTCAATCGATTTGTAGAAATGGATCGCTCTTTTTGCTACTTAACTGATCAATGAAATGTTTTAAAAATGATTGATGACTAATTAGATAAGCCACCAGTGCATTCATATTGAGGCTTATTAATTGATGTGAAATATCAATTATGCAGGACGGAGCGGCAGTGATGAATTAATGCAACATTTATGAATCATGTAAAGTGATAATTAACATGCAATATGTGATGTCTTTACAGTGACGAGATGATTGACTCAGGCTCTAATATTCACAGAAGGTTTGACCTTGAGGTTTCAGGCAGAGGTCAAAGGGTGATCATACTATCACATCTCACTTCACTGAGGGCTGAATAAACGTGGCAGACAGAAAGAAAAGCAGAGGCACAGAGAGAGAGAGAGAGAGAGAGAGAGAGAGAGAGACAGAGACAGAGAGAGAGAGAGAGAGAGAGAGAGAGAGAGAGAGAGGGAGAGAGAGAGAGAGAGAGAGAGAGAGAGAGAGAGAGAGAGAGAGAGGCCCGTGACTGGTAGATGTGTGGCCTGCTCAGAGGGGCATTGTTGGCGCTATGAGAGGACAATGCACTGCCCCCGCCCTGAATACTCGCCATACCAGCTGACCAGCCATTACCGACACCGCTGCTGCTGCTACAATCCCTCCTGCTCTGACACACACACACACACACACACACACACACACACACACACACACACACACACGTACACACAAACACACTTTCAATCATAAGTTTGGTCTCAAGGAGAAAAACACTGAAACAGAGGACAGAGGAGAGAAACCAGGTGGGAGGCCAACAAAAGGCTTAAGTCAAGGCATGCATGGGCACACATATTGTCTGCCCAGTGTGTGTGTGTGTGTGTGTGTGTGTGTGTGTGTGCACATGTGTGGGATTTACAGCGAGTTAAGTTTAGACACTAGCACCTATCTGTTCCTGCAGTAATAACGTTTCAGCAGCCACCCAGAGAGAAGCAACGCACACATCGCACCTTCTTATTATTTCAGGATCCTCGACAAAAGTCCTGAACGAGGAGGGCGTGGACATGCAGGAAGGGGGAGAAGACCACGATGTGTGACAGACAGCAGTTTAAAGTTTTACTGAGAGCATTCCCAGTAAATAGAAAACAGTCAATCACAATTGTATTGTATTCTAATTCTTAACTAAAGTACACTAGAGGTATATTAAGAGAGAAACGCTATGAAAAGCCCAAAAGTGAGAATTGTACTTCATTTCGATTGGCTCCCAGAGGTTTATATAAAATAAACTAAATGATTGTTTGATCAACATGTACGCTTAGCCGTTAAACTACAGATAGAGAAAGTTTAACTTATTGACACTTTAATGGAAAAAAGGAATAGGCTTGTTTATCATTTTGTATTTACTGAAATATTTTGTCGCTAATAACCTTAAAAAAATGAAACTATTTTATCAAACTAAAAGCACAGGTCATAAAAAAAACTATAGTTTGAATCTTTTCGCTGATGTCATTCTCTTGTCCCATCAAGATACCTCAGACTATCTGGTGACTTTTTGGAGATTCCTTGACCCAGTTGGGAAACATTTTATTAAGCTAGCAGACAAGAAGTTAAACTATAGCTCCACCTTAACACATAAAGACTTGTATGCATCAGTAACGCGCCTTCATTTTCAGCAAAACTTTTACTTCTCACACTTGAAAAGGGGTCAGTTGATGCGGACTGATATGATCCATATCGGCTTAAAAACACAAACATTACTGAAAAACTTTTTCAAATCAATAAGAACTTGCACTATATGTAGTTATATAATACCAATCAATTAGATAGGCCTATAGCAACTCATATCATTGCAGGCTTGTAAATTTACTCAATATGGTGTCCTTGCAGGGTGATATTAGCAAATCTTTTTTTTTTGCTCAAAGAATCTTTTATTCAGCAAGCTATAATTGACACCCCTCATAATATCGTAAAGTCTCAGAATCTTTCCATGGCAAGTTAAATTAGCCTATCAAGTTGTATTAAACAGAAATTCTCAAATAAAGTCAAAGCACCTCAAATCTAAATCAATCTGCAGGAGTATTTAAGATAACATGGACTAACACACCTAAACGGACGAGTGATGGACAGGGACTTTTGCAGAACAGGTGTGCATACCTATGCAGAGCTGTTATTGTTATACAGCAGAGCATAGTGTGTGTGTGTGTGTGTGTGTGTGTGTGTGTGTGTGTGTGTGTGTGTGTGTGTGTGTGTGTGTGTGTCTGTGCGTGCTCGTGATTGCGTGTGTGTGTGCGTGAGAGGAAAGGCGGGGGCTCTGAGGTGCCCCCACCCCCCTATGATAGCGGCGTCGCGCGGCGCGCTCGCGACAGCCCACTCGTGCTGCTGCTATACTGTAATCATATGATAGGGAGTCGATCCCCGCTGCAGAATACCAACACAGCAAGCAGAGCAGCCGGGGCAGAGGAGACGAGTTCATGAGAGATTTTTACACCGAAGAAGAAGTGTCGGTGAAAGTGTTGCGTGAGGTGTCAAGCAGAGCCAAACTCCCCCCTAAAAAGGAACTTTTTTAAAACTCTGGAGACAGTCGGAGAGAGGGGGGACCCAATTGGACGAGGAGAGGGCACGCACGCGAAACGTTGACCCGAAGCACAGTCGATTTCTCCAGCGCTGAGATTTGAGTTTATCAGCTGAAAAAGTGAGGTGGTGAGCGGGTCACAGCCGGTGGAATCCTCTCTGGGTCCTCGCATCGCTTGTCGGGGCGTGTCTTTTTTTCATTCCCCCCCCGAAAAGTTGATCGAGTAAGCTATCTATAGTCACTTTTTTTTATTGTTGAAACATAAGCCATGGTCGGGGAGACAGAGGTGAAGGAGAGACCCAAGTCCAACCCGGACTATTTAATGCAGCTGATGAATGACAGGAAGGTGATGAGCTCCCTGCCCAACTTCAGCGGCATCTTTACGCATCTGGAGCGGCTGCTGGATGAAGGTAACCCGGCTTCTGTTTCTCCACTGATGAAATCTTCTGTTTTTTTTTAATCACCCAACACACTTCATGTGATGGCACTGAAGGAACAGTAATTATCTCCCATTGTCTAAAAATCGTTTAATGCAGGAATTCCTCATGACTCCTTGGAAACATTACTAATCCTGTACTGAAGATGCATGAGTTTAATGTTCAAACACTTATATTGTTGTATTACTTATCATGAAATCTCATCTAAGAACTTTGGGGGGGGGGGTTTCCCAATATGAATGAGTCAAACATTGCTTAAAATCTTGGTTTATTGGTTGTCCTACACTTTTTGAATTTGTTGAATGTATTAGATGAGCTCTCTGTCACACACACACACACACACACACACACACACACACACACACACACACACACACTGACAGGGACACACACACACACACACACACACACACACTGGAGCAGTTGGTGATGGGAACAAACAGACAGTTGTTAGTCTTTCTCAGTGACCTAATGCGCAGGCTTATGTGAATGCTGCAGCCCATCCCTGAGCAGGAGGGACAGCTTGTCACAGTGTAAAATATTTGATTTAAGACAGGCTGTAAGATCAATCAATGCACTTCACCTGCTAAACAACATGTTTTTGAAAAAAAAAAAGAAAAACTCCAGGGGCATTTGGAGCAAAGCAACAAGCGTCAAAAGACTTTCCTTTTCCCTAATTTTCAAATCGAGATGGGAGTGATCAGAGACCTGACAAAACGATATAACCACGAAACTTGAGTCATGATACGAAATGAAGACAATATTTTTAAGATAAGTTATTGTCGCACTCCCACACAACACTTGGGTCATGGTAAGATATTATTTCAAAACTTGCTTGATGACAAAATGTTCTCACAATACTTGAGTCATGAAACAAAATGTTGGGGCATTAAAGTTCGGTTAAATTGTCCATCTTGAATGTAAGCAACAATAATTATTTTCAAACAAAATACTCAAATTATTAACACAACAATAAAACACCATGTTTTGTCATAACATTATCCCTTTATCCTGAAATTGTAAGAGCCTGAGCCTTTTTTTGTCATTGCAATGTTAATGTAATTCAACCTTAACTGTTTGGCCAGTAACGTCTAACTGTGTATTGCTTCGCCAGGAGCTGCACAAAAGTCAGGATGCCAGAAAAGAAAGGAGGCTTATATGAATCCAACAATAACTTGTTGACAAGCTTTTTTCAGTCAGCTCCAAAAGCTGATCAGAGCCAAGCTGAGAAGGCAGATGTTTGCCAGGAGGCTAGCGCTGACGCTACCGATCCAACATACATGTTTTGATATTGCTAAATGACATCAGCGGAGGGCCCATTAGCTTGGCCTTTCAGGGGCCAAGCTATTTCTGCCTGCCTGTAAGCAGACAGACTGACAGGCATGATGAAGGGACTCCATCATTGTTACAAAAAAGTTACACAGCCCCTTCAGCACCTGTAAGTTTTAATGATTCCCTTTAAATTGCAAATTTTAAATAAACCCCATCATCTTTGTTTTGACCCAGTGGCCTCCACACGGGTCGAGAAATGAAGCCAAGAAAGCGCCACAATCTGCAGTTCCTCAAGTGGCCACTTGAGGCTGACTCCAAAAGTGAACCTATCCCCATTATGCACCATATTAAAATGCCCAACTTTACAACAGAAATAGACATGTAACAACCTGATAGAAAACAATGATTTTCTATTTTTATTCATAACACCTCTAAAGCCCCTTTTAGAGTTTGGGTTTTATATAACTCACCTATTTATATGACTCTCTGCCTTTAAAAATAGGACTCTGGTGCCTTTGAGTAGCAGTTGGATGCGGCTAGCTGTCTGCTACACAGCCAGGTGTCAGAATTGTTTTTGGCTTTCCCTGCAAAGAGTTAGATTCTTTCACTAGCCGCTCTCTTATACTGGAGATTTCAGCTAGCAAGTTGTAATTCCTCTACTCTCTCGAAGCTATTAGCTTCTTTAGCCTCATAAATCACAACTCAGGACAGTTTCACAATCTTACTCTGGTAACTAGCGTATTAGCCAGCTAAAGAATTAGCCTCAGAATGTTTAACTTTGATAACTTGGCCTTCTTCAACCCATCACTCCTTTCAGCACCACCATCCCATTCAAATATGGTAACTTTGGCTCCAGAACACCAACACTGAAGTAGCGGTATGTCAACACACCCATGGGTGACTTCACAGGAGCTACATCCATTTCTTTATACCATCAAGTATTCAACAGACTTTCAACTTCTCCCTGCTGACCTCAGCTGAACAAAGCTCAGCACAGTCTAGTGGACTCCATAGCAATGGCATAAACATAATTTAAACAGTTCAATATGTATTTGTTGTATTAGCCTTAAAGGCCTGTGTTTAAAGGTTGATACGTGATGTCAATGTATAGGCTCAATAAATCTACAGTAATCTAGAAAGGTCTGGAAGGCATTTTTACTTCCCGATATTTATTGGATACCTGGACAGATATGTTTGCTGACACCAATCCCCCCTTTAACACTTGTGTGATTAAACATTGATTAATAACTTTTTGCTAGCTTTGATTAATGCTACACTCTCTGAACCTGCAGTCTTGTTTATATTATTATTATTTGTACGTTAGCTTGATATGTTGACCAGAATACCTGATATCTTATTTTTGGCTTCCTCATATGCCATTACTAAATGGTATCAGTATCTGTACTTGTAAAGTATACTGGTATCAATATGGGAACAAAAAAACTTTAGGTTTTCTTTGCTTAGGTGTGTGGATATAATATTGCAACACAAAATATCATGATTCTATGCTCTATTGACTTTTCTCCCCAACTCTTTTCTCTAATAGTAGCTACTTGCTCCCGAGGCCTGTTGTTGTTGTTGCTATTGTTGTTGCACATCATGATCACCACGGTCCTGACATTGTGACAAGTCTCATGACGCAGCAAGGTTGTCCGTACAACGGACGACCTCTAGAGCCTGACAAATAGGTCAACTTAACGTCTCTCGCTGTGTTAATGTTAAAGACTTGACAGCTGAGCGCACTCATCCCTGACACATGATAAAGTGACACCCCCGGCTAGAATGAAAGGCATTGTACCGTGCCCATTTCCAGGCTGGCTGTATCTTCTGCCTGAGTTATGTGAACAGCGACAGAGGACCAAAAAGTTTGTTCAGGGTAACAAGAAGCCCTGCCAGTCACACTTATTGTCAGGTTGTATGTTTGTGGCTTTTTTGGAAACACTGGCGTCAAGTCCCGACTATAAATAAACCAATGACAGGTTAAAGTGTGAAGATAAGTCCTGATACAACCCGCTCTCTTTATCTTTCACCCGGGTCGTTCAGCTCTCTTGTTCTTCTTTCACTTCTCATTTTCCTCCAGCAACTCGCTCCCTGTCTCCACTGAACGGTGACCAAAGCCCTG
This sequence comes from Symphodus melops, assembly GCF_947650265.1. Taxonomy (NCBI): domain Eukaryota; kingdom Metazoa; phylum Chordata; class Actinopteri; order Labriformes; family Labridae; genus Symphodus; species Symphodus melops. The sequence continues at coordinate 16,385,352 of NC_136711.1, read as the reverse complement.
CGTGTCTGTGCAGAGTTTGTTTGTGTATGTGTGTGTGTTTTTAATAGTCCCTTTTGGTGTGTAACAGGTCCAAATGGGTTGTTACAGGATCATCATTGTCACCGTGGTTGTGGCTGTAATTATAGCGTCCTGCTGTAGTTATTACGGTCAGACTTATCACTCTCAGCGCAGGGAGACATGCCTGTCAGCCTGCTTAGGTCAGATGATATTTGTGCCTCAAGGCACTTATTCTGCTGTGTGTGTCTGTCTGAGTGAGTGAGTGCGTACAAGTAGGGAGGGGAAGGGGGGGGTCTGTGTGTGTATGTGCTGCGTATGTATTTGTGTGGTGCAGTAGTCAGTTATTATTGTGCTAGCGTGTCATTACAAAGGCATCAGAGGCTAACATCGTCATTGAGACAACACTCAACAAGCAGACAAACAGTCTCTTTTATGATGGTGTTTCTGCACCCAACATGAGCCAGAATATTTGGTACTTTTTATTGATCAAAAAAGTCCCCATTGGGAGATTTTCTTAGCTCATACTTTTGACTGTTTTGCTGATAGCTCAACCAAAACATTATTGAGGTCATATGAATTAAATAGTTTATTTGTTTGCCCTTTACAGACTTGTTCGATTCATAAAAAGGAAACAGTCCTCGGATAAGAAGCTGCTATGAGCTATATTATATATGATATTTACTTAATCAATAGATTGTTTTTTTCTCTTTTAGATCAACAGAAAATATAAAAAAAACTTAAAGTGAGTGATAATGACTTTCCCCTAGAGATGACATCATCTCATGTCTTGTTTTTATCGCAACTATTGTATTGGTATTGGTATATTGGTATTAGGTCAAGTCAGATAGGTCATAGAAAGAAATGAAAATGCAAAATATTCACATTGAACCATTTGGAATCAAAGACTGTAAATTACACAAACAAATTTGTTAATTATAACAGTTGACAACGAAATCGTTGAAGTAGAAACAGAAATGACTCCAGTGAGAATTTTATGCTCGTAATTTATTTTCACCTGAAAAGTTTGAGGTCTTTGAGTTTTAGTTGGACAAAGACATGATCTAACATTTTAAAATAACTTTTGGTGCACTATGTGGACCAGAAGATCGATGTTTTATTTGAGAAAAAGTTCAATGAGTATCCAAAAATGATCGTTCAGAGCAAACACATTACCTTCTAGGAAGGTGTTTTGTTAAATAAGTGACCTGCTGAAAAAACTATATAAACACAGGTGTGGAGGGTATGTCACATAGACCCCAAATAACGTGTGTTTATTTAGATTTTTTGTGAAAGGGTGGGAGTTAATGTGTGTCTGTGTGTGTGCGTGTCAAACACAGCTTGAGAAAGAAGAAGAAGAAAAGAGTGAAATTACCTTGAATATCATTTTAAATACAGGAGGTCTTTCTTACCTGCGTCTATCAGACACTAAACTGCATTCATTATCCTCTGCACTTATTTCACTCTACATGTGTTTCTAGTCTACACTCATTCTTACATCTGTATGTATGAATGTACAAATTCACCTTGGGATTCTATCTGTACCTTTCTACTCTTGTTTTCTTTTCTTTTAAAAGTTTAATGTGAAAGTAATCTATCTATCTACCTTTCTATCTATCTACTGGAGGAGCCCTGATTGCAAAGCATTCAGTGGTTAGATTCTACATTGTGGTGCAGAATGTTTGTGACTGTCTCGCTGCCTCCCCGCCCGTCTGTCTGATTGTCTAACTCTCGGCTGTCACATTCAGAGCCTCCTGTAATTCTGTGACAGTGAGTCATCACCCTAATAAACGCACGGTCTGAAGGAACATGACACTTGTTGACCCTCGTTGAGGTTTTTCCTGGATGTTCATTTCACTAATATCCTTTTCTCTCTCTCTTTCTGTCTGTCGGTCTTTCTCTGTGTGTTTTCTGTCTATGTGTTTCACAGAGATTGGCCGGGTACGCAAAGACATGTACAACGACACAGTGAACGGCGGCATGTTCAACGGGCGGGACATGGAGGAGCTTCCCGAAGCTATTGGCCCTGTGGCTCAGCTGCAGGAGAAGCTCTACGTGCCGGTCAAAGAGTACCCAGACGTGAGTGGCCAAGTCCCTGATCTTTGACCTTTTTCAAAGAGGAGACTGTTTACTTTACACTGTTGTCATTTTATCTCCTCTGAGGCTGCCAGAAAGTCAGCAAGGGCTTTTTATCACAGGAATTTCCTTGCTTTATATTTTTTCCCAAAACTGATTTCATTGTGAGATCATCTCTGCTCACACCCACTGATGTAATCCAGACTGAAAATAGATCAATAATGAACCCTGGTCAGTGTTTCCAATAAGATAAAAATTAATTATTTACAGGTTTTGTTTTTCAAATAAGGCTTATCTAAACTCCATCATTAGGACACAACCGCAGACATTAGTTTACACCACAAATATTTATAAGAGCTTAAAGTCTTTACCCCAAATATTATGGATAAATGCACTTCAGTGAAAAGACTTAACCATCGAGCACATCCCTGCTCCCGCCAAGTACAGTTAAGTACTTCAATATGAGTTTCGTTGATCCAGATTGAGTGGCTCACGTGATTTTTTTTGCCGTGCATCAGCTCGCCAATCAGTGAATACAATGACTGGCTGTCCTCACTCACATGACAGAGGACTAACAGGACACACAGGCAGACGGGCCAGTGCTGGAAAATGGTTGAGATCAAGGTTAAATTTAGAGAGCAGTTCCTCTATCTTGATCTGTCAGTGTGTGTGTTTGCGAAAGGCTGGAGCGAGTGTGTTGCAACTCTTGCTGAAGTGGACATTAGGTTAAAAGTAGAGAAAGGCTGGACAAATGTTGCAAAGCAGAATGAGACAGAGGGATACTTGCAGAGAAACACACTCACACACACACAGACACGCATACAGACACGCATACAGAGGGGCAGCTGTCTAGTTAATCACTCAGTCTTAGTGACAGATAAGGTTAAGCGAACGGCACTGTCCTGTCCTGCCATGCACCAGCACCAGCCAGCACCCCTATAATGAGCTATTTTTGTCCCTGTTAGCAACACAAACACATCACACACTGCAAAAGGCACACTCCCACATGCATATGCCGAACACACACATTGTAAAAAAAAAAAAAACAGTTTGTGTCTGTGATGTCAAAATGAAGTCGTATTCATTATCTGTTTGGTTTGTTTTTGCTCTTTTGTGTAGTTCAACTTCGTAGGGAGGATCCTGGGCCCACGTGGGCTGACAGCCAAACAACTGGAGGCAGAGACAGGCTGCAAGATTATGGTGCGAGGAAAGGGCTCCATGAGAGACAAGAAGAAGGTATACACACTCGTACGCACACAGAAAACACACACAGTATATATTCTTTAAAGTCTCTTTCATTTTCTGTTTAAGTCCTTTTCATTTGTACGGCTCTGGAGGAGACCAGAGGGATTTATTTTTTTTGCACGCTAGGTCGGATTTATTGGAGAAACTGTTAGAAGATTTTTAAAATGCGCCTGTTTGCTTTTTTGGTGAAAGTTAGATGAGAAGATCAATGCCACTCTCATATCTGAAAACTGAATATTAAGCTTAGGCATTTATCCTAGCTTAGCATAAAGACTCGAAATGAGGGGGAAACAGCTAGCCTAGCTCTTTCCAAGTTTTCACCGACCAAGAAAAAGTTCCCATATAACCTCTGTAAAACTTGATAGTTTTGCACTGCCATATTTCCAAAGGATATGAACAAATGCAATAAGAAGTGTATTAAGAGGGATACGAACCGAATGCTGCTGTGATGAGGACAATAACTTCTGCACAAGGGGTGCAACAGAACCACCAGGCCACCGACGATGTGTCATATTATGAAGACAGGTGTGTACAGGAGGAATGAGTCAATGGAGAATTACAGTAAACTCCTGTACGCTGTCTCATTTTTGCACATCTTTAAGTTATTAAAGTTGTGGCAGTTGGCGAAAAGCCAAGATTTCAATGTTGCCACTGTTGTTTGACTTTAAGGGCGACAACTAACGCAGGAAAATAAAATCCTTTAGGTAGTTAAAAATCAAAGTAGATAGGACTAGTGGAGATAGAAAAGGTAAGGAGATTGCAATTCGTTTGTGTCCTCTCTCTTGAAGAAGGCGGTGCCCCAGCTTGGCCACCCCTGTCCAAATAAGTGTGGACACACCCCTGGTGTAAATCTCTACAACTTGTGAGTTTAAGAGGAGCTGCTAGGAACATTTCATTACATTTAGACAAGCTAAGCTAGCCGTTTCTTCCTTCAGTCTTTATGCTAAGCTAACGGGTCTCTATCTGTGGCCTCATTCACTTCAGATGTAAAAGACGAGGTATCCGTCTTCTCATCACACTTTCTGCCAGAAGTAAAGAGTATAAAGTTTGGCATTTAGAGCTCTCTAATGCCTTTGCCAAATATCTAGTCAGTCATTAAAAATGTAACTTTCAAAAACTGCAGTTGAGACCAGGAATCATTGAATATTTTGAGCTTTGTTATCTGAGATTAAAAAAAATTAAAAAAGCGGCCGCAATGTTCAAAAGTCCATCTATCTATCTACATGTATCTCTTAAAAAACAAGTTTTCGGTGCTCAGTTTTTCTCTCCTGGTGTTCGGTCCATCTGTTCTTTCTTCCTCTCCCCTGGTGTTTGCTGTTGGACGGAGTCGGCCCAAGCTTTCCAAACGGCAGGTGGAGCAAGTCCAGCATTCCAGCCCACCCTCTCTCACCAGAACATTCCCTACCCCGCACTCCTCAGAGAAAGAGAGAGAGACACACACAGAGAGACAGAGAGGAAGCAAAACAGAGACACAGTGGGAGGCAACAGGGGGAGACGAGAGAAAGATGTTGACTTTTGGTGTTTTTCAAAATGATACATCTCACTTGACAAAACATTCCCAGAGGATACAATCTCCCTGCACACAAGACTTCAAAATGTCAACTTCAGCTGGGGCTTCAAACTCACTGTTATTTTCATTACAACTCAATCTGTGATGCCTATTTCATTAACTGATAGTTTGGGCCCTGAAATGTAATCTACAGCTGTGTTAGCTGCTCTGAGGAACACTGCATCATTTTGGAAATTCATATATTTGTTTTATTCAAGACAGAGCTGAGTAGCTCACCACTCTCTGTCGGTGAAAAATGAAGTTACATGCAGGAGGTTAGCTAGGCTAAGCTAAGCTAAGATTAGCACCAATACTGGAAGCATTGAAAAACAACTATCCAGGACAGTAAAGTTCTGAACTGGCTGGACCACTGCTTGCCTAAATGTTTTGGAAATCAAAAGTACTTGTTGATGTTTCTGACTTTGCGCTACCATTGAGTAGGCATTTTAAAAGAAACATGCAGATGTCTGCTACATCACGATCGCATCCAAATTCCACAAGCAACACTCCCAAAGCACACAAACAGGTGCAGGACGAGTCCACAAGAGAGTTGGGGATATAAGTGCCATGTGTCAATTTTATGACTAACCCTAACCCTTCCTGTGCTATTCTTATGTGGCGAGACAATTTATATGCTGGTCTGCAGTCAAGTCTGCCATCCAATTACTTCATTCAGGATGTATAAAAGTGGGTTTGAGCTTCGACAGCAAAAGAGCCTTTTTGTTTCACCCTGTGACAGCATTTGATTTATTGATCGCTTTGGGGACTGGGATCGGTCATAGTTTTGACTCGAGTAATAAAAGTTATCAATGATCTTATCAATGATTCCAAAAGATTTCAGACTTCCCTGTCAAATTGACATCACTTCTCCATGAGTCCTCCTGGTGGTGCTTATAACATGTATGAGCGTAACGTGAACGGCCTTAAGTTCCAAAATAAAGGAGACAACAGCAATGAAAGGAAGTTATTAAAGGGGCACCTGCAGCCTAGTGGTTAGTGCACGCTTCCAATGTACGGAGGCTATGGTCCTCCAAGTAGGAAGCCCGGGTTCAAATCGACTTGTGGCTCCTGTCATTCCTCACTCTCTCTCTTTTTAATTTCAGACTCTTATCTACAGTCATATCTCAAATTAAAGGCATAAAAAACCTAAAAAAATAGAGTGAAACATGATAAGAAGTTCAACTGACACTACATTTGAAATTGTGGATAAATACACAAGTCCTGCATTTATTCTTTTCATTTTATTATTTTTGTTGGTCTTGAGTTCATCAGATATAGTGATATATCCTAATCTGGTTGTCTTTAAACTTCATTTGTAATAATTTACTTTGTAATATTATCATTCATGTGGCTATCGACCGTATCATAGGGCGTTACCCTGCGTTTCACAGCCCTGGTGGGGGATGTAAAAACTTTAAAGAATTTTACAAAAATCTTTATTTTTTAACTAAATACTTTTGCTTTATTTTGTTGAATCTGTTAAAAAAATATATGAATATTACGATGCTCTAAAGCAGAAGAAAATAGCTAACTCATCTTTTCTTTGTCTGAATCCAGATTAAGTCAAATGAAATCAGTTTAAGTTCAACCAGACTTTGTGCATTTGTTTTTTTATTGTCAACTTGAAATAAGACAACAAGTTTAACCAGCAGAAGTTAATTTGTCTGATATTTTGACCTGATTAAAGGATGTTAAGCTGAACAAAACATGCTACTTTAATACATTTTGTGAACTTCTGAATACAAACAATTGAACAATCATTTCAGCTCAAGCTGTGTTGAAGTGAGAGATATGAGATAACGTCAGTGGAAAACTTTGGGGACATGTTACAGAAAGAATTTGAGCACAATATGTGTAACAACTGAAGAGGAACACGAGTTAGCTAACACTTACGAAGCTGCATCGACCAACCTTGAGATTTGTGTTTGTGTGTTCAGCTTGAGACAAATCCAAAAAAGTGAGCCAAACAAGAAGACATCCTGTTCCCTCTTTGCAGTGATTGCTCGAGCATGTGTGGTGCATTCAAACGGACCCTTTAAAATGTGTTTTTGTGTTTCAGGAGGAGATGAACCGAGGGAAGCCCAACTGGGAGCACCTCAGCGAGGACCTCCACGTCCTGATCACAGTGGAGGACACACACAACCGGGCCAAGATCAAGCTTCAGCGGGCCATCAACGAGGTCAAGAAACTTCTGGTGCCTGCTGTGAGTATGAGTCCGAACCTGTCAGCGTCAGATATTATGGACTGGACTTGATGGAAAAGCTGTGTGTGACTGGATGAGGGTTCACTGTGTTGGTATGCATAGGAGGGGGAAGGGGATTGTCAGTCCAAAAAGTGTGTGTTTGTGTCTTTTTTGTGTTTGTGTGTGTGTGAGAGAGTATGTGTAAGGGGTTAGGGTAATTAGGGAACATGCATAAAGGGGTTTCCATGGTAACCCTGGGTTGTTTGAAAGGCTGAGGGAATGAATGGAGAGTCTGTTCACTTGTTCTCCCCACTCCATCACTCCTTTCACTCGTTCACAACTCACTTCATTCCCAAACTACTGGCTACAGTATTCCTTTTTCTCTCCTTTTTTTTGTTGTCCACACAAGGGGACATTTTGATTGCACTCCTCAACATTTCTCACATTCTCCGGCCCACCTACGTCCCCCCCCCCTACGGACACACATGCACGCATAACCATGCGCAAACATGACCACAAAAGATGAAACGCATGCAGACGTGTTCATATAGGGACACACAATCTTTTCAATCGTCACACACAATCACACAAGCACATATTTTCAAATCTCCTTCCTTTTCTTTCTCTGCATTATTTGCAACAATAGAAACAGTCTGAAAAGACCAGCAGGGGGATTTCTATTGCAGCAATCAGATGCTACTTCCGCTCCAATCACAGCACGGTATCAGCCATCCCCAAAAGCAAAAAGATGTGAGAAAAAACTAGAAGCAATCAGACGCTGAACACCTGTTAATGCATGTTTGTGAGTGTATGAGTGTGTGTGTGTGTGTGTGTGTGTGCATGTCGAGGGCAAAGTTAATGATAGGTGTTTGTTTAACCCAGTCGACCTTGCTGTCTGACTGTAAATCAGTCGGGCTTTTCACCAGGCTGTAACTGGAGCTAAGAGGCTGGTGTGTTTGACACTGAATATATCCTGTGTGTACACAACTACAGACTCTTCCCTTTAGAAAACATTTAAAGCTTTGTATTAACATGCTTATATGAAATAGACTCAAATAAATACTGATGCCTTCATATGACAAACTAAAGCAAAATAAGACCATCAGCAGCAAGACGGATTATTTCTATCTCGTTTTTATCAATAACTGAAACTGCTGCGGGGGTTTGGTGTCAGAAAAGGCAATTCATAGCTCCCTGCAGAAACTCTTTTTAGAGTGATGCTTTTTAATGATTAAAAGAAAAAATGTTGATATTTCTAAATACTTAAACGTGTGCAAGATCAGCGAAAAGGTGAGCGGTACCACTTTGTCCACATGTGGCGCCAAAGTCGACACAAACTGAAACTTCCTCACAGGAGCTTTAAATCAAATCGTGATTTGTTTCTGTGTACTGTAATAATAATGTTGAATGGTTGACCTTATTCTCTAAATAAGCTGATTGTGTTTCTCTGCTTGTGTGTGTGTGTGTCTCGTTGTAGGCTGAGGGGGAGGACAACCTGAAGAAAATGCAGTTGATGGAACTGGCCATTCTCAATGGGACCTACAGAGACGCCAATGTCAAGACGCGTAAGGCTGACATCATAATGCATGTGGAGGAGGGTTGGTGGGTGACAAAGGAGGGGTCTGTGTACAGGACTCCACTGTATATATGAACAATGCCTCTGTTTCTGCTGTTAAATGGTCTGTTTGTCTTCTTCTTCTTCCCTGTCTATTGTACGTGTGTGATGGCGTGTGGGTGTGCACATACTTGCATTATTGTATGTTCGTGCGCACCGCAGCCACTGCTGCCTTCCCTTTAGCAACCCCTCAGGCGCCTCGGATCATCACAGGCCCGACGCCCGTCCTGCCTCCAGCCCTGCGAAACCCTGCACCCGTCAACACGCCGACCCTCATGCCTCTGATTCGCCAGATCCAGAGCTCAGCCCTCATGCAAGGAGGAAACCCCCACCCAGCGCTTGTGCAGCAAGGGCCCGAGTCTGGGATCATCTACACGCCCTACGAATACCCCTACACACTCACGCCCTCTATATTGGAATACCCCATTGACTCAACCGGAGTATTAGGTATTTAGAAATCAAAAGTTTATCACTTTCATACATGGTCAATGGATGTATTATGAGAACTGGATACTTGACTCCAATAGACAGCAAATAAACTCTCAATTAGGGTTTAGAAAAAGTTCAGAATCTCAGCTGTAGTGTAGGACTAAATGTGAACCAATAAGCTTCTATCTGTTAGAGAACGACGGGCCGCTATGTCCGCACACGCCGTCATCTTAACCCCAATAGACTTTTCATTGAGGTGAACAAAAAAAATACTCAACAAATCTCAAAGCTTCATGGTCAAACTGTTCTTAAGGTTGGGGCCAAAGGTTTTGTCTATAAAGGTGTGTTTGGACTGAAAGTGAAATCAGTGACTGTTTGTGCAGTCATTTTAGATCTTTCCAACTGTGCAGATGTTATCTTAAAGTCACCAACACACCAGCAGCGCGTGTGTGTTTTTGTCTGCGTTGTTTTATGTCGACACAAGACTTTGACTGAGCTCAGGAATCCCCAGACGTTTAGGTTCACTCTTTCTTTCGCTCTGATTTTACTCTCCTACCTTGTATCATTGAAGGAGATTATTTAAGTCAGTGGCAGAGATTGGGTAGCTAAACTGGGGCTCTCACTGAAGTAATAATATTTAAGTATTTTAAATGGGACAAATTAATTCACAAACATGTATTGACTTTAAAAGTAACACAGAGTGGCAACATGGACATTTTCTAAGCTTCGATCTTTGAGGGCACAAAGGAAGATTATTTGTTAAGATATCAGTTGACAGTAATATAAGAGGGAAAACTACTACTACTGCAACATCGAAATGCTTAGAAAGACCCTCGCAGCCTCCCATGTAGCCGAAATAGTTGATTTTGCACACAAGTCCCGCCTCTTATAAGTCAATAAGCCAACGGTTTTAAAGGACGTTAGGATGGCCAATCAGATTTCAGGGGGACCAGGTCCATCCCTGCATCCATCCCTAATTAAACTAATTTGCACCATCCAAAGGGAATTTGTGTCCTTGTATGAAATCATACGCTCTGTTTGAGGGCACAGACGTGGCTTCAATGAACTTTACAGTTTATATACTGAACCAGACAAGTCCATTTGATAGCCAAAATTGATTGCTAACTGTTAGCTTATCAGGCTAAAATGGCATCAATTTTGGCACTTTTATTCTTTAGTTTTATTAATTGATTTCACCTTGATGTGTCAGTAATGGTTATTTCTTTATTGACTATTATTTCTGCTTCAATCATTAGACAGTAAGAACCAGAAGTGGTTAAAATGAGAAGTTTTATCGTTCATCATCGAAAACATGGACATAGTCCATTGCTTTCTGAAATGCACTTTTGAGGTCCAAAAATGACACCATATTAAAAATGCTTTCCAAGCATTACTTTCGGTAAACAAAGTAAAAAGTACAGTGGGGGAGCTGAGACTGGCTTTAAGTCTCCTGAACAACAGCTAAAACACACCAAGCTGTCAGAAAAGCCAGGCCCATAAATATGCATGACTCTTAGTTTTAATATTATCCAAAAAAAATGAGTTAAAAGAAGATTCAGTATGTGGAGTGTGTATCAACAAAGATTCAGCCATTCCTACCAACACTTTTTTTTAATCTGGCTGTATTTCTGCTGGGAAGAAAAAGCACTTTAATATGAGTGTTAATGGGACTTCAGGGACTTTTGCAGCCAGCCTCAAGTGGACACTTGAGGAACTGCAGTTTTTTTTTCACCTCCACATTGGCTCTAAAGGTTCTAACTTGGCCTCCTCTGAGAGTAGTTATAAAAGAGGCTTTTATCAATCATATAAAACTACAGAGATTATTTCTTAAAATCCCATTTAAATGGATTTAAAGGTCCAATGAGATGACAGAACTCAAACCACAGTTGGTCACAGGTACAGATTGGCAGCCGTATCCAGCTCTTGTAATACATCCTCTACATAATGCATTTGAACGCTGATGCTCATTGCTGGGCTAACAGTCCCCTCTTCCTGTGTTTTTGCAGGTATGGCTTTCCCAACCAAAGGCTAAGCGATAGCAACCTTTCTTAGCGCACACACGGACTGGATTGCAGAGACCCCCCCTCCTCCTTTCATTCTTACCCCCCCTATACATACTTGTCCCGCAGGGCAAACACTCAAAGTTTGCTTATACTTTAGGATGACAGATTCCTCGACAGTCGTTCTGTAGTCAAGTGTCCACTCCTGTTAATTTCCTCTTTGTATTAGCAGACTAGCATTGTGGTGTGACAGCTATTTAACTTTTTTATAATAGTGTAGCTTCTGCTTGTAATTTTAACAGTTTTTTTAGTGAACCCGTAGATGTGTTAGCGCCGCTGTTTGTGATTTAATATATGTTCAAGCTTCTTTTAATCAGAGCTATAGAGTGACTTCGCTTACAGCTGATATTGAATCTACTAGGGACGCTTAGTGAGAAATTAGTGGTTTGGATTAATATTTTCTTGAGAGAACAGAAGACCACAAAACAACAACACAAATCTGTCTCTTGGAAGTTTTGACTTATTTTCACCCTCAGCCTTGAACTTATTTTTTAAATTCCTGGTTTCACTGATGTTGGTGCCATGGGTGGACTGTTTGATGTCTTTCTGATGAGTAACCTTTTGTGTTCTGTTTTGGCGAACGTCAATGGCTGTAAGCAGGTGCCATGACCACTAAGGTACGACGCCACGACAAGAGAATCCATCCTTACCAAAGGGTAGTGACCCCAGACAGAGGTTAGTTAGCTCACCAGCCACTTTATGTGTATGTGTGCGTTTGAGTGTGTGTGTGTGCGTGTTTGTAAGTGTGTGTGCATGCAGACCGATGGACCAATCTCAGTTTACATGTGTCTGTAATACGGCATGCCTTAAAAAAAAAGAAAATAACTGTATCAGGCGATGAAGCAGCGTCAGTGTAAAATGTGAAACGGTGTTGCAGTAAAAGTGAAATGAGTGAGCAGATTGGGAGGAACCATGTGAAGGGTGACAGCTGCAGCGGTTATCTTTCCTGTTAGATAGGCCGGACGGCTCGCAGGCCGGGACCCTTTCAATTAGAGTGGATCGCTCCGTTCATGTGACTTGGTCCTTGTGACTCTGGTTTTGAGTCCTTCCTCTCTCAGAACCGTTTTTTGTTGTTGTTGTTTGTTGATTAGCTCTTCAATACTACTTTTGACCCTACAAATATCTGTGGGAATTTTTTATTTATACCCAACTTCATTCCACTAGAATTACACAAATGTTATTTTTTATTATTATTAATTAAATCCTGTGTTGTGCCCAATGACTATATGACATTTAAAGTAACAGTGATTGTCTTTTTCTGGAGGTCATTCAATTCAACATGATCGTTGGTCTCTACTACTAAAAACACAGCGTGTGAGAACTACTGAAGTCTGTGTTACAAGCTCTTTTGTATGAAATACTGTTTGTGGTCTTATCAGTCGCCCACTGGACTTTATCATTGGGGCTGTTTACATCTTTCATATATTTCCTAGCCAGAGTGGTGCTGTTGCCATGTATTTAGCTGCAAAATAAATTTGTATATAGGGATTTTAAAGTGCTTATATGAAGCTTATGGAACAAGATCGCTTTGAAATACTTGTAGTTTTTTTTTTTCGTCGTTTTTTTTTTTAGTTTGTAAATTTTTATTTTTTTGTTTCTACGATATGCTTTTTATAGATGAAGTGTCTCCATGTAAAACTTCAAACTTTATTCAAGGTGTGTAGCTACTACTGTTTTAGTCACCATGGAAGAAAAAGGTGGCAATAAAAGCAGTGTTTGTTTGTTTTTTTGTTTTTGCTCTGTCTATTTAAGATGAGGTGACCTTTCTCGATTCACAGGCCTCATGACTGTTTTATGCAATAGAAATGGACTAGCTAGCTACAATATATGTGTGTATGTGAGCGGTGGAGCTCTTGTTGTACGCGATGGACAAAAAACACTAAAAGGCAATAAAGATGACTATTGAAAAAAAATCTCTAATGGAAACCAAAGCCTCTAAATTCTTGTAGTTAGTCTGTCTATTGTTAAATTGTTTCTAAAGTCCTTCTAAAATCACCATCTCTTAACCTCTCATCACTGTCTCTTACGGTGTCTCTTTGCTTACTGTAGACATTAGTTGCTCTTCTAATCCTTCATAGTTAAAAAAATCAAACCATAATCAATAATCACAACTGTTAATCTTTTAAAAATCGTATCCCTGCTGCTAAACAAAAGCTCTACTTGTCAGTTGTTGAAAGACTCTCTGAGGCCCGGACACTTTTCTGTGGACATAAAGGTCACTCTCTCACCCACATGAAACCATGCTGTCTCCCTCTCTGTCCATGGTTTCACTGTCTGTCTGTGCTAGTCGTAGCCCAGCTAGCATGAGTAGTATCACTATAGCAGCAGTCACACAGCAGGAGGGGCTTCTTCTTTCTGCAAAACACCTTCATGAGCGCTTATGAGCATCGCTAACCAGCCATTCCTTATGTCACCACCCGGTGGTTGGTGTAAGACTCTGAATGGTCATGCAGGGCTCATGAAGGTGTTATGCAGCTCTGGTGTAGCGCCCCTCACGCTGTGCGACTGCAGTAGATCTGCCTTGTTGTCATCCTGACGCCACTAGCTGACACTAATCTCTCTTCTATCTTTTTTTCTTTTTATGTCCCCTTTTATGTGCCCTTTTTGTTTCCTTTCCTCGTCTGTCCGTCTCTGTCTGTCTAACTCTAGCTGCCACGGCAACTAACCCATGACCCCTTGACCTTCTGACCTTTCCGCCCACTGATGACCCACCCATCTCTGCCCCGCTGGTGTGCTCATTGGCCCACGGCCCCGCCACTTCCCCGCAGCTCAGCCAACCAGACCAGCACATTGGGAACAACCCCGGCTGCTTCTGTCTAACCAGCCAACCAGACGACAGCGATCATGGGAATAAACCTCAGGACCCCGCCCACTACTGAGTCCTAACCTTAACTCTACCAAGCGTGCCTTCCTTTTAAAAGTTCAAAGCCAGTCTGAGAATGTTTTTAAACCATTTGGTCTCCTGTACACGCCGTTTATTACCACTTAATGTTACTGGAGATGGACTCCACACTGGTGAAGGGCTTAAACCATCACGGACTGTGCCAAACTGTCTTCCTGAGCTGCCCTGCCCTCAGTCCATGATGCAATAATGATGACTCTATTAATGCTATTCATATAATGATGGTAACTGTTACTTCCACAGCACACAAACCCTCCTTAAATCCTAAACTTAATGAGATATAACAGGGATTTTTAAGCATTTTTCCTCACTGGGCACCTCCCACATACTTTAAAATATGTGATCGCAAACATTATATTCATTATAACCGTTTTAATTGGTGTTCAAATATTAATATATTAACATACTTCTTGAAATTGTAACACCAAATTGTGTTTTAAAATGACACGTTCTTCATGATCCAGCCGAGTAATTTCCATTTTTCTTTGACATCTTCGAACGACGAAAAAAAACGCTATTGTTGTGAGCAGTAATCATGCCAGCGTGAGAACCTTTCATTCACTGTAAAGCAAGAGGCACTCCGTGAGGAAATATGCCAAACCTGTAACCTGAAATGCCAAAGTATCCTTTGAGAGTGTTTTAATATTAAGAAAAGAATCCCCACACTTTTATGGGATAAATGCCAAGTCAGCACACTGAAGATGCAAACCCACACACAGGCAAGGTTGCACTTCGTCTGTCTGAATGCAGCGGGCTTACATAACGATGCCTTTGCCCTTTTTTTTCACACTACAGTATTGTACAAGCTTGAACAGCAGTGCCTTTATTTATTGAGAACAATCGAACAATGTCACACCTAAATCTCTTACTACAGCATCGAATTACTGTTTATCATTGGGTTTAATACGGATGAATTAAAGCGGCAGAAAGCGTTTCACAGCCTCATTATCATCATCCATAGCTCCTCCCTCTTTACATACTTTGGTGCATAAAATAATTAGGATTGAAATGCAGTATTAAAGCAGCGGTTACGAGTTTGAGATGTTTATGTGAGGTTTCAAATACCTCAAGAGAACAGTGTTTTACTTTATCTTTTGTTTGTTTGTTTGTTTGTGTTGTTGGAGATGAAGTCGTCCACAAATATATCTATATTTTTTGCATGTGTATCCGCTTTTTCAGAGGGTACAGTTTTACACACACATTAAAAAAAACAACCGATGCCTTGACGTAATAAAAAAGAAAACAAATCTTGGAGCGTAGCATCTGTAACAAGTTTATGATGTATTTTTATATTCTATTTTGTACATGAAAATAACATTAAATGACCTTTTCAGATAAGAACATTATGCCTTATTATGGAGAATAATTTGATGAGTTGAACTATCATTCATGTGTCAGAAATAATCATGTCCTGGTATTCTGGAGTTTTCTGTATTAACTTGAGCCCTCTGAAATCAGCATTGCTTGCCCTCTGTGCCTTTTTATATACTCTGAGTGTGACAATTAACAGTGTAGTACAACATTAATCTACTCTTCAGTGCCAAGTGTAGGTTACTAACTGTTACCACTTCTGTGATTATTAACCTCTTTAATGTTATCTGTCTCAGCTTTGGATTCCTTTTAAAAAAAAAAAAGTGTGTCAAAAAAAAAATCAAGATGTGTTGAACAATGAACGTTTAACCTTTTAAAAGTTCTCTGAGCAAGAATAACTCTTTGTACACTATTAAACTCATAGTTGTAAAACTAACCAAACTTTGTTGCTTTTTCTCTGTAGCTCTCACTTATGCAAATCAGCTTCCTTTCTGCATACTAATCACCAAACACTCCTTAGAAACCCAAAGAGGGGCGGAAAAAACCCGGCAAACACTTCAGACAAAATGCAGGGAAAAGGCCACCACATTGTTTTTCCCACTTCTCCTTTTTTTTTTTCCTCGGTGTTGTTCTCTTTCTACATACATGGATGTGTGTAACAGGAGAGAAGAAAACACACCCTGCTCACCATGGTTTCTCAAAGGCATGCACATGTATAACAGAAAGAAGAAAAAAAAACAGAGGGGGTGCAGGTTTTGGAGGACTTTACGGCCGGGGAATTAAAGGGAAATTGATTGTGCAAGCTCGCCCTCAAACATCTGCAGAGTAAATATTGCACGGGATAACAGTCTGTCCCTGAAGTACCCCTAAAGTCAAAGCTACATGTGTCACAGTGGCTTCATTTGCTCTAATATAACCTCCTTTATTTCTCCTCAAGGATGCACTTACTAAAACCGATGAAACAAATTCCCTTTAAAATGACACACACAAAAGGAGGGGAGAATCACATGTTTCTTGTTGTTGTGAATGCAGCAGTGGGTGGCTCATCCGTCCTCTCCCTGCCCTTCCTGCTTTCATTGTGGAGTTGAGAGCTTGATATTGAACTTCAAGCTTGGAGTTGAGCCTGATCTGCGGCCACAACCCCAGACCCCCGATCACACAGAAAGAGAGAGACACACACAAAGAGAGAGAGAGAGAGAGAGAGAGAGAACATAATGTGACCGCTGCAGACAATCCGCTGGACAGGAAGGAGCAGAGTGGAGATAGCAAAGAGGGGAGAATAAAAAAAAAAAAAGAGAGACTGGATATGCATGGGTGGGGGTGCATGCATATGTTTGGATGGGTGTGTACTCTTCTGCCTGTTTTTCCTGTTTTCAGTCAAGCTTATTTTTTTTCTCTCCTTGTTCTTCCAGTGGAATGAAACACTCTTAAAGCATCTGGTAATGTATTCTGCAGTCAGCTCTCAGCATTGCCAACACTTTGGGGCCCTGAGCTCCTCACAATCAGAGTATGTGTGGGTGTGCACCAGGATGGGTGTGTGTGGGATAAAACGACAGGTTGATTTACATTACTATGTATGCACTGCATTCTCCACATAATGAACAGCTCCAGATTTCGCCTGCCTCTGTAAATATTTGATGACTGAATGATTTTAGCGGAATAACAACAGAGTCCTATAAGCTGCAGAGAGAGAAGTTGTATTTCAAACTGTCTCTCTCTCTCTCTCTCTCTCTCTCTCTCTCTCTCTCGTCCACTTCTCTTCCCATGTAAATAAGGCCAACTCCCCCCTAACTCCACACACACCCCTCTGAGGCAGTTTAAAGACCCAACACTGTCTCCTTGTCTCCTTGACAACCGGCATACACTGGGGTCCTGTCGTGGCCTCTCTGTCTTTTGTGTTTGGGAGCTCAGAGGGACAGAAAGAAAGAAAGAAAGAATAAAAGGGAGAGAGAGAGAGAGAGAGAGAGAGAGAGAGGAAATGGAGGAGAAGAGTGGCTGAAAAAAAGAGGAAGATGACATCACAGCATATTTTTTTTTATCCTACACGTGAGAATTTGGTTCTTAGCCCGATGATGGTATTGATGATGATGATGATGATGATGATTAGCCAGCGGCACAAAATAGGTGGCAAATCAGCCTGAGAAAGAGAGAGAGAGAGAGGGAGAGAGAGAGGCCCAGAGCTGAATGGGGCATTGTGGGAAAGACAGTGGGCACACTGGGCAGTAACACAGAGAACACTAACTCACAGATCATGCCAGAGAGTCTGAAAACACCCACACTGGGCGACAATGGCAAACTTCATCGCTCCACTTGGCCCCTTCTGAATACACACATACAATGGCAGAATCCAAATAAGATGCTCTGTTATTCGGGAAATTCAACACACTAAATTCCTTCACTGCCTCTGTCCCTTTGACCGGCAGCAGATGGCTGAGAAAATGTGCATGTACGTGTGCATGTGTGTGGTCTTGCCTGTCTGTTGCATCATGGGTAAGTAAGAAGAAGCTTTGAAATATGGGAAATAATTATTTTAAAAGCCTAACAGGTGTCATTTAATCCAGTTTTTTCTCAAAATTAATTAAAAAAACAACATCATGCAAACTAAACTTGTATCATGAACTGGAACATATGTAGCTGAATCAGTTAACCAAATCAGGCCTAATTAGGCGAGGAATTTAGGTGTAATAGAACCAACTGGTTTGACCTTTTTTTTTAGCTGCTCTGTCATAGTTATCAACTCTCTGCTGCCCCCATGTGTCACATGCGAGGAACTACTAGTTTTTTTTCACGAGATTTTTCATTGACTGCAACAGGTGAGCAGACAAATCAGACAGCATGTGAAAACAATCCAGCTGAAAATAAAGAAGTTTTATGGTCTTCCAGTTAAGGGGTGACAGACCTTTTACAGAGTCTCCAGTCGGACTGAAATCAACGAACAAAGAGACATTTCAAATGAACTTCAGTAAGCTACTTCTTTTGCTGCTGGTTATATTTCTTTTCTTTTTTTTCTTCTTTTTTTAAAGTGCTTCATCAACATGATGAAGTTGTTTAATGAACATCAAAGTCTGCTTTTCGCCCTGTGACAATAAGTTTTCTCTCATATGGCCTGCAGTCAATTCAAAACAAGTGTTCTGTCCAGATGTGCGACCTTGCTGAGAAGTGCATGCTGACAGGATCAAATTATGCTTCCAGAGGAAAAAATAACAACTTCATTTTCCCATTAGCCTTTCTGGAGCAAGTCTTATATAATTATCAAATGTGCTCATGCTCACGGTAAACAATCACTTTAACAATCACCACTACTCGCTTTTGGACGGTAAGGAAACAGTGAGCATGACTTGATACTCTAATAAAACCTGTATTTAATATTTTAGAGGAAGCTGCACAGGGCTGTATGGAAGCATTATTTTATAACACTGGCCGCCCTTAGGTAAAAATAACTGTGTGGAGGTGTCGTAAAAAATCTTCAGGACCACTAACATGTCCAACGTGTTTTTTTTGTTGCTTTACTTTTCACGTTTTAATCAGTTATGATAAGAAACTCATTAAATGAAATTGACACAAGTGTCCACAGGTGTTTCTAACCTTTCGTTGTCGGTTTTGATGACTGGATTAAACAGTACATTGTTTAAAATAGCAAAACATGTCACACGGGCAGATATGATGACTGTGGACAAGAGGAGACATGTTATTATGTCAGAAATATGATTTAAGAAGTCATTGAAAGAAATTAAAGTACTATTGAATGTAATAGATATCTTTAAATAGAACTCAGAAAAAATGATTGATTGATGAATGATTCAGGATCTATTGGGATTTTCTTAGACAAACAAAGTTGATTGACAGGATATCAGTTTTAGTATTGTTATTTACAGAAAGTACAACACGTTAGACATACTGATTCACTCCACACCAGTAGGTGGCGGAAATGTTGAAACTTCAAAAAACCTTAAAGAAGAAGAAGAAGGACAAATCGCTTTACGGCAGAGCGTGCTGCTGGAGGTCAGTCAGTGGTGTGACTAGTAACCTGTTACGAAAAAACAAACGGTGTTTGAATTTGGGGAAACTCGTCGCACACACCGACAGGACGGACTCTTCCGGTGGCGGTGAATCATCGTCGTCTTTGGGTTTGAGTTTTGTGACGGAGCTAACGTCAGGTAGACCAGCTGCCTCCTGGCTCCAGTTTTCGCCAGGTGACCCCCTCTTTGGATCTTTTAGCAGCCATGGACAGCAACTCCCAAGGAGCAGCAGGGGGGGCGAAAGGTGGTCTCGGGGGTCTCTTTGGAGGCGGTGCACCTGAGTACTCAAACACAGAGCTCTCCGGTGTTCCCTGTAAGTGTGATGTAATTAGCTGCTAACGGCTAGCTTCAAAGCTAACTCAGATAAACTGTGAGATATTTCCCTTTACTTTATTTCTTAAAAACATCACTGTTGTTATTTCAGTGACTGGAATGAGTCCTCTGTCCCCCTATCTCAATGTGGACCCTCGTTACCTGATTCAGGTGAGCTACATGAGCATGTTTTTGTACCGTTTCCGGTTTTAGGTTAAATATTAAATCATTAAATTGATTTGTGATGTCTCTCTTTTTTTTTAGGACACAGATGAGTTCATCCTTCCCACAGGCGCCAATAAAACCAGAGGGAGGTTTGAACTGGCTTTCTTTACTATTGGAGGATCCTGTATAACAGGTAGGAGAGGAAGCACACCTGCACTGTTGTATTTTAGCCTTTTTTTTCTCTGATATAGATAAATAGATACTGAGGGAAATTCAAGATCATCGTAGCTTAATGATATATTTTAGAATGGTCACTGATTTATTTTGACACCAATATTTCCTTTATATTCTATTTCTTTCACCTGGGGATCAAATGAGACGTAATAATAGTAAGACAATAATAATGTGCCATCTCTCAGCATCTATGGCGGTGAGTGTATCAGACTTTTACAATGTTGCTGATGTACCTGGTTGTTTGAAGTCTTCAGATTTTGTGGCTAAAAGGGAGAAAATCCTTCCAACACTGAACTAAAATCTTCCAGAAAGCTATAAAAAAAAAAAAAAAAGCATCAAAGGCAGTAAGAGCGAGTAAGTGGTTGCTCTGATACACGATCAATATTCATGATTGAGGGTGCGTGTTTCCTCCTGGAATAAACAGTTGAATTTAAATGTCTGCTTCATGGGTGCATACCAGTCCTGTGCTTCTCTCAGCCTCTCTTTTCCCCTCTTCTGATTACAGGAGCAGCACTCGGAGCCGTCAACGGTCTCAGGATGGGTTTAAAGGAGACGCAAGATATGGCTTGGGCCAAACCTCGTAATGTCCAGTGAGTATGGCTCAGGTGTTTCTCCTCATTCTACACCTGGATCATCCTCTAACAATGTTTTTTCCCTCACCAGGATTATCAACATGGTGACCAGGCAAGGTGCATCATGGGCCAACTCTCTGGGCTCTGTTGGTAAGACCATTACTTATCGTGTTAGCACACATATTCTCTAACAGATGAATCATTTTTGTAGCATGTAGAAGTGAATTAGTTTCTATAGCTTGTGTGTTGCTGTCACTTTTTCTGACGGGACTGACTTGTGTGTTTTGCCTCTGCAGCCTTGTTGTACAGTGTGTTTGGTGTGGCCATAGAGAAGGCCAGGGGAGCAGAGGATGACGTCAACACAGTGGCTGCTGGGACGCTAACAGGGATGCTCTTTAAATCAGGCAGTAGGTGTCTTTTTTTTCTGCTTAAACGCCTACCTGTATTGTGATTCCCTGTAGGTTCTCAGTCATTCAGGTCATGGTGAAGTCAAAGCTTGATCCAATAATCAGAACATTTATCATTTGTTTTTATTGAAGTTATTTTCCAGGGTCTTCTAATTTATTTTATTCACTTGTAGAATACTGTAGATATTATGTTGAAGGTTAAAATTTATGTAATAAATTGGTTAATAATAAATGGGTCAGTTTTTTATACCGACAGTTGCTGACTGTTCTCTGTTTGAGTAACATCACTGGATCAAGCCTTTTCTAACACTACAAAATAATTAATTGAAGTATGTGTGATTCGTGCTGCTCGTCCAGAAGGTTACATTGACGTTAGTTTCATTGCCCCCTGTACTTCTTCTCTGCGGTTGCAGGTGGCCTTAAGGGTGTAGCACGAGGAGGTCTGGCTGGTTTAGCTCTGTCTGGTGCCTACGCTCTCTACAACAACTGGGACCACATCACTGGCTCCTCGTCTTCGTCGTCCAGGCTGTACTAAACTCCACCACACGCACGTCTGCTCCCACAACTAGGGCCAAACATCGCTCCCAGGACACGGCCTTTAACCACAGCGCTAAGAAGAATTAGACTCTGGTCAAAAGCAGTGTGCTGACAGGGAAGCCGGAGTTGGTCCCTGTTCACTGGTCCCCCCCCCCATTACCGCCGTCACTTCCTGGAGCATTGTGGGAATGTTTGAAAACAGGGGACAAGAACACATTTACAATCCAGACGTAGACCGTCCTATAACACCATTGGTTGTTAACCTTTGTGGTTTTCTTTCTTAAAGATCAGATCAGTAGTAAGTCTCTGAGGACGTTACAAAGATGTTATCGGTTTTATAATTGTGTTTTAAAGACTACTTGAAGTCTTGTCTGTTGAAGTCTGACGTGGGTTAAATGAGCCAGCGTGACATCTGATGAGCTTCTTCACATTCACGTTCTGATTTTGGACTGAAAGACTCTCCTGTTGAAGGAGAGCGAGGAGACGAAACACAGACCTGAGGCTTTACGGTCTGCTCTACTCTTGTATTTATTCAAAGCGTCTTAGAGGTGGGTTTTTGTTTTACTGCACAAGAAGAAATCTCTGTAAAGCTATCCTGAAAACGTGTCCTGTTTGTGTATCCCACCAAACCTGATTCATTAAAAAAAATGTAATAAAAAAAATTGGGAAATGTTGCCAAAGATTTTTGCTTTCGACCAATTTTATTGCACAAATGTTGACAAGATTTGAAACCTTAACGTTCTGCTGTTTGAAACCACAGTAGTTCATAGTTTAGACTTGAAGTCGCAGCGTGTTAGAAAATGATTGTTGCACATTAAGAACTGAAAAATATTGAACATGTCTGTGGTAAACATGACTGAAATGTGAAGGAAACACTTTTGTCGTCTTGTGTGATTCAGACATGAAACAGAGCAGAGCTTATGTTTGCTGTCGGTCAGGTAGTCCACTTAGTGCAGGAAGAAGTCCCTGATGCGTGTCGCCTCGATCCAGGGGATGTAGGCGGCGGTGCGGGTGAAGACGCTGGGTTTGTTCTCCACAGTACAACCGATGGGGCCGAAGCTCACCACACCGTGCACCTCCCAGCGGTCTCGCCCCAGCTGGCACAGCAGAGGGCCGCCGGAGTCACCCTGGGAGAAGAGTAAGGAGGTGATTTGATTAATAAGAGGGGAAATGACTGGAGTAGATTGTTGTATTACTTGTGAATCAGTCATACCTGGCATGCAGCAGGAGGGTCCTCGGTATCCCTGAACCCGGCACAGATCATGGAGTCTCTCACACGATCGCCCCAGAATTTCTTCTGCCTGCAAGTCTTGAAGTCGATGATGGGCAGACGTGCCTGATTCAGGGCTTCAGCCAGAGACACATTCTCCTTCCCACCTGAGATATGTTGGAGGAAATGTATGAAACTTTAACTGCATTTTGATTTAAATGTCTTTATTTGTTCTCAATCTACCAGCTTTTGCTTATAAATTGGACTTTTCCAGCAGGGTTAGGGTTAAAAGGTGACTTGCTTGATACTGTGAAGGCTTCACATAGCAACAGCTAAACAATTGTCATTGAAATATGTTTGTGTAGCATTAGCACATTTGATGGGAAACAAAAAAACAAGCTCATTGTTAAATACTGCAGCACCACATTGGTAGCATCACTGTGTTTTAAGATCGCTGTTTAAATACCGTCACTTTCAGTTCTCCTCGGGAGCCTTGATATCACAGTTTAGATCATTTATATCAATATTCGACTTCATAACTTCTCCAGTGCTGTTTTAGAAACGTTAAATATTTGGGTTGGCTTTTCTTTGCTCTTATATCATTCAGCTCAAAGCATGTCTGTGGGTTCAGTTTTGTTAACCAGTTGTTGTTCAGTGGACTTCCAGACCTTTCTCCCCTCGCTCTCTCTCTATTCAACCTGCTTCCCTTCACTCACCCCGGGTGTCTCCCCAGCCTGTCACCCAGCAGTAGTGTCCTGGTTTGAGGCTGATCTGCTTGCGCGGCAGGCAGGCGTAGCGGATGAAGTTTGACGGGATGATGTCTGTGCCAGCCTTCACCAGGGCGATGTCATAGTCCAGCTCGCTGTGAGCTGGGTAACGGAAGTTCTCGTGCCGGTAGATCCTCTTCACGGGGAAGATCCTCTCTGCATGCTCTGAGCGCTTCAGCTGGTGCTTCCCCAGGAGGATTCTCCAGCTCCCAGCATCCTCAGCTTTACCTCTGAGAGGAACGAAAGACAGCTAAAGTAAGACATGAAAAGTTCTCATTGTGCTGTCTTTTTTTATAACATCTATTTTTATGTTAATTGTCGTATTTTTTTTTTTACTTCTGGAAGCAGTGAGCAGCAGTAAGAATCCAGTTCTTGTGGATGAGAGTTCCTCCACAGACATGAATATAATGTTTACTTCCCCTTGGACGAACCTGCAAGAGACAACAAGACAACATCCTCAGTGCTGTGCATTATGAGCATTATGCTGTGCTTTGCTAAGTGTGGTCCTTATAGGGTCGAACGTTTTCTAAGTTCACAATTCATCTTCAACAACGTCCTAATGTATTATCAGTAAACAGTAATTACGGGATGTAACGAGGTTCATCACTGATCCTCAGTACTGTTTGACAGCTTTATTCAACACCTTGACCTGGGCCTCCACCACCTTTTTAACGGCCTCATTACAAGTTTTTTTTTCTTCTGTTTATCTTCGGAGGTTAAAAAGAAAGCTAATTTTTAACTTAATGTCTGTTTTTTAACCGGGAAAGAAACTTTTTGAAATTAAAAATAAAGATGTTTACCTGAAGTGAGACCTGCCAGGGCCAGGAGTGAGGTCTTGCCTCGTTTCCAGACACAATCCTCTCAGCCATGTTGGGCTTGAAGTGAGCCATACCACAATCCCTAGGCCAGTCTAAGAGGAGAGGAACACACACAAAGAAAGATAAGTTAAAAAACAAACAAACAAACGAGTGTAACTTCGCTGAAGTGTTGATGTTTGTCCTCACCTAGGTGGAGGATCTTGGGTTGTGGCTGTTGTTCTGGAGTGAGTGTGTACGCATCTGCAGGCAGAGACGCCTTGCTCAACAGCAGCGGCAGCAGCACAGACAGAAGGAGAAGCAGCGGAGATCCAGGTACAGCCATCTTCATCTACAGAATCAGCGGCCGGCACACATCCCACGCTATTTATACCAGGCAGTGAACACATGTGGATGTACATGCACAAGTACACATACAGTACACACACACACACACACACACACACACACACGTAAATACACAACAGCAAACCTACAGGGACAATGTGCTGTCACAACAAAGGCCCAGCACTGGATTGTTCTCCTCTAGCTTTGAGTTTCCACTGCCACTGAGAAAAAGAGGATTTCAGGGAGTGCCATCAGCACTTTCACATACATTTAGTTTGCAGTACACAGTACGGCAACATGCACACAGGGCAAAGACAATACTGCACTGTACATCAACAAACATCACATCAAGCCACATGACCTAGAGTGGTGACATAGTGACCTGAACATGACCCTTTATACTTTCATATCCCACATCTATAGCATACATCGTTTAAATGAGTCCAAGGAAAATCAAATGGCAACTGTTCATGTGCCCTGAAAATAGTTTTAATAATGTTTCATTCTTGTTCCCAGAAGAGGAATTCCTTCGCTTGAGGCCGACTGGGATACGGTCGGCCTCATGTAAACTTAGCCATCTGTTAGATAATGACATCACTTATTTTCATATTAATTTTAGCCTCCTTGTCATTCCTCACCACTGAAAGATTGTCTGATGTAGGCTTTAAAAAACGAGTGAAATGTTTAATGGTTAAAGCTTGTACATAAATGTATACACACTTAAACCCGGCCATCAAAGCTGATTTTGATTCATATGATGACTTTATTACAGGGGCAGCAGTTGCTGAACGGCTGAGGTACGCGTCCCAGAGGCTGCAGTCCTCAAAGCTGGCGGCCCGGGTTCAAATCCAACCTTTGGCCTCTTCCTGACATGTCATTCCCCAATTTCTCTCTGCCTAATTCCGATTCTATCCACTGTCCTATCTCGACAATAAAAGCATAAAAAGCCCAAAAATTATATATATATATATATATATATATATATATATATATATATATATATATATATATACTTTCAAAATGGACACTTTCAGGTCAGAAATTCAGAATGAACAAATAGATAAATCAAAAGCCAAAGACTCATTTGGTAGCTCTACAAACATTTTTTAAGATATGAAAACAACAACTGCAGTGGAAGCCGCTGGTGAGTTGAGCTTTTTTCTGTAGTGAATGAGAGAGAATGTGCCCGCTCATCTGAACAGTAGCGCCTGAATGGTCAAACCTCAACACTGAGGTTCACCAAGTTTACATGCAACTCAACACTGTGTATGTTTGTATGGTGAATGACAGAGTGAAGCTGAATCACATCCTGTGTTCATGTCATTTTCAGAGTAAAGTTGGACATGCTCATTTGTCAGCTGTAAAGTCAGAGATCATCTGTGGGAGGAACACATCATCTCATGCTCTAATATGTTAAAAGACTGATTAGAAATGTAATACTAAAAAAAAAAGTTAGCTGACTAGTATATGTTCAGAATCATTGTCAGCAGGATGTACCTGGTTCTAAAAGTAAAAGTGAAATATCATAATGTGTAGCTGATACATAAGAAAATGCTGAGGATATGGATAGGTCAAACTTTATTTTTATACAGTTTTAGTTGTTAATATGTAAAACACAATTTAACACTGATATTTTCAGGGACTGCGGATGAAAATTAGCCTGCATGGCTAAATCTGGCACATTTACATGTGTGACTTTGTTGCTCTTGTTAAATTAATGTTTACATTTATGTTAAATGAATTAATTAGTTCCTTTTAAATCACAATAGTATCTCCCTGTGCAACAGTGGTCGAATATAAAATAGCATAAAAGATGAATTCAAGTAAAGAACAGGTCTCTCAAAGCTGCACTCATGATCAAATCTTTAATCATATTCAGTCTCCAAACAGAGCACAATGTGTTAGAGTGACGGATTACAAAGAAAAATCAGTTTTCAATAAACATATACATTTGTAGAAAATGTATAACCTTTATCAAGTTCTCTCAATGACCGTTTTGTTTTTTGTTTTTTTTTCTGAGCCAGAAGTGAGTTGGTGGATATTAACAATGTCCGCTTTAGTGACTAAATTAGATCCAGTGACAGCTAACTTTTCCCTGCATCTACAGACAGCCATGCAAATACATAATAGTACATAATTTTAAGCTTTGTCTTATAATAACAGTCTTATAAAAAACTGTTATGAATATACAAATGAACTCCATTTACATTCGTCATGCATGGTTGAATTATCTTTGTAAAAAAACGTTTTTATCCCATTTTTATATCAACTTTATTCAGCTCTTTTAACATTGGGGTCTATGGGGAGTGACTCACTCTTGGAGTTAGCCTCAAGTGGCCATTTGAGGAAGTGCAGATTTTGACACTGGCATTGGCTTCACTTTTAGCCTCTCAGCCGAAGAGGTCTATGGAAAAGGGATGGCATGTAGTTCATCTTGTAAATGATGGCCTCGTTTAGAGAGAAATAGAAAATAAAGAAGGATTTGCGTCAAGCTTTGCCACCTTGTGATTGACAAACTACTACCACAGCAACTTTTCAGTCAGAGTTGAGCTGTACAGCTAACTTGAGGCTATTTATGAACTAAAAACAAGGTTAAATGGCCAAATACCAATTCATGGCTTCCAAACAGGAGTCTACAAACTAACTAACCATGTTACGTTTATTGCTGTGTGTTTGGTGATGAGTGAAATCTGACACAAATAACATAGCACTTTTATTAAATCCTCACTTCTCTAATTAAAGTCAATAAATCTCTTTGCACGAT
This sequence comes from Symphodus melops, assembly GCF_947650265.1. Lineage (NCBI taxonomy): Eukaryota > Metazoa > Chordata > Actinopteri > Labriformes > Labridae > Symphodus > Symphodus melops. Next base: position 16,357,860 of record NC_136711.1, on the reverse strand, counting down.
CAGTCATCTGCCTTCCTGGAGCCTCCACACCACCCAGGCCTCAGTGACCTGATTACATTCCTCCTGCGACTCTGTCCACTGCTGCTGTGCGAGGGTGACTTGGGTTGGCTGGAGCCTTCCCCTCTGTACACTTCCTCATCTTCTTCAGCGTCAACCGCCTCCGCTCTGCTTATTCTACGTGGAGTTTCTGGTGTTTCCTCCCTTTTCACGGCTCCTTTTTCTGCCACCGAAATCTCTTTTTCTGTCTCAGGTAGGTCCTCACTCTCAGGCTCCACCATACAAGTCGATGAAATGATCATTGCAGGAGGATTAAGCTCTGGGGTCATGGCCTTCACTACGTTTGATATTAGAGGAGGCTTTGGAGCTTTCTTTTTCTTCTTTGATGGATTTTTTGCGAGTTGGGGGCTGTTCTTCAGTTCCAGATGCCTCTGTATGGCTGTGCTCAGCACCTCTGGGTCCACAGCTGCTCCGTGAATGTCCCATGTCATCCCTTCTTCATCCCACTGCACCTGCTTCATGCTGCTCCTCCTGTGTAGCTTGTCCCTCTTTTCGCCCTGGATCTTCAGACATGACCTTCTTCGCTCTGGATTGTGTGACGAGGGAGAGTTGATCTCCCAGGCGGGGTCATCTTCATGTCTGTCCTCCTCCTCTTCGCTGCTCACAGGAAACATGCTTGAGGACGGGGACACCAGATTAGAGTTCGATCCTACTGAGGATATCAGGTTAAGCCTTGATCCAGGCGGTGAACCCAAGAGGGAATGAGAGTCCATGTTGGAGTTAGAAGTGTTTCTCCTGAGACCCCAAAATGAGCCGATTGGAGAGATTGTTTGCACTGCTGCGTCCACCAGCTGTAGCCTTGAAGTCGTTGTACCCCCGTCCCGGAAGACGTCCACCTTTGGAGCCTTTGTGAGGCCCTCTCTCATGTTTAAGTTGCACCTGCAGCACTCACCTAACTGTGAGTCACTCAAAGAAGAAACCAGGGGTAACCTCCTTTCTCTGCCTGTTGAAAAGCTCTGAACTGGCTGCCATGGAAGCTGAAGTTGGCAAACAGGACGTTTGTTTTCTGATTCTTGTCCCTCTGCATGAGAAGTTGGCTCCAGGTAGCGCATTTGGACCGGGCTTCTTATTTCTCCACTCTCTGATAACAACATGTTTCCAGGACTGTGTAGATCTAGAGAGGGACAAAATTCAGGTTTGACGTAGCCAAAATGTTGCACCGGGCTTCTCACTTCTCCACTCTCTGATAACTGCATTCCTCCAGGACTGCATAGCTCTAGAGAAAGACAAGAACCAGGTTTCAAGGGGCTTGGGAGCTGCACTGGGCTTCTCACTCCTCCCGTCTCCAATAACTGTGAACTTCTAGGACTTTGCAGCGCTTCTATCACATCATCAAGGCATCCAGCATCCGATGTTGTGTCTCCTTCTGCTATGCTAACAGATGAAGGGATCGGGGAAGGGAATGTAAAAGAAAGCATGTGATTCTCCAGGAATCCCTCATCTCTTGGGCTTGTAAGGTGTTGGAGATTGGGGGAGTTTGATGATAAGTGTGAGGAGGATGAACCCTGGAGAGGTGTCTGAGGAGCTGAGGCTGAATGCAAGGTCACCAGTGGATCTTTTTGTTGAGCGTTCAGTGTGAGAAGAGAAGAATAATTGGTCAACTTTGGTGTCTGCAGGGAGTTGATCAAGGGGGAGGGAGAATGTGCCGTAGCTGAGGAGGTTGATTTGAACCCGGGAGAGTCTGGTGCTGCAGACCAAGAGGTTATTTGGGTAAGACTAGAGGGGCGCGAATTTCCCTCCTTCCATACAATCGTATCTGGCGTGCTGCTGCGGCTGTGCGTGCTGGCGCTACAACCACTCCAGCGCTGCATGTTAGCAATCCAGCGCTCACTGAGGACAGGAGGGCTTTGCAAGTCCACGTTTTGGGCTGTTAGTGGTAACTGGTGGCTGTTGTTGGAGTTGATGTGCGGCCACATTTGAGGATGACGCTGTTGGAGCGTCACTGAATTCTGTTCAGAGTGCGTGTTGGTGCTAGAGCTGCGTCTCAGGTCTGTTCTGGCCCAAGCCGGGTCTCGCTTGTATGGCAGCCCGGACACCATGACAACATCCATGGAGCTCTTGGAGAGGGAGAAAATGGGGGCGTGATCATCCTCATCATCCAATCCGACAAGCTCAGCCGCACTAGATAAAGAGACTGACGAACTTCCAGAATAGCAGACTGGCTGGTAGCTCTCAGAGGCGGGGCGACCACGCCTCGCCATGGCACCCGCACAAACCTGTGGAAAAAAGACACATCTTTGAGTGGCTAATTGGTGTTCATCCTTAATCCTTCATTAACCCTTGTTTTTAACCAATGGGGGTTCTAATTAACTAAAGGAAAACAAGTTATTTTCATTCATGCAATTATGCAAGACTGCAATGTGAAAACTGGTATTCGTACTTGCTCCTTATAGTTCTACTTTCATTCTTAAGTCTTTATTTTTAATATAACAATAAATAACATATTTCAAAATGTACAATTTTTTTGTGAAAGAGCAACTGGAACTCTGTCAGCTGTCAGTATTTAAAGATCTCTATTGTTTAAAACATGTGCCTGCCTAGGCCAAAAACAACGCATTGATAATGAACCAATCGAGGTCAGTGGGAGGCCAGTTAGCTAAATATGAGCTGAAACTCACTTCCTCCTTGGAGCAGCTGCCTGTGTTAATAATTCGGTTCGTCAGTACAAATAAACTCTTGCATTTAGTCATTTATATATATTGCTAGCTGCATTTTCCTTTTTTTCTTTCAGGTAGTAAGATGAAAAAACAGGTACCACACTCATATTGCTCAAAGCTACAAAGGTTAGCGTAGCTTAGCATAAACACTGGAAACTACAAGAGGTTGGTTGTTCCTGTTATGTTACTAAGAAAGAAGCCAAGACAGTTAAGTCCTTCTGTCTTAGAAATAATGTCACATTTAAAATGACCTACTTTGGTTGGTAACAGATATCTTAAACTTAATGAATACCAATTGGTAGATTTTGTTGATATTGGACAGAGCTAGGCTAATTGTCTCTTCCTGTCATAATAAACAAACCTCTCTGGCAGCGAGCTAAAGAGTCATATTAACCACAGATTTGAAGGTTGTATTTCTGAAGTCGGTAAACTAATCATTTGATCTTTTTTCAGTCTGACTTTTTACAGTCTGACAGTACACCCACACACACATACTTGGCAGCATATTCACTGGCACTCCGGGATTAGCCTAATTGGATTACACCATCCAGATTACTTGATCATTTGGACGGATTGATCGAGACAGTTTAAGAGACCATTTGGCCGCCGATTAACGGATGACAAAGGAGGTAGAGGAGACAAAGAAAGAAACAGCAAGACTGGACTTTAAAGGTTATAATATAACAATCAACACGTTTTTTTTAATCCACAAAGAGATTTAATCAGCATGTTAAGACATGTATATTTATGCATTTAATAACAAAAATATTTTTGTTATAAATGTACAGATATTCAATGCAACCCTGCCTAAAACATTTTCCCAAAAACAAAGGGAATCAATGTAAAGTTTTAAACCAACATCCAAGCTTTCAAACTCAACTGTGTCCAGAACTGACCTGGCAGTGCTTCATAATAACAGACCTGCAGATATCAGGATTACTGCACAGTTTGTCTCTACTAAAAGAATAAATATTAAATTAAACATATGAGCGTCACAGTGCAATATCTAATAGAAGCCAAAATCTTACCTTGACACCTTGTGTCCCGTTTTGGCCTCTCACTTGCCACAGAGCAGGTTGCAGGAAATGGCAGCTTCTCTCCTCGGCTCATCCACTCTTCCTGCCTCACATCTTAAGAAAATCACCCGGCTTGTTCCCAGCTGCCCTCACACCCTCAAACTGTCTACTTTCCTCTCTTGTCAACTGTCTTCAGCTTGATCTTCTCTGCTGTCTCTTTCCTCATTACCGGACCCAATGTGAACTTGGCGCTAGTGTACATTTGGGGATTTTTCTTTCTCAATGTGTGCGTTGAGAGATGTGTGCATGTTCGTGTGTAAAAGAAGAGGGACCATTACTCTGCCTTTAGCTTTTAGGATTAGCTGTCATCCCATTAGCTGCCGTCCAATCTTGAAACGGTGTGTGTGTGTGCATGTGTGTGCATGTGTGTAAGCGAAACAAGTGCTGGTGGCTGAGTGGCTAATGTGAGCCTTTTGATTCTGGTTTAAGACCGGGTTACTTGTTGGCAGCCGTTAGATGTTTATGTTAAGTTATTAACATGCTTGTTGTTGTTTGTTAGGTGGATCAGACAGGACTTATAAAACATGGACAATATACATGCAAGGTACATTTGACTTCTAGACTGATCTTGTACTGTTCATGAGAATATAGTTGACATTACTCACACACATGAATGAACGAAACAAAAACAGCTGTGCTGCCTTTAAGCTGCACCCCCCCCCCCCCCCCCAAAAAAAAAAAAAAAAAAGATAACAGATTGGGATGTGAGAATCAGCCACCTGTGTTGTACTTTCAGTATTCACTTTTCACACCACTTTCAAACACCCCAGAGTTCAAAAACAAAACCAGACGTTGCTTTAACTAGACTGAGAAAAGTTGACTCACTTTCTGTTGGTGCAGCTGAATAACTATGACAGGTAAGTGGTGAACTGTATTGGACTCCATGAGTAACATACTTGTTTTTTTTTTTCATTGTTCATGTGTTTGTTTGTTCAGATCAGGAGTTTCTGGCTGTCGGTGTGTCTGTGGGTCTCCTGGTGCTGCTGCTCGTTCTGATGGTGTATTGTCTGTGGAGGAAGAAGAGGAGTCAGACGCAGTACTATGAGGAGCTGCTCTCTTCGGTGCCTGCTGTACCAGCGTGCTCTCCACCTGTGATCCTGGTGTCTCAGGGCCTCTGGACCACGTTAGTACCAAGCAACCAAACATGTTAAACATGCACATAATCCTACCAAGGAATTTCGGTTTATGTCAATTTTGACGCCCCCTGTGTACAAAGTGGTACATTATATCGCTTCGCTGATCTCATCCTATAACCTTTGTCTCTTTGTGTGGAAGGCCCGATGAGATCCCTTTCACTTTGCCCCCTCGCTTCATGGCACAAAACCAAGCTGATGTGAAAAATAAGGATGACAAAGAAGGAGAGGAGTTGACGATGGAGGTACGGAGGAGCATTTTAGACCATCGTGGATCACTGTCAGTAAGCAGTAGGTCTTTACCACCTTCATGTTAACCATCTTTGCTTATTTTGTGGTCATTGACAATAACATTTTCTACAATAATTCATGTTGTGAGGCTTTTGTCTGTTTTTCAACAATTAGTATTGATGACAGCTTCCTGATGAAGCTCATTCTTACTGAAAAAGCGAGTTAGCTTCAGCTAGGACGTATCTATTTGGAATTCCAGATAAAGTCAGGGTGCAAAATTTAGCTGAGAGAGTATTGGGCATATGTTAATATAGCTGGAAGAATATGTGAGCATGAATATGTGTGAGGAGGAACGTGCATGAAATGAATATAGCTGGAGGAACACCAGAGTCAGTGATGGTCATATGGGGTCAATAAATGTCTTTACAATAGTTTAAATTGCAAGAAACTCAGATATACAAAAATGAAAATGTTTCCATTAGGATGGTACCCGGTGGGGACGGTGCTGGCTGGTCTCTACTCTGTCCCCCTGAACGAGGTGGTGGCCCCCCCGCCCGGCATGGCCACTCGCCTCTGCTTCTCCGTAGAGTACAGACATGGTAGTGAGCAGCTCGTGGTCTCCTTGATCCGCCTTGGAAATCTCCCTCCACCCTTTCACGGAAATGTCACCCTAGTGGAGCTCCGGCTTCTTCCCGATGATCGGAGACCTCGCCAGGCCAAGGCTCGAGGCACGGGGCCCGACCCGGAGTTTAACGACTGCTTTGTTTTCCAGGTGAGGACAAGAATGATTATGCCAGTTCTGTTATCTGCTGAGCTGAAGTAGAAATTGTCAAGAAACAAAAAGGCCATCAAATTGTGCTTATTGGCCGACTCTGACCTTACAATCTTTCTGTTGCCACAGGTGTCCAGAGTGTGTGTACCTCAGGGAACTCTGAGTGTGTGTGTGTTGAGTGTAGAGCAAGACGGCAAACGCCACGCTGTTGGCCGGGTGCTGTTTCCTCTGGAGGGGGAGCTCGGTCAGGCGGGCAGGGTTCTGTGGAGAGACCTTGAGACAGAGGACGAAATACAGGTACACACTGCAACACACAGGAAGATCACATGTGGACAATAAAATGTAAAAAAAAATCACACATTTTCTTTGATTTGTGTCAGTGTTCAGAGCTGGGTGATGTGCAGATATCTCTCAGCTACAGTCCAGCTCTGCAGCGCCTCTCTGTGGTCGTCCTGAGGGCCCGTGGGCTACAGCTGCTCACAGATGCCGGTATGAGGTCCTTTAGGCTGGGACAAAAGAAATTGTCTTGAAAGTCTTTGTCATGTATCCATGCTTTGTGTTTTTTCAGGTGTGTGTGTCCAGGTGAGCTTACAGATACACACTCAGGTAGTGAAAATAAAACGAAGCTGCGTGGTGAAAGGCTTCAACCCAAATTTCAACCACAGGATGACTTTTAAACTCCGACCACAGCACGTGGACGAGGCCTGTCTCAGGTTTGAGCTACAAGAGCCAAACAACGTATGCTCAGGTAAGATGATGTCTTATTTTTATAGACAGTTTGGTGTAATATTCCTGTGCAAAGGCAACGTATGTCACCTGTTCTCACTTCATTGTGGGCTGTGTGTCCAGCCTTGCCAAGTGGCATTGCAAATATGTCTTTATACAGTATAAGATTAACATAACTTGAGGTGTAACCAAAGATGTTTCATTCACAGGTTGAATGCTCTAAAAGTTTGGTTGAATTTCATTTTACCTTCAAGCTTTTGCACATCATCTTTCCTAACAAAAAGTGTTATTTCACAGCACTTAACTTGAATGCAAGCTCATTTCTGTTTCTTTCTTTTTTCTTTTTTTTTAAATTTCTTGCCAGAGCCCCCAGTCCTGCTGGGCGTGCTGGTGTTGGGTCCCTTTATGTACGCCAGAGGCCAGCAGCTGCAGCACTGGATGGACATGGTGAACACGCCGCAGGAGGCGATAAAGCTGTGGCATGGACTGCGCAGGGCCACTTAACATGAAAACGCAAACATAGGATGTTTATATATACAAAAAAAAATAATTATAACAATAAAAGAGGAGAATATATTTGAAATATAACAATTCTCTGCAAATTTCCATAAATTAAGTAAATCATGAGTTTAAGTTTTACAAACACATTAATCAAATAAGGTGAATATTACAGGAATGATGCTAAAATAACAAAGTTGGTTTCAGAGATATTGAAATACAGAGAGTCGAAACATGGTTTAAAACAGTGGATGAATATAAAAGACTGGTTTGAGTTGTGTTTAAGGAAAAAAAACTTTTGAAACGGGAGAAGCCAGAAAGACATTGTTTGACAAATCAATCCTGAAAATATACTAAACCTTAAATAGTCGTTACAATAAAATATATTGCCTAATTCCGTTACAGATGTTTCATGTTTTAATGTGCAGCTGTGTATATTTTCATCCAAACCTTTTACATGAATATTTATTTGAAAAGCATCCAGAAGAAGCCCAATCAAAGCGGAGTTCACCAGCTCCTCTGTACTTCCTGATTTTGTCCAGCAGGTGGCAACCTCTGTCCTTCCGTCAGTCTGCGCAGCCGCAGTTTGAACCACGAGTGTAAAAATGAGGAAGCGAGTGAGGAGCTGACATGAAGAACGTAAACATTAGACCTGTTTAAACTTCAAGTCGTTTATTTGTGGGGTTTTTTTATATTTCTTTTTAACCATGAAGATAAACGAAAACACATTGCTGGAGGGCAAAACAGTGGTGTTGGTTCCTTATACTGCAGAGCACGTGCCCAGGTAACACCAACATCTGTCTGCTGTGTAGTCTACTGAAAGCTGTTTTTGAGACACGTGAGCATCACTGCACAACCTCTGTGGCATGTTAACTTATTGTCTTATAATACATCTGTTTAGTTTATCATACAGTTGAAGTTGTAAAATGATCGTCCTTCCTTAATGTGATCTCTAAGAATTGAAATAAAATAAATGATTTGCTAAACTTTAAAGAATTGAGACTGATGCTTTATTTGACCTTCATTTCTGAATGTCTAATTTGTTTCACTGATTGAAGGCGATGTGTACATTTACTGGAGAATTGGACACAAGGGCCACTTTGAAATTTCCTTTTTGCTATTTTGATTTGGTGCCATATGTTGGTGCCTGATTTGTTCCACTGGATAGTTATATATATATATATATATATATATATATATGGAACCAGTAAAAGGATCTCCTTCTAGCTTCAGTAATGTGTTGACAGGTCTAAAAGAAGATTATTTAAAGATAACTTTATGATATCCAGCTATGACTGGGAACATAACGACAGATCTTTTCTCTCCCTTCATCAGGTATCACGAGTGGATGAAGTCTGCCGAGCTGCAGCAGCTGACCGCTTCAGAACCGCTGACCCTGGAACAGGAGTACGACATGGCGAGGAGCTGGAGGGAAGATAACGACAGTAAGACGTCATGAACCTGCAATTTTTTGATTTCCAATGAAAAAACTTTGAGGCCTCTTAACTTAATGGTCACAGATCAGCAAGTATTCATTAACAAAAATCCTTCATCCAGGGCAGGGTATTATTACTCTGTCTCTTCTTCTCATACCTCTTTGTAAATAATCGGCTAACACCGTCATAACACTGCATGGAACAGAAATGCTGATTTGTTGTTTCGTTTTAATCAGAGTGCACCTTCATCATCTTGGACAAGCAGCTGTGGGCCGACAGCAGTGTGGAAGAGGAGAAGTGCATGGTGGGAGATGTCAACATCTTCCTGACCGACCCGTTGGACCCAACGTTGGCTGAGTTGGAGGTCATGATAGCAGGTGAAGTTAAAGCCCGACATGATTGTCATAAACAGAGCGTTTGTTTTCACTGATGTAGTGCAGTTCACTTCCAGTTAATTTATTTATAAAACCGTTAAAATACAAGTTCAACCACAGAGGACAAAATGGAAACATGGAAGATGTGCACCCTCCTCCTGGTTTCATTACCACCAGAAGCTCTGATAATTTAGCACACTAGCACAAGCTGAAAGTGATGAGCGGGGCACCCGAGCATTTAGATATTTTTTTAAGTACCTGAGGCTTTTATATCAACTATTTTCCACATATTTCTCTCAGTTTTAACTGTTTTTTTTTGTTTTTGTTTGTTTTTTTTACACTTTCTTATATCTGACACTGCTTAAGTCTCTTGTGTTTTTTTTCAGAGCCCAGTTACAGAGGTAAAGGAATCGGGAAAGAGGTGACCCGCATTATGATGTGCTACGGTAAGCAGATTGTATTATCTGTTAGAAGATTTTAAGGGTAATTAACAGAGAACATATTTCCCCAACAGCAAATACAAACTTAAATAGTCTAGAATGATTTTAAGGAGGCTGCCATTGCAGAGAATATCTACACATACGAAAACGCCTAAATCATGCAAAGCGCTGTAATAACAACTTTTACACACGTTGATCTTAAGACTACAGATGACACTGTGGACACAGCTTTGGTTGAAATATTTAAATCACAATTTCTGAGTGTTGCCAATCACGTTGTCTTCTGTCACCAGGCGTCACCAAACTCGGGGTGAAAAAGTATGAAGTGAAAATTGGACTGGACAACGAGATCAGCATCGCCATGTTCAAGAAACTCCACTTCCAGGAGGTGAAGAGATCCCGTCACCTCGATGTGAAGGATAACTAAGCATGAAAGTGAAGCTAACCCCCGTCCTCGTGTCTGCCGCAGGTGTCCGTGTGTAAGGTGTTCAAGGAGGTGACTCTGGAGATGACGGTGGACGAGTCGGTTCGGACGAGGCTGCTGGATGACACGGCCGGCATGAAGGAGAGAGACTACAGACACGTCTGCAGCAACAGACAGGAAATGATGTCACAGTGAGGAGCCGTTTGAGCTGCACTCACATTTTAAAGACTTCCAGGTATGATGGAAAATCTGAAGCTGAAACAAAGAAGAAGAAAAAAAGTGTGGGCTAAAGGCATGATGTGGTTCAAAAAGACTTTATGGAATGAACTCCAGTAACCCGGAAAAAGTCGAAGTACCTTTCATTCAGACCCACATGAACCTCCACAAATGCAGCAGCTTATCTTCCTGGAGTCCACATACAACACACTTACAAAAAAAATCACAAAATATGACAAACAGAACATTAAACCAACAAAATATACATACAAAAAAAATACAAAATAATCTACGACAAACATCAAAGAAGACACGTCATGCATGTATAAGAGTATCTCTATTGTTTACATGTTTCCATAAACAAGTATACAGCAACATCTGTTTTGCGACAGGATGTGCTTGATTTTGGTTAGATAATAGGCTGTCCTTAAAATGTGTTGTTTGTGAGAGTTAAATATATAATATTAATCAAATAAAAAACACTAACAGTGGTGCTAGATGTCAGGTGGGTGTCATTAAAGACATTTATATCATTAAAGTCTCCCTGAGGTTTGTAACTTCAGTCTCATCTAAGTTAAGCAGCAAAACACTTCTGGTCATCTAGGTTCTAGTGTTCTTAAGGCAAGCTTCTAGTTTACATATATTCTGGCATAAGTGTGTGCAGAAGTGTGTTTCCGTTTGGTGGGATGAATCTGCTAAAGGCCTGATATGAGTACATACATTTCTTGTGCATTACAACAATGTGTTTGTCTCATGTTCCTCTTAATTGCCACATTAGTCTGCTTCATTTCTCATAATATTCTTGTTTACCAGTGGAAACAAATGCAAGCTGTGGGAGCTTTTATTGAACGCCTTTCACATCCGAATGACCTGAAATGGAAAAGGAAGCCTCTAATTGTACTTGTTGTCTCCTCGTAAACCTCAGTGTGCTGTTCCGTCCTCTCCCACTAAGTTGGAGAAATATCTTTGAGAACAAGAGGCGGGTGTTTATTTGGAGCATCCACTCTGCTATGTTGAAAGACTTTTTTTTTTTGTATGTAATTTGCTCCATCTTTTCTTTTTTAAATGAGGACAGAATGGGTCCAAAAAAGAAAATCATTTAAACAAATATTTTTAGATTTTCTCGCTCAAGCATTTCAAGTATTGACAGACAATGGCCCGAAAAAAGAGAAAATATCCAGTGACCGACAGTTCTCTGGGGGAAATACCTTGTTAATGTCAGAGGTCAGAGAATAAGCTAATAGAAAGGTATGTTACTCAAAGAAGCACTTGTTACAACAGAAGTCCCTAATTGAGCGTCACTTAAACCCCACAGTAAAGCTGAGTACTGTTGCTGGACATGTCCATCCCTTCATGAGCACAGGATGGTGTTCAAGTTTAAGCCCTTTAGTAATGACAATAAGACACTTGAAAGACACATCAAGCACATCATCATAGCTATTATTGTTGTTTTTATTACGACCTGTCTTCAGGTTTATCGAGCAGAACAAAAAGTAAAGACACATCTTTAAGTGCATAGCCATTTATTGACGCCGACATTGTTTGAGAATGAGCAGAGCTGTACAAGAAACACGGCAGCGTCTTACACAGAGGAACCCCGAACAAATGAAGAAGAGATGCATCTCAACAAGCAAGTTAAACTGGAAGAACCGTCAAATAAATCGTCTGCTTTGTTATGACTTCAATCACACTGTGGATGAAAAATAGCATTTTAGTATTTTAGACTGTGGGCGTCAAGTTTGACAACACGGGAGAATTTAGGGAATCAAAACTATAGTGGATTTTACAGCAGCAACAGTTTAACTCAAAGGACCATACCAGACCATACCACTGTTTCTGGATGTGATATCTGTAAAAAAAAAAAAATTAAAAGCATTTATATGATAGTTCATTGAACTGCTTTTTGAATACTTTTTGTATCTTCCAAACAGGTCAAACAATCCAATCGTCCAATCCACAGTCCGGACATATTTGTGTTGAATCATATTTGCATTCAAGGCATAATGTAAGCTGAAATCTGTGTTTTATATCATCTCATTAAAAAAATACACTGACAGTTTTTACATCTTCAGCGTTGAGTCTTCTGGCTGTGTTACAGAAATAATAGAAAGCAATGAGTGGAGGGAAAATAACCCCAAATTTAGATGGTCTGAAGCCCCACACAATGAGATGTGAAATGGGTGTGAACATGCAGTACGGTCCTTTGTTACGGTATGAGCCCGAGTGATTGCCTTTTCTTTTTTTTTTTTATTAAGTTCCATAAATATATAACTTCTTAAATCTAAATATAATCGTCATTTCTTTGTCTTTTTTTTTTGTTAACATAAACAGGAGCTTAAAGTCGGTTAATGGTTAGCCAATAGGCAGAAGAATAATTAGCACCTATATGAGAACTGATTAACCAGGAAATAAGTGATTCATTTCTTTGGCATATCCGTGTGCCAACTTCTTCTTAGTTGTTCGCCATAAATTTGAAAAAGCCCGAAGCAGACATGCATGGTTTTGATTTAGGCGATGTTAACGAGATGTCGAGTCATTTCCAGTTGTTTTCTCGACACATCGACTTCTTTCATACCCAGCATTGCAAAAAGGCCGAAACATAGAAATGGATTCAACTTAACCTGGTGGTCTGTTTTATTATCAGTGACCAGTTTATTGTTTTGAAACAATCTTCGCTAACTTTGTTACGAGAAAAACAAGTCGCGATCTCGAGAAAACAACCAGAAATGATCATCACAGAGAGGAAATACAGTGTATGCATGCATGTCTGATTAGAAGCTTCTGCCCGTTCTATATTACAGCTACTCTTATTGCGAAGTAAGACTGATATTTCACGTCTCCGTTGGCGTGTGGTGGATGGTGGATGGCGTTGAATTGCCCAGATTTAGCGAGTAAGACTCATGAGAGTGTAGATGAGGAATTCACAGACGAGTGAGCGCTTCATTCACGCAGCCTTCACTGCACATGCTCAGACTCTCCCTGGCAGTTTGTTCCTCCAGAGCAGCGCAGAAAGGGCCGACTTACATTTTACTTCAACTCTCTTCAATATTCTCTGAGCTTCCATGTAATGCGCGGAAAACACAGATCTAAATCAGTGTGCAACACATGGTCACCAGGTAAGCAATTAAGGCGAGTTTATGGTTTGTTTGTTTTTTAAAAAAAGAAGGAAAAACAGGCTGTAGTACAAAGAGGGTACAAGAGCGACAACAATTCCATAGGAATTTATGATTTTAACACTTCTGTCCACCCCCCCTTTTATCTTTCTGCGCAGACTTCACCTCCCAGCCCCACAAACAGGGTGAGGGGATGCAGGAATGCCCGTCTCAGTGAGATTCATGATTTCAGCATATTAAAAGAAATCCCAGTATTCACAGGTTAGAGGAAACCTGCAGCTCCTGAAGCTGATGGAGACAGATGATAGCTTTACTTCTTAGACGCTTGTGTGGACTCAAGGAACTCCTTCGCTGCAGAGGACAGATTCGACACCAGCTGTCGGACCACCACCTCTTGCTCCCTGGCCCAGGATAGGCCGTCATCCACGGCTGCATTGACAGGCACACACATGGCTTCCTTCTGCAGGTCGGTCAGTCGGCATGCGGCGGCGACCCCAGCCAATCCCAGGAGCAGCAGGAGGAGGAGCTTGAACATCAGGCCAATGAGGGAACGTCGAGTTTTAGGCGCAGATTCGACAGCCTTTTTATCCGCTAGGAGAAAAGAGAGAGAAGGTGAAATCAGAATGACTCCAAAAACAACAAGACAAACTGTGAGGAGGACTTCTAAAAGGTTTAGGAGAAAAAATCGAGACATTTGTATAACTACTACATGAAGAGTATTTCTGACTGTAAACAATCTGGCATGGAGCCAGAAATCCCGAGCAACATCACCTTCCAGAGAGGGGCGTGGTCAGACACAGCTCATTTGCATTTAAAGCTACAGACAGAGAAACAGCCTCTTCTGAGCAGGGATGAGTGAGGTCAACAACTTCCCACCTGCTGTTTGCCCGTTCTTTTTCTTCTTCTCCTCATTCTTCTTCTTCTGTTGTTCCCGCGCAGCCGTGGCCGCCATCTGAGCGTTGTATTCTTTCCTCCTCTTCTCCTTCTCCTCCGCCTTCTCCCGTTTACGAGCCTCCTTCTCTCTGGCCTCCCGCTCCCTCTGCTTCACCTCCTTCTTCCTCTCCAGCTCTAAACCAGGAGTCAGGATCGTTGGGTTTAGACGCAGTCAGACAAGATAACGGTAACATTCGTTTATAACAGGTCATTAATGTTGGTTGGTTGGTTGACACTGTAACTGCGGTTTCTTCCTTGCTGCAAAAAATAACATTCACTTCTTCTAATCCTCGCCACATATAGTTATACGACTTTAAAGGGGCAGAGTAATGCTCAATCAAAAAGCTTCCTATAAAAATTCTGTTTATAAACTCCATTAAAGAGTCTTTTTGAACGATTTGAAGCTCTTTAGGAAGTACTACCTTTTTCTCTTAAAAGGCGTTTTTCTCGTGCGCGGTCAACCTCTTCCTGGAGACCTCTCATGTGCTGCAGAACCTGAAAAGAAACAAATCCTTCAGTGACAGATCCTGTAGACCTCGTCTCTCATGTAACTCTTTTGGTTTTGCTCTTCGTTCTCTCACCTTTGAGGAACATTGCTTGCATTGTTTCTCATCCAGACAGTCTCCGGCTGCTTTGGCCAAGTCGGGATCCAGCGGGTTGTCCTTCAGATCCAACCATTTCAGACTCTGAGAACAAACACAATGTTTCTCAATGCAGTGTGATAATAAAACAGCTTTAATATGTGCAATAAGTTTCTCCAATAACAACACATTTGTTGGATAAAAACAAAGATAACTTCCTCTCGCCAAATGTTAACTGAAGCGTAATTACCCTAAAAGAGTTTCATAAAGAAACTGTTTAAACAACACGCATTCTGTAATGATGTAATATAAACTGAGCAGATGGAGCTCGAGTCTAGTACCCACCCTGAGCTGAGAGAAGCTGACAGGCAGGACACTCAGCTTGTTGTTGTACAGATCCAGATGCTGAAGGTTGGTCAGGTTCCCGAGGTCATCTGGCAAACAGGTCAGTTGGTTTTTACTCAGATCCACCTTCACCAGGTGGGTCAGGTTGCAGAACTCAGGCTATGTTAAAGAAACAGAGCAAGTGAAACACATGCAGTACCAAGGGAAATACCTTCTTTAACTTAAATATTTAGGGAATTAAAGTTATTAGTTATCAACGTAAAGCCTACAGGGTCCAATGATAAAGAAATAAAATCATCAGAAAAACAACAACAGTGTCAATCTTGTTTCTTTTATGGACACTTTAAATTACTCAAAGAGTTAAAGGGAAACATTCTTAGTCCAGTATGATTGTTTTTGTACTCACAGGGAGGGAGGTAATGTTGTTGCATGACAGATCCAAAACTGTTGTTTTGGTGAAAAAAGCCTTCAGGGACAGAAAATAACATGAAGCTTTCATCAGTAGCTCTATTAAAACATTGAATTTACCTAGACATTTGCAATCCTAACATTTCACTGTGATACTTTAAGTGTCGGTGAATTAGTACAAAGTCTTAAAGGTGACCACATTTTGAAAGTGAACTGAGATGTAATAATGAAGTGACTCACCAGCTCTCTGACTGGCACCTCAGTGAGGTTACACAGGCTCAGGTCCATCTCATTCCCACTGACTTTATCCTTTAGGTTCAACACTTTGCTGTTTTTACTCATCCTGGGAAAATAAACACTTAAAGGATTTAATACAAGTTTGAACAGTTACACAGAATACACTTTAGTCACGCACAGACGTAAAAAAAACACCTCTGTCAACGTTGTTCATCCTCCCCTCACCTGTTATTTAGGCTGGGACACAAATGTGACGAGCAGAGGAAAGAAAATTAGTAGTCCGACTTCTAAATATGAAGAAAGTTAGTGGAAAAAAGGTCAGACACGTTAGTAAATGAGTTATTTTGGAAGCTCTGACTGTTCAATGAAAATCCACGTCACTGATTGAGCGACATCGACGCGACGTTGAAGCAAACAGCGCCACCTGCAGCGTCGGAGGAATCTTCCCACTGAACACATTTGGTAGGGGTGGGATCTTCAAGATCATAGATCCATTATGTCTATGATGCTGATCCTTTTTTCCTGCATTAGCAAACTCCAAACCACATTCTTTATTTTCATTTCACTTTTATTTACCCATGAGAGAGAAACTCTGTGAGACGTGTGTGTGTGTGTGTGTAAGTGTATATCCCAAACAACTTAAGTTTTACAGAGCTAATGAATGTAGCTTTTATTAGTAGGGGATACAATGATCACCTTACTACTGATGTTGATTTTATTGGGACCTGAAATTGTTGGTTCTTTCCCTACTCGCAGACACAAGGCAATGACAGAGGAGAAAGTGTTTGTTTTATTTTTCAGTTACAAGTGTAATACATGTTCACAGAACTACTTCAGAAGGTTCAGATACAGATTGGTTATCATGAATACATAACATGCAGATAAAGATGAGAGAGAACACCATTGTAGGAGAGAACATTACATTAATGAACACATGATCAAGCCCATTCAAACAGAATAGAATAGATTTCTTACAGTAAGTAACCCCCAACACACAACCTCACAGTTATCTTCTTCAATGTTACACTTCAAGTTTAGAGTAGGATCCTTCATCCTCGACTGCATTCATTTCTTCTACTTTTTTTCCTGTGTTAGTACTCTGCCTCAAGGGATAGTATCATGAGTTTGGTATTATAGCTTTAGTAATATAACACAAAGATAATACATCATTTATGATAAATATTTACTTGAATACTTAGTAGATGCTTAATTTTTAGATATTTTCATATGTAGTTTTTTTTTACATGCATTCATATATTTTATATCAGGGATGCACCGATGGAACAGATTTTCGGTACCTTAGCAAATCAGTTGTGTTGTATCAATTTAAAGCTGTAATCTAGTGCCCTTATTATGCTGATTCAGAGAAGAGGGTTTTAATTTGGCAGAGGAAGTCACTTGTTGGACAAACTCTGATCTTTCTTCATGGTCAAACACGATGGAAAATGTCACAATTAAAGGAGTCTTATACCAAACGATGCACCGAAAAAACTTTGGTTTTAAACGTGGTTTTCACAATCGATGCATCCCTTTATTGTATATTGGGTGGGGTATTCATAATATCCAAAGATATACAGTATATTCACCTTAATTCAAGAACGTGCTTTTTTACTAACATGCACACTTAAATGTTTTTAAATAGTTTTGCTCGTGCACGCTAAGCTTGGCCCTAGTCTTGGCATCCCTTTTATTTTTATTTCTTATTTCTTTTAGCCCGCCTGTCTTGTAAACTAGGCACGCTTCATAATTACGTAAAGCCATGCATGTGTTGTATGCGGATGTTATGTGTAGGTAACAAGAGGTAACCATGCTCAGGCCCGGAGAAGAGTGAGTGCAGGCCAGCAGAGACATAGGATGGGATGTGGGGGAGCTGCTTAGGGGGCAGAGCACATGCTGCTGTAAAGAAACTGAGAAAGCTCTCCATTTACCACACATGACAAAACATGCATGTGGCGCAGAAATCTCTTGATTTTCATTATCTTGTTTTTATAATCATAGGAAGCCTTAATGGTAACTAAAGCTCAAATAAACGCCCAGCACTATTCACCAGAAAGATTAATATGTTGATTTGACCTCCATTTCTTGTGCCATCCAGCTCTGAAACATAAATATTAAAAACAGACTGGCAGTAATGATGTAAAAAATGAAAAAAACTCTGTTGACTGTTTGGGCCATTCTAGTCCAGCGGCCTGGCTTTCCTTCTTCCTTCCTGCTGCTCAGGGCCAGCAACAACTCTTGCAACATCTCCCTTTCAGAGGCATTGGACTCCTCAGTCAACTGGCTGCTGCTCGTCTGAAAACACATGAACAGTGTAAGGTTATGTGGCTATGCTACTACCTGGCCTTGTGTGTTTTGCCTGGTAGCTTTTCCTTCCTCTGGTGGTCTGTTATGGGTTGCTTGCAGGATTCTTTTAGACCCTGCCCACCTACTGTAAGAAACTGAAGATCAATTCCCCTCCACACTACAAGGAGACGCCTTGCAGTTTATAGTTGTAAAGGTCAGACCCTCCTCACCTATAAATAGGGGTCAGAAGAAGCTCTTCTCCCTTTTGTTCACAAACATTTCTATAATGGGCTGCTGTTTGCCATGTGTCTTTTGACCACGACCAATGTGAGTAAAAGATTTCTTTCTACTTTGGATTGTTTAAAGGATTGACATTTATTATTTGACTGATTATTATTAGATAACTGAAGTACTTAATTTGAAGATTGTGCATATGATTTGTTTGAATAAATACTGTAATGCATTCATTTATTTTTCCTTTAGAACCATGGCAATCAGCAGTACAACTGAAGAGTAATATATGTTAAAATAAAAGGATTTAATTGAACAAAAACTCTGTTTCCTGGTGGTGTGTGGCTCCAGTCGAACAATAACCTACACCTACCATGATGCTTTAATCTGTGTGATGCTAGTGTTTCCCAAACACAGACGATATCTGGACGGGCCACCCACGTAAATGTATTGCCGCTGAAGTATATTTAAAAGCTGTTTTATTTAATTTTTCATGTATTCTTACAAAAAGCGTTGTGGGCAAGATGGAGAGACTGTAGGAGTGCAGAACGACCTCACGGCTGCTGTTGTACTGAACTCTGAATGAGTGTTGAGTAGAACTTTGAAAATGTGAGGCCTACTCCTGGTGGTTGTGTCTGTGTGGATAAATAGAGCAGATTAAAGTTGTTTGTTGTCAAACCTAAATTATTTTGGAGGGTAAACTACATTTAATATGAATACAAGCCTAATAATAAATATTACTGCAACGGCCAGGTATCTCGTCACTCTGTGGAAAATAGAGCTGGAACAATGCGTCAACGACAGAAATTCATCGACATGAATATTTTGCATTGATGCATCGTCCCACACTTCAGACCAGTGGTGGCAACAATCCGGGAGCTCTGTGTCAGGATGGCAGCAAAACATATTGTGTGAATAATTGCATTCATCAAGTCAAGTGAAATAATCAATAACTGAAAATTTAATGATCAGATTAATCGAAAAATTAGTAGATGAATCAAAAAAATAAATCACTAGATTAATCGATTAAAAAATTATCGCTTGGAACAGCTCGAATGAAAAACACTAAATGATTAAACAAAATCTCTTGTTCTTCTGAGAATTCTACATCAACATTTTAAACATCAGTGGATTTAGTCAATCATTCATACAGATACTTTAGTGTTTAATTTAAACAGGTGAAATGTTTTTCTCACCTCTTTAGCCCCTACAAGGATTTCAGAAGGCTTTTCCCCAGAAGATGCTGCACAGACAGACACCAAGTTTGTGCATGTCTTCATGTCTGAAAAGATTCAAACAGAGTTTATTTGATAAGTAACACATCACTCATTAAACCTTTAACTGTTGAACACAATAAAAACATCTGTATTAAAATCTAAGTTTTTTACTCTCGTACATCTCAGTAAATCTCACCTTTAAAAAACGTTTGGAATTTATTCTTCCCTCGTTTGTCCTTAGAGTCCTCATCCAAGCTTTGATCTTTATCTGTCCAATCATTCTGGGAGTCTTTCTCAATGAGGTACATCACCAGAATGGTCTCCAGGAGACTCAGCATCATCAAACCAAATGTTACAATGCAGTATATTGCTGAAGAGAAAAGGCCGGAAAATAAATGCACTGTTCATTAGGTTTACTTTAAAAAGGAAAAGACTCTTTTTTTTTTTTTTTTTACCTATAAGTGGAATCCTGTTTGAAGAAGACGGCAGAATTTCGTTCAGAATTAGCTGCATCACTGTGACAGCAAGCAGCACAGTGACTTTGAAGCTGAGCTTCTCGCCCCCGCGCTCTGAGATCATGAAGGAGGCCAAGTCCAGACACAAGAACAGAAGAACAGGCAGGATGAAATTGACAATGTAAAGGACGGAACGCCTCTTCATGGTGATCTGTAAAAGGACATTTAGATTCAGGTTGCATCAACAGTATTTGACAATATTTGTGGTATTTGCGGTGAAATCAATGAGTAATCATGTCTAACAATCATGGTCGGAATAACAGTCCAAATAATCCTGATAGTGGCCACTGGTACTAGAGATTTGTAATGCAACAACTTCAGTAGCGACATTTGGTAAGTATTGTTTTAATTACACAAGATTATTGTATTCAAATGAAAAAGAAGTATCGGTTGTGAACCATATTCATTGATAGGAGCTGAATTCTTTCGGGAAAATAAAGACGGTGAAAGAAGCTAGAGCTACATGTACACACATACAGTTACATGAAAATAAGGCCTCATGCAAGATTATAACAAAAAGTCAAATCTGCTAATATCATTGCAAAGATGTACGGTAGATTTGCTTTAAAATGTGATAAGAGAAAATCTAAAAACTAAAAATATAGAAACTTAAGTAGCCTAAATAATCCTTTCTACTTGAACACTACTAAAAAGGTAAAGCTTTATTTTTGGTACCGTTTTTTTAAGAAAAGCACAGGAAACTGCAAGTTAAATAGATATAAACTGTCTTTCATAACTACCTCCATTAAATTATTAAACAGTGCAAGATAGTGTGTGTGTGTGTGTGTGTGTGTGTGTGTGTGCGTGTTTGTGTGCATGTGCGTGGGTGTGTGTGTGTGTGTGTGTGTGAATGAGAGACTTATATAGGGACTGTGCAATACAATGGTATAGGGAAGTGCAATATAATAACAGGAGTGCAATAAAGTTAATGATGTTATATGGGTAAATGTGCAATAGAAAGAGTGTTTGCAAAAGTGCAAATGAAGAGTGTGTGTGTTCCTTGCTGTTAAGAAGTTTATGTTACATGTCTACAGATGTTTGTGTTATGTTATGTTCTCTGTGTGAGCTATATGTGACTTTCTCTTGTGTCTAAAACAAATTTCTCCTAAGGGGGACAATAAAGTATCTAACTAACCAACTAACTTGAGACAGAAACCCTTTTCGCACAGACGAAAATCTCCTGATAAACTCAGTGACATCACGTCTTAACCCCCCCCCCCCCCCGCTCTCCCATCTGACTGGGATAGTCTCCAGCTGTAAGGAGCAAATGTGTATAGCCAGGTTAGGAGAGTCTCCAGAGCACTCCTCCTGTAATTATCTAGATATTATACGGAGAGCGTATGTGAAAACATCTATATTGAGCTGAAAAGGAAAGGTTCAGCACCAAGTCCTGTTATCTGTAAATGAAATACTCACAGTGTAAACCATCATGCTTTGTTGGATCTCAAAATTACTGTCAGTTTTCTTGGTTGCGGTGATGTTGATGAACTCCCAATCCGACTGTGTTCTCATAATTTTTTGGGAAGATTCTTCTGTCCACTTAGAGTTTAAGTACTCTTTAAATCGAATTAGCTGATCTGAGTTGGGGTAGAAGAAAAGGACAGTTACGAGGTTTGCTTTAACATTTGACCTATATTGGATGTTTGACTAACAAGAAAAAAATGAAAATGATGAAAATCATTTCTTACAAATGGATATGATTTGTTTAACTTTTAAGGAAAACAACTTTTCCTTTTTTACAATTTCCTGGTGTATGGTATAAAGTGTCAGTGCAAAGAAGGCAGAGTTATAGTGCCATGTAGGTCTGCTGGACAAATAGGAAGACATTTCTGTATATATATAAATATAAATATATTTATATATTTATGTACTTAAACTTTTTGTCAATTGCTCCTTTTTCTTTTCCCTGTTCACTCTCACCCCGTCTGCATCATGCAGGTAAAGCTGTCTGCATGATGCAACAACCAGCAGCTTCACATTATTAACATGACATCTTGGTGCATTCTGTTTCCTGTAAACTTAAACAAACTCTGTAAATGTTTCCCATTAAGTAGGTTACACGTGTTCAGACAGTCCTTTTCATTACACTCAAGATATTTGTACACAAAACTAAAACACCACCATTCATAAGCACGTAATGAACTGTGGATGCTGTTCTGTTCAATATTATTGAGAATTGTTGAACGCTCAGAAAGCATCAAACTTACAGCTCGTAAAACCTGTCAACATATGTTTCTCTTTTACTTTTACATGTTTTTTTCTTTTTTTTTTGCCTCAACCTCAAACATTTGTCTCTTTGCTTTCTACACATACTGTTTAACTCAATCAAAAAAAAAACTTTTACAAACACAAACATCATTATACAAACTAGAAATAAAACTTGCTACTCTATTACCGTCGTGCATGATAGACTTGAAGGTGAGGGTGCAGCTTTGAATGTCAAAGGGGAATTTATAGACATCCATCTTGCAGGTGGTGATCAGCACCATGTCATTCCTAAGAAAGACCCACCCAGAACTATTAACTTGGAGATAAGGACTCTGAGTGGCCTTGTCCTTTTCTGTCCTGAATTAGAACACACACACACACACACACACACACACACACACACACACACACACACACACACACACACACACATTCAGGCTTTCAACTTCATTTTACATTATGTATTACAGTCTATACTGCCAGTGTTGTAGTTAAGTCACCAAAGATAAACTTTCTGGCTTACAGTAGTTAGGTTGGTCATTTATTTAATGCAGTGGCTTTCAAATAACAATATGATAGTTTTATTTTTTTAAGGTATGAGTAAATTAATATAAATAAATAAAGGTGTCTGTATGTCTCATGTTTAAGGGTAAAAACAGAGCTGGGCACACTGAAGTCAATCCTTTAAAAGTCAATAATGAGAGGTTTTTTTTATTATTGATTCTGACATGGATATTATTTCAAACCATTATTATCAAAACATTTAACTTCAGGTAAATTTGGTTTGACATAGAAGCCCAGAAATAATCATGATCAAAGTGACAGTCCCTCCCTCGGTTGTAAGCAATGCATATTCTGCTCAATTTCCAGTTATATTTCCCACCTCCAGCTTGTTGACAGGGCAGGAGGCGCCTTTACATTCTCATAATGGAGATGACATTAAACTGTGGGACATCGACTTGTATGCTTGAAATATCCAGGCACTTTTCTTGTGTTGACTTTATTTGAAGCACTTTTCTGTATTTAATTGTTTCATATTGCAGTTTTTATTGTCGTGTGTCGAGTTCTTAAAGGCAACCTGACATTTCTTACCAGTAACATAAACAGTGACTTTTTTTGCAGTTACTCTTCATATTGTATCCTGATATATTTGTGAGTGTGAAAGTATGCATATATATATGTTGACTTACTGCTCTTCAATAGTTACATCTGGCAGCCAAAAGAGTTTAGTAGAAAGAATCATTCGGTTTATAGAACAGAACTTCCTTCGATCCCATTCAATGAAATCATCCATCCAAATCTTAAGAGAGAAAGAAAAAAAAGAAATTATTAAAATTGAATCCCCCAAATAGGTAAAAGTGGAAATTCATTCAATCAAACTTTTATTCAACTCACCGTATCAAGCCAGACGTAGGAAACAAAAGTCTGTTCCTTTTCTTTCTGTAAAAGAATAAACACGTATGAACATTTTTCATAGTTTGTGTTTGAGTCATCAATGTTGGAAAAGTAGAACAAGAATTTATTTGAAGAAGTTCATAAGGGTTAAATACAGATAAGTACAGATTACATTCATGTTTATTCAAGTTGCAGTGTGCAGCAAAAGAAAGTAAATGTTTGTTTTTTTTCCGATTGTTTAAAAAGCGTTTCTGTTACATAGAATTTGGCAACCAATTACAGAAGATCAATATTTGTAAGAGAGGAAGAATCAGCAATCAAAACAACCCTTAGCCAAATCATTCAGATCTTCAGATATCTATCTATCTATCTATCTATCTATCTATCTATCTATCTATCTATCTATCTATCTATCTATCTATCTATCTATCTATCTATCTATCTATCTATCTATCTATCTATCTATCTATCTATCTATCTATCTATCTATCTATCTATCTATCTATCTATCTATCTATCTATCTATCTATCTATCTGTCTGTCTGTCTGTCTGTCTGTCAATAACTTAAACTGACGTATGAACCACCTGCTAACTCTGATGTCTTAACACATCAGGAATGCCAAATAGTGCTGATTTTAGGATTGGGAATTTTTGGGTGTCTCATGACTTGAACTCCATGTTTTCCTCCATCGACCGTGACAGGTAGTTTTGTCCCTAAATGGCTCTGTGGTGGCCTAACTTTTTCAAAGCACAATGGTATTTAACGAATTCAAGGATCCAATAAAAAAACCAATGCAAATTTAAATGATCAACTACTTACCACATCTAGAATGGCATAGAGGGCGATATCCAGTGTTATTGTTGTGGGTGCTGATGCATTCTTAGCAGGCCGAGTCAAGGTGTTTTGATCTTTTTTTGACAACTGCAGGTACTCAATTATATCCCGATAGGTTTTGTTACATGTAGGATCTAAAAGGACAACATCAAAAATGTGTTTGTAAGACAATGTTAAAGGTTTACTTAAGTATAATTTCCACTTACATTCACAGATTTTATAATTTAAGATATTCTAACAAATATTCAGAGATATAATTGCTGTGCACTGTTGGACTGTGCATACCTTGAACAGAGTTGTGATTGTTGTTCAGTGTAATGTTAGTTGGCTCTGTGTTATTGAAGATCATTCCACCTAACAAAAAAAGAGAACACAGGTCTGATCTTTGAATTCAATTTATTCCAAACATTCAGTTATCAGCGTTCAACTTAAGTCGACCAAATATTCTCAGAAATGTATATATCTTCGACTTAGTTTTAGTGGGTTTGTGATAGTACAAATTTCTGTGAATACGTTCAGTTTGGTTACACTTTGTAGAGGTGACTTTGCTGTGAGCAGACTACGATCTATTTGGAGAAGCTATGACCATATTTGAAGAAAAGAATGTCATTAGAGGTATTCTAAAAGTATAAATGTATGGCCTCAGTTGACAGTGGAATGAGGAATTGTTCTTCAAATTTGGGGTTTGACATTGTAAGGGTAAAGGTGATGTGATTCTCCAGACCATGTATAGAAATATCCAAAGTGGGAAGGAATTTATGACACCTGTTGTGCTGTATATAATGGCTCCACACTGAACATTAAATTGTCTATCTTTCAGCCTGCACAGAGTCTCAGTGTTGTCTGTTAGATTAGAACCACGGCCGTGATATGCTGCGTTAATATTATCCAGTCTGTTGATAGATTCAGTTTTAGGGACATTTATATTATTAAACCCATCAGTTTGCAATTAATGCTATGCTAACAAATATTCAGAAATATCATTGTTTTACACTGTTGGATTGTACATACCTTCATCAGAGCTGTGATTGTTGTTCTGTGTAATGTTAGTTTGATCAGTGCAATTGAAGATACTTCCACCTAACACAAAAAAAGAACACAGGTCTGATCTTTGTATTCTGTTATTCCAAACATTCACTAAGTAGTCCTTCAAACATTATTTACACTTGGTGAGGGTGGATGTAATATTCACATGTGTTGAGGTTGGCTCAGCTAGTAATAGCTTTAACACTGCAGGTCCATGCACCCATATACTTATTTTGATCTTCTTCTCCCTAAGCCCAACTTTGTCTCCTGCTATACCTTTGTCTTTCCCATGTGCTTTTCAGCATCCTAACCTCAAATAATTAAGACCACAGGAATACTATTACAAAGCTCTTATGATGTTTTTTAATCATTATGTTATTGTGCATACCTTCCTCATAGCTCTGATTAGCTTTTGGTTGGTCAATTTCTTGTTGCTCCGTGTGATTAGAGGTAAATCCACCTGGAAAAAATGAGTTCAATATTTGAAATGTTTCGAGACCCACCTGCTATCCTACAGAAAAGTTGAATACAAGACTGCACTGTCTGCAACGCACTTTCAATTTACTTGTCATTTAGTTTATAACTTATTGATCTCTGTTTCAAAAAGCTCAAATGTATTATTTTGCCCAAAACATAAAGAAGTTCGGTTTTCATAGACAAATTTAGAGCTTACATTGTAAATAACATAACCTGTAAATAAAATAGATCAAACACCTGTGATGAGTTTTGAACTGGTTATGAAACAGACTAAAATGACCTGTGATGCTTCCTTATGAGTTACAAATCCATCAGGACCATCATCATAAAGACTGATTGTATCAATCACCATGGGTTGTCACAGGCGATGACTTACAGTCCGCTACAGAATCAACCTCTTCTTTAGATTTTCAAAAGCCAATACATACTTCTGACTTTTGAAAGTAAGCTAGAAGATTTTTTGCACACATGAACGGACAAGATCAGCAAAGAGATTGGGTACCTCTTGAAACATCATAATTGACCCTAACTAAACTTCCTCATGATTATTAGTTTAGTTTAATTTAGTCTTATAAACTGTGTGCAAAACAACATGCTAGCATATCTAAACAAACTCTGAAAATACAGATTACCAAATGTATGAAAAATATGTTTTTCCTTTTATTTTACACTATTTAATATCTACAGTTTTATGAAGCCTGGATCGTCCAATTGAGACACAAAATCTTTTGTTTCTCTGAGTCCTGGTCTCAAGATAGCAGCACATTAAGATTAATGTTAAAGAATTGGACATGTTAGATGATATATTACTCAAAAGCAACCTATAGGAAGATGGGATTGAAGTTAAAATGATCTATTCCTGAATGTTTCTATACAATGGAAATGACAAAACTCAACAGCGACATTTTGTTTCGAGTTCAAATTATCCTAGATTACACATAAAGTACAATTAACTTTTAATTCAGAGGAAACTTTTTCATTTATTTGTCATTATGTCCCGAAACAAAACTTTGAAGTACCAAAAATTTAATAACAGAAGAGATAATCTGGAAGTAACCAAATTAGCCCAACAGTAGACCTGTACCCCTGCATGCTTAAATAAAAACAATTTGTCAGCTTACCTTGAAAGAGGATTATCAGAAGGAAACCTGCAATCATCTTGACTGTAAAGGTTCTGTCTGGTCAAAAAGCATGTTCCTGTCCTCTGTGGTGTCCGTACTTTTAGAACTGTCTTCTACTGGGAGAAATCTCATTCGTCTTATAAATATCACACCCAAGAAAGGTTCCAGGAACTTCCACCCCCCTCAACAATTAATGGTTTGTGGGTAAATCCATTTGTTTAGAAAGCAAAACAACTTTACATCTCACTTCCACTATTGCAGCTGTTTAATGTCTAAGTGTAAGGGCCTTCCCCTCACAGTCACACCCTGGGATGTGGTTTTGAAGCGAAAGGCGGTGCTGATTCTGGACGTTTTGTTGCAAATATATCAAACAGTCTTGTCCAATACAAGTTTAGAGATGTGTTGATGCAGGCAAATTAAAATGTTCATAACCTAGGCAAGGTTCAAGTAAACAAGGCAGAGATGTAAATACATACAGTTGCAAACAGCAACACACACTCTCTACACACACTAACACATTTTCCTGTTACATTACAGTAATCTACTGGCAGCTACAGTTGCTAGCTTGAAACGGTTATTCTACATTTACCTACTGTAATCTACAAGTACACTTTATTACTGTAAAGATAGAACAGTACTGTGCTGTATGGAAAATAAACAGTATTATACTGTCAACTTTTTCGTTGCCATTACACTGTTATTTTAAAGCTCCTACAGTATTCTCCATAAACAATTTGTGACTGTAAAATAATGTTAAATACTGTAGAATGTAATCTTGATATCATCTAATGAAGTTTTGAAAACTGCTAGCATGAAAATTGCTAGCATGAAAATTTGCGACACAAGATGGTCTTACAAAATTAGGCATTTTTTTTAAAGCTGAGCATTTTCAGTATCCATAGAAAAGGGAGATTGGCCACTTCTTTGACACAACCTTCCCCTGTCTGGTCTTCTTTCCCCTCTCTGGATTAATACCAACGAAGTATCTTAAGTAATAATGTAATGTCTTTTATGTAATAAAAGAGCAAGTATACTATAAGATATTAGGTGTGATAAGAAAATATAATTTGCATTGAAAATGGACCCTATCACATTTATAAAAAAAAAAAAATGTTAGCTAGAATGTTTTTTTTCATGGTAATTACCACTGTTTCTCTTAACTATGAGAGAACGATTTCATTATGAGACACAAACATTCATGATTCAGCATTACAACAGATCTGTGTAAATAACAGCTGAAAATGGCTTCCATCTTGAATTTTTCTGAATCAGGGGTGATGGGGCGCATGCAAAAGTAGGTCCATAATGATGTGCTTCATACATTTAACAAATGTTATGTTTAACATCTTACATTTAGCCATCATGCATCAGAAAACAGTTAGGAGAGGCGGCCATTTTGAAAAATGGCTGCCATAGACGCCATATTGAAAATTAAAAATGTCATGCTTTGATCACAAAGTGCACGATTCCCTCATATTTTTTAGCTAAGCCACTCCACTATATCCGGCCCATGAGAGATCATATTTCTTTCATAACCCCCGTCCTCACCACTTAGAATACAATTCCCAGAGTTCACAGCACCTGTGTGTCAATCAAAACCCTCCTCTCTACTACTTACTGTACATAAAGGGTAGGCCGGCAGCAGGCTTGGATACCCCCTTAGACACTGGTGGTGATGATAGAAGAATGCAGGATGTGAGGAGGAGGAGCCCCAAATCATCCGACCAGATCAGGGAGAATGTGCAAAATAAATTCTGGCAAATTTACAGCCCAACTTCAGGGGAACTCTGGCCAATAATACACATCCTTGATCAATGGAAATGTGTCATTCATTTGAATAGCCTGTTAGAATAACCAATGGATTACTGTGTGAATTTATAGCTCTGTTCGCAAACACAACACAACACTCATTAGCTTCTAAGTTTATTCCCTCTTTTATTTTGTCATTGAACATTGATGAATAAAATGCAGCTACTGTGACTGACTAGCGAGTTAGCGGTTTGTTCATGAGTTTCAGCAGGTAGCCAGCCAGTCTTGTGAATCAAATATTTTGCATTGACTAACCAAAACATGTTGTGGTGCCACGGCTGTATTATTTTCTGCAAACACTGGTCAATGGAGCAAACATGGTGTGCTTAAAGCAAATAAAAACAAATAACTAA
This sequence comes from Symphodus melops, assembly GCF_947650265.1. Lineage (NCBI taxonomy): Eukaryota > Metazoa > Chordata > Actinopteri > Labriformes > Labridae > Symphodus > Symphodus melops. The sequence continues at coordinate 16,328,732 of NC_136711.1, read as the reverse complement.
GTTGTAAAATGGTAGCAGTAGGTATAGCTAGTCAATACAAAAGAAATGTTCAATAAACCGTTTATTATGAAGCTTTCACTATCTTTATCCACTGTACCATTTTGAAAAGATTATAAATAAAAAGAGACTGACCATTGTTACATAGAAGATAAAAAACACCCTGTTAAATCTTTCAGCAACTCTGGTCCAGTAACCAGGCTTCTCCTCTTTCTTCATGTTATGAAGGAGCAGAGAAAGTATTTTCTCGATCTCCCCAAGTTCTTCCGAAAGCTTCTGCAAGGCATGGAACTCATCCATCAGTCTGCCGCTGTTTCCCTGCAAAACAATTATTGAGCAAACATTAATGGATTGTAACATTGTCACCTTTTATTCATGATTAAAGCAATGATGGCACATCATAACGCTTACCTCTCTGGCCACAGATTGAAGTTCAGATTGAGTTCCACCAGTCGACACATCATAGATAGAAGCACATCGAGTCCGTTTATTCAACTCTGAAAATGCAGTTTTTACATTAAGATTAACAAGGATCTAGCAATTAGTGAAAGGTGACAGTTTCTATTCTAGAAGAAGAAGAAGAAGAAGAAGAAGAAGAAGAAGAAGAAGAAGAAGAAGAAGAAGAAGAAGAAGAAGAAGAAGAAGAAGAAGAAGAAGAAGAAGAAGAAGTAGAAGAAGAAGAAGAAGAAGAAGATTTTTAAAGCGACAGGAGCCGATATGGGCCCAGGAGTGTGACACCACTCGTAGTCTCACCTATGTGATGGTTGTAGAGGCTGGCAGTTCCATGTTTGTTACACTCCTCACTCTGGCTTTGGTCTTTCTCCGCTGTGTTTTCTTGGTACAAAGAGTCCTTGTTTATCAGATACATCACCAGAATTATTTCCAGGAGGCTCAGGAACATCAGACCAAAAATCCCAATACAGTAGACCGCTGGGAGAGGGAAGGTAACAACTTTAAATCAGACAGAAAATTACTCATTTAGTAGAAGTGAAATAAGTACTTATTAACTGTAGTCCATGAAAGGACACACTCTGATCTGCTTTACCTATAAGTGGAATCCGGTTTGACGAGGCTGGAAGAATTTCATTCAGGATGAGTTTTAACACTGTAACAGCAAGCAGCACAGTGACTTGATAACCGAGCTTTCCCCCCCACTGTCTGATATCATGAAGGAGGCCAAATCCAGACACAAGAAGAACAGCACGGGCAGCAAGAAATTGATGATGTAGAGAACAGAGCGCCTCTTCATGGTGATCTGTGAAATCATGATAAAAGTTGAGGTTCATTCCCTGAAATTAAAAAAAAAGGCTGTACTACTAATGCTGTGCAGCTATGGCTCCAGGGTGAAAACTATGGGTGGAACAATACTTTGTGAGATAAGATGGTACGATGAAGAATGGATTACAAGGCCGTTTGCTGACCGTTTATTAGTAGGGGATACAATTATCAAATTACTACTGATGTTGATTTTATTGGGACCTGAAATTGTTGGTTCTTTCTCTACTCGCAGACACAAGGCAATTACAGAGGAGAAAGTGTTTGTTTTATTTTTCAGTTACAAGTGTAATACATGTTCACAGAACTACTTCAGAAGGTTCAGATACAGATTGGTTATCATGAATACATAACACGCAGATAAAGATGAGAGAGAACATCACTGTAGGAGAGAACATTACATTAATGAACACATGATCAAGCCCATTCAAACAGAATCGATTTCTTACAGTAAGTAACCCCCAACACACAACCTCACAGTTATCTTCTTCAATGTTACACTTCAAGTTTAGAGTAGGATCCTTCATCCTCTACTGCATTCATTTCTTCTACTTGTTTTCCTGTGTTAGTACTCTGCCTCAAGGGATAGTATCATGAGTTTGGTATTATAGCTTTAGTAATATAACACAAAGATAATACAACATTTATGATAAATATTTACTTGAATACTTAGTAGATGCTTAATTTTTAGATATTTTCATATGTAGGTTTTTTTTACATGCATTCATATATTTTATATCAGGGATGCACCGATGGAACAGATATTCGGTACCTTAGCAAATCAGTTGTGTTGTATCAATTTAAAGCTGTAATCTAGTGCCCTTATTATGCTGATTCAGAGAAGAGGGTTTTAATTTGGCAGAGGAAGTCACTTGTAGGACAAACTCTGATCTTTCTTCATGGTCAAACACGATGGAAAATGTCACAATTAAAGGAGTCTTATACCAAACGATGCACCGAAAAAACAGTGGAATCAGCATTCAGCTAAATTTTGGTTTTAAACGTGGTTTTCACAATCAATGCATCCCTTTATTGTATATTGGGTGGTGTATTCATAATATCCAAAGATATACAGTATATTCACCTTTATTCAAGAATATGCTTTTTTACTAACATGCACACTTAAATGTTTTTAAATAGTTTTGCTCAACTTCATGTACAAGCTAAGCTTGGCCCTTGACTTGGCATCCCTTATATTTTTGTTTCTTATTTCTTTTAGCCCGCCTGTCTTGTAAACTAGGCACGCTTCATAATTACGTAAAGCCATGCATGCGTTGTATGAGGATGTCATGTGTAGGTAACAAGAGGTAACCATGCTCAGGCCCGGAGAAGAGTGAGTGCAGGCCAGCAGAGACATAGGATGGGATGTGGGGGAGCTGCTTAGGGGGCAGAGCACATGCTGCTGTAAAGAAACTGAGAAAGCTCTCCATTTACCACACATGACAAAACATGCATGTGGCGCAGTAATCTCTTGCTTTTCATTATCTTGTTTTTATAATCATAGGAAGCCTTAATGGTAACTAAAGCTCAAATAAACGCCGAGCACTATTCACCAAAAAGACTAATATGTTGATTTGACCTCCATTTCTTGTGTCATCCAGCTCTGAAACATAAATATTAAAAACAGACTGACAGTAGTGATGTAAAAAATGAAAAAAACTCTGTTGACTGTTTGGGCTATTCTAGTCCAGCGGCCTGGCTTTCCTTCTTCCTTCCTGCTGCTCAGGGCCAACAACTCTTGCAACATTTCCCTTTCAGAGGCATTGGACTCCTCAGTCAACTGGCTGCTGCTCGTCTGAAAACACATGAACAGTGTAAGGTTATGTGGCTATGCTACTACCTGGCCTTGTGTGTTTTGCCTGGTAGCTTTTCCTTCCTCTGGTGGTCTGTTATGGGTTGCTTGCAGGATTCTTTTAGACCCTGCCCACCAACCATGATGCTTGAATCTGTTTGTGATGCTAGTGTTTCCCAAACACAGACGATACCTGGACGGGCCACCCACGTAAATGTATTTACAAGCTGTTTTTATTTAATAGTTCATGTATTCTTAAAAAAGCTTTGTGGCCAAGATGGAGAGACTGTAGGAGTGCAGAACGACCTCACGGCTGCTGTTGTACTGAACTCTGAATGACGGAGTGTCGAGTAGAACTTTGAAAACGTGAGGCCTACTCCTGGTGGTTGTGTCTGTGCGTCTGTGTGGATAAATAGAGCAGATTAAAGTTGTTTGTTGCCAAACCTAAATTACCTTAGGGGGAAAACTACATTTAATATGAATACAAGCCTAATAATAAATATTACTGCAACAGTATCTCGTCACTCTGTGGAAAATAGAGCTGGAACAATGCGTCAACGACAGAAATTCATCGACATGAATAATTTGCGTTGATGCATCGTCCCACACTTCAGACCAGTGGTGGCAACAATCCGGGAGCTCTGTGTCAGGATGGCAGCAAAACATATTGTGTGAATAATTGCATTGATCAAGTCATGTGAAATAATCAATAACTGAAAATTTAATGATCAGATTAATCGAAAAATTAGTAGATGAATCAAAAAAATAATCACTAGATTAATCGATTAAAAAATTATCGCTTGGAACAGCTCGAATGAAAAAAACACTAAATGATTAAACAAAATCTCTTGTTCTTCTGAGAATTCTACATCAACATTTTAAACATCAGTGGATTTAGTCAATCATTCATACAGATACTTTAGTGTTTAATTTAAACAGGTGAAATGTTTTTCTCACCTCTTTAGCCCCTACAAGGATTTCAGAAGGCTTTTCCCCAGAAGATGCTGCACAGACAGACACCAAGTTTGTGCATGTCTTCATGTCTGAAAAGATTCAAACAGAGCTTATTTGACAAGTAACACATCACTCATTAAACCTTTAACTGTTGAATACAATAGAAACATCTGTATTAAAATCTAAGTTTTTTACTCTCGTACATCTCAGTTAATCTCACCTTTAAAAAACGTTTGGAATTTATTTTTCCCTCGTTTGTCCTTACAGTCCTCATCCAAGCTTTGATCTTTATCCGTCCAATCATTCTGGGAGTCTTTCTCCATGAGGTACATCACCAGAATGGTCTCCAGGAGACTCAGCATCATCAAACCAAATGTTACAATACAGTATATTGCTGAAGAGAAAAATAAATGCACTGTTCATTAGGTTTACTTTAAAAAGGAAAAGACTCTTTTTTTTTTTTTTTACCTATAAGTGGAATCCTGTTTGAAGAAGACGGCAGAATTTCGTTCAGAATTAGCTGCATCACTGTGACAGCAAGCAGCACAGTGACTTTGAAGCTGAGCTTCTCGCCCCCACGCTCTGAGATCATGAAGGAGGCCAAGTCCAGACACAAGAACAGAAGAACAGGCAGGATGAAATTGACAATGTAAAGGACGGAACGCCTCTTCATGGTGATCTGTAAAAGGACATTTAGATTCAGGTTGCATCAACAGTATTTGACAATATTTGTGGTATTTGCGGTGAAATCAATGAGTAATCATGTCTAACAATCATGGTCGGAATAACAGTCCAAATAATCCTGATAGTGGCCACTGGTACTAGAGATTTGTAATGCAACAATTTACACAAGATTATTGTATTCAAATGAAAAAGAAGTATCGGTTGTGATCCATATTCATTGATAGGAGCTGAATTCTTTCGGGAAAATAAAGACGGTGAAAGAAACTAGAGCTACATGTACACACATACAGTTACATGAAAATAAGGCCTCATGCAAGATTATAACAAAAAGTCAAATCTGCTAATATCATTGCAAAGATGTACGGTAGATTTGCTTTAAAATGTGATAAGAGAAAATATGAAAAACTAAAAATATAAAAACTTAAGTTGCCTAAATAATCCTTTCTACTTGAACACTACTAAAAAGGTCGCAGTAAAGCTTTATTTTTGGTACCGTTTTTTTAAGAGAAGCACAGGAAACTGTAAATTAAATAGATATAAACTGTCTTTCATAACTACCTCCATTAAATTATTAAACAGTGCTAGATAGTGTGTGTGTGTGTGTGTGTGTAGGTGTGTCCGTGTGCGTGTTTGTGCGCATGTGTGTGTGTGTGTGTGAATGTGAATGAGAGACTTCTATAGGGACTGTGCAATACAATGGTATAGGGAAGTGCAATATAATAACAGGAGTGCAATAAAAATCAGTGCAATAAATTAATGATGTTATATGGGTAAATGTGCAATAGAAAGAGTGTTTGCAAAAGTGCAAATGAAGAGTGTGTGTGTTCCTTGCTGTTAAGAAGTTTATGTTACATGTCTACAGATGTTTGTGTTATGCTATGTTCTCTGTGTGAGCTATATGTGACTTTCTCTTGTGTCTAAAACAAATTTCTCCTAAGGGGGACAATAAAGTATCTAACTAACCAACTAACTTGAGACAGAAACCCTTTTCACACAGACGAAAATCTCCTGATAAAATCAGGAGATTACCCAGAGGAGCTGGGTCACGTCACGTCTTAACCCCCCCCCACCCCGCCCCCACCCCGCCCCGCTCCCATCTGACTGGGATAGTCTCCAGCTGTAAGGAGCAAATGTGTATAGCCAGGTTAGGAGAGTCTCCAGAGCACTCCTCCTGTAATTATCTAGATATTATACGGAGAGCGTATGTGAAAACATCTATATTGAGCTGAAAAGGAAAGGAAAGCACCAAGTCCTGTTATCTGTAAATGAAATACTCACAGTGTAAACCATCATGCTTTGTTTGATACCAAAATTCCATTCAGTTTTGTCGGTTGAAGTGATGTTGATGAACTCCCAATCCGACTGTGTTCTCATAATTTTTTTGGAAGATTCTGTTGTCCAGTGAGAGTTCACTAACTCTTTAAGTTGAATTTGCTGAACTGAGTTGGGGTAGAAGAAAAGGACAGTTACGAGGTTTGCTTTAACATTTGACCTATATTGGATGTTTGACCAACAAGAGAGTGATGAAAGAATTAGGGATGCAACATCTCTGCCCTCAGTTCAATCTGTATATTGGTTTGTATTCATGAAGGCTGTGGGGAGTGGGGTTTTTCTTTTGATATCTCGTTCTTTGTAAGTTCAATCATTTATTACAAATGGATATGATTTGTTTAACTTTTAAGGAAAACAACTTTTCCTTTTTTTTTTACAATTTCCTGGTGTATGGTATAAAGTGTCAGTGCAAAGAAGGCAGAGTTATAGTGCCATGTAGGTCTGCTGGACAAATAGGACGACATTTCTGTACATATATACCGTAAATATAAATATATTTATATATTTATGTACTTAAACTTTTTGTCAATTGGTCCTTTTTCTTTTCCCTGTTCACTCTCACCCCGTCTGCATCATGCAGGTAAAGCTGTCTGCATGATGCAACAACCAGCAGCTTCACATTATTAACATTACATCTTGGTGCATTCTGTTTCCTGTAAACTTAAACCAACTCTGTAAATGTTTCTCATTAAGTAGGTTACACGTGTTCAGACAGTCCTTTTCATTACACTCAAGATATGTGTACACAAAACTAAAACACCACCATTCATAAGCACATAATGAACTGTGGATGCTGTTCTGTTCAATATTATATTGAGAATAGTTGCATGCTTAGAAAGCATCACACTTAACAACTGGTAAAACCTGTCAACATATGTTTCTCTTTTACTTTTACACTTTTTTTTGCCTCAACCTCAAACATTTGTCTCTTTGCTTTCTACACATACTGTTTAACTCAGTCAAAACTTATAAACACAAACATTATACAATACTAGAAATTAAATTGGTACTCTATTACCGTTGTGCATGATAGACTTGAAGGTGAGGGTGCAGCTTTGAACGTCAAAGGGGAATTTATAGACATCCATCTTGCAGGTGGTGATCAGCACCATGTCATTCCTAAGAAAGACCCTCCCAGAACTACGAACTTCGAGATAAGGACTCAGAGTGGCCTTGTCCTTTTCTGTCCTGAATTAGAACACACACACACACACACACACACACACACACACACACACACACACACATTCAGGCTTTCAACTTCATTTTACATTATGTATTACAGTCTATACTGCCAATGTTGTAGTTAAGTCACCAAAAATAATCTTTCTGGCTTATTATAATTATTATATTATATAATTATTTTTATTATTTTTATTCTAATTATATTATAATATTAGTGCTGGCAAGAAAATTGTTTTTCCAAACACTCAAAAACTCTGGACGCAGCTTGGACAAGCTTGTTAATGACGGTTTCTCACTAACAAAATGATTGAGGTTAGTCCATGCATCCTCTGCTTGGTCATTTATTTAATGCAGTGGCTTTCAAATAACAACATGATAGTTTTATAAGTAAATTAATCTAAATAAATAAAGGTGTCTGTATGTCTCATGTTTAATGGTAAAGACAGAGCTGGGCACACTAAAGTCAATCCTTTAAAAGTCAATAATGGGAGTTTTTTTTTATTATTGATTCTAACATGGATATTATTTCAAACCATCATTATCAAAACATTTAACTTCAGGTAAATTTGGTTTGACATAGAAGCCCAAAAATAATCATAATAAAATTGACAGTCCCTCCCTCGGTTGTAAGCAATGCATATTCTGCTCAATTCCCAGTTATATTTCCCACCTCCAGCTTGTTGATAGGGCAGGAGGCGCCTTTACATTCTCATAATGGAGATGACATTAAACTGTGGGACATCGACTTGTATGCTTGAAATATCCAGGCACTTTTCTTGTGTTGACTTTATTTGAAGCAGTTTTCTGTATTCAATTGTTTCATATTGCAGTTTTTATTGTCGTGTGTCGAGTTCTTAAAGGCAACCTGACATTTCTTACCAGTAACATAAACAGTGACTTTTTTAGCTGTTACTCTTCTGATTGTATCCTGATATATTTGTGAGTGTGAAAGTATGCATATATATATGTTGACTTACTGCTCTTCAATAGTTACATCTGGCAGCCAAAAGAGTTTAGTAGAAAGAACCATTCTGTGTATAGAACAGAACTTCCTTCGATCCCATTCAATGAAATCATCCATCCAAATCTTAAGAGAGAAAGAAAAAAAAGAAATTATTAAAATTGAATCCCCCAAATAGGTAAAAGTGGAAATTCATTCAATCAAACTTTTCTTCAACTCACCATATCAACCCAGACGTAGGAAACAAATGTCTGTTCCTTTTCTTTCTGTAAAAGAATAAACAAGTATGAAAATCTTTCATAGTTTGTGTTTAAGTCAAAACATGTTGGAAAAGTAGAACAAGAGTTTATTTGAAGACTTTAGGCAAGGCAAGTTTATTTATATAGCACTGTTCAGACACAAGGCAATTCACAGTGCTTTACAGACATAAAAACATAAAAACAGAGCTCAAGGAAAGAATGCAACATAAATGTAAGAATAAAAAAACCAAGATAAAATAAACAGGGCAAAAGAGAGATCATACATCATTAAAAGACAGAGAAGAATGTAAAAATACTCGATAAAGGAACAACTGTTAAAACTATTAAAACAGGAAGAATGTGTTGCACTAAGGCAGACAGTATATATCTAATTGAAAGCCTGAGTGAACAAAGTTTTAAGGCCTGATTTAATAAGGGTTAAATACAGGGTTAAAATACAGATAAGTCATGGGTTAAAATACAGATAAAAATACAGATAAATACAGATACGTAAGTACAGATTACATTCATGTTTATTCAAGTTGCAGTGTGCAGCAAAAGAGAGTAAATGTTGTTTTTTTCGATTGTTTAAAAAGTGTTTCTGTTACATAGAGTTTGGCAACCAATTACAATTAAATCAATATTTGTAAGAGAGGAAGGATCAGCAATCAAAACAACCCTTAGTCAAATCATTCAGAGCTGCCCTCGGCCACATGTTATGTTCTCTGTGGGCCTAGATTCACAATTATTTCTCTGAGATATTAACTTGAATTTATCTCTAAATCAATAAAGTATCTATCTATCTATCTATCTATCTATCTATCTATCTATCTATCTATCTATCTATCTATCTATCTATCTATCTATCTATCTGTCTGTCTGTCTGTCTGTCTGTCTGTCTGTCTGTCTGTCTGTCTGTCTGTCTGTCTGTCTGTCTGTAACTTAAACTGACGTATGAACCACCTGCTAACTCTGATGTCTTAACACATCAGGAATGCCAAATAGGATTGGGAATCTTTGGGTGTCTCACGACTTGATTTTGATTCTTGAGTTGACCGTTTAATTCAGAATCGATTTTACATTCAAAACAATTCTGAATTCTTTGATCCATAGATTCAAAATCTATATATGAATTAGTAAGGATCTACTCAAGTCATCTTACGTATATTTATTTATTTTATTTAATTTTTTGAAAAATAAAATCTATTTTTGGAAATTAGTTAGAGAAGCGAGCTAATACTGTATAGAAAAAAGCCAGGCAGTTTTGTCCCTAAATGGCTCTGTGGTGGCCTAACTTTTTCAAAGCACAATGGTATTTTTTATGACCTGTTTGATAACAAATTTAACTAATTTAAGGATCCAATAAAAAAGAGAATGTAAATTTAAATGATCAACTACTTACCACATCTAGAATGGCATAGAGGGCAATATCCAGTCTTATTTCTGTGGGTGCTGATGCATTCTTAGCAGGCCGAATCATGGTGTTTCGATCTTTTTTTGACAACTGCAGGTGCTCAAATAAATGCTGATAGGTTCTGTTACATGCAGGATCTAAAAGGACAACTTGAAAATTTTGCATATAAGACAACGTTAGAGTCATTGCATTTTGATTTGAGAACATTTTTTAAAAGTTTACTGAAGAAGTATAATTTCCACTTCTATTGACAGGTTTTATAATTTAAGCTATTCTAACAAATATTCAGAAATATAATTATTGTGCACTGTTGGACTGTGCATACCTTGAACAGAGTTGTGATTGTTGTTCAGTGTAATGTTAGTTGGCTCTGTGTTATTGAAGATCATTCCACCTAACAAAAAAAGAGAACACAGGTCTGATCTTTGCATTCAATTTATTCCAAACATTCAGTTATCAGCGTTCAACTTAAGTCGACCAAATATTCTCAGAAATGTAGCTGCTGATAAGCTACATGTGTATATCTTCGACTTAGTTTTAGTGGGTTTGCAATTAATGCTATGCTAACAAATATTCAGAAATATCATTGTTGTGCACTGTTATATTGTACATACCTTCATCAGAGCTGTGATTGTTGTTCTGTGTAATGTTAGTTTGATCTGTGCAATTGAAGATACTTCCACCTAACACAAAAAAAGAACACAGGTCTGATCTTTGTATTCTATGTTATTCCAAACATTCACTTAGTAATCCTTCAAACATTATTTACACTTGGTGAGGGTGGATGTAATATTCACATTTGTTGAGGTTGGCTCAGCTAGTATTAGCTTTAACACTGCAGGTCCATGCACCCATATACATATTTTGATCTTCTTCTCCCTAAGCCCAACTTTGTCTCCTGCTATACCTTTGTCTTTCCCATGTGCTTTTCAGCATCCTAACCTCAAATAATTAAGACCACAGGAATACTATTACAAAGCTCTTATGATGTTTTTTTTTATCATTATGTTATTGTGCATACCTTCCTCATAGCTCTGATTAGCTTTTGGTTGGTCAATTTCTAGTTGCTCCGTGTGATTAGAGGTAAATCCACCTGGGAAAAATGAGACATTTACTGAGTTCAATATTTTAAATGTTTCGAGACCCCCATCATCTTTCTATTCTATGTTATTCCAAACATTCACTTAGTAATCCTTCAAACATTATTTACACTTGGTGAGGGTGGATGTAATATTCACATTTGTTGAGGTTGGCTCAGCTAGTAATAGCTTTAACACTGCAGGTCCATGCACCCATATACTTATTTTGATCTTCTTCTCCCTAAGCCCAACTTTGTCTCCTGCTATACCTTTGTCTTTCCCATGTGCTTTTCAGCATCCTAACCTCGAATAATTAAGACCACAGGAATACTATTACAAAGCTCTTATGATGTTTTTTAATCATTATGTTATTGTGCATACCTTCCTCATAGCTCTGATTAGCTTTTGGTTGGTCAATTTCTTGTTGCTCCGTGTGATTAGAGGTAAATCCACCTGGAAAAAATGAGTTCAATATTTTAAATGTTTCGAGACCCACATCACCTGCTATCCTACAGAAAAGTTGAATACAAGACTGCACTGTCTGCAACGCACTTTTAATTTACTTGTCATTTAGTTTATAACTTATTGATCTCTGTTTCAAAAAGCTCAAATGTATTATTTTGCCCAAAACATAAAGAAGTTCGGTTTTCACAGACAAATTTAGATATTTAAATGTAGGACCTAAAACCAGAGAACTGTACATTGTAAATAACGTAACCTGTAATTAAAATAGATCAAGCACCTGTGATCTGGTTATGAAACAGACTAAAATGACCTGTGATGCTTCCTTATGAGTTACAAATCCATCAGGACCATCATCATAAAGACTGATTGTATCAATCACCATGGGTTGTCACAGGCGATGACTTACAGTCCGCTACAGAATCAACCTCTTCTTTAGATTTTCAAAAACCAATACATAATTCTGACTTTTGAAAGTAAGCTAGAAGATTTTTTAAATTTATTTTTCATCAGAAAGCACTACGCACACATGAACGGACAAGATCAGCAAAGAGATTAGGTAACATCAGAATTGACACTAACTAAACTAATTAAAGTTTAGTGTTATAAACTGTGTGCAAAAAGACACGCTAGCATATCTAGACAAACTCTGAAAATACAGATTACCAAATGTATGAAAAATATGTTTTTCCTTTTATTTTACACTATTTAATATCTACAGTTTTATGATCGTCCAATTGAGACACAAAATCTTTTATTTCTCTGAGTCCTGGTCTCAAGATAGCAGCACATTAAGATTAATGTTAAAGAATTGGACATGTTAGATGATATATTACTCAAAAGCAACCTATAGGAAGATGGGATTGAAGTTAAAATGATCTATTCCTGAATGTTTCTATACAATGGAAATGATAAAACTCAACAGCAACATTTCATTTCGAGTTCAAATTATCCTAGATTACACATAAAGTACAATTAACTTTTAATTCAGAGGAAACTTTCTCATTTATTTGTCATTATGTCCCGAAACAAAACTTTGAAGTACCAAAAATGTAAAAACAGAAGAGATAATCTGGAAGTAACCAAATTAGCCCAACAGTAGACCTGTACCCCTGCATGCTTAAATAAAAACAATTTGTCAGTTTACCTTGAAGGAGGATTATCAGAAGGAAACCTGCAATCATCTTGACTGTAAAGGTTCTGTCTGGTCAAAAAGCATGTTCCTGTCCTCTGTGGTGTCCGTACTTTTAGAACTGTCTTCTACTGGGAGAAATCTCATTCGTCTTATAAATATCACACACAAGAAAGGTTCCAGGAACTTCCACCCCCCTCAACAATTAATGGCTTGTGGGTAAATCCATTTGTTTATACAGCAAAACAACTTTACATCTCACTTCCACTATTGCAGCTGTTTAATGTCTAAGTGTAAGGGTCTTCCCCTCACAGTCACACCCTGGGATGTGGTTTTGAAGTGAAAGGCGGTGCTGATTCTGGACGTTTTGTTGCAAATATATCAAACAATCTTGTCCAATACAAGTTTAGAGATGTATTGATGCAGGCAAATTAAAATGTTCATAACCTAGGCAAGGTTCAAGTAAACAAGGCAGAGATGTAAACACATACATTTGCAAACAGCAACACACACTCTCTACACACACTAACACATTTTCCTGTTAAATTACAGTAATCTACTGGCAGCTACAGTTGCTAGCTTGAAACGGTTATTCTACAGTTACCTACTGTAATCTACAACTACACTTTATTACTGTAAAGATAGAACAGTACTGTGCTGTATGGAAAATAAACAGTATTATACTGTCAACTTTTTCGTTGCCATTACACTGTTATTTTAAAGTAATTTAAGTTAATTTAAGCAATTTAAGTTACATTTAGCCATCATACATCAGAAAACAGTTAGGAGAGGCGGCCATTTTGAAAAATGGCTGCCATAGCCGCCATATTGAAAATTAAAAATGGCTCCATATCCAATTATTTTCAGAATGTCTTTGGCTATAAACCAAATTTCATGCTTCTATCACAAAGTGCACGATTCCCTCATATTTTTTAGCTAAGCCACTCCACTATATCCGGCCCATGAGAGATCATATTTCTTTCATAACCCACTTCCTCACCACTTAGAATACAATTCCCAGAGTTCACAGCAACTGTGTGCCAATCAAAACCCTCCTCTCTACTACTTACTGTACATAAAGGGTAGGCCGGCAGCAGGCTTGGATACCCCCTTAGACACTGGTGGTGGTGATAGAAGAATGCAGGATGTGAGGAGGAGGAGCCCCAAATCCTCCGACCAGATCAGGGAGAATGTGCAAAATAAATTCAGGCAAATTTACAGCCCAACTTCAGGGGAACTCTGGCCAATAATACACATCCTTGATCAATGGAAATGTGTCATTCATTTGAATAAAAGTCCCTGTCAGAATAACCAATGGATTACTGTGTGAATTTATAGCTCTGTTCGCAAACACAACACAACACAACACTTATTAACTTCTAAGTTTATTCCCTCTTTTATTTTGTCATTGAACATTGATGAATAAAATGCAGCTACTGTGACTGACTAGCGAGTTAGCGGTTTGTTCATGAGTTTCAGCAGGTAGCCAGCCAGTCTTGTGAACCAAATATTTTGCATTGACTAACCAAAAAATGTTGTGGTGCCACGGCTGTATTATTTTCTGCAAACACTGGTCAATGGAGCAAACATGGTGTGCTTAAAGCAAATAAAAACAAATAACTAAGTTGTAAAATGGTAGCAGTAGGTATACCTAGTCAATACAAAAGAAATGTTCAATAAACCGTTTATTATGAAGCTTTCACTATCTTTATCCACTGTACCATTTTGAAAAGATTATAAATAAAAAGAGACTGACCATTGTTACATAGAAGATAAAAAACACCCTGTTAAATCTTTCAGCAACTCTGGTCCAGTAACCAGGCTTCTCCTCTTTCTTCATGTTATGAAGGAGCAGAGAAAGTGTTTTCTCGATCTCCCCAAGTTCTTCCGAAAGCTTCTGCAAGGCCTGGAACTCGTCCATCAGTCTGCCGCTGTTTCCCTGCAAAACAATTATTGAGTAAACATTAATGGATTGTAACATTGTTACCTTTTATTCATGATTAAAGCAATGATGGCACATCATAACGCTTACCTCTCTGGCCACAGATTGAAGTTCAGATTGAGTTCCACCAGTCGACACATCATAGATAGAAGCACATCGAGTCCGTTTATTCAACTCTGAAAATGCAGTTTTTACATTAAGATTAACAAGGATCTAGCAATTAGTGAAAGGTGACAGTTTCTATTCTAGAAGAAGCAGAAGAAGAAGAAGAAGAAGAAGAAGAAGAAGAAGAAGAAGAAGAAGAAGAAGAAGAAGGTTTTTAAAGCGACAGGAGCCGATATGGGCCCAGGAGTGTGACACCACTCGTAGTCTCACCTATGTGATGGTTGTAGAGGCTGGCAGTTCCATGTTTGTTACACTCCTCACTCTGGCTTTGGTCTTTCTCCGCTGTGTTTTCTTGGTACAAAGAGTCCTTGTTTATCAGATACATCACCAGAATTGTTTCCAGGAGGCTCAGGAACATCAGACCAAAAATCCCAATACAGTAGACCGCTGGGAGAGGGAAGGTAACAACTTTAAATCAGACAGAAAATTACTCATTTAGTAGAAGTGAAATAAGTACTTATTAACTGTAGTCCATGAAAGGACACACTCTGATCTGCTTTACCTATAAGTGGAATCCGGTTTGACGAGGCTGGAAGAATTTCATTCAGGATGAGTTGTAACACTGTAACAGCAAGCAGCACAGTGACTTGATAACCGAGCTTTTCCCCCCCACTGTCTGATATCATGAAGGAGGCCAAATCCAGACACAAGAAGAACAGCACGGGCAGCAAGAAATTGATGATGTAGAGAACAGAGCGCCTCTTCATGGTGATCTGTGAAATCATGATAAAAGTTTAGGTTCATTCCCTGAAATTAAAAAAAAAAAGGCTGCACTACTAATGCTTTGCAGTTATGGCTCCAGGGTGAAAACTATGGGTGGAACAATACTTTGTGAGACAAGATGGTACGATGAAGAATGGATTACAAGACCGTTTGCTGAACAGACTTCTGACTTGCTCAATGTCATGTCTCTTTTACACCTGTAGCTGAATAAAGGTGTACCAAAAAGGTTGTTTTAGGTGAATATTTTGTAGTTTAGTTCAGAGTATTTTCCTTGTCATCTGTCTGGAACCGACATCAGCTATCAATAAACTTGTGTATGATCACTCTCTCTTTTTACTCCTCGTGTAGGTTATGTGTTGAGAGTAAGCCTCTCTCGGGTAACAGCGAGAGAAAGAGAGACATGTATTTCCCTCTTGTCAATGTCATGATTGAGGTGATATCTCTCATATTGAATATGGACCATCACATGTTGCTGTATTCACGTTTTAGTGCCAGCTACGCTGACCGCTCATCTGTTGTAAGATCGGATATAAGCACGTTATTTTTCTCTGTGAAAGGATTTAGTTAAAATTAAAAAAATTGGTGCTAATTTTCCTTTAGGCTGCAGATTTGTATATTCAAAAGAGAGTTTTATTATTTTATATTGACTGTTTTGTCGCTTCCTCAGAAAGCGACAAAATATTTCAGATGTCATCCCAACATTTCACAATAGAGGAATTCACAAGAATCCACATTCCCTAAATGATAGTTACATCTCACTGTGCACACATGTACTGTGTCATACATACAGTGTAAACAATGTTGTCTTGGCTGACCCAGTCAGTGGCGTTGATGGTGGTTACGACCATGTTGAGAAACAGCCATTCGTACTGGGTCCTCATCACCTCACGAGACCACTCTGTGGCCTCGGAAGAGTTGTCGCTTGCATGGAGGCGAATGTCCTTAGCTTGGTTGTTTAAGGTGAGATAAAAAAAAAGAAATGGCTGATAAGTGGTTACATATGACAGTGTGAGACAGTGAATTTAGTTTTTATCCTGTGTTGTTTAACTTTTTTTTGCAGTAGTTAATTTTGCATACTGAATCATCTTGGTATCATGTTGAACTACAGGAATATGTTGCAGGAATTAGATAAAAATAGAGTAGAATCTTAAATATTACTGAGATCACTTTTGCTGTAATTTGTTATGATTAAGTCCCCCAGTTCAGTAGCAGACCTACAAAAGCCACGTTACACCAGTGTCATCATACAAATACAGAAAGAAAATAACATCTACTAATGTTTAGGATAGACATTTTTTTTTACACTCAGTAAGTGTAATACATTTCAGCTGAGAAGCAGCATACACACACTATTATCATAGTGTTATTATTCAGAAAATGATCACCTAAGTTAAAGTCACAAATAACATTGTGAGCCATACTGTATATTATTTCTAGAGGGCAAGTTTCTGACCCCTAATTCACAAACAAATGTGCTTCATATATAAATAAAGGAGGTGGGGGGTGGGCGTGATAATTCTGCACACCACACTATTGAGCCACCTTACATCACCACACAGCGACAGCACAACCAACACCCATCATTGGCCCCCTCTTACTGGAATATAAATGGCACGTGTGTCCAGAAAACCTCTCACCGGTGTGTATGACAGACTTGAAGGTGAGATTGCAGCTCTGTATATCGAAGGGGAATTGGTAAATGTGCATCCTGCAGGTGCTGACCAGCACCATGTCGTTGTGGATTTCAACATCACCTTTATCATTGATGGTGAGAAAAGGAGTCGGAGCAGCTTTGTCCTTCTCTGTCCTGTAGAGACACATGTGGAGGAAACCAATCCAGATTCCTCAGATAATAATAATAATAATAATAATAATAATAATAATAATAATAATAATAATAATAATATATTTATTATTAAATATAATAATATTTATAGAGCGCTTTTCAAAAACTCAAAGACACTTTACATGTTAAAAACAAAATACATTTACAGGATAAACTCAAACAAGGAAAACAGACAAACAGTTAAAAGAGCAAAAATACATACATAGTGAAGTTTATCTAAGTGATGTGTGATACAGAGATTAGTGAGGTGACAGGTTGAAGGCAGTGTGGAACAGGTGTGTTTTTAATTTGGTCTTGAAGGTGGTAGGGTCGACGGTGTCACAAATGTGTTGTGGGAGTGAGTTCCAAAGGGAGGGGGCGGAAACAGAGAAGGCTCTGTCCCCCCAGGTGCGGTGCCTGGTCCTAGGGACGGTCAGGAGGTTTGCATTGGTGGAACGTTGTCAAATGTTAAGGATGCAATGAAATCAACCCTAAAGGGTTAAATGTACAAACTCCATGTTCCATAAACATTATTTTACATCACCTTCTGTTTAAAACATTCAGTCAGTATGCTGAATTAAAATCTAAATGATTTGGCTTTTGTGCCATCTGTAAATGTCCCCGCGCTCTGCCACTCATTAGCTATTAGTGAGAGAGTGACAACAGCTAAAAGGTCAATGAGCTCTTTAATGAAGATAAATGAGGGGACACTAGCGGTGATTATTAGTTTTTGCATTCAAAACGTCTGACTGTGTGCGTTTGTGTGTGCGAGTGCATGCAAACACTTTGACTCTTACATTTCTTCTATAGTGAGATCTGGCTTCCACATAATTTCAGCAGGAAGAGAAACATTATCGATTCCACAAAACTGATTTGGGTCCCAGGAAATGTATTCATTATGCCACCTCTACAGAGAAAAACGGATGATTGCATTACAGAGGGAAAAAATGGAAATACATTACTTATTCAGGGAAACACCTTTAAGAAGCCCTGAAATGAAAATTAAATGTTTCAATAACATGGGAGACTAAATTTAAATTCATGTGTGGAGTTTGAGTTTTCATCGTCATCTGACAGAACTCACCATGACAGTCCAGACATATGGAATGAATTTCTGATCTTTCTCAACCTGTTATCAAAGAAAAAGGTTTTTTTAAATCTGTCCAGGAAGAAAAAAACAAACACGCTTGTAATTTCTCAACATGACACACTATGAGTAAGGATTTGGATGACAAATGTTAAATCTACACAAGACACTTATCAACTAGCAGACACCTAAACATAGAAAAAGCACAATGTTCAGCATGATCTGCAGCACCATAATTAAACTACGCACCTCGGGGGGAAATTTTGGTTGTGGAGTATCACACTCAACCAACAGACTGGAGGTGACGGGACCATTCCTCTGATCATCCAATCAGTGGACAGCAACATCAATATTTGTAGTATGCACCAGCGGCGCTGATATGCACATTTGTTTCATTTATAATTTCGTTATGAGTTATGGACAGTTTTAGAAGATCCACTTGGGAACTTTTTTCTGTGTAAACTGAAAGGTATATCCAAATAGGGGATCAAAAACAGCTCACTTGTGAAGCGCTGTTGCAGCGGCTGTTGGTTTGGGTCTGACCTCGGCCCTTTGCTACGTGTTATCCCCTAATCTCTCGTCCCAACATTTCCTCTCTCTCTCTCTCTCTCTCTGCAGCTGTCCTATCCAATACAGGCAAAAAAATAATTCAATTTACTTATTTAAAAATAAATATGTAAAATACCCAACTTGAAGCGCAGCTGGACTCCCTCTTCCTGGTTTTCTACTCTATCCACTCTCCTCTCGAGATAACAGCCTCGAAAGGAATCTTTAAAAACATACCTCCCTTCTCCTATTGAATAATAATAACCAAATTGGAATTTTACAAATAAGCACTTACCACGTCTAGAATGGCATAGAGAAGCACTTCCAGAGATACGTGAGTGGGGTGTTTGTAGTTTTTAACAGGCCGAGTCATGGAGAACAGCTCATTGTCTTTGGTCAGCTTCAGGTGGTTTAAAACATCCTGATAACTACAGTTCTTCTCAGGAAACACCCCATCTACAAAGAAAACATCAACACACATTCTCTATGACAGGAGTTGGTCTTATTAAGAACATAGAAATGTGTTTGTTCACAGCTTTCTTTCTCTGGCAGGTATTGTTTTGTTTCCCAGAAGTGCTCTGAAAGGCTTGTTATTCAGAAGAAAGGAGAAACATTACAGCTTCTGTGGTTGTTATTCACTTGCTGTTGATTTTTTTTTTCTCCACAAAGAGCATTTCCATTAAAAGTGATTGTGGTCCTAAATGCCAAATGTTTAAATTGCATTTCTCATAAGCATTAGTGAACGATATTAGGCTTCAGTGCTGTCTCTTGATCTTATAATCAGCAATGTGAACATTTTTAAAAGATGTAGTTCTCTTTTTTCCAACTTAAACACAAATAAACTTAAAAGAGCATAGCAGTGAGTGCTACACTGGATCAAACAATCTAAAACTTGATTTGTTTGTCATCATAAATTCGTTTGATAAAAAGAGACAGGTCATGAGTTGAAGTCAAATTACAGAAGGTTTCTTATAGTTCTGATTAAAATGTTCAAACTTACCTGTGAGGAAGAACAGAAAGAGGAAAATGGTTAGCATCATAATTGCAACAACTGTAAGAAAGTAGAGTCAGCGTCACTCTATATCCCCTCAGTGCTGACTGTCACCAAGTCTGTGTCTTACTGGAAGAGGGCCGGGCGAGCTGAATCACACAGTATCTGTGTTTTTTTTAGATAATGTAATTAGTGTAAGTCATTCGAGGACAGCGGTCTCTCGCACAGATGTAATCACAGCAGCTCTCAGTGGTCTTTAAGTAGAAGAATAAGAATCACAAAGGCCCCTTGTGGTGACACAAATGGGCTGTAATGACTTTTTGGTGGTCTTTGTGAGTGCAGTAAAAGCAGCCACTGAACACTGTCATGACTCTGAGTGTCATGATGCTGGAATCAAAGTGAGAGGCTGTCCAAAGAGGTGTTCAGGTTTTAAATCAGCACAAAGTACATAAAGAAATACATAGAGACAAATTAATAGAAAGTGCACGATGTAAACAAAACAATGATCAGAATAGAGACAGCAATACAAATCAATAGACAAAAAACCCTCTTATCTACATTTCTTAAAGTATCCTGGAACTTCTTCAATAGTATTATTATTGTACAAGAAATACATTTGGAAATAGTTTCACTGTGTGAAGCTGTGAAAAAGTAAAGTTGTTTCTTTTTGACGGTGCAGTGATTTGAAGAAGGGTATTAAAGGCAGTGATGACAAGTATTGATGTTTGTCATGTTAACCTTTTTGTGGGAATATAAATCACTGCAGCGTTACCGTCCTCAGTGGGTATTGAGTTCATTGATCTGACTGAAAGTCGAGCACACCACCTTGTGGCTTCACAGAGACATTATACAGGTCGAGGTTTTTAAGATAAGAAACCTGTATTCATGGCCTCTACTTTGTATTTTACATATGATGCGATGCTCATTGCATGTGTCTCTGTAAAATAAACAAATCAACCCGTTCTGCCATATGTGAGCTTGTAAAGCACTTTTCTAGCTTTTATTTTGAAAGAAAATAAGACACTCGTCTTACACTGAAGGTTACAATAAAAAAAAACATGTGACAGATGAAAAGGTAGATAAAACAAAGTTTAAGTGGACCTTTAATAGTAAAATGTTTGATATCACATGTTGGATATTTGAATCCTAAAGTCATAGAGGCGTAGAGGTGTCAACATGGAGATGTTGGGATTAAAGTGTAAAAGCTGGCAGCCCAAGTAATAACTATTTCTGTTCATACACATTGACACATCACAGCGGTGTCTCCCCCATCAAACCCCGAACCTTCCAGCTGAGAGACGACGACTCTCTACCACTGAGCCACACTGACTGAGAATCTGTTGAAAGTTGAATCGTTTCAGTCTGGACAAAAGATGTGGATTGCCATCTATAAAGCCTCAACAGCTATCACAGCAAATAATCCACTTTGATTGGATGTGAGGAAACAATAAGGAGTCCCTCAGGACAGTGATGCTTTTTTTCTGAGCACTCATGCTGCCAAAGCGTGTTTACCTCCAGGCAGCTGATTTATCTGTTTCAATAACACCAGAATCAATCAGTGACAGACAAAAGGGATGAAGATTCTGCTGTTTGATGATGAGGGTTACAGGTTAGAGAGGATTGGTTTAAAGTCAGGGAGATTGATGTGCTGCGAGGGGAAAGTCGACTCAAACAGGACAACAGGGAAGATTTGTGTGTAACAGAGGAGGGAGAATGAGGAATATTACAGTGTAAAAAACAAACACACATCAGTTAGATGTCGACAGTTTATGTGATGTTGGTGTCATGTTGGGGTCATTACAGACGTCCTCCAGCTGTGCTTCCATTTATACTCTCATATCAGCGTTTTAACATCAATCACTGCAGCGTTTGAAGTATCTGTGGCTGAAGCTACGTTTGAAAAAGTCTTCAGTGGGTGTTCAGTTAATTTGTTAATTTATGAATTGGTCAAACATTTGGAGGTTTATTTTTCTCTCCCTGCAACTTCAATATGAACTTAAATAAGAATTGAACATTTCTAGGAGAGAGGGATTCTTTTTGTAACCTTTTCATCTGTGGCTGTGAATGTGCACAGGTTACATATTTGCCTTGTTTTCATACAATCTTAACTGGACTCTGCAGGGAAGTGTATGTCATGCAAAAAAAGCTTTTATCTACAGAAAAATGTCTCCGCCACACATTTACAAAATCATTATTCTCCTGAAACACATCAACAGATTCAAAATGATTAATGACACAGGGAACTCCCTCATACACATATTGGCACACTGAATGACGGCCTTATAACTTCAAACGTTTAGGTGTGCCATGCGATGAAGATGAGGGGTAGAAACAGTGACACAGTGGTGACGTAGAAAATGAAGAAAACTTTGTTGACTCTTGCAGCCCACAGGCACGACTTCCCTCCCAGTCTGGAGTTCAGGTGCAGATTGACATTTTTCTGCAGCTCCTTCAGCTCCTCCAGGATCAACAGCAACACGTGAGAGTCTCCTGACTGAATGCGGCTGTTGACCTGCACACAGTAAAAAAAAGTTGGCCATCTTTCCCCTGTGACTGAAAATTCATAACAAGCCAGATGTTAAAAAGAAAATCCAGCAGTTATTGTTCATTTTAAGTTCTCTAAGAATATGGAGTGTTTTCATATGAACAGGACAATTTGATTGGTTTTCTATCTATTAAAGCATTTGATTAAATCTTATAAGCCAAGTTTTGGTCCTGGATAAGGTCAAGCGTTGTTACATTACTCCAGACGGATGTCATGTTTTAGTCTGCTGCTAACTTTCCACCTTAAGCAAACATTCAAACAAAGTTTTCGGCATTTTTATGCTGCTTTTGGCAACTTTGGCAAATATTGATGCGCAACAATAACTCATGGATGTAATTCTGGTGTTGGTGTCCCTGTCTAAATAAATCGGATATTTTCCTGCATCAATTTCACCCAGCTTGTAAAAATACTGCAGCTCTACTGTTGTACCTCTTCAGCATTTGGCAGCAGTTCATGGTGTTTCTCCCCGGCAGACACTTTACAGACACAGACACAGGACGTCTGTTTGTTCTCCTCTGAAAAGAAACACAAAAGACTGCAATGTTTTTTGGATCATGCTAAAGGCGCGTTAATACATTTGGCCTGAACGTAGAATAAAAAAAAAAACTTGTACGTTTAAATAATGACGAGTACATAAACGTGTCTGATGGACAGAGTTAAGGCCTTTTAAGATTTGTAAAACTGAATTTTCCCTCAAACTTTAACATTTATGGATCACCCATATGTAAAAACTGCTGTCATCTGTAATGTGAGTCTCACCTGTGGTGCAGTCCTGGGTTTTCATCTTTTCCTTTTTCTGCTGCCAGTCGTCCGCTGGCCCAACCTTCTCCTCTACTACTGAGTCTTTGTCCATAAGATGCGTCACCAAAATGGTCTCTAGCAGACTGAGCAGCATCAGCGCAAAGATCACAATGCAGTACGTTGCTGAGAACAGGAAGAGTCATTAACTACCTTTGTTTGTGTCATTGAATCATAATCCCTTAAAGTGTGAGTCTGTACCTATGAGAGGGGTCTTGTTGGACATGGAGGGCAGAATGTCGTTCAGGATGAGCAGCAGCACAGAGATGGCCAACAGCACAGTGACTTTGAAGCCCAACTTCTCTCCTCGATGGTCAGCGATATAGAAGGAGGCGAGGTCCAGACACAGGAAGAACAGGATAGGTAACAGGAAGTTGATGACGTGCAGGAGGGGTCTCCTCTTCATGGTGAACTGGGAAAACAGGGTCAAAGGTCGGTAGTCAAAAACGGAACGGACACCGTGACACTTCTTCATCACTCAAAATATGAGTTCATTTGAAAACTGGAGGAAGCCCAAATTCCAAGGACTCATGATTTAAATGAGTAATTTATTCAGTTTAAAGTTTTATCTCAAGCTAAGAGCAAAAGTTTCAATTTTTAATTAACTTTTTTTAAACTGAGAATATTGCTTTAAAATAAGTTAAAGTTTTAATTAAGAAACTCAAGTTCATTAACCAGTAATGTGATGCTATTTTATGTCTTGTTGATTTCTGTGCACCAATATTCAAAGGTAAACATTTTCATTTGTAAGACTTTTTATTTACAACTAAAACTATGTATTCAGATCAAATGTTAAAGGATGGACTAACTTAAACTGTTTTCCTCTCTGTAACATTGAAAGTGTGTTTGACCCGAGCAGATCCATCTGTTTGTGTCCGTACAGTGTAAATGAGATTGTCCCACTGTTGGTTGCTGTAGGTGATGTTGAAGCTGCTGACGGATAAGTGAATGAACTCCCACTCTCCCTGCGTCTGCAACACTTCTCGTGTAAACTGTGTGGCTCGAGACGAGTTGGAGCAAGGACGGAGCCGCATTTGACCAACTGAGGAGGCAAAAGGGAAAACCGTCACAGCACCGACTTTATTACACATCTGGCACAAATATCCACTCTGTCTCTCACCGTGATGTATCGCAGATGAAACAGAGATGTTACATCTCTGTGTGTCGAAAGGGAACTTGTGGACGTCCATCTTACAGGTGCTGACCACCTTCATGTCGTCTTCAGCACTCACCGTTCCATCAGAGGACAAGAGAATGTAAGGACTGAGAGGCGAGTCATCCTTCTGTATCCTGAAACAAAACACATACGGCATGTTTGCAGAACATTTAAGCGACATTAAACACGGACTGGCTGAATAGATGATGGAGCACCACCTGTCAGCAACGTGCTTTCTCTTCTTTTACTCTGAACAACAGCATTAAAACTGCTGTGTACTCAAACATGAGCGCACCATGAACTCTTTACCTTTAAAGCAAACACACATGACATCAGTAAATATCAATATATTAAATTACCTAATGATTCACAGATACAAAGAATCTGTTAAATGCATCGTATTCTCAGGCCTTTACCTTCCTTTTGGTTGTTTTCCCCTTTTTTTTCCAATTATCTAAGATGTTTTACTTGATTGCAAGTGTTTTATCGAATACCGAAAAACTAATGTGCTTTGATTCTATGCAGTATCACCACACAAACATCTTGAATGAAGATTTTGTAATATAGCATCAAAACCTGCTCACATTAGTCTTACAGTAAATACCACTATTTGTAACCAGAAAATAAGAATTCATATATTTTTCGAAGGGTTAGTGTAAATTAAAAGGCTCTCTTAATGATTCATACAGCAACACTCAACAGAGTTGTGTTTTTGTTTGCAAACCCATGCACAATGATAATAATCTACTCTATTTATTTACAATTGACGACTTAACTATCTCGCATTTACAAAAAACACAAAAAGTTGTGTCTGATTTTGCAGGCTCACATCTCAAAGATGAAGAGGTCAGGTCTCCACAGCATGTCTCTGGGAATCACGATCTCCGAGATCCCACAAAACTCAGCAGGGTCCCAGGATATGCCTTCATGTTTCCATTTCTGTAGGAGAATATATAGAGAGTTGAATTGCCAGAGGAAAAGATTGTTAGACATATAACAGGTTAAATAACAGGTACCAGAATAGTAGTTAGCTGAGTGTTTGAGTTAGAAGAAAACTCTACAGCTAATCACTTACCATTGATGCCCAGATGAAAGGAATAAAAGTTTGTGTTTTCTCAATCTGTGAATCAACATAAAACACACATTTTATCACTGCAGGGCAGCATTCATTAAATGAGTCATATTGAAACACAGTCATGAAGCAGCTACCAGGGCCAGGATGGCGTAGAGGAAGATGTCCAGCTCCACCATGGTTGGGTTTGTGTAGTCCAGAACGGGTCGGGTCAGTTTGAATGCAGTGCTATCTTTAGTCAGGTTCAGGTAGTCCAGGACATCCAGGTAACTGCACACTTTCTTAGAGGTAACCCCGTCTACATAACAAACAGCTGTCTTTTAGGTTTGTTTGATTTTCATGTAGAATTACATTTCTTTATCTATTTGGATTTGAAAGTTTTATGTTTGTTTTTTAAAACAGGCTCAGTGATGTTTGTCTTTGTTTTAGCCTCAGCAATAGATTTTTAAAAAAGTCATATAAATCATTTTATTACCAAAATGTTTTTGATTGTTCAGTTTAAGACCAGAGACATCCAACAAACAACTCTGAACTTAATCGAACTGTAACGTTGGACCATCGCATCTTCAAAACTTTTATTTACATTTTCAGTTTTCTCCAGAACTTAGTTTGTCCTAAATGTGTCCTCAAAACAAAACCTAAAATGAATTAAAAATGAATTATTTTCACTATGCAAGATAATAATTAAAAATGTTCCACTTGTTGCTGCTTGCTGTTGAAGAGCAATTATACTGATTGTCTGTATACATTCTTGACATGTAGATGCTAAGATTGCAGCAAAGCATCTGGATATCTGCTCCATTTTTTCTCCTTTCTTTCCCGTTCTTTGACCATTTTTGGTTTCAGTAAAGTGAAAAGGCTGCATGACAACACTAGACTGCACATACACAAACAGTTTACATCAGACGTAAACAGTGCCAGCATGATGGATATTAACATTGAAAGTAAACGTAGAACAAATGATTATATAGAAAAATGTGTTTTTCTTTGCTTGAAAGTTTTCTTCATGTGATGCAAAAAGCGTCATATTGCATCACATGAAGAAAACTTCCAGGCAAAGAAAAACATATTTTTCTCGTCTCAGGGCAAAATGAGGGCTGGAGTCACAATCATTCAAAATTACTACCAGGTTTCTAATGATACACAGCTTCATGCAAATGGGTGAAGTATCCCTTTAATGTATCTCGAACACGCTCCAATAACATACCTGTGGAGATGATGAGAAGGAGCAAAGCGAAAAGCATCATGTTTGAATGTGTGTGTTAGAGCAGCTTCCAGTCTTGCTTGAGTCCCTGCTGAGAATTGAAAGCCTCTCTGTGATGCTGAGCTTTGATTTTGAGCCGAGCAGGGCCGGGCAGAACGTCTGAAATTGGAAACCCCTCCCTCAGTAGACAGCACAGATTGATGTTGTAATCGTTGAAGAGAGCAGGGAGACAAGTAAACAGTTTAAACACTGAATGTTCGGACACTGGAGGCAGGTGCGCTTGAAGATAATTGAGTGACAAAGAATAATACTCGGGGAAGAGCAGGTGTGGAGGATTTACCTGGAAGGAGCGATGATGTAGATTTGTATTTCAACTTAACTGGGACCTGCAACAAAAGAATACAGGGACTTGAGAGAACAAACAGAACCAAACGCATGATGCAATACAATTCAATTAGGTGGTAATTTGGTGACGTTAATGACATTATGTACACTGTGCCCATTAGAAACCACTCATTGTCTGCTGCTGCCAGTCTTAGAGCTGAATACTAAACCTCATTTATTTTACATGTAAAAAAAGACAATTATGAATGTTTTTTTCTTAACTTCTATTATGAAGTTTTAATGTGTTGAATAATTGAAGTAATTTTAGTAATTAAATGGACTAACACTTGAGTGAATAAACAGACATGGGTTAAACAATTATGATCATGATTAAGATTTTCTTTAACATTTTAGTCAATTGTCACAAAAAAAAAGTAGCCGCAGCAATGATCTCAAAATGTTTGTTTTGTTCAAACTGAGATCTCCTGAGTTGAAAGATAAAACTTTATTTAGGCGCTGAAGCAGCATAAATCAACTGGAAGAAACTTTTATTTCACGATGTCCACCTTGACATAGTTTAAACATGTTGACGGGAGAGTACCTCTTGTTTTTACTCACCTGCACAGGTTTATATATAAATGGATTAGGCACCAGGTTCAATCATATCGAGTCTTGATGTTATGTTAAGGTAAGACAGGAATCTTCTTCCAGTTCTTCCAGTGAGTCATCTCAGAAAAACAGAATTAGCTCCTTGATGCTCAAAGAATCAGTCTTTGTTTGTATAGTGCCAATTCTTAACAAATGTTTTCTCAAGACACTTTACAAAAAAAGAGCAGGTCAAGACCGCACAGAGCAGCATTTAAAGTTAAAGTCTAAAGGAAGAACTGCCTTTAAACAGGCCGAAACCTGGACTCATTGAACTCTGCCACAAATGTGTTGGCCGTGAAAAGTGGGGGAGATGCGGAGAGATCGCATCCACACAGCTCAGAGATTTGGAGGCCGGAGAGTTTACTGATGACAAGAATACAAATTGAGCTCTTTGGTGGGAATGCAGAGTTTGAAAAACGATCGTGTTGAGTAGAGAGAATTTCAGCGATTGTGACCATGTTAGGAATGATCCCAGAGCAGCGTTTTCATCCTCATGGACACAAAACCAAAACACACCGTGATTAATGAAACGACAGGAGGGGAAAGAAAACAGTGACTGTCTCGATGCAAAAAAACTTTATTGTCCATTTGATAATTTCTCCGACATTGTCACTCTTAATTCTACAAAAGTGGGGTCCAGACCCATTCCTTTGATATCATACTGAGACTGTTGGCCTCATCTACACATTTGGACTGTGATAACATGACTGTTTGCAGCTTGGATATAGTAGTGCAGAACCAGAGCCAGCAACAGATACGTAACACTGCAGAAGGATATGGTGTTTCAATGTGTGTGCAGTGATCCATCATCAAGTTCTCTACAGGAGGGTGCAGGCTGACCTAGACTAACATGCTTACTTTACTATCGCCTCATGCACAGGAAAGTGTGTCTTCTAGGTAACAGCAAATAGTGCATTAAACGTTGTTATTGTCCCTTTTGACTTTATGTTATGTGAGCGCGCGTTTGTGCGCAAAGTGTGTAAACCTTTACAAATTGTTCACATAGTTTCCTCCACATCCTAATAAACAACACAGTGTTTTGCAACAAATGAAACACATAATCAGGGCATCAACGACAGGTGATCAATACGTTAAAGTTATACAAAACCAAAACAACTGAAAAGGTTCAGAAATGAGGAGACGTCTCGGTGGGATGACGATAACGAGGGAATATGATGGATGAACAAAAAGCCAGCTTACTGCGCAGTGTTGGCTAAAAACTCAAAATTACAAATTCTCACTTTAAATCCCTTTTACAATGGCAACAAACATATAAAATAATAATTAAATACACTGCAATGTCCGGATTCGAGTACAACAGGCCGGTGCAAACAGTTTTTGTTTGAACAGAGCGTGAGCGTCGTCCTGTGGCAGAAACAGAGGAGATGCAGCTTGTCATCTTTATTGCTTGGTGGTCGTTGTTGATTTCCAGTTGCACTACGATAATACTGACATGCTAAGATGAGCTGTAGGAGAAGAAATGGGGTGGTAAGCGCTTGTGAGTGTGTGTGTGTGTGTGTGGTTGAAGAACCAGGTTAGTGTTAAAAGTCTGTTTAAATCCAGTTGCGGTGGCGTGTTTGGATGTCACGTACATTCCCCCTCTGCGTGGTTCTACATTCTGTGTGAAGTTTTACGTTTCAGTCCATTTCTGTTCATGATTTGGCCACCATTTCTTGGCCTATTCACCAACTTACAAGTCCGCCTGCTTCTGTGTTCACATTCAGCAGAGGTGTTTGGAAATAAAGGCGAGAATGAGAGGACAAAAATCGGCAGAAGAGTCGAAAAGCTGCATGCGAAGTCGAGACAGGAGCTCCCTGATCCGAGGAGAGGAGTCAGCGTGTTTTTAGTTTTGCCAAGGTAAGGTAGTCCGGTGGGAGCTGACATTTATGTAGTGTCCTCTCATTCAACAAACAGTTTACAACAGAGAAGAAGAAACACAGAAGTAATAAATCCGATTGCCGATCACAGTAGCCCCTGACTGTTAGGCTGGTAAGAGAGGAGAGGAAAGGGGAGGAGAGGAGCAGCATGTGTTTTTTTTCTACAGATAGAGTCACAATACAAAGCTCTCATTGGTCAGACCTACAGGTAATAAATAATAACGTAGCAACAAGTAAAGTTACGGACAAAAAAAAACAAAAAAACAACACTCCTGTGAGATAAAAGTGCACAGAGGACTGACTGCTGAAGCCTTTCTGATCCTCTTCCCTCCTCTTTCCACTCAAAAGGAGTTTTAGCGCCAGCAACGAGGACATCCAGGAAATGTTCACACTGATGTTGGGGTGGGTGGGTGGGTGGGGAGGGGATGTTTCCCTGTTCAGTGAGGACAGTATCCAGCGATGCAGCACTATGGCAGGGTAAAAGAGCTGACTCTGGACGTATCAGTCTGTTGGGTTTTCGTGGGTGCGAGTGTGGGCTTGTTGGGTGTGTTACACAATGAGTGGTCCGCGGCGGGGATGTTTAGGACTCTGGCCGTCCCGGGTCTCCGCCCCCTGCTCCTCCAGGTTGATGTTGCTGGTGGAGGTGTGGTGGGGACGGGGCTCCAAAACAGGCCGGTAGCCCCCGAGGTACATCAGACCTGTATCAGCAGAGAAAGACAGACAGAGAAAGAAAAGGCTCAAATTGCAAAATCGTCACAGACGTCAAATATATTCTGGAAGTTAGACGAAGGATGTGACTGATATCTAACACGTGACTCAACTTCAAACTTAATTTTTTTTTAATTTGTCCCCAGGGGGCAACTGATAGAGTCTGATTTGAGACTCTTGTCTCTGGAGCCTCCTCCTCAATAAACCTCTGCAGGCTCTGAAACATCTAAAGCTATGACTGGTTGGGTTTGTAACACGTCAGTGGCAGCTGGTATGTTATTTTCCGAGGGTGGGGGTTGTACATCGTGGTATGTTAGCTTGATGCTAACACATACTTGTAACTGTCATTAATGGGGAAACAGAAACTGGTTATTTAGCATGTCTACAGTCTATACAGTACAGTTGTGTACAGTAAATGGTCACTCAGTACCTACTTTGGAGAAGGTACTCTTCTAATTGTCACTTTTCAGTGATTGGTCCAGACCTGATTGGTTGAACCCCCAAGCCAATACAACACTAACAACCTAAATCTACAGACACTACGCATATAGAAATAAGTAAGCAAGGCTATCATGTCAACACCATAGACTGTACAAAACATGGGGGAGTCAGTAAAAAATAAAGACAACTTTTTTTTTCCGGTGTCGATGGGTCAAGACGTTATCAAAAATGAAGTCCAATCACGACTGGGTGAGGTGATAGATATGTTACATACAAGTAAGGACAAAGATTAATACTTTATACTGTATTTCAGGGTCTGATCTAGGGTCTGCCCATAACTTCATACCTAGTCCTGTATGTGCACTGGGCACGACTCCTCATCTGTCCATCCGAAAGAAGGCGAAAGGAGGAAGAGAGAAAAAGGAGAGAAGAGGAGGAAAACGTCCAGGAAAAGACAGGAGAAGATGTGAAGGATGACGGGGGAGAAAAAGAGAGATAACAGAACACTTTTACGACACAGAAAGAGATAAACATGTCACAACATACACCATAAAAGACAAAATGTGGGGATGAAGATACAAGGAAATGAAATCGAGATTTAAGACGGGAGGGGGTTGAGAGCTACGATGAATGATGCAGAGCTAAAGGCTAATCATGACTCGGCTGTTTTGTTTTGGAGAAAAATTAACAAAAACAAGAGATTAGTAAGCAAAGAAACAAGGTAGACACCTTTGGCCTTCATCACAGTAACCCTCAGAGAGTTTGGAAGCAGGGGGAGGATGATGATGATGGGGGGGGGGGGTGGCGGGGTGTGAGAATGATTTGCAGATGTTGGGCAAAGCAGCTCGGAGCTGGCAGACGCTGAACATGAACTTTGTCTCTGGGATGGACCCGACTCTCTCTCAATCTAACTCTCAAACACGAAGAGTGAGAATAAAGCATGCATACATCAGACTCAGAGTAAGACGCACGCACACACTAGAAACCAACGCAAACACACACACACCAGGGCTTCAGCTAAAGGAGGGGGAGGAGGAAGAGAGTGCAAAGCTAACCAGTACAGAAAAGCAATGAAGCACCACAACACCAAAGGGGAGGGATGAAGAGAAGAAGGAGAGCTCCAGATCTTCATGCTGGGTAAAGATGCTATAAATATACTCCTCTCTGGATGTTTATGCTGACCAAATAATGTTTTTATCTATTTTAGCACGTTAGCATGGTAAGCTAATGTGTCCTTATCTTTTTTGACAGGTAACTCATGCACTCTTTGTTCCCCCTCATCTTCCTCACTCTTCTTTTCCCTTCCCTCATCCCCCACCCGACCCCACCTCACTCTCACGCCCAATCCTCAGCTCTCATTGGTCCATGTTCGAGAGGTTGCCACTCACCGGCGAATCGGCTGTCGGAAGCCTGCTCATTATCCAAACCCAAAGAGGGCGTGTCACAGAGGGCGACGCCCTGATTGTTATTGGCCAACTCTGGACACCTGCTCCGCCCACCTGCAAGCGAGGGCAAAAGTCAAACAAGAGCAGCCAGGCACAGCAGGGAGGGAGGAGTGGGGCAGGCAGGGTGAGGTAGGGAAGAAGGGAGGGTGTCAGAGGTGGAGGGGTGAGGTCGGCCATGCTGGAACGGCACTACATCTAAAGAATTAATCTTTTTTTTTATTATTATAAAAGGAGTTTGTTTTGGTGACATATTGCATTTCTCTCTCGTTTTTATATGTGCATATATGTAAAAACAATTATTTATAGTTTTTAGGAAGAATTTAATTGGCACACTGTTCTGCTGTGAGTGATGCATCGATGTACAGTTTCCCCCTATTCTTTTGAAAAATTAAAAAGTAGATTCCTGGTTTCTTTTGCAGACTTGAGATAGTGAAACCATTTCATGTGGACAGAACATAATCAAAAAAGAGCGGCAACATTTTTTTTTCTCCATACATTTAGAAAAAAGCTTAACATCATCATGTAGGGGCTTCTCCACCTCGATGGGGACACACGATGAGGCTGAGCATGTAAAGATTTAAGTCTCCTAAAGTGAACAATAAATAAATAATGATGCTCTGACGCCAGCCAAAGAACACACAAAAAGAACAACATGTACAAAATGGCCAATTTGTTCACAGGACGCTCACTGACTAAACCACCAACCAATCTTCCCCAATAGATGTTTTATTTTTAAATTAAAAATCTGGCTGAAATCAGTTTTTTTAAAGAGACAGTTTTATTTTAACGAATCCTTGAGAAGTAAAGTTTTGTCGATTAGAATACATAATGGGCTGATTTGATCTTATTATAGTCGTCATGGTAACAGGTTTGGAGGACTGTTGGTGGGTACATCAGCACTTCTTAAATCCATGTGGGATGATAGTGTGATAGATATGTTTGATGTATTAATTTACCCTGAACTCTGTGCTATGTTATTCACAGCTAACTAGTGTTATTTCATTTTATTACAGATTGTACAACGTAGAAGCTGTTATGATGAAACCATGACAATAATAATAACAGATATTATCATTTATTTGTTTTTTCATAGAGATTTGGGGCATTTACATTTTGAGTTCTAAGAAGCATGAGAAGCATTTTAAGCTTAGACTTCCTTAGACAAAGACTTGTGTTTTACATAAATGTAAATATTAGGTTTTCTTTGCAGTGCAGTATTTTCACTAACTTTGGTTGCCCACCATGTTTCTCTCTCTCTCTCTCTCTTGAAGTAGAGCTGTCAGTGCACATTTTATGGAAAGCAAGAAAGAGATTGATGTTTTTTTGTCTTTTTGCAGAAACACAAAACCGCCAGACTTGAATTATTTTGCTGTTTTTTGTTTTTTTTTCGAGTTGCTCTGTTATCTCAGGAAATACTTTACAGTTTTAGCTTTTACATTAGCATGGCACACTGGAGTTAATTATCTTATCATTTTGGTGTGTATTTCTTATTTATTAGATTAGGTACAAAATGAGGCTCTTCTCTGTATTGATTTTTTTTCTGCCTTTTCCAGCATGGCCAAATAAGAGTTTCTGACATGTGCAAAATGTGCAAGTGCCTCATGCCTGCAGCAAGCCTGTGTGTGTGTAGGTGTGTATGCGAGTGCTAAATGGTGTGGAGAAACTGGCAGAGATGGCTGGATGATTGGCAGCTCAGCACAGACACAAAGACAGGGCACATACAGAAGCTGTCTGACAGCGCCGGTGCAGATGCACACACATGTTGCGTGCAAACATACATCCTGCAGTGCGTGCGTGTGCACATTCACAGTCTGTCAGGCAGCACAGGTCCGCTCGTCTCCTAAAGGACTGAGAGGTCATTCAGTAACTCACAAGGTACTCAGAGATCGTTTCAGTCTGGCCCCAGGTGTCAGAACACACAAACACATACACACACAAACACACAATCCACAGAGAGACTAATTTACATAAACATGTTGCAAACTGTTTTCTAAAGAAAGGTGACCTTGTTATTTTTGCCCAAAGCCTTCTGCTCATTGACTCTCAATCTCCACACATAAACGCAATTTCGTAGCACTCTCCCTTTATTACAATCATACGCAAAGACACACACACACACACACACACATACAGATGGGGCATGAAAAAGCGTTCATGGTGCAGCAGCTTTAAAATGCCAAAAGCGAAGTGCAGATCCTTCTGAGCGATCACATGAAAATGGCATACCTCGTACACGTACACACACACATACACACACATTTATATAAAGAAGGTGCAGGTCATGCATATGCAAGGCAGTAGCCTGGTGTGCAGCAGAACCTCATCTAAACAAAACAGGATGCTTGGCCGTGCGCGCTTCCCGTTGTAAATGACAGGATGGGCTCAATGACTGGAATCAATTAATCCATTAATTGTTACACGATCACAGACTATTGAATTCCCTGATGAGGAACAGTAGCCCTATTCAGTTTCAAGGCACGTTTTTGACAAGGTGAAATTTCACCTTCAATCTGAATGTCACAGAGGTGTGATTGGGGGACGAAGTGCCCCTCCCCCCCGTACCATCTTCAGTGGTAGTGTTACAGAGCCTGCAAGGAAGAGCAGCACTGTGTGTGCGTGTGTGTGCGCGCGCGCGTGTGTGCGTGTGGAGCTCCAGCTGTGCGATGCTTCTGCAACACCAAAGTCAATTCTTCTTCAAACATTTCTTCCTTTCAGTCTGTAAACAGGCCTCGCCCTAATGTTCCTCGCTATCCAATCACAAAGTCGTAACCATGACAGCCGTCTGTTGTGGGCCTCAACCGGGCAGCTGATTGGTTGACTTTCACTGTAGATTTTGACAAATAAAAAAAAAAGAAGAAATAAAGTATTTTTGATGTCTTTCAGAAAAGAAAAAAAAGGAACATTTAAATCGGTGTCTGAGATACATTTGAGGGGCCAGTTCGAGTTGATTCTGTTGAATCTGTAAATTCAGCATGTTAGTGGACTTTTAAGATCTCTGAGTGAACTGTGAGGTCGATTAAGGTTCTCCTGCACACACTGTATGAGAAGCCATTCACTGAATGTCGTGGCGTCAGCGTCACATGCATTTTGAAAGAGGCTGCCCCCTCTAGAGGACAATCACTGACATGTTTCTTTTTTCACTTCATTTTGAAAGGATTTACTGACGGCAACCACATAGTATATTAGATAGACCGCTGAGTCCATAATATAGTTTGTATGAAAGGTGTTTGTCTCATGACCTGAGTGCAACGAATGCAAAGGGTGGTGAAAGGTCAGGGGGTTTAGAGGTGAGAAAAGGTCGCCATAGTTACCTTTCCCATTAGATGGAGAGGAACAGTCCTCCTCCGTGACATCATTTCCCTGAAGAAAACCGAAGAAAAGCTTTTGTTACGAGTTTTATAAATACAGAAAATGTAATCCTCTCTGCTCTGAGGTGGGATAAAAAAAATCGATACTGCAATTTATCGTTGCCATCATCGGAAAGCTGGTGCAAAATATCGTTATCTATTTAAAGAAAATCAGCTAAACCATCGACAAAAAACTGCAATGAACATATACTGGGACATTAATTCTGCACTTGATCTTTTCAGGGTCATTTTAGATTCTTCAGGAAATCAGATATTCCTTTGTATGACTCGCTGGTTGTCTTGCAATATATCCTATACCCTGAGTCTCTACTACACAAACATGCGTGTGCAACAGTCACCTCTGAGTCCTGCTCATCTACGGCCATAGAGTAGTTTTGTTCCTTTTGCTCCTGGGAAAACTCCTAAACGTATGAAATAATAAAATAACCTTAAATACATTTACAAGACAACTTCATCCATCTGACCATCGGTACATATCTGGAGTCCTCACCCCGTCCTGCTGCGACGGTCCTCGGCTCTCCATGGGGGCGTCCTGGTTCTCCTCAGCCTCCCCGTCTCCCCCGTCATCCCCCCCGGGCTCGCCCTCGGCCCCGGCCAGGTAGGACCCTGACATGGAGGACATGGTGTCAATGCTGATGTGGGAGTGCTGCGAGTGGGAGGAGGCCATCGACATCACTGAATGGACCAGGCTGCAGCTCACGGGGTCTGGCACACAGACGGAGACACACATCACGGTCGAGTTTTTTTTTTTTTTTCCTTTGTTTGGGTTTGGGTGGGATCGTGGGTGGGTATCCTTATCTTTCAGTTATTGTAAATTTTAAAGAGATTTGTTGCCACAGCTGTGTGATTTGTGACTGTATTGAAAAGATGAAAAGCAAACATTTCTATTTTTTGCGTTACCCTTTTTTCCTTGAGCCTTTTTTTTTGTTTTTTTGGGTTTTTTTTTATTTAGAGTACTTGTACTTAACACGTAGTGAATTCCTACAGGTTGATTAGCAACAGCAACGGATTAGCTTTGCAGAGGTTACTGTTTTATCGAGCCTTTGATTCCAGCTGAAATAATAGTCCTCTCTTCCTGTTTTGGACCAAAGAGCCGTCCAGCAGATTTCCCTTCAAATCGGATCCAGTGGCAGCAACATAAACCACGGCGGTGAGTCCAGAATTAGATTTTTTCAGGCTTTTGCTTGTAACGTTCTTGCTCAGTGTTAGAGATGGGGAACGCCACTGTGAGCATATTTTCACACCAACTTCATGAGGCGCAACAACAGATGGCTCGAGCTGCTTCAGATGTGGATTATTTGACTTTTTTTTTTTTGCATCTTTTATGTGATTTTTTTTTTTTGGGGGGGGAAAAAAATACATTTTATCAACACAACGGGCTTCTTCTGCTCTAAACCTCTTTTGTGTAGTTAAAGTCTTAATGACCACCAGCAGACCATTACAGTCCTGGTTCTTATTCTTCTAATCAATCTGTTGTTAGAAAGAGAAACTGACTGCTTTTAAAAGTTGGGATTTGTCTCGTAGTATTCACTTGCATGCATTGGGTTTGGCTATTTATATTTATTCATCCATGGAGTTATTATGAATGCAATTCTATCTACCCAGTGGCAGTTTGGTTGATATCTTTAAACTTATTTAGAAATGACTTTTCCAGGGGGCAGATACATTTTCACAGCCAGAACAACAAAGACGTGCACAGATACATACAAAGCTCCAGACACAAATACAGCACTGCCTTGTGTGTTACTTTAAAACCAGGAGTAAGAGACTTCAGACTGAAGTGGAGACTGAACAGATATCTAAGTGTTTTAGACAAAAAGTCTGTATCTTGTCTATCTGTCTTTGTGCTTTACTTTGTGTTGCTGCTGCAGTTTTAATTTGAGTACACAGCGTTCAGATGTTTTCCCAGTTTAGATCCTGAAATGTGATCGGGTGCAACAAGGTGAGGTTTCTGCTCTGTGTTCTTTTATCTACTGGTGACTTAGCGCTTCTCTAGGTGTGTGTGTGTGTGTGTGTGTGTGTGTGTGTGTGTGTGTGTGTACCTTCAGGGGAGGTGATGGTGGAGGACAGCGGGGTCCCAGTGCAGGAGGAATGGTCGATTGCTCCAGAGGAGGACAGAGTCAGGTTCTCGCTGTCTGGAGTCACTCCATTCTGTAAAACAAGAAGAAGAAGAAGAAGAAGAAGAAGAAGAGTGGTAAGAGGAGGAGCTCACAACACAATCCTTCAAACACACACACACACACACACACACACACCTCCTGCTGATCCACAGCCAGTTTGTGTCGACAGGCCTCGGATTCGCTGCAAGACTTCTCGTCCTCCTCTTCAGGAAGCACAGAGGAATTCTGGGAAAGTGACCTAAAAATGAAACAAATACAAAACGTGAATTAAAGTGACTGAACTGTAGTATTTATTGACTATATAGTTCAATAAAATATTATTTAAATTAGATGCTCTATAATGTGAACACTCATTTAAAAATGCTGCGACCGGGACACATTTGATTCAGTTTCATTATTTTTTTAAGAATCTGTTTATTTGCTAGTTTGGATTTAGAGTTTCGCTTAAAGTCGTTTCTGGCGACCCCTGTGGATAAAAAGGGACTTCTTTATCTTTTTACCGATTTTGTTCTATAAATGTTTCGGTGTTAGTTTTAACAAATAATCCGATCCTGGTTTTCAACAGTCAGAGTTCACAGAGTTTTCTGCTCCTTGATGAAAGAATAACAAGGCACAGCCTGACTCACTTTGAACCACTCTTCTTGAGTTTGAGTCCCTGACTGGAGTTGGAGTGGTCTAGAGGGGAGACGGAGCGGGCTGGTGCTGGGTGAGGCTCGCTGCTGTAGGGAGGCAGTGCTCCGGAGACGTGGCTGGGGCCGGAGTGGAGAGGAGGAGGGACCACAGAGGAGGTGTTCAGGGGGCCGTTCAACGCCTCCAGGAGAGACACGACCTCGTAGCCCGGAGGGATGTGCTCTGACGCCTGTGAAAGAGGACACTGGGGATGTAAGCTAGCTCGGACTGTGGTCATCATGATTTCATACATTTATGGTGTTTGTTTGTGACTCACCGAGTGCTCTTCTGAGTCAGAGGTCTGTGACGTGATGACGGGGTTAAAGCTGGTGGGAGACAGAGGACTAAGTTTCTTCCTCATGGCTCGGATCTGCAGCAGAGCTCTGAATGCTAGAAGAAAGACGCACGTGTTACGTTTGGTTTCATTGCTGTTACCTGGAATCTGAATCATTAACGTTTGCGAAGAGGGAAGTTCTGACACCAGAAGCACGAGTTGGTTGAGCAGAGGGAATGTTAAATAACACGATTGTTTCAGCTCCAGAGAAAAAAAAACAACCTGTGATTGTCTGAGCCATGAAAAGGAAGTGTGGGAACTTTTAACCCTGTTGATAAAAATCGTTGGCTCCTAGCTTGGGTGTTAGCTCGTCGAAATTAGATTTACTCATGTTGATGAAAAAAATAGTGAGGACAAACTAAGGGAAAGCGTATTCAAGATGTGTAGAATAAGTGTGTTGAAAAATTCAAATGTCTGGCTACACTTGTAATTCAGGCTCTAAGAAACCATTCAAAATGGACGTCCATCTTTAACAGAAACATGTCGCCTGTCTGTGTTTGAGTGGGGCTAGGGGAAGTCCACCGAAGTTCTGCTTGAAATGTGGTTTGATCAAAGACACATGCACAGTCTGGACATGTGGATATGAAAGTTTTCTTGCGGACTCCCCAAAAAATTCTCACCTCCTCTGGCAACTATGTTGAGCAGTCTAAAGAATAAATAATGCATTGTCTATAATCACTGGTCTCTTTAACCTCTGTGTACCAAATCTCCAAATCTTTTTCTGATGTCATTGAGATATAAAAGTGTTTTTTCAGCCACTTTCCAACAGTCGGGTATGTGGTGTTGTAAAGAGATCCTTCATGATCGATGGTAACTCACGCAGTCTGCAGATGGGGCAGCAGTTGGCCTGGTAGCGCAGAGTGTCCGCGCAGGCGTTGCAGAGACACAGGTGTCTGCACGGCAGGATAAGTGTGTCTCGCACATCTGACAAACACACCACACACTCAGCACTGTTGTCACTGATCTCGTCGTCAGCGACCTGCAGACAGAGAGCAATCGAACGTTAGGGAGAAAGAAAGCGTTCCTCGTCAGGGCATCGACAGACAGAGGAGTTAAACTGCTTTCTTTTTTACCGCACTGCCACATCACTTCTGATGCATTCAAACAGGCGCAGACAGAAGAATCCTCTCTGATGTTTACCTTTGATTCTTGGCTGTTGTATTTGTTCTCTATCCCATAGATCTCCTGCAGGAGATAACTCACTCCATCCACCTGGGAATAGGAACAAAGTGAAGATTAAAAGGCAGCGGGTCTCATGGGCCAGGTGTGATGCACAACAGGGAGACACAGCTTTGGTGTTTCTTTGTCTTTGAAAGCCATCAAACAAAAGACAGAAGGAGAGAGGAAAGAGAAGACGGCGCGCTCACCACTTGTTTCTGCTTCAGAGGCTTCACACAGTAGCTCCCGTCCATGTGCTGACAAAGAAAGCAACAGTTGACATTGATTTATTTTGCATGACTCAACGTTTGTCTTGCTGTCAGCACTCATTCATACACCAGACCAACAGATATCTTGATTCTCCTGCAATGTCTATATCACACCAACACTTGTTCCAAATCATCCAGGTATTTATCGAGAATGGACGCTGCCCCATGATTATCTCATTTAGTTTCTTCGCAGTGATTCAGTAAAGAGTTCTGGAAATCAGTGGGTTGAGTGCAAGTAGGAACTGCATTTAGCTCATTCAGAATATGACAATGGTGGCACTCTGCCAAAAATGTCAAGAAGAACGTGCTAAATAAACACCAAGGTGGAGCAGCTCAACCCTTTCTTACTTTACTAATCGACTCAAAGAATTAGGAGAACTATAACTTTAAAATTGAATGCACCGTTCTCCCAGTGATGGACACAAACCAGAAAATAATCAAATGGGAAAGAAAATTTGACAATAAGAAATTATAGAATGAAAAGATTACTCTGGCTCTGATAAAAAATAAAAAATAAAATCTTACCTTTTCAAAAGTTGCCAGCAGTATGTGAGAGTGTCCCAAATGTTCTGCAAAGAAAACATCAGACATGTCATGGTTTTTTTAAAAGACAATCAGACCCTCCGTGTGTTCAACAAGCAGCAGCTCACCTTCCCCTTCATCTACAACCGCCTGAACCACCATTGGAAAAATCTCTTTGTCGATGTCAAACAGCAACTGAGGAGAAAAACAAGGAACGTGAAGGATTCATCTTTTTACTTTCTTAGATCCTCTTGGGGAGTTTTTTTTTTTGGCATTCGAAACGACACACGCTTCTTACCTCCTCATCGGCCCACTCACTGAGGTTAACTGTGTGTGAGGGCAGACAGAACTGCTGGCACACTCCCCTCTTAAAGTGCACCGTCTCAGACTGCAGAGAGCTGTCCTGAGGCAGGTAGCTACAGGAAACACACACAGAAACGGTGAATACAAATTTGTTGATTACACACACACACACACGTTTTCATCGCAGGTTCTCTGTCTAAATGTGGCAGCTGTAGTTTTTATTCATGATTATTTAAAAAGGATTAACATGATAAGAGAGGGGGATAGGCAGAATTTTGCATCCACTCTACTTCACCTGAGCTGAATGCAGCAAGAAATATTCGACAGAATTTAGAGCGAGCGAGAGGGCGGAGGTGATAACGCCGATACTCTGAGAGCGTTGGCCAAGCAGCGCGAAGGTGAAGCTGCTTCAGACTCTTTCCTCCTCGCCCGTTTGTGTTTCCCACTCATAGATTTTTATTCAACGTAGCATAAAAAATAAAGGCCTAAATGTCATCATGGCATCAGGCTTGGTTGCTTCGTCCGTCCTTTCTGTCCCGTCCTTTGTCCTCCTGAGACCCCACACCACCCCTCCTGCTTAAGTCTCCCACTGTGGGGTGCATAATAAGAACCAGCGAGTCCGGAAAAGTTCAGGATACAGCTACCGAGATCTGGGAGACCAAGTTGGCCCATCTTCAAAGTGTCAATGTGAATATTTGAGGATTGAAAGCAGATGTCTGCTTTGATGTGAATGACATTGTACAGTCACTCATTTTTTTCATAACCAATAGTGATACCTCAACATATTTGCAACAGGAACTACCCCCTTTGCTTCAAAACATCCCGAATGAAGCCCACATGTTTTTAATCGGGCTAACGTAAGACCTGCTGGATCGCCTCGGCACTAAAACTGTAGCTGTGCGATCAGTTGTGTTCTGTAACAACAAGCTGCAGGCTCATTCTATTTATAATCTAAATCTGTTATAAGACAGGTGCGTAGGTGAGGAATGTGTCCATCAAAATCTGACAAGTAAACTCCCACACACTGTCAAACTCGCAAAGGAGGATTTATTGCCGACGGTTTCTGTGCTCTGCCTTCGTCAGGCGGACCGACTTACACCGGCACTCCGTTGTGAAACTCCTCGATGGCCTGGTAGTAGATGGTTATGGCCACCTGTGTGTCAGCATCGAAGGTGAACTCTATGTTGTAGCAGGCCCTGTTCTTCCCGGCCTCCTCATCACCCGGCAGCTTTAGGTCCTCGCTGCACCTTCAGGATGAGGAAAAGACGAGGATGAGTGAGGAGTATAGTTGTTGTTTTGGGTTATTTGCATATTTCAGTTGACCTTTTTGACTGTGTAATTTAAATTGTTTGAATGACAAGAAAAAAAAGCATGCATGATTTCTACACTGTGCCTTCAATCAAAAACAGTTCAGTGGACATAAAATAAGACGACAGTGGTGAAGTGGCAGGTTATATGTGTGTTTAGGTAAATAACTGTGCACACCGTACAAGCCGCAGCGTATCCTTGCGGATGTTTATAAGGCTTCGTAACGTCTTCACTGGTTCCTGAGGTGGAGGGGCTGCGTACGGGAACTGAAAACACAAAGAAAAATAATTACATGTACATGAAAGTAAAACACATGTTGTGAGACTAAAGAATAGTAGCATTTATTTTCCCTTAACCGCCCCGACATTCCTCTCTTTCACCACAGGGAACTCAGGGTTATACAGTGGCCTCCGCTGCTCCCGGGTTTAACCTTTACACGCAAGGGTTTCGATTGGTCAGCACCACGAGATGTGTGCTGACAAGTGCTGAGCCAGAGCAAAAAAAAAAAAAAACTGCTCAGATTGTGTCTTTCCAGAGACACGGTTGAAGTTTCAGACAGTGCTTGGCACTTTTTCGCACACACAGAGACCACAGGAGTGTAAACTAGTCCAGGGTCAAAGAGTGTCTGTTTTTTTTTAACTTGGCTTTAAGTATTATTTTCTCTACAATCTCCAGCATTGAAGTCCAGATCTAAGAAAATGGATACGTGACCTTTAACATGATCCCTCTCTTTGTTGTGTGTTTGAAGCCAGAAGCTGCTGACGAAGAGTAAACGCAGAGTGGAGGTGGTTTGAGGATCATTGCAGGAGAAACATGCAGGATGTGGTCAGATACCTCCACAGTACAACCACTCATCGGTTTCAGTGCGAGGGTATGTGAGTGGTTGTGAATGGCACCACTTTCAGTGCTATTACCCATCTGGGCTCAGCAGGAGTCACGCCTGTAAACTACACAAACTAGCACGCGCTGTGAAAAGAACCATTCATGAGAGAATGTACAGGCAACACTGTAGGTCTCATTCATCACACTGACACTGAATTAATTCTCCACTGACGTCACGATAACGCTCATGGTTGGAAACTTCTTTCTTCTGATCAAAAATCCAACTGTTGTGTTTGAGGTTCTGACAAATCACTTATCAGTTCCCTACTTCCCTGATCGTCAGTGACTGATAAGACATTGGTAGGTGGACGTAGGGCGATATTAAGAAAAACATAAATTGTTAGCTAACGTTAATCGTAGCTTGTAAACTGTAGTCATGTGGTTGAATGCTTTTCAACTTTATTTTAAGCACTTACAATGTTTCACCACTGGTTGATTTACGAACAAACAAACATGCCAGGGTTCGACAAATACTCCGAAGAAGGAAAAACCTCCGGATTCAGACAATCAGAGTGACAAATGTCCAAAGTCTTCAGGGCTTTAAAGGTTCTCAGAGTGTCGCATATTTTGTTATGGATTGCTGCAGCTCAACAGAATAAAGTTTGTATGTGGGTTTTCTGCTCCTAAATGTACGTTTATAATATTAGCTCCTGCTGCAGCTGTTGCAGGATTCATAAAAACCAAAACTAACATTCCTTCCTAAAAAAATTAACAAAAACGCAAGGAAAGGCATTTATTCTTAGGGTTATCCTCTGGAGATGATTGTGAAATTCTGTTGAAAATTTGAAAAATGTCCTGCCAACATCCAGTTGTTGTTTCCATCCATCGAGCACTCGCATGGCTAAAAAATCATTTTAAAAATACATGTGCAAGAGTTTCTAAAAAGCTCTAAATATAGCCTCGTCCATTATCATATTTGTAGAGCGGTCGCAGGAGACGGAGAACAACAACTGCGGTTTGGTTTTATGATTCTACTGCACCATCTGCTCAGAAACCACAAACCTTATATAATGCTGGTAAAGCTTCAGTCACACGAATGAAAAAAAACCCAACATGCTAACACCGGCTGAATTCTCTTTCCCACAGGAGGATTATAATCACCCACATAATCTGGAGAAAAACTGCACTCCTAATTTTAGCCCCAGTCTAGACAGAAACAGCACTTGGACTTTCCATATCAGCGTCACCTCGTCAAATTCTTTCACTCAGTCAAATTAATACAGTCTTTTTCAAATTCTCTCTTTTCTCCTTGGACTTGAGCTCATTTTGTTTCTTATCTCCAGCTCTCATTAGCTTGACCTTCAGGTTCATGATGTGGTTGAACGAACCCTCCGGAGGGACGTCACTTATCAGCGGTTCTGTGCAGGGAGCCAGCAGACTGTCGTTCCACTTTGAATTAGTCTGAAGCTGAAATAAATTACAATCGGTCACAGCCTGAGAGACTGTTAATTGAAGCTGC
Organism: Symphodus melops; assembly: GCF_947650265.1. Classification (NCBI taxonomy): domain Eukaryota; kingdom Metazoa; phylum Chordata; class Actinopteri; order Labriformes; family Labridae; genus Symphodus; species Symphodus melops. The sequence goes on along the minus strand of NC_136711.1, from coordinate 16,284,337 downwards.
AGGAGTCAGGCCTGTTGAAATGTTGATGGAAAAGAGACAGTAACACCTTTTGATGCTGAAAGAGAAAGTGACCTTTTTCTTTTTCGAATCTGAAGAATCGCTGCTACTTTGAGCTCAGAGATCGACGACATTTCCCTATTTTCTGACATGACCAAAAAATTGGAAATCTGGGATAGATATATGTTGTAGGTTGAAAACTGTACACAAGAAATGTATGTAAAAATACTCTTTTTTTATACTTTCGAAAAGACTTGTTTAATGCTTTGGCCTATAATTTGAGTTTAAAAATGTTAATTTTGTCTCATTTTGAGACTCGACATGAAGACACAACCTCTCAAGAGTTTTCCTTAAAACGCCCAGAAAGAACAGAGACATTTAAACTCTCAAAACACCTCAACAACCAGGGGAAATCCACTTTCTGATCAAGATCAATTTAAAGTGATCAAAAGCTCAGATTATAAAAGTTAGACAGAACATGTTGAACCTTGACTCTCAATGAGTCAGGTATATAAGGAGGACATTCCTGCAGCGGTTGCAGAGTTGATTTGTGCCTCTCAAGAACAACTTTGGGCAGCTGAAAAAATCTGTGTTTTATTCGGACACCAATGCAATCATACACCAATCACAATATTTGATGTTATTCACAGAGAGACGGTCATTGGCTCGGATATTTTGCCATATTAAACTATTCAATCGGGCTAAAAGATGGAAACAACAGCTGTATATTGGTGAACTAAAACGAGAGCACAAAGCCAAAGAAATACAACAAATCCAGTCAAAGGCATCGGCTCTTCACACCCAATGCATCCTGGTACATGTAAGCATGGAAATTCCTATATATCCTGCACTGATTTTATTATTTCACTGAATGACACGTACCATCAATATTGATTTGACATCCAAAAGAACAAATGAAAACAATTTCCTTTTCTAAATGAAATACAGCCGTTAAGGCTCAAGAGCACTTACTGCCACAGGTCGGGTCCCCAGGAAGTTAAGGTCCGTGTTCTCCCCAAACAGGTAACCCTCCGGATGGGTGGAGTCAAACTTCTCTCCCCCCATTATAAAATGGTTGGCAAAGTAACTTCCTGCATAGAAGAGAGAGAATTTTTAACTTAAAAACTGAGAACAGACTATAAGAAAACATCTGAGAGAACATACTGGTGACAAAACACCAAATCTTTATGAAGAATATGACACTAAATTCCAGAAAATGCTTAAGCAATAAATAAGTAGTCTTGTTTTTTTAGGCTCATTTGAAGGGAAACATGGGATCAATGTTTAATGATGCACTCGTTTCTTTTTGTGGATCATTAAACCAAAAGAAGATTCAGAGACGTCAGACGGACAAGCTGTCTGTTATTCTTGTTTTTATGACCCATCTGGCACCTAACGGTCATCAATCATTAACATTTCCTGTAAATGTTTGATCCACTTAGATGGCACCGTGACGCACGGATAGCTCCAGTCAGTGCACAAGCCAAGAACACTCAAACTGCTTTCTGTCTACCGTCATTAGTCTGCTTTATACTGGTTTTAACGATCAGGTAAAAGTGTCAGGTAAAAATAGTAATGACAGGGTGGGTGCAGTTTTTGTTTTTTTAATCTTGTGGTAATACGTTTGTTCAGACTACAAATGAAGCCTTAAAAGGGTGACGTCAGGGTGGTTTTTGGGCTGCCGCCGGTCCACCTGTTTACCAAGGGTCCAGGTCGAAGAAAACAACACTAAATAGACATTCTGCCTTTTAATAGCAGGGTGGGGTGATATCTTAAGTCTGTAATGCCGGTTCAGAGTCTTTAAATACAAGCTGTGAGGACATCTCTTCCCTGAATAAGGCTTTTCTGTCAGTGCTGGAGTTGAGAAAGCTCACCGTAAATAAATGATGCTCAAAAATATATATTTCATACAAAAAAGTGTATCAAGACCGGCTCTCTCTCTCGATCGCCTTCTTATCATTTACAGCAGGTAGGGGAGAGAAACTTAGCCAAAGCTTTGTCACCAGATCCCAGGAACAGGAAATAAGGCTGACAGATCGGTTTCAGCAGCAGCCATCACCACCTTACTCCTACCTCTCCCACCAACCCCCCCCCCCCCCCCCCCCCCCCCAGCATCTCTCAAGACTCCGACCAGGAGTGTAATATCGCGCAGAAAACGGATTCAGAAGAAAACTGGGGTTAGAGAGGCATTTATTGCGGCTACAAGTCTGTTTGTGTTCCTTTCCATCCGCTCAGATACCAATATTGTATCAGGCACATCACAACTGAGAATAAAGTAAGCCTGCTGTAATGTCACTATTTCTGTCCCAAGTCATATTTTGTCACACTTATCTATTAACTTAATGTCTCTGTCAACAATTGAACAGAAAAACAATAGCAGTATTTCTTCATGATTTGATTGTTTTGACAGACAGATTGGATTAAAGCTCAGCCCCGGCAGGACGTAATGTGCAATCACAAGATAAAAATCTCACACAGGACAAAAATAAAGACAGGCTGAAGACACACACAGGTCAGTTTGAGGTCGAGCGGGGCGCTGTGAGCCAATCTGACATTTAATTATCGATATGAACCTTTAAAGTATTCCTGAAAGATTAAGAATAATACAAATATGCCGATGCTGCCTCAAGCAAAACGGTTTAAGACCTCGGCCTTATAAATACCCGAAACAGGTTCAACATCAATACAAACATGAACAACTTTTGAGGTATTTTTTAAATACGCTTCTATTATTATTAGAATATCTAATCGTCAGTATTGTAATGGAGCCTACAGAAGTATACAATATTGAATTTGTCCTTAAATTTTTTTTTTAAGCAGCCCGTCTAGAGGAGGATAAACAGCCTTTTGTATAAACTGTGACATGTAAGACTCCTCCTGTATATTTAGTCTCGTGTATTAGCCAATTAGAGACAGAGGAGGGAGGGTCATCCCTTCACAATCCGCAGAACAAAACTGCCGATTATTACTGAATATTGTCAATCAATTACTGGTGTGAGTCCAATGGGATTTAAAAGTGGATTCACCCTTTGTATGGAGAAAACTAATTCTGCATATGTAAAAGTCATATCTTTCACCATTTTTTTAAATCATAAAATTCAATTAAAAATGTTTTTAAAATGTATTATCTTTACCTTATATTTATTAATTAAATAATTGAAAGATAAAGATTATTTGGTTGCATGGTGGAAAAAGAAGACGTTTGATGTCAAAAGATTTGCTTTTAGGCAATGCTTACATAATCTTGTAATTCTTAGAATCAATCCTTTTTTATTTCTCTCTTCTGACCATCAATCTGTCTTTTTCCCATTTAAATCTGAAGACTCTGAAGACTATGCTTTCATTTGTATTGAATTACTCTCATCACTCTCAGTCCTTGATGGTGTTCACCACCATGTTCCACCATTTTGACACTATACATTAGGAATAAAATGTGAAATGATAAGCATGAACCCCATGTTGGGTTTTGTTTTATATATTAAAAAAGGAAAGGTGCACTAACAAGAATATGCCTTAGATTACACTGTTTGTAGAAGTGTACTGAGTGATGTTTGGGATCTTCATCCTCCATGACAAGTAAACTCGAACAGACTACTAAAACAAATGTGTGTGTGTGTGTGTACATATATATATATATATAATAAAAATGCCCCTGTGCTGGTATCAGTATCACTTCAAGGACATCACATCGATTCAGTGCTAAAACAAAGAAAATAAATGATGATTAAATGTGAGAACAAATGTGAAGTTAATGTAATGTTAAGTAGAAATGGTGAAGAAGCATTGGCCCTCCTCTCTGTCTCCACAGGTAGCTGCTTCAGGTTGAAGGCTCAGATGTCCTGCAGGCCTGTCAGCAGCTATAAGGTAAAATGGTGATGGTGGTGATGTTTGTGGCCACTATCCCAAATCACAAATAAATCATGTGCATTGTACAGTGAGCTTCAGAAACCCTGTAAGGACAGATACCTTTTTCCTGGCCTGAACCTGTTGTTCGGTGACTTACCAGATTTCGGTGGATAACGGTACACCGAATTGGACGGAATGTCCACTTCTTCCACGCCTATGTTTTGTCTGCTCGTTAATGCTCCCATTTCCAGTCGGATACAGACTACACGGGTTCACGGGCATAACACTGAAAATGGCTCGCTTTGTTTGCGGCGTGTCCCCTTTATTCTCTATCATTTAATCCAGTTCGTGCAGCCCTGAACATTTTCTGTCGGGGCCTGAACCCCAGCCGTCCCGGGGATTAGTAGTTGTTCTGTGGCTGCTTATCCCTCCCCGGTTGGATGTTGCAGATTGTTTTCAGACAGAAAGCAGCCGCTGTAGTCCCTTTAATAATCACAACGGAGAAGTGCGCTCATATATGATGATGATGATGCACCTCAGCCGCAATATCGCGCAAAACGGAGATTTGCACCGCGCCTGGCTCAGCTTCCTTCACTGTTGCGCACAAAAAAAACAAACAAACAGCGAGGTGCTCGTCGACATCTCCCTGATCCACTAGATGTTGATTATAAACCTCCGGTGCTGTTTCGTTGCTGGATCCTGTCAGAGAGGTCTGTGGCTCCACATGACGTCAGCAAAAGGCTCAAATCCGGGCCGTGGTTTTTTGCGCAGTCCTCCTCTCTCCAGCAGCTTGTGTCGACCCGCTTTGTAACGTGACCTTCCTACGCCAAATGGAAGAGACTGCAGTGCAGAGAAGACCTTTCTGTGGAGTAGAAATACTGTCAACACCTTGGAAATGTTCGTGAAAACTCAACTCTCTAAATAGTTAACCCAGGAATTACCCCCTCGTTGTGATTTAACTGAAGCTTTTTTTTTTTTTTTTTTTTTTGCAACAAGTATGGTGGCGTCAATCTATGATTTTTCAATTTTTTTTTTAAATGCAGCAATATGTAGCGTTCAAAAAATAAATATCGTTTTCTCACGACAAAAATCCAGTTTCATCTTTATAGAAACTATTGAAAGGAACAAAAGAGAACGATAGTGGTCAAATATTTACGTTACTCGCGACTCCTTGACAACAGGGGGCAATGTAACCGTTGTAAACGAGGGCAGTGAAGAAGAAGCGTCCAATGAGAGGAGGCCAACAACACGGGGCGCATATGGTGCATTCATGTGATGTCAGACGCATCGGAAAAACGAATTTCTCTAGTTGTAAAATTCACATGAAAGCTTACTCAAGTCGGAATAACGACTCAGAAAATAATTGGGTCGCCGACTTGACGTCAGAATCATCCTCACCTGTGGGGCGAGATATGTTTTGTCAAATTTAAAATACATTTTTTTTAAATCCTGTATTGCACATAACATTTTGGCTGTAATATAACTTGTAACAGTTCAATTTCACTGATCTCCCTCTTATTAGAATCAACGTTTTTTGTGACGTTGTTACAACATTCAGACTTTATGAACTGAAATCACGTGAACACACCGAAGTCGAAAGAATTCGGAATCTTAAAGCACCCGGGCCGAGCAGCACCTGAATGCAGCATAAGCTAGGTGTTGGGCATAGTGTTGGGGGGCGCCTTCTTGCCGCCATTTTGCGTGAATACAATGCAGTAGAGACAACTTATTGCGCAAAAAAATACAACTAGACGCCGACAATTTGTGATAAAAAAACACCAGCTGGGCACTTAACCGCGATTACTAATCGGTTTGTTTATCAAAAAGGCATTTGGGGGGGGGGGTTATCGTAGTGGTCAGCTCTGCTCTGTTGCTAGACAACGAAGAACATGAGTTACGGTAGGCCGCCGCCAGACGTTGAGGGGATGACCTCTCTGAAAGTGGATAACCTGACTTACCGAACTTCACCGGAGACTCTACGTCGAGTTTTTGAGAAGTACGGTCGCGTAGGTGATGTTTATATCCCCCGGGACAGGTACACCAAGGAGAGCCGTGGGTTTGCCTTCGTGCGGTTTCACGACAAGCGCGACGCGGAGGACGCGATGGACGCTATGGACGGCGCGTTGCTCGACGGACGGGAGCTGAGGGTTCAGATGGCCCGATACGGACGACCTCCGGACTCCATGTACAGCCGGAGAGGGGCTCCGCCACGCAGATACGGAGGGTATGGGCGCAGAAGTAGGAGGTAATGCTGGTGTGTTTAGGCCCAGCTGAGGAACTCCTTAAAGGTTTTTAGACTTTTCTGAAGAGAAGCTGACCACATGGTATCGTTTGTACTTACCGCTTTCTCTCTCTCTCTCTCTCTCTCTCTCTGTCCGTTCACAGCCGCTCAGCAAGCCCTCGCCGCAGGAGACGAAGCCGCAGCCGCTCCAGGAGCCGAAGCCGATCCCGTTCCAGGAGCCGCCACCACTACAGCCGCTCCAGGTCCCGTTCCTACTCCAGGTCTCGCTCCAAGTCTAAGTCAAAGTCCAGAACCCCGAGACGAAGCAAGTCAAAGTCTCCCTCGAGGTCTCGATCCCGCTCCAGGTCTAAGTCGAGGAGTAGGACCCCACCTTCCAACAGAGGGTCCAGATCCAGGTCCAGGTCCAAATCCAAGAGTCGGCCTAAATCTCCGGAGGACATCGGGGAAGAGTCTTAATCCAAACTTGGACACAACATGACGGTATTCAGGGGGGAGAGGGGGATCATGTTTAAGTCAAGTAGGACATCTGAGATGGCTTACTGCTGTCATTCAGGTTAGCATTCTGCAGCCATGGTGCTTTTTTTTTTTTTTGAACATGTGAAGGAATAACTACCAAAAAAGTCATAATAATGAAAAGAAAAAAATAATAGAAATTAAGAATAATAACAAAATAACTTTTTTTGTTATAAAATAAATAAACGTACAGACAGCAGAATATTGTAACAGTTGAACCTGTCTGAAAAAGAGTAGTAAGAAGTATAAACTTATCTAATACTACCCCTTCACCTTCTCAATCTTAATCACATTTCAGAAGCAACAGTGTCTGCAGAATCCTGACTGTTTTAGATATTCACATTAAAAATGTGTACTGATGTAGTCCACAGTCCGAGCTCTGTGTTTGCCTTTCATGGCTCATGAAGTTCAGCCAAAGCTAAAGCACACACAGGCAAAGACCGACTATATCATTAATCTTTTTTTAAAATAAAGATATTGACCATTTTATAGTTTTTTGGGAGGGACGGGAAGTTCTGACGTGGGGTGATTAACTTTTAACGTTCACCTAAATGTGGAATTCTTTCCTCCAAGCTGCTGAGTCCTGTTTGCAAAGAGAGGAGGAGGAGGAGGAGATGGGGGTGTTGCAGTTTGAGAGCAGTTAGTGTGTGACCTGCCCAAGTGACCTGCCTTGTTGCTGAGAGGTGATGGCAGTTGCTAAGGAGCAGGTCGTCATGGCGGTGGTTCGGGCTGTCAGTTGGTGTGTGAGGTGGTGTGGTGAGGTACGTTCACGGGGATCACAGGCAGATGCACTGAGCACTTTTCCCGCCCGTGCCTGTGGTTTTCCCTCCGCCTCTCACAGCGGGAACGGACCCTGAGGTTTGTTTTTCAAATATGCCCGAGTGTAATAGTTTAATTGGAACTACTCTTGTGGGTGAAAGGGGTCAATAAATTAGTGTTAACAAATGTATTAGTAACTATGACTATACACAGATGAATGTCCAATAAAAAGCAGATTTTTACATGTTATTGTCAGGGGACAAAAGAATCAGACAAGTACTGCTTTGTCAGGATCCAGTTCAGCTGCAGGAGATGTTATAAGATTGTCTTTTTGTTTTTGCCCTTGTCAACTCTGCTCTATCTTTCCTTCTAGATCTCGGATAGTCGAACCTGTACTGAGGACATCAGGAAGAGTCTCACATTGAGCGAGTGGACTCCACAGTTGCGACTGAATGCAGACTGAAAGGTTATTGAAGCTTGGTCTAAAGAAAATTTAAATTTTTCATTGGAGTACATTCTCTTGAACACATTGTAAGTTTGGATGTGATCTTTGTTTGTTCAGCATATTGAAAGGGATCTGTAAGCTTCTTTTTTTTTTTCATCATTAAATTGGATGTTTGCATTTGATTATATTGTTAATAAATTATTTGATTTCTTTTTTCTCCAGTTGACATAGATCATCATATCCTCGTTCAATGCATTTTTCTAAATGGATATGAAAGTTTTTTTTTTTTTGATTTCCAAAACTGCAGAAAAGGTTGTCATGTTTGGATATTTCAACTCTTCAGAGCTGTGAAACCACTCGTAAAAATGACTTGCTGTACAGTAAAACATTAAAGTATCTTAGCGCCGCTTAATTTGTGATTTGCTAATCTGGAGGAAAGCATTCTTTTGTCGCATCACTTTTTTCCTGTCTTGTTCAATTTGCTTTCCTATGACTCTAACCCTCTTTCTTGTGTATCTTTTGTGCACTAGGCGCAGTTGTGTAGCAGTTGAGTAATGCTGGTTAGCTGTTAAGATGCGGTGCAGTGCGGTGGTGACATGGTGTGGCGTGTTGCGGTGCTGGGTGCCCGGCGCTGTACCGGGGCTCGACCCTCCGCTGCTGTTTGCCGGTTTGTAAGATCACAGGTGTGAAAGATCAACCATCTTCTTCTGTCTTGTGACCTGTCCTTCCCTGCTGTACAGATTCTCCCCTTCCCCGTTTCTCTGTTCTCCCTCCTCTCCTTTGTCCTTCCTCTGTGGTTTATCCACTTTCTATAACTGGTTTGTACTCCTTTTTTTTTTTTTAAATGGGTCCAGTGTGACTCCAATTGAAGGGTTTAAAGGGCAGTCCAGGCTGCTTAATTTGTGCATTGCATTCCTCTGTGAACCTCTCAGTTGTCTTGTAATTGCTTCAGGTGAATGCCAATAAATGTTTTTGTCTTAAAATAACATTGCAGGTCAATTTTTTTTCAATTTGTGACTCTTTGGCCAGCAATGACTCGTATTTATCAAAATGGTTTTTATAGTAACACACAAATCATGTTGATCGCTTTTTCATAAAGTTTTTTTGAATAGCTTTTAAATGGTCCCAGTTAAAACCCTTGGTCCTTCACTTTGTATCAGAAATGTGTCCTAATTTAGAGCTTTGTGACTTTATAAACATTGTTATTCGGTGGCTCAGGAACTCAGATTGTTTATCCAATAAGCCAAACATTGCCTTTAGCTAAAACTCACTTGGACAAATAAGACTGAACTTATACACATATATTTACTGTACCATATTGGTGATCATCTTGTAAATAGTTTTATATTTTAAATATATTTGTACGTGACCTCAAATAAATGTCCACTGAACACTAACTTAGATATGACATTTATTATAAATGTGTACTTGAAGCTTCCTTAGTAATAAGAGAAATATCTTTACAATAAAAAACATCCCAAAGCGTTCACATTAAAATGGGAGCGGCTGTTTTTCAGGGACAAGCAGGAGGACTTGAATGAAGCTACATAACACAGGTCCTGTCACAAATCATTAAAATCTCTTGTGTGAGACACTCGGAGCTGATTAAAAGTGAAGAGCCGAACACGGATTAAAAGAAGAGGAGCTGAGCACGTTGCAGTGAGCTGAGCCAGAAACACCTGAGCTCACCTGTCCGGCACAGCGATGGGTCGACCGGAAACGAGTCGGATCTCAAAACCGACTCTTTCACCTAAATTGAGGGACCGGGTTCCCGCTTGAGAAGATGGACGCTTTATTGATCCTGAGGGAAATTCAACACTATTTTAACACTGTATTGCCTAAGTGAACAAATTTTAGAGGATGACAGTCTTCAGTTAAAATCCTTTTAGTACAAATAATCATATCAAATCATTTAATTATCTATCTACAGATAAAATATTACATGACAATGAAAGTTGTGTGATTACAGCTTGTGTGTAAAGTTAGGTTATAGATGTAAAGTTTAGGAAAATAATTTAAATCAGTGACTAAATCATAAATATTTAAGTCTGACATAATGGGCAACCAGAAGTAGCCAAAAGAGTTGGTTACTTTGCTGAGTTGAGTTTATTGATCTGGCTCACTAAAAGAGCTGTATTCCCCACACTTGTCCGGGGATGGAGCACCGAGGTGCAGGGGGCGGGGCTGGAGGATGTGACGTCATGCTCGGACAGGAGATTGTAGCCTGCTCCTTAAACGCTGCTCGTCAGCGTTGATGTTTGTGGAGGATTATTGCAAGCTGCGGAATGGACAACAACAGACAGTAAATACAGAGGACGCACAATAATAACACACCCCCCCCCCTTAAACTACCAACCATCATGGATTTAACTTTTGTATTATCTGCCGCTATTTTCACGCTTCTCGCAATTGTGATCGCAACGTCGCTTCTTACTGCGAAAGCATCCGCAGCCGACGCTGCAAACTCCCGGAGATTATTCGGAAAAGGTACAACCGGAGGATTAGACGAACCAGGACCAAAGCAGAATGGATTTATACCGGAGAAGAAGGAGGAAAAACAGGAGCTGGAGGAAGACTGGTGTGACATCAGCGGGAGCTCACACGATCACTGGGATGTAGTTAAATCTGTGCTTTCAGTAAGTCACCTGGTTGGTTGTAACACACAGCACATACACTTCATTTGTTTAATCACCTATCTCTCTCTCTCTTAATCTCTTTAAATCACTCTCCCTCCTGCTCAGATATGCAGTCAGTGAACAAGCACTCAAACTCTTCCCTTCAGTCAAAGTTGCAATGCAATAAGAGGGACTTTAATAGAAGCTCCTGTAATTTAACTTTAATGCTAATCAACAAAAAAGGTTACAATCATTCATGGAAGATCTGACTGTGAAATGTGACTGAAACAGAACATGCCAAAGTGTACTGAAAACTTTGCCCTATTTGGAGAAAATTAAAACCAATCCAGTAAAGTGGCTGAACACTGAGCTTTGACTTTGTCAAAACAGGTTTTAAAATCCTGAAGAAGAAACGGAAAAGAAAGCAAATCTATCTGCTGAAACTAATGTTATTGTGCTGTGCTGTAACCTACTTTATGAGTTTGTGCTTTTACTAGCCTGGCAGGTCTCTGATCGTGAATTCAATCTAACTAGTGAGTGACAGAATGCAAACCGCAACCAATCAAGGGGAAGGGAGAAACCAGGAAGTGTATTAAAAGGGGGGTGTTGAAGGAGAAGAGAAAGTGAAATTAAACAAAATAGTGATCCTAACAGTTATGTCCTCAACCAAACCATGTTTTTGTGCATACATGACCAAGTCACAGCATTTGTGACAGGGTTTAGAGATGCTGCAGAGATGAAACATTCTGGATCTGTCGTCCTGTCAGTAGCACTAATACTTTTAAATCATGTGATTTCACTCTCTTTGTGAGCTTTAAGTATTGACACTAGCTACCTACAGTCTAACAGCGTGTGAGTTAAATTGATGTTGAAAAGGAACTCAAAGGTTTTAGACTAATTTGCCCTCTTGTAAAGTGGTCGATGATGCCAAGCCAATGTTTTCCAAACACCCAAGGGAGCAAGGTTATGAGAGGACGAGCTGGGTCTATAATCCCTGACACCTGTGATGAGTGTAGGCAGGTCAGCATCCAGGAGAGGTGAGATAAACGCATAACACAAGGAGGTGAATAGGTTTGTTTGGAGCTTTCGTTTGAAACGATGGCTTGTGCTGTATCACCATGTGCACAATAATCTGAAATAGATAAAGATAATGAAGGATTTTAATTGATTGAGTTGGAGAGAGACAAAAAGAAAAAGGTTTAATGCCCATCACCTAACTAACCCCTCAACTGTCTACTAGGAGGACACACGTTCCCACACTCTTATTGAAGAGCCGTCAACACCTGACTTTGACTTTTCACCCTCCACCTCCACGAGTTTAGAGGTAGACTCGTCATCCGAGTCCTCGTCTGGGAGGAGCCGCAGGTCATTCATTGGGCTCTCTGATAAAGAGCTACTAAAGTGTGCTTTCTCTCACCCCCAGACTGAAGGAGTCACAGAGAGCCCAGACATCAACGGTGAGCACTTGTACGCGCTTGGTATATTCTTCCGAAAATAAAAGGTTTATACACATTTATGACCAACAGTTACTCTCTTTTTATCAGATGACGGAGAGTCAAATGAAAGCGATTCCTTGCAGTATGTCCCTGGAAAGGCGCGATCCCACCACTTGCAAATGATGATGTCCACAGAGGAGCTGGAGGAGGAGCAAAGGTTGGTTAAAAACTACAAATATGGGGTAAACTTTCTGATACAGGAACGTATAAAGGCCTCGTGTGAAAACAACTCATTGGAAAGATCCATCAACTGGATCTCTAAAGGTTTAAGAGTTAGCTTTATAAGACAAGAAATTAGCTGTCCTGGATGATTTGTCCATATTTGCAGAGGATACCTTTTTTTCTGTAGGGTGTCTGCAGGCACCGCTCTTTTTAACGCATGATACAGTCCAACAAAGACTCTCTCAGGCAAATTTGAGAAAGCAGAACTTTGCATCATCAGCAGTGATTTTTGCCACTTAAGCTTGTACCGCACAGGTGGCCTTAAAGATGCAGATAATACTGTGCAGTGCTGCTGACATGACATCACCCTTCTCCCCTTCCTCCACAGTCCCCTTTATTCCACATTAGAAGTGTGACTTTCAGCAGGTGTTGGTTGGACCTCAGGTCATCATCACCTCTGACAGAAAGGTGTTAGTTAATCCTCGGAGGACTTCTCTGTTCTGCCACAAGGAGGAGTCAGTAACGCAGCACTGGGACACAGTGCTGGAGAGGCGTTCACTTTAAATCCCTTCATTCACACAGGGAGAGAGGACCTGAAGGTTTGTGCTTGATAGGAGAAATATATTCTCTTAAAAGTTATGTTACACTGACAGAGACATCTTCCAGTTCCTATAGATCAGTAATTATGTCTTGAGGTCACAAAAAGAAGACATAACGAAAAGAAAGCAAAGCCAAAACACAGACAGAAAAAGTTTTAGAAATGATTTATTTCTTGTGCAGACTTTGTGTCTTTCAAGCAGAAAGGAATTAACAAAAACATTTAAAAAAAAAAAAAAAAAAATCTGTTTCCTTTTGGATTTTTTCTTTTTTTAAATATAACGTTGTTTAGTAGACACTGACGTTGCTTTATACCAGTTTATACATGGATTAATGTTGGGTCTCTTCAAATGATTTCAAATGAAATAACATTGTATGTTCATGTGCTGCTGGTAAGTGTGCATGCCCCATGAACAGAGGCTATACCTGTAGTCCTCCAAGCAGGGTTTGAATCCAACCTGTGGCTCCTTTTTCAACGACAATCCCCACTCACTCTCCTGATTCTGTCCACTTCTTTAAAAAAGTCCCAAAAAAAAAGAAAGCATACGATCAAGCCTCATCCTGCACAATATGAGACAACCACGCAATATGCAATAACATGATTCAATATACAATTGAAGAACAGTAAACAATGCATATTAGCTATAACTAACAGTTTCTACAGGAAGTCTGTTTGCTGCTCTCCGTGTTGGACACAAACTGCTTATGCAACATGTCCATCTTGAATCCTAAATAAATCCACTTTGTTACTGCTTTATTGGCACCAACCAGAGTAGCAGATAGCTGACCTGAGCTTCATCTTAATGCATTCAAATTGTGTAAAAGCATGAAAAGTGTAAACAGGAATCCATTAGATTAGTAAAATGTATTCATGCTGAGTGAGAAAGCAGTGATTGTTTGCATAAAACACTTTTTCTTATTTATTGGGATAACATCAGACTTTTGCGAATCCTCATGTTGCTTTCATGTTGCCACTCTGATCTCGACCTGCTTTTATGTAAAGTGTCTGAAGATGCTGTGGGTACACTAACATCTTTATTACTGTCTCTATCTAAATGATGAGCTAATTATAAACTGAACAGACTTTAGGGCAAGAAGTGAAGGTCATATTTATCTGCAGACTTTATATTGTTTACAGTTCAATAAAGTTCAAAGTATAATATCTTTGTGCACAGTCATTCTCCCTTGGCAGGTGTCTGAGTTTGTCATCCTAAGAGATACAACGTCAGGTTGAAAGGAAAAAAAAACCTCACAGAAGGCTGTAAATAACTCAACATAGACTATCTGTATTTTAATCATGTTAAAACTAGACTGAGTTCCCTTCTTCTCATTTGAAAGAACATGTCTTTTCGTTTTCTGGCTGGCTTTACAAATCGTTTTCGATTATGAAGCTCCATCTTGTAATTTGCTATTTTATCACGGACACAGATTGGAAACACATTGGTCGGATAAAAAAGATACGAATGATAACAGATATAGGGAGGGTTGTTTAGCCTGATATTGGTGGATTTCCCCATGCCTTGTTTCTAAATATTCACAGTACCAGTATTGTTTGTGACTGTGAATTTTACCTGAGGTTAATTGTCCTTCTTTCCTGATTCAGCGTTCTTTGATAATTGTCTTCACAGGGTGCAACGAGAGCAACTGGCAGCCATCTTCCAGCTGCTGAAAGAAAACAAGGAGACGTTTGGCGATGTGTCAGAGGGAGACATGGAGGAGCAGCTTAGACTCTACTCCATCTGAAGCTCCTCTCTCATGTGCAGTTCATTGAGTTTGCCATCCTGCCTCTGAAGGCGCTCTTTAACCTGGGTGCGTTTCTGGACTACTCCAGTATACCAAATACTTCAGTATACTCTTTCACAGTGTTCAACACATCTGTGCTGTCCACTTGATCCACTCTTTTTCATATTTTAATACAGTATCATTTTAATTTCGTTGCGTTGTTGCTGTCCGTCACATGAAACCGGCCGCAGCTCTTCCAGATCACAATGAAGGATTAAAGCGACAAAGGACTTTTCTTTTTGTTTAATTTTTACATCAAGGAAATGTTTATCAAACCTCCTTGTTATAATGTGTCCCTCCTTCTATTGTGTAACAGGTACAGTATGCTCCTCTGCCTGTAAAGTTTATTTCTGCAAAACTTCATAGTTTAATAAAAGACAACGGGCATTCTTAAAACACACTGATGCAACATTTTGACATTCACATAAGTTTTCTTATTGGCATTGTTCTCAGTTGAAAAGCATAAGAAACAATCATTCAAGAGCATACTTGCAGACACATACTGTACATGCCAGTGCAAACTGACTTTTAATTGGTTTCTTTAATATACACCTTTATTATTAAATGAAAGACATAAGCTTATGATTGGAATGAAGACATTTTTTATTTAAATCCTGCAATGTTTGGTGTGAACTGCAAAATGTTGAATTATGAACATAAAATGATGTTTTTCTAATTAAACACCAAAAATATGAAAAAAAAAAACAGTTCACAACTGGATATTTAATGACAAATGTCACTTGTTCCATCCTTTCAAAGCAGTTTTATAATAAATTTACACTACCAAATGGTACTTATTTTGATTGTGAGAATTGTTTCTTCTTGAAATCAAACTATTGTGTGTCATCTGGTGTGAGAACACGGGTTAGGAATGCTGAAAATCAGGCTCCTTTTTAAAAAAATGTTGTTTTAACAAAAGCAAAGAAGTAAATAAATCAAAATATACGAGGAGAAGACATGTAGGATAGAATAGAATGCCTTTATTGTCATTATACAAATTGTACAACAAGATTACACACAGTTAAAACAAAAAAAACATCAAGAACAATATAAAAAGTGACTAGTTAAGGTAAGGCGGGATACATGTGGTAGGACTCATTTACATATAGCAGTTTAATAAAGAAGGAAGAAATTGCATAATGTGAAAAAGAGGTAAAAAAATATATATATATAATTAGCACTAGCTTTTCATGATACAAAACATACAAAATGAGAACTGAGGGTGGTATTTGAACCAGCTGATCAAACCAAAACCAACACACAGGGGAGGACTAAACACAAAATAACTCGAAGTTAACCAAGGAACACCGAACCCCCCATGCTGTCTCTTAGTGGTCCTCTTCCACAAAGCCAAGCTCCATCCCCAGCCTCATCCTTTGTTCAAACCAGGAAGGAGAGCACCTCAGCCAGGTAACTCAAACGAGAAGGGAAATCAATAAATATTACTTTAACTGGTACACATAATGGTAATGAATACTGTTTGAAGGGCCCCCCAATGAATTCATCCCTCAACAGAATCTAAAATCGCCACTGATTGTGTCACTGTGTCCAACAACACTACAACAGTTAGTCCCAACCGAGTAGGCTCCTCTGATTGGACAAGGGGTTTTAATGAGTGCTGATAAAGCGCAACATCATAAGACTACTCGTTTGTGTATCACTCCGCCAGTGTCCTGAATACGGTGCATGTCAACGTCACAAGAAACAGTTCTTCGAGTTTAATGCAGATGATATAGGCTACCTCTGAATCACATGACACACGAGAATTACTGTCAAATTATGTTTTAGGCTACTTCCAACAAACATTCCTCTATTTGAGAGTTCCTCTAATAGTTTTCAATAGTTTCCCTCGGGATCAATAAAGTATCTATCTATCTATCTATCTATCTATCTATCTATCTATCTATCTATCTATCTATCTATCTATCTATCTATCTATCTATCTATCTATCTATCTATCTATCTATCTATCTATCTATCTATCTATCTATCTAGTTCAATGTTCAATTGTTTTGAGATTATAATTTCGACCCTTGTTCCCATGCACTTCTCTTTTCTATCCTAATTTCTGTTTGCGCACGGTCGTTGAAATGACGTCTAATGCCCTTATATGGGCATTTAATTGCTTAGTCGTAATAACTGGCACGAGCTTCCTGGTATCGTACAGGTGCAAACAATTTGTGAAGGAGGTCAATAGTTGTGAAAGTGTGCGTGTGTCTGTGTGCGTGCAGCTCCCTGTTCAGTCGGTCTCTCTGAATCAGTAAACCGAGCAGAAGCCCCTTTCCCAACAGTCTCTCTGGGCGACAAGTTACTATAGTGCATGTCAGGTACGACTTTGTCCCTGTAGGATTCAGGAGCCAAAGGAAAAAGAAACTCGTAGCTCTTAATTGGTCATCTTTCCTCTGACTGTCAGGGATGGCGCTCCAATCTGCCAGGTTGTTTTCTTGTGTGTGTATCACTGTACTTGCGCTTTTATTGTTACTCGTGTCTTGTGGATTTTTCTCAGAAAGCATCAGGTATGTTGTGTTCATATTCATTCCAGATTTTTTTTTTTTTGTCTGTTACCTATCTTTTTTTCTTTTTTGGCTAATTCTTTTAGAGAAACTCTTTTTTTTTTCACTTCAGCGTGTGTTTTTTATTGTTTTGAATATTGCATATTGATCTCCTCTTCTAAAATGTCCACTCCAGCTCGTCTGCTTTGATGGGATACCGAAGCTTTGTTTTTGACGGTAACTTTGAGTTCTGGGATACAAAAGCAAACTTGACTTCATCTCCTGATGTGGTCAAATCAAGACGTTGGCCAGAACATGGTAACTCAACAAAAGCAAAGCCAGTAACGCATGTAAAGCAGAGGATCACTCCACTTGAAGCTGAGACTCCCATGCCCCCCCTGGCCGTACGCTCCTTCAAGAAGCTTCCAATATGGGATTTTGAGGATGTATATAACCAGGATGCCCCACCCAGACCACAAGTAAGCATGTTGCTATAAGAAATGAGTAGATGTAAATGTCTTCATACTGTGGGAGTGGTATTGGCCTCCACATATATCTACCCAACACTTTTATCCTTTTAAACTCTGTAGCACTTTGAGATTTTAAAAATGTAAAGTGCTTTACAAATAAAATGTATTATTCTTGTCTGTTGATTGTGTTTGATCGCACAGGCTGATTTTATAGTAATCCTTTCAGGTATTCAATGTAGCAATTGGTTAATCAATATTCATTATTATTATTATTGTGTAATTATTTATTCTACATTCTCAGACTTGTGCCCAATCTCTGCGAAACTCCAAGGATGACGGCTTCAAGGCGGCTTTCCTTCCCAACATACGTCTGTTTATGCATAAGGACAATGTCAACATGAGCGAGTGGAACAGGCTGTCACATTTTAACAACCCTTTTGGCTTCATGGGTTTCCAGTACAAAGGTAAGCGTTTTGTTTGTCTGTGTAGTTTTGTGAACATGGACCACGAATCTGCATTAAAGCCAAATCAGAATAAAAAAGACTTCATGTAAACACTGATGAGTCTGATCAGGCTTACTTAAAAAATGTAATTCCAAACAAGAGTGGTTTGTGCACATCTGTTATCTTACCTTGATAAAGGTATCTGAATGTCTTTCTTTCTTCGGCTTGCAACATTACTTGTCAGAAAAGATAAGATATTCATCCCACAACTGAGACATTTACAGTGTTGCAGCAGCAAAGACCAAGGTTGGTCAAAAAAGAGCACACGGTGCACATGTTAAAAATAAATAAGTTGAGGAGCCAAAACAGAGCTGCATTTATAACAAATGTAATGGGCTGAATCATTGACTGTTTGATTATAAGTTGTATTGCTCATATTACATCCCCTCACACCATTCATCACTGTTATTTCACCTTCCAGCCTTGTCCTCTTCATCCACTCCTTTTCTCTCTGCAGAGCACAGAGATTTTGGTCACTTAGCATGTAAAAAAAAAAAAAGATCCTCAGAACGGAAATATATCTCTTTCTAAAATAAAGTTTGAGGACAATTGTATGACCCACAAAATGATCAATATGTCGGACCTCTTGACCCAATATGTGGATTTCTGTGTATCCTGCAATTTTTAAAAATAAATAAATTTTATTTTGGCCTTATTTCTCCTGTTTTCTTCTCCTTCTCACAGAACTCATTTCTGAGGATTGCTTAAATTCAGAGCCGCCTTCCATAGCAACGATCTGTTCTTAATAGCAACAGTCAGCTATGGAGGTATAGATGAGATTGTTGCTATGCCTTAATTTCATTTCAGAATCAATTGTTTTGTGTGAGTAAAGCTAGCAATTGTTGTAAATGCCAGGGGGGTTGTAAGCATTATGCCACTCAGTTTTCATGTACAAAAACAGTTCCTGTTATAAGCTGAATGATTACGGTGTGTTTTGCTTGTTTTTGTTTCTTTGCAGATGTAATGGAGGCAGTGAATTTGATCCCAAAGCCAAAAGAGCCACTATTCCCTCCAAAGCCTGGAAGCAATGGATGTGTACGTTGTGCTGTGGTGGGCACAGCAGGGATCCTCAATGGCTCTAAGATGGGGAAAGAGATCAATGATCACGATTATGTTATACGGTAAGAACAATATCTGTCCAAGGTTCTTGTAAGGACCTTTTGTTTGTGGAAATATAATTGTTTCAAACAGCTTTAACAGTCTGTTCATAGAAGGCTTTTTAAACAATTTTTTTTTTTTTTTTTTTTTTTTAAGTTTTGTTTTACATTCGACTAAAGACATGTTTGAGGAGAGAAAAGATCCTGACCTGCAATGAATGTTGCAATGGCTAAAAAAAAAATTCTTTGATTGGGTATACTTTATGGGTCCCTGACCTGACCTGACCCTGACCCTGATTCTTATCCTTTGGGTTCAAGTCCATGACCTACTTTATTTAGAAGAATGGTTTTCTTACCCTTTTGATGATCTTTCCTGGCTTTAGTTTATGGAAACGTCACACAATGCGTGCGGTGCTGTACCGAGACAAACCAAGCTCAACCGCTTGGTGGAAACGGGGCTCAAGCTTTTTGTCAGATGTTCAGTGTTTACACGCAAAATGCTTTTTTTTTTTTTTCTTTTTTTTCTTTTTTAAAACATCCCATAACTCACTTGCAAAAGTAGCTGGTGTTTAAGCTAAATATTAGCATTGCAACAATTGTCCAACACTAACTTAAATACAATGATATTTGGTATGTGTAATGTTCAATATGTCAGCCACATTACTTAGAATGACTTGTGTCAGACAGTGGATGAGCCCAGAGGGTTTTTTTAAAGGTAAAAACCTCTGCAGTAGCTTAGCCTGATGATATAAAACTAGAAATGAGTACAGCATTAGCACTTTTTCAATAAATGTTTCTGTGTGTCAGGATGAATGGTGCTGTCATTGAAGGTCATGAGGAAGATGTAGGAAACAGAACATCTGTTTATGTTCACACGGCCCACTCCATCACTGCATCGAGGGGTCTGTTTAAGAAGTACGGCTACAAACATGCCCCTACTGATGAGGTAATCAAACTGCTTTAAAAATAGTGTAATGTAATGTTTCCTACCTTCATGAGTCTCTCTTTATTGCTTTTGTAGGGAATAAAATATGTGATGATTCCTGAGGGCCTGAGGGATTTTTTTTGGCTCACTGGTCTGCTCAAAAGACAGAGGGTTGCTGCTGGCCAATTTCGCAACTATCGGTGAGTATACACTCGTATGATCATTGCTTTTATGAGCTGAACTTTGTTCCATCCTGCTGGGTCAAATTATTTCCCTGTTACAATAAATTTCTTTAATTCAGGAAGTTAAAAAAAAAATCTATTTTTTTTTTCTTCTCCCAACTCTTCAATGATATTATTAGTCCACTGGAACACATAAGTCAAAACGTTGTACCCTTCCACCAGAACGAACAGAGTCCCCGTTCATCACTGTCTGTTATTACATCAAATTCTGTTTAAAAATATTACACATTAACCCAAAAATACCTTTTCATCTCTAAAGCTCATTGCTTTTTTTCTTTTTTGGCAGTAGTCAAAAAATCAGAAGCAGGAATTAACTGACGGTGTGATGTCTCATTTAATGCGTTTATCTCTCCCTTGTATTCAAATTCTCAAGGCCATGGACGCAGTACTCTACTCCGTTTGATGAGAGTCGCTTTTACGTTCTGCACCCAGATTTCCTCAGATACATACGAAACAGGTTGGTCTACCTTTTATATTTTCACAGAATCTGCACATCTTTAGTTTATAACTATAAAGACGGGAGCTATACTATGCAAATTAGAACTTAAAAGACAGTTTGAACTGAACAAAATGAAATGGGCTTTTATGAAAAATTCAAGTATACGTTTAATCCGTTATTAGCTACTGACTTCTTTTTTTTTTTTTTTTTTTTTTTTTTTGTGTGTGTGTCTGAATACATTGTTTTCAAACTGTTGATGCCGACAGGTTTTTAAAGTCTAAAAATCTGAATGCTAAATTCTGGCCGATTGTCCGACCGACCAACGGGGCGTTTTCTCTCTTCTTGGCTCTGCACACATGTGACATTGTAAGTTACCTTTTCCTACATAAACTTGTCCAAATGCCACCTATAGCTATCTATTTTTTTATAAACATGATGATGATTGAAAGAAACTTTTGCTTTTAGTTATATAAGGGATGATTTCTTAGCTTGAGATGTTTATCCAGTACCCCTCCTCTGTGATTTGTCACTCCAAGGTGAGCGTTTACGGCTTCATCACGGAGGACTTCAAGAAATACAACAACTACTATTTTGAGAACAATGGTAAAACGCATATCATTTTCTTCATCAACCATGACTATAAATTGGAGATGAAGACATGGAAAAATCTACATGACGCCAAGATAATGAAGCTTTACCAAAAATCGGACCCAAAAAAGGGGACCAAAAAGAGAAACTGAACTTGATTCTTTGAGAATCAAAGCGCTAATGTAAAACAATGAGGGCATTTTATGTAAAAAAAAAAAAAAAAGACATAACCACAATTCATTTTGTTACATTTCCCGTCATGGATAATCTAACTGTTTGACAATTTGTTACGGTTGTGTTAAAACTCTAGTGAAGGTGTTTAAAGAGGACTGTACTCGTTCTCTCTCTGGCGGGGAAATGAAACTAATTTACTAGAAGTTGATTAATTAAAAAGGAAAAACTACATGAAGTGCCTTCCTAAAGTGTTCAGATTCCACATTGATACTTGACATTAGAAATGTTTTAGTTTTGTAAGACTGCGTCAGTGTCAGCAAAGGCATGGGTTTGAAATGTAGTGAATTCATTGGGTGCATTCAGAGATCTGAAACCTACAATGTGAACAGCCCAAATAAACTGTACATAAGAAAAGGAGAACATGTATCATCAGGATATAAATACTGGTCACTGGTGTATATAAAGTTTCAGACGTTACTTTTTAATAGATGGGTCTTCTGTTTACAATCCAAAATGTAAATGTGGCCACAATCCGTTTTTTTTCTTCTTTTTTTAATTCAACATTTACAGCGCTTGTGTAAGGTTGGAACGGTGTATTGCCCTTTGTTCATATCTGCTGCTGTGTAGCACATTATAGGACTTATACAAACATGTTAATGTCTTTTTGTGTGGAATGATTATTGAAATGTTTCATCTGGGCTTTCATTTTCTGTATTTATGTTAATGTTTAGATTATAAAAGGACTCCTTTATTTTCTAAATATTATTACACGTGTACCCCTGATCCATTGTGAAGGACGGAAGAGACGAGTGGGGAAAAAATGTCAGTTTTCAATAAATGTTCAGAAGGGAGCGGTTTTGTTTACTTGTGCTTTTCTTCAGAATTTCCAATCTGATAACGTATGCAGTATTGCCACATCCTTTGCCATAAAGACAAGTGTTCTTGTGTAACACTGAAAAGTCTGACCATCTACAACACTGACTGTCTGTGCAGAAGCCATCACAACATCAACATAAGTAAAACATAAGGTCAACTGCATATTTTATAAAACCAACTTTTGAGACAAGTCAAAATGTAGACTTTTACAGTTTTATACATGTATTTGAACATTTCTAAAATAAATGCCGCCACCTGCTGTTTCATTGGCGCTACTACACGGACTTGTATTCTCTTTATTTTTACACAGATCTTGTTTTTGCGATACAAGGAGTAAAAAAAACACTCTTCAGACGGTATTAGCAATGATAAAGAACGATGGACCAAAACAAGGAATTTAAAAACATTACATTAGAGGGGGAATAAATTACTAACTGTACACATTTGTCGGATATACTGAGGAATCCACCATGATCTAGAGAGACTTCCAGACGTCTTGGGAAGCAGATGCTTATTTCTTTATAGTATTTGGCCATAAGAAAAAAAATGGTTTAGTTGTTTAAATACTGGAGAGCGGATTGTTTTGGGGGGTTTTTTGTTAAATGTTTAGCCAGGTCAACGAGAAGTGCAAAATGCATACACGCAGGTTTGTAACTGTTTCTTTTTCTAACATCTTGAAATGTGACCGCGTCCACATTTAGTTAGCATTTTCTTGCAAACCATGATTTTATTAAATTCGGAGTCAAATGTATTATTTTTTTTAAATCTGTAATTTACTGCGCCCGGAAGTGTTTAAGGTTTCACCTGTGGACTAGTGGCCTCCGCTTTGGAACTTGTGTGACACAAAAAGAAACCAAATGTGTTAATTCAATTTTATTTGAATCAAGTGATTGACTTCTTTATTTGATTTAAAGCCTTATTATGAGGTTGGAATGGGTTTGAATGCAAGGCTAATGGTTGAGCAGAAGACAGAGGTGAATTAGCTAAAGTTAGCTTGATATCAACACAATGGTTAATTATAGGAAACTCGTGGGGCGAGAAACAAACAAGAAATGTAATCCCTGAGTTGCAGTCATGGAAGGAGGAGACTGATATATCTTGTTCTTATGACTTGAAGTTGGAAAATGGATTTTGCTGACCTTTAATTGGTGCTTCTAGGAAGAACACGTGGATTAATCAACATTTAAAGGTATGTGCCATCATTTAGTTGATAGTTTTTAAGGCCTCGTTTATATTCCCGAGTTGTCACATGTATTTATGAAGTTGGTCTGGTTTGACCATTTAGTTTTTTGGGGATATCTGGAGTAGGATAGTTGTAGCTCATGAAGAAAAGGCAAGGATAGTGTATTTATATAGCACATTTTAACAAAGAAGTTCAAAGTGCACAAAAACAATCAAAAATCATCATGACAGGAAAGAAAGGTAGTTAAAACAGAAAATTTAGAAATTACTGAAATTATTCAAACTTAATATGTTCAAGTAAAAAAATGAAAAAACGTGTTCCACCCACACTACTCTAATTACGTTTCCTGTAATTGAAGTCGTTTAAATTTAAAAACTCCCCCGTTTTATATTTTTACATTTTATAAAATAAAAACAGTTTGGCGTTTTAATTGGCAGTCTATGATGCCACCACATGGAGTCGTTGTTCTGTGTCAACATTTTAGAGGTTTGATCGCCAGAGATATTTCCGTCACTTACATTCAACAAAAGTAAACTGAAAATAAAAGCGGAAAGTTAAAGTAACTCAACTCTACCGTCCATCAATCCCAGGGTGCTTTGCGTCATGGCGGGAGGGGGAAAATAAACGTTACGTTTAAAATACAGCAGTGATGTGGTAAAAAGTTAGTTTGTTAACCAGCAGTGCCTCTTTAGTGTGTTCGTGGTTTTACGTCATGTCGTCACCATCAGTGAAATGGGTGTCCCTGTTTAAGACATGGGACCTTCGCTCTTCAGTACGTAGATCACTCTTGTTTCTCTTCAGATCGTATAAATCTTTCGCCTTTTACTAAAGATTTCCGTGGAGAGGAACAATAAGAGTATAACTCAATTTTTTGATGTCCTACCTTGTGTGGGGCTTTCCTTCAAGTGTGAAAACAATGTGATAAATATTACACACTCATAAGAGAGTTGAACCCGTGTTGTATACGGACTACTAGACTTCCAGGATTCCGTAGATTTGTATTTCAATATTTAATATAACTCGAAGAAATCGCTAATCGTGGTTCAAGTCTTCTGCGTACCTTACATTGTCTGTGGTCTGTTTTTACCATTTGAAACTGACGTACTGTTAAGTTAAAAATTGAAAATGGAATTTAAAATGAGTTTAACAAATCTTCATCTGAACAACAGAATGAGTTTGTGTGCTTGTCTTCCCTGATCTGTTTTCAAGCTTTATTTAACCCGCCAGGAACAGCTCAGTCTTGAAAAAGTCTTAACTCTATTGATAGTGGGATTAAAAGTATCTTTAATTCTTAATACCGTGGTAACCAGTTTAATTTACATTTTAGTCCCAGACAAACCCGGAAGTAGGGTGGGCTCCCATCATGCCTTGCGCGCTCGCGTGAACTGTCTAACTAATGTTGATTTATTGTTTGTTTTTTCACACTTATATGAAAATTGTGCAGTTTTGTGTTTGTTATTTGGCATTACATGATTTTGAGTTTGTGTGAGTTCACACAAAAGTGAACCATCAGTGAAAATGGTGTTTCCGCCAATCACTTCGGTCTCAGTCTGTTGAGTAGGTAGATCACTCTTGTTTCTCTTCAGATCGTATAAATCTTTCGCCTTTTACTAAAGATTTCCGTGGAGAGGAACAATAAGAGTATAACTCAATTTTTTGATGCCCTGCCTAGTGTGGGGCTTCCTTGACTGTGTATAATAACAAAGCAAATTCAATAACCGGCTTAGAACTTATATTGAAATGGTTGTGATTAGGACTGTGTGACATAGTATAGTTATTGAGTGTAAATTATGAAGTTGAATTGATCTAAAGATGAATTATCCGTGTTGACAAGAAAGTCCATATGAATTTTTCTGCTTTACGTGTTCTCTTGTAATTTTCCATTCTTTTACCAATTTGTAAATGTAAGAGTTTAAACGTCTTTGTTGTATCTTGTGTCAGTCAGTTAGTGGTGTAATAATAAGTGCAGTATTTCAGTGCAGCCCAGTTCTTCTGCTGCAGACAAAAAACACAAGGACAACATCACCAACAAATCTCAATTAAGTTAAACAAGATCAGACATCTCAGAAAACTATAAAATAAGTCAAGAGCGCATACTAAAATGGGAATTCCTAGCAAGTCAGTAAAGTGCAAATGTGCAGTTACAGTGCAATAGAGCAACACAAAGACTAATTGCTGTTTAATATATGAATGTTAACAGGGACAAACCTGGAGTCTTTTAGTTTTTCTCACAGGAGCTCTAAAACGACGACCTGAGGGTAAAAGCTCAAACTCATTGTGAATAGGGGGATTTGAGCAGGTCACTATCGTCTTAGCTCTCCTCAGAACCTGCTTTTTTTTAATAAATGGTCAGAAGCCCAGTCTGACACCTCTCTACAATTTTGCAACTTGTTTTTTTCAAGCCTCCCGAGTTGGTTCTCATTGGTTGAGTTCAGGCTTCCAAACCAGGCAGCAAAACAAAAATCTAAAAAGGATTCAATACAACTTTTAAGAAAGAGATATCTGGCTTGCTATAGGGACTTTCTGAAATGAAGTCTCCATCCACACTTTGCACATGACACTGACAGTAACGGTGTCAACAGCACATTTAAGAATCTGTCTGTTACTTCGATTGCTGCGACAAAATGAACAAAAGGGGTGACAGACAACAAC
Organism: Symphodus melops; assembly: GCF_947650265.1. Classification (NCBI taxonomy): domain Eukaryota; kingdom Metazoa; phylum Chordata; class Actinopteri; order Labriformes; family Labridae; genus Symphodus; species Symphodus melops. Next base: position 16,258,242 of record NC_136711.1, on the reverse strand, counting down.
CCTGAGGAGTCCCAGTGGAAGAAGAGAGCTGGTTTGAGAAAACACCATTTACACTCACGCTGCGTCCATTGGTTGGCGGATTTTATTCAGTTTAACTTCCATGGCACATCTGACCTTCATCAGGACTCAAAAGTAAAAACATTTAGTTCAGAGACAAAGTAAAATATTTGAGTGACTTCATTGTACCATCCTTTTCATTGTTTTACTTTGAGTGATATATTATCAATATTAGAAACCTGATAAAGTACTGGGAATGAAAACTTTGTAAAATTGTTTAAATTCAATCCATCTAAAGATTATTCAAAAGAGTCAAAAGTTAAAAAAAAAATGGTATCCTTCACTGTGATTTAATATTGGATCCATAACTATCTTGTTTTTATGAATGAGGCGGTGCGTTGACAGTTTTGTACTTTCATCCTCTTGTAGTGATGGTAGGGTGATATGACCTCATATCAATATCGCCATTGTAAATATGCTCAAATATTACAACTGGGATATGAGGGTGCATATCGGATGACCTATTTTGTGGTTATTTATTTAATATTTCAAACTGAAATCAAAGCATCGCTTGAAATGAAAACAACACAGTTTAGTTTAAAAGTAGAATTAAGTTCTCTAAAACAGTAGAATAGTAGCATTTCTTGCAAACAGTTTTTCCACAGTGTTTACATTTGACTTATTTTTGTTCGGTGTCATCTTCCCAATAGACAGCATGTGTCCAAACAGACATTGCCTCCATGCTTCATCCTCTGAGGAAATATTACATATTACAGCAACATTATCCTGCAACACCAGCACACACACACACACACACACACCCACACCCACACACACACACACACACACACACACACATACATATGCACATGCAGATATGCATTATTGCCCCAGAGGACCGCCATGCGTGTCCAGGCCATTAACAAATGCAGTAAGCTCTTTAAATATGATTTCCTGCCCTTCCTCCCCCGGTTCGTCCCTCAGCTCCTCCCGGTTAAAACGTGACACACATCAGTTGTGTGACAGGTCACGTGACGGCCGTAGCATTGATCCGGAAGGAGGGAGGGGGAGGATGATGTTGCCGAGAAACTGCATCAGGTCAGCAAGATGCAGGCTGAAACGTACAGGAGGCTGTGTGTTTCGGCTTCAAAATAAAGCGCCATGTTTGTCCTCTCACGCAGTTCTTTTTTTTTCTTCATGAAACTCTTGTTAAAACATTGTGTCATCATACTGTCATACATGATGTAGCTTACAAGAAGGCCTACAAGAAGAAGTGTTTTGAACCATGGTTCTCAAAGAATCAATGTTTTAAATACTTTGATGCTTTACAATACAACACAATCTGTCTTTTTCAAATAATTTATAGTCATGAGGAGCATCAAGTGTTTGAAATTTTAATTTTGTATTTTGAACAAGGAGCAGCTATGAAGGAAAGAGAGCGAGCACTGCTTAAATGACTTAAATTCATTTAACACGCGCTTGAAACCGTGAACATTTATTTTTGGGGACTTAAAACATAAAAACTAACAAGTACACTTTAATTTTTGTTTAGCCTATGTATCACACGTCATATAAATACCTATTCTGTTCAATGTTATTTCTACATCGTATTTTTCCCATATCATGCAGGCGACATTGTGCACGTACATATATGTATGTTATTTAATTGAAATGATTGATCTATGCTTTTAATGTAAATACCGTTAAACTCTAAATTAAATTGAGTCAATTGACCCATCTTTCACATCACTACATTTTTTATTATCACGTTTACTTCTGCATCTTGTGCACCCCTCACCCCTGCTCTATTATCTTCTTTTTTTAATCTTTTACATTTAAGTCTTTGCTTATGTGGGTTTTTTTTGTTTATTGTTGACTTAGACTTTCTTCGCTGTCATTGAAATTGTACCTCAGATTGCAGATCAGAACGAAATTTCGTCAAAGTGCAGGATAAAAACAGCAGTAAGTATTTGCATAAAAATAAAGGTGCAAACATAAATAAGTATATAAAAAAACAACAAAAAATAAAATCATTAAATTACTTAATTCAATGATTATTTAATGTTGTACTTTAGTACACGGAGAGCACAGTTCACCAAAGTTAAATTCCTTCTGTGTTAGCATACCTGGACAATATGTAAGGGGTGACGTATGCTGCATTTTATTTTGAAAAACGTTACCGGAAGTTCACTAATATTGTGGTTTTCTTGACGCAGGTTTTTTAGGACTCGTCCAGCTCGCCTGCATTCCTCCTCTCTAAAGCCTGACCGATAGAGACAGAGAAAGAAAAGGAAGAGAGGAGGGGGGTGTAGAAAAGGCCAATTATTATTCACAACCGTGTTGGATTTTTTTATGAACCACGAAGCCGTCTCACACCGGACACGCCGACCGGAGCAAAATGGAAACAAAGTAACCACGTCGAAAGCACGGCGGCTCCCTTTGATCCAAGAGAACGAACAAAAAAAGGCTTTACTTCAAAACGGGACTTTGTGCTGATAACTATCGAAAAAAATCCAGCTCCCCTCTCTTCGACGCATTTCTCCATTTTTTTGTTCTCTTTTTTTAAAATGAGGATTTTGCAAGATGGCTGATGACAGCTCCCCCTAACAAGGACAGAAAAGCGACGTCCCCTTTAAGATTAGCGGGGGTATATTTGTGTATTTCTATTAGTTCAATGTTTAAATAATGACTGTATTAGCGACCACCGTCCTTGTCGGGAAATAGTGCCAGGTTGGTTGTTTATTTGTACCTGTGCTATGAGGGGAAATGGCGAGGTGACGTCTGAGGTAATTTACACGATTTATTCGAGATAAGGAAGTGGAAAAAATATGTTGTTGGCTAAAGGCTGAAGCGACGATAGGCGAACAAGGTGGAGAGCACGTTTATTAGAAGAGGCCTGAGCTTGAAAATAGTCAATAATAACGTTAAAAATCAAGAGCTATCTGATAGATGTGTCGGAGGTGGAGGGGGGGAGAAAAAAGCTACAGCAGCCTACATTCCTGCGGATCCTAAAAAGCCTTTGTTTTGTGCGCAGGAGCTGGACTCGACTATTAAAACGATTAACTATGCAGTAAACAGGCTGGAAAATGATGGCCCCGGTATGATTTTCAGTGTAATGAGATTATATGGCCTTTGTTGTCGACAGTAAAACTGCAGGAAAAGCCGAGGCCTTGTGTACAGATATGCGAGCTGTGCCACATAGCAGGCGTTATTCATCAGACAGAAATGTCGCTTTTTTGTCAGATTGAAGGGCTGGAGGTGGCTGTGGTGTTCATCTGACCTGTAAAACAGTATTTCTCGTCTACAGCCAGCCGTCGCTGGTTGTATGTATAATTAACTTGCAGGTGGAGGCTCCTCGGATACTTATTTATGATTCAGCGGACAAAAGCATTGCGCTGCGTTGTGATTGAAGGGATTCAAGCGTCCTTGAAGTCCTGACAAAATAGATTCAGGTTTTAAAAAAAAGAAGAAGCTGTGTGTGTGTGATTAGTAATCAGGGTGTGGACTGGACTGGACTGGAGCAGTCCTTTTCTCGTGGTTTTCATGCTTCGTTTGCTGGTCTGAATCATAATCCGACGTTGAAGCTCTCAAGGTAAGGGCCCGAGCAGGCAGCAGGAAAGGATCAAGTGTCTTTTCATGTGCTATACAGAGATTCATTCACCACATGATCTTATCTTTTTTTCTTTTCTTTTTTTTTAGAAATTTAGTTCTCTGTGCCTTGTTTGCATTTCATGGTTTACCTGTAGCATACAGGATTTTTTAGCTTCCTGTAAGGCCTATAAACACACAGAAGCTGTAAAGACAGGCCCCTCTGTGTTAGTGTCTGTGTGTGATTTAGAGGAAAGGAAAGCAGGGTTTACTGTAATCTGTTCAACGTCAGCCCCTGCTGTGTGTGTTGAAATCACCAAGGTGTTGTCATCCTCGCCTGAAGCCTTCTCGTCAGTTTTCTGGAATTTGCCTTCATGCTGCAGCAATAAGCAATACTCATCCTCTGTCAGGGAGATTCGTCTGATTTGGTCACAAGGGTTAAAACGCACTCGATCTGTCAGGACTGCGTCAGGTCTGTTTTTATATTTTCCCTCAGAGTCGTTTTTTTTTTTTTTGAGTGTCAGTTTTCCTTTGAGGACAGAGAGGCTTGGAGGTGGAAAACAGACGGTGTATGCCTGCCCGCACCATGATGGCCTCTGACATGGCTGAGACGTGGAGGAACTGTTTCGAGGAGGAGCTCATCTGCCCCATCTGCCTGCACGTGTTCTCAGATCCCATCCAGCTGCCCTGCAAGCACAACTTCTGCCGGGGCTGCATCAGCGAGGCCTGGGCCAAAGACTCCTCGCTGGCCCGCTGCCCTGAGTGCAATCACGCTTACACACAGAAGCCCAGCCTGGAGAAGAACCACAAACTGTCCAACATAGTGGAGAAGTACAACGCCCTGAGCGTGGAGAAAGCCACCACGCCGGCGCTGCAGTGCATCCTTTGCCGCCGAGGTCCGCCGCTACCCGCTGTGAAAGTCTGCCTGCGCTGCAACGCCCCGTGCTGCCAGTCTCACGTCCAGACGCACCTGCAGCAGCCGTGCTCGGCCCTCGGGCACCTGTTGGTGGAAGCCGAGGCGGTGAAGGCCTGGACCTGCCTGCAGCACGACGAGTACAGGCTGTATCACTGCGAGGCAGAGCAGACGGCCGTGTGTCAGTACTGCTGCTTCGCCCGCTGCCATCCCAGCCACGGCCACGCCGTCACTGACGTGGAGCTGAGACGTAACGACATCAGAGTAAGGATGGTTTAATATTCAACACATACATTAAACAAATACAAGCTTGTTTATTCACTCATTTCAGCTGAGGACAGCGTCACTGTGACAGTGACCTGGTCAGTGGAAGTGGGCGCTAGGTGACGATCAAGTACCATCATTTATTAGCATTTTAAAAAATCATCCATTCTACTTCACCAAAAAGAATTTGGCAATATTTTCCCTCAGACAATCAGAGCAGTTCAATAATGGACGGTATCGAAACGTCTTTGTTATTGTTATGTTATCTATAAGAATTATTAAGATGGTTAGCGCTAGCTTTGCTTGAGAAACGCGTTTGTTCGTTCATAACAGCATCACATAACCAACAAGGTCGTCTGTAACGTCTTTGTATTCATCAAGCAAAAATCCGCTCAACAAAGGGATTCATTTCATTCAGATTTGAGAGAGAAAAAAAACGATATTAAAAGTGAAGAGGTTTGGGTACAGAGCTGCTGTGATCTGCTCTTAATCTTTAATTTAGTTAACCATTCACTTCACTCCATCAAAAAAAAACAAATTTCCCATTTTAAAGGAACAATTGCATTTTGATTGTGTTTTAAATCCTGTGTGAGAGTCTTGTGCATTTTTCAGTACTGATCTCCTCCAGCCTCCATTCTCATCTGTTGGAATGACAAACAATGCAGTCAAGGGGTGGAACAATGAGGGGGCCCTTAGAGGGCCTTATCTCCCCAGCACAGGTGCATCCTAGCTCAGGGATCGCCAGTTGTGAAAGGGGGGGGGGAGTGGAGACAAGGGGAAGGGGGATTAAAGTGATTTGTCACTTGATTCTGCGGCCTACTTGGGTTTTTTATGAACCAATTCACTTCCTGGGGTTTGGTGCTCGATGTAGTCTGTTCGAGCTGAGGTTGGATTGGTTTTCCTCCACTTTTTTTTTTATTTTTTATACAAAGTCTGTGACGGGGCAGTTTAGTCAGAGGGAGAACCAAGAAGGCCTCTACGCTAACTGAGTCACGCAGATCACCCAACACCCTGTGTAGGAGTCAACTGGGACATGCTTGGCTGTATTTCCTGCTGGTAATGCCATGACTCAGCTTTATGTATAGTTAATCGGTCGCCTGGGGCACCGGAGCGATTATAAGGTGAGACCTTGTGTGAATTTAAAAACCTTATTGCCAAAGTTTTTCACATTTGCAGCTTGAAGTAATTTTCCATGATCCTGCTGGATAACGAAAGTCATCAATTCTGGATTTTACCCAGATAAAGATATTTAATCATGATGTTTAAATATAATGTAGTACTAGTGAAGAATTGTCAGTAAGTTTTGTTTATTGGGAAATAAAACCTGCATGGCCGAGCTTTGTGACGACGTCAAGCGCTAACGTAAGCTAATCTATTAGCTTGTCACAAATTCATGTCGGCTGAAAAATCAGACGACCGCTTCCGTCGTATTCTGTTGTTTAAATCGCTGAATTGGATCCCTTCCTGAACTCCTGAACCCATCGCTGTCATTGGCTGTGAGGAAATGTACCCAGAAACGTCCCAAGTCAACCACAGCACCAAAATCCAGGCAGAGAACGGGGTCTTTGCAGACTCCCCACCAGACATTAATGATGAATGAGCAGCATTACTTTTGTTTTAATTTTATGAGCAGAAAGCTCCTCGCTCTGCCGATTAATGGGATTCAATAACTGTCAAAAAAAAAAACTGATAAATATTTCTAAGAAATGTCCCCTCATAGCAGTGATCACTAAGACGAGCAGAATGGCCCCCTGTCTGCACACTTACACACACACACACACACACACACCCCATCACAGCAGCCTCCCTCCCTCCACAGCTCTTCAACACCCATGGCCCCCCCCCCCACCAAATTCACCTCACCCCCTCACACCATCCAGCCGCCTCTCCGGGCGAGGACAGACCTTCCCTCTGGCTCTGCTCTCCTGCTCCGGTTGCTCTGATGGAGAAGACACTGTGGTGAAATGACAGCTTAAGAGCTCCCTCCCCCTTTTTTTTTTTTTTTTTACCCCCTGTGCCCTCCCCTCCATTCCCCAAAGGTATCCCATACATTGAGCCCCCCCCCCTCTGGGACTCTCCGGCTCCTTCGACCCTGTTTTTCCCCTGGCTGCTGCTTGGAGCCTAACTCAATCAATCAGCACAACCAGGTCACAGTCCTGGATCTAACCATGCCAACTGTGTGCATGTGTGTGTAATACACGTGTGGGTGGGTGGGTGTGTGTGTGAAAGATATCTAGGGCAGCGGTTCCCAACCATGTGCCACTGAGACCCAGTATGCAGGTTTTCATTCCTATCAAGCTCCACAGCAGCTGATCACTGATGATAAAATCAGCTGTTGTTCAGTCGGAGGGATTTGATTCCATAATGATGATTGCATGTGAACAGACCTTCAGCCTGTGAAAAACAACAGATTATTGATTTTGTCGCAGACCTCAGTAGATTTGTAGAATGTTGTTTACAGAGAAACCTTCCTGAAAAGAGCATTTTACAACGATCAAACAAGAAATCAACATTAACATTTAGTTTTCGATTTTTTTATTTTATTTTATTTTTTCCTTCACGGGTCATCATTGATTTGACATTAAGTTTATGGCATTTAGAGACTACACAACATGTGGGTCAAAACCTTTTTTTTTTTTTTTTAAATTCTACACACATTTCAGAGTTAGACATACGTTTACTTTAAATTTGCCTATTAAACCGCCACTTTGGCTCATTTCTACAAAAAAAAAAAAAAACCCAGACGGCTCAGTTGACGAGTCAAACGTAATATCCAGCCTGTCGCATAAAACATTTCACTTTTTGACCGTTTTCACTGTTTTCATTTACTTCACGATCCGTTACGATTTCCTTTTGCCATGGTTAAGTTACTTACAAAACAAAAACAGATTTCCATCCAGGCAGGAAAGTACCCTTATCTTAAAACAAAAACTAGTTACTAACACTGACCAGTGAGGGTGGCAGCGTAGAATTGTTTAGTCGACTATTTGTACACGCCAAACGACCCGACATGTGTTTGCTTCCTAAGTCGACAAATAGCATCCTTCAGTGGATAACACTAAAAGAAATATCCCAAAACTACAACCCACTCAGTGACGTCAGAAACACGTTGAGTGATTCAGTAGCAGGGCATGTCATTGGCTGTTTGAAATGGGTTTTTTTCTTTCTTTATAATGTAATGGTTGCAGCAAACTGGTGAGGCCTACTGGTGTTAGCACTTAGCTATAAGTTCATGCTGCGACCACATCTTGAAACCCCTCAGTTATCATACCTCAGTACCTCAGTACTAACATTTAGGAGCAATGACCTGGCAGTAAGCAATAAGACTTCTGTTTCCATGTCAATGTGTACAGGTAGACTAACAAACTGCCAAGCGATTAAAGGAGTTCAGAGGCGGTATCATACATCATGGATATGTAGAAGTATACGTTGTTGATTTGCTTGTTTTTTTTGTATAAAAAGTAAATTGGCGGATTCACTCGGACCCTGATAACCAGTTATGGGGTTTGATCTTGTCCAGTGAAGGCCGATTTTTGGATTTCTTTTTACCCATCACACAGTCGATGCTCGTTGGAATGCTTGAGGACAATTACAGACTACAAAGTGAAACCAGAACTCTTCTAATCCCAAACATGGTGTCATGTGAGTGGAGATGATGCCGCTGCCACGAGACCTGCTTCACCACATTTTGAACCGTGCTTTATCTCCGTATGGAATCATACTGGCGTCATGTCATTATTTTTTGACTTCACAATCTAATTAGCCATTTCTTCCTTCATTTAATGTTGATTGAAGATTATTCATGTCTGACATTAAATATTAATCACATGAGGGATTAGGAATTCTTTGTCAACAACCTTTGTGCTCCGAGACAAACTCCTGAAGCGTCTGGGACCGTTCATTATCGCCTCACTTATTGTGACCAAAATCTGAGGCTTCTCAGGCGTCTGCTGCCGCTCACGTGTTCAGCGTCTGCGTTTGAAATAAGTGTTGTTGTTGACGCAGAGTAAACTCCTCTCTGAATGCTTCCAATGCCTCTTTTGAACACTAAATACAGAGAGGAGGTCCTGGAGCTTTTTCTTCCTTCTGTATGCCCATTTATTTATCTCTGCTCGCTGCCCCCCAGCTCCCCTGACATTAGTCCTCACTCACTAATGCAAACACAAAATAGTTGCTGGTTGCTATGACGGCACACCCTCCCCTCCTCCCCCACAGGGATTGTGTGTTGGATGCAGACTAAATTAGCAGGCTCCTGGATTCTAATATCTCAGGCATGAAGAGGGGATTCTGGTGGCGAGCTGAGGTCAGAGCTTTCCAAACATTAACCCTCTTTTTTTTTTTTTTCTTTCTTTCCCGTTTGTCTCCTTTCACAGCAAAACCTTTTAAGACAGCAGGAGCACGTGGAAGAACGAGTGCAGGAGATCGAAGAACAGCTCTGCAAACTGGACTCAGACAAGTGTGTGGTGGAGGTAAGTTTCATCAACCCGAGCACGTGGGCGTAAACGCTTCGGCACACATTTCCAGACATTCTGAGCAGCTTCTCTTAACATGAGAAGGACAGTTGGAGGGGATTGACATTTGTGCGTCCATGTTTGTTTCCTCCTCAGGACAGGGTGTGCGAGCTGAAAGAGGAAGTGCGTCTGCAGTACCAGCGGATGCACCAGCTCCTGGAGGAGGATCTGGGTCGGACGCTGGAGGCTCTGGATCGCGCTCAGGCTCGGTTCTGCCAGGAGAACGCCGCCCAGGTTTTGGTGCTAGGTGAGCAGCGCCACGAGGCCCAGAAGCTGCTGAGCTCCATCCACACGGCCTTCAACAAGGCCGAGGAACTGAGCTTCATGAAAAACACCAAGCCTGTTAAAATCCTCACAGACAGGTGAGAGAGATGTTTGCCAGCCGTGGATCATAAAATGAAGGATTTGTTTTTATGCCGGTGGGCCTGTAATATCCAGGTTTGTGCTTTCGAGCTAATGTCTTATCTTGAACTCTGTGTGTCTCCTGGTGCTTGTTACAGGTCTCAGGCATGTGTGGGCAGCAGTCTCCCTCCTTACAAAGTGGGTAATCTAAACTCTAAACTGTTCCTCTCTGAAATCTCCAAAAGAGAGAAGAGCCTGAAGAGAACGTTGGAAGGTAGGATCACTTTCAGGAGTCTTTTACTTTTATGACTGTGTTCTTGTTTTTATTACTGCTTATCTCGTCTTATATCTCACCTTTTCTCTTTTCTCTCAGCTCCCCTCACCCCTCCCTCAACCTTCCTGCAGTCTGTTCCTGCGTATCCCAGCGGCCAGAGCTCTGGCTCGGGAACAGAGAAACGGAAACATTCCACTGCCTTCCCAGAGGGCAGCGGGAACGCCGGAAAAAACGCTGCGCCAGGTTTCAAGGACTCCTCCTCCTCTTCTTCATCATCTTCCTCATCCCTATCCAAACAGCCCTACCTGGGCTCTGGCTCCGCCTCTGGAGAAGGCCAGTCCACCAATCAGCAGCCTCTAGGTCCCTGCGGCCCGCCTCACATCAGCGAGAGCAGTGGGACAGGAAGCGGAAGCGGCTCTCTGACCAACCACCACTCGGGCTCTGTGTTCGGCTCCTCCCACTTTCCACCCGGAGGCAGCAGCTCCTCGCACTCCTCCCAGCAGGCCGTGCTGCCTCAATACGGCGGCCGCAAGATCCTGGTGTGCACGATGGATAACTGCTACTGCTCCGGAGTGCCCTCCGTGTCAGGCCACCGCAGCCACCCTCCGTACCCGCGTTCGGGCTCCTTCCCCTGGGTCAGCGCCCAGGACTACCCCCCTCCCCCTGGTCTGGCCTCTGGGGGTCCGTCCATGCAGGGCCTGGCTGTGAGGGACTGGATAGACGCCTCTCAGACACACAGACATGCAGATTTTTACGGGCTGTATGGGCAGCCGTCTACAAAGCACTATGTCACCAGTTAACAGAGTAGAGACACACACACACACACACACACACACACACACACACACACACACACACACACACACACACACACACACACACACACACACACACACACACACACACACACACACAAACAGACACACACACACACCCATATACAAACACACTTTGATATAGAGACAGGCACCAAAATAGCACACCTTTACTGACTTATTTACCATAAAACACAATGCAGTTATTGTCTACACACCCAGTAGAATATTAAAATGTATATCCACACACTGATCTAGAACATATACAAACATTCGGGGGCAGGGTTGATCTCTTTGTGTGTTTAATTTTCTCATGATTTTCCATTTTCAGTCAGTGTTTCATGTCGTGTATGATACATGAACGGCCATCTGCGTCACTCTGGCACAACTTAGCTCAGCATTTTACACATTAACGGCAAACTAGAGGCCTGAGAGGAGACATCCTGCGTCGTTTTATTTATAGTGCAGGAGACGGATTGATAGAAAATGAACTCTTATTAGGAAATCTTCTCATGCCTCTTCACAGCTTCTTACGGACGTTAAAGGGAAAAGCGATATCACCGTGCAGGTTTGACCTTTCCAGTTTAGCGCTTCATCTGATATAATCGCCCCTCCAGTCGTACTGAGGTCAGTTGCCTTATGTTATTAGCATCACATTTTGCTCTGCCCGGCTCACTTTGTTTGATAGATCCTTTAATGAGGCACTGCATCCCCTTCGCGTCTCCTTGATTTTTATCATCATGGCAACTCTTCCTTTTTTGCTGAGTTCAGGGATGGATTGTACGGCTTGAACACTAAACGCTCTTCCATGGAACACCCACAATGCACTTGTGGAAGCCTTGTTATGCTTGGACTACAGACTTGCAGAGGGATACTAGAGCTTCAAATTTGGGAATATTGTTCTTATTCTCAATGCTCTTTTTTTCTGCTCCCAGGCTCCCCACAGGACAGAAGCGCTTCTGACAAAGACTGTTTCCATTTAGTACTTCTAATGACTTTGTGTTATTTGGTACATCTGTATGTTTATTGATCGCCTAGAGAGACTCTATGATTTTAGAGAAAAAAGACAAGACTTGACAAACCAAACCAATCAAGCATCTGGAGGATCTGATGATGCTGTAATTGTACTTCCTGCAGGGCAAAGATGTCACTTCCTCTCAATAAGCACACAAGCTCTTGGCTTCCTGTTTGCAAGCTGAAAGCATGCAAGGAAGATTTTTTTTAACGCACTCAAAAGAAGAAGAACAATGGGGATACATGTATGCAGTTTTAAAATGAGCGTAACTGAAAATTAGGAGAGTGGGAGGAATTTTTTCATGAACTTTTTCTAAAAGAACTAGACTGGACTGCAAGATGTAAGCAATTGTCATCATTCTCAAAATGAGGTGTTACAACAGTTAACATGAATAAAAAAACAACAACATTAAAGTATCTTTTTTTGTAAATATTTTGTGAAATGGAAAAAATTGCAGACGTGATTTGGAGAAGGGTTCCAAATAAACGAACAAATTAAAACTGGTCTCTGCTGTCAACTCAGTCAAGTCTATTTCCTCGTTTATTTAAGGGATAAATGGTGTTAATCTAGAACAGTAATACCAGAAAGACATAAGCAGAAATAGATCCATACATTTTTACATAGGACATTTCCCATGAGACAAAGCCATTTACAGATTGCTTGAGATTTCAATTTCTGTCTACTGTACTCCCGGAGTTGCAAAAGCAAATAACAAACGTGGAAGTCTCTGGATGCATGTCTGCTTCTGTATTTTACTTTTTCTGTATTTTACCATTTGTCCCAAACTCAAATGTATGACAAACTACCTGAAAACTAAAAGCATCTTCATAGTTCATCTAGGTTCCAACAGTCCCCTGTCTGTCTGTGGGAGCCACAGCCTCAAGCTAGGCAAGACGAGACAAAACACTACTATCTGTATCACACATTTAAAAATAGGGACAATGCAAATGTATGAACATAACATGTTCATTGGCAAGATTGTTGCCGTAAGCTAATTTCCATCTGTATTCCTTTGGCAGGTTGATGGCACAAACATATTTTTTTAATTATTTTATATACTTTATTAATCCCCTAAGGGGATTCGCACTCTGTTATTTTAAAGACATGCTTCTCACACACTGAGCACAAGCAAGACCTGGGGACATGCATTAATGGAGAGATGTCAGAGTACAGCGGCTACCCCCACTGGGAGAGCCCCCTGAGCTGGTGAGGGTTTGGTGCCTTGCTCAAGGGCACCTCGGCAATGCTGGAGAAGTGATCTGGTACCTCTCCAGCCACCAGACCAACTTCCATATTTACTTGAACCGGTTCCCAACCCAAGTCCCTACAGACTGAGCTACTGCCGCCCCAAATGGTAAATGGACATGGGCTTGTATAGCGAGTATACACATTTATATATAACAACAATGACAAGCAAACACCAAACCAGTCATGACCGAACAACAGCATTTAGTGTACATCAGTTAAAAGAGACACAAGCATAAAATTGCCTGTGAGATGTTAAAAACAAACTAGGACAAAGCGGCCTTCAGATGTGATAAGTAGCCTATAAATATACATTTACCACATCAGAAACGCCACACATACTTTTTTCAGCTCAATATCATCAGATGGAAATATTTTTCCCCCATACAGTATGTTAATGTTGCTTGTGTGTTACTAGTAGTTTCTCAAAAAAATGTCAGCAGCAATCTTTCAATTACAACTTATTGTTATATCAGTGTTTCCAAAGTCATCCAGTAACAGCCATTTGCTATCTTTTCACTAAACTTTTGACCAAACACACCCTCCTACTTGTGCTCCTATATTTCACAATCCGGGCTTTTCTCTCCTTGAAATCAAATGTTCAGACTTTATGTTCTGCTGTATTTATTTTTAAAGATATAACAACTGAAGGATAAAACTACTGAAACAAAAATGTAAAATGTCCGTGTCCACCCTGTACAATCAGGGCCCATATGTGGGTGGAGGCCCACAGAGAGAAAACAGGATGGAGAGATCGAGGGCTTAGATGAAGAGTCAAAGAGAGTGTGTGTGTGTGTGTGTGTGTGTGTGTGTGTGTGTGTGTGTGTGTGTGTGTGTGTGTGTGTTCCCCTCAGCCTGATTAGGTTGTTACATTACTGCCTTGCCCTACAACCAATCCCCATTCAGGCAGTGGGGATGATCCACTTGTTTGAGTGACTGAACAGGGGATGGGGATAGAAAAAAAATTTCCTGAGAGAGAAATAAATGTTTGTTGGTGAAGAATATTGAAAAAAAGGGGGGGTTGTATTTTATCTAGAGATTAAAGTGATGCGATCAAAATCTTCAGATTAAGTAGGAAAGGTTTGAAATTTCAAAATGGTTATTAACTAACATGTTAGAGCTTTTTGTGGCTGTGGAAAATACTCGTGTGTTTATGATGAATGCTCTGGAGATCTGCCGGTTAACTCAGTTTAGCATGATGACTGAGCATAACAGGAAACAAAGCTTACAAATTGGAAAACAAACAACTGTTCATTTTTAATCTAATCTTAAAAAGTCTTAATGTCAAACTATCAGTCACATAGTTTAGTTTAGTGTAAACATTAGAGAACTTTAGGAAAACAACTGGCTTGTAAATAGGTAAATTAAACTGAACAATGAGGAAAATACTTGGTAACCTACACTCAAAATTAAGCAACCAGTCAGTTAGCTTAGCTTAGCACAAAATTGAAAGAAGAATAACAATCTAGCTTGTAAAACAAAACAATAACACACTGAACTGAATCAGCTAACTAATACATAAGCTACAGTATTAATTGAGAATATTAGCTTTTGGAGCTATTTTTGTAATGCTAGCCGCTAGTCAGCTTTGATTATCAAAAGGCAGAAAAAGTGGGAAACCATTAGTTTAGGTTTATAATTTACATTGGAAAAAAAGAAACAAAAATGTCCTCTGAATAAATGTATCACAACATAATTTGTTGTGTTGCGCTAGCAGCTAAGTATCTTAGATTAGCCTAGCTGTTTGTTTGTTTTAGTTTTTTTTTTAATAATTATGGCCTGTTGGTTACTGTTTGCCATCAATACCTTTAGGTGTAATCTTTCAATGAAACTCAACAATTGTTGACACTTTTCATACCATGATGCTTTTTTCAAGACAGTTCATTTAAACATTTAAACCCAGTCCTTTCCTTTTAAACTCAGTGCTTGAATTTTAATCCTGTTAGTGCTCAGAAAAATGCAAATTAAACATCTACATAATGTATTGAAGAAAATCTTTTGAGTGGCATCAATCAGAACCTAAAGTACACATGAAACACATTTTAATCATGTCACTTCCTCTCGCGCCACCTTCTTACTCCCGCCTCTCTCCGTTCTCGAGCTGGTGGAAGTACAGGTCTGATGTGGAGCCTTTTCTCTTTTTCTCGCGTCAGCAAAACCCAGCAGAGACACAGGCAGCCAAGAACTGTGAGGTCGGAGGTGCAACATAAATTACAGTGCTGCTTTTCTATCTTCCACTCTCTGACACACACATTCACACTGACAAACACACCCACTCTCAGTCTCCTGACACACACATTTTCTCACACTTGTGCACACAGCTGGTGAACAGCTGTCTAATCCACGAAAGGAGAGAAAGGCAGTAATGTGCTTGCCTACGTATCTGATATGTATCTCCGTCACATGTCTGGCTCCATCAGATTGCCCACACACAAATAAATGTGTGGCGGAAAAGTTTTGTCACTGATTGAAAAACCACAAAACTTTGTGTTTCTTTTATTTGCAGGTTTTGAAAGAACACCAATATTTTCTTTTTGGTGTTTGTGTTTATGTGTGTTTTTATTATTATTCCCAGAGGTGTAATCCACAAAGACTAGCCAATAAAAAACATAGATGGAGCCTCAGATTCAGTTTGAAGACATCAGAGTGGTGTTGATCCTGTCTCTTATCATTCCTTTAAATATCGAGCTGTATCTTTGTTACCCCTAGCCCACATCTTACTGTAACCTGTTTTCCGTGGTTCTTTTTGTGAATCTAATTTAACAGGGAGATAAAATCCAGAGAAACAATACAAGTACATCCTGTCTGTGTGAGGGTGAACAAAAAGAATCTTTGTGAGACAAGAAGAGGCTGTTGAAATGTCTCTGAGGGCCCTCTGAATCAGTCTCATACAATGTCAAAGTCAAATACTCCATTCCATCAGCTGGAACAGTCTGTTGGACACATAACACCTTCAAATGTCTTACTCAAGGCAATTATTTATGACCTGCATGCAGTGTGTGGAGCTCAGAAATAAGCCTGTAAGAAACAAAGACAACCTCTACAAATACTGTACATACTGTCTCTAAAAGATTTCTATATCAGCTCGGCCTAACACACAGAACATCAAGTTATGAATCACACAGCTTTTAAACCAAATGTACTTACATAAAAAAATCTTCAGTTATATTTTAATCTCACAATAGTTATGATTTTGTAAAATGTTTAACAGGCTCATTCAAAGCCTGACCTGAATATGACCCAAATTCTCGAGCCATAAGCTAGCTTCACTGCCAGGGTACATTTTACAATCAAAGACAAGATGATAAAGACAAGATGATAATTTACCTATTGGATTTTAAAATCCAATAGGTAATGGGTAAATAAATAAAATAAATAGGTAAATAAATAAAAGTTTACTTAAGCAGGATATTGTAGCTAACGATAAAACAGCTATGAAGAAAACAAAACTATGAGCAATGTCGCTGCTTTGTGAGATAAAAGCCAACATCAACATGCTAATAGGCTGATAATGACTTATAATGCTGATTTAAAAAGTAGAGCCTATTCATTATTCAATTATTGTTTAAGAATTATGTTTTAGCATTTATTTAGCTGACATCTACTATCTTTGTTCAACATGCTAACATTAGCTAAACAAGGTGATTTGCGGTGTGAGCTCATTAGACTGATTTGTATCTCATTAGTTTGTGAGAAATCAGTCATCCATTTCTTGACAAGCAACTGTATTTACGGTATACCTTCAAAGAGAGAAAAGAAGGATGATTGGAGCTAATTGTGTTTGAGTCACACATGTAGTCGAGCAGTAATGCTAATCAAGCTGAGCTTCAGCGCTAATGAGTCATCATTTTATAAGCCAGTCTATTAAAGTATAGTGAGCACAATAGGAACCCCTGAAATTAGGTGAAGTTAAAGAAATTGAGAACGTCATTGATAATCTTCTACCATAGGGTGGAAGTTGAGAGCCATAACGTCGTCACACAAATGTCTTCAGCCCCTCCCCCTCCCCACACACACACATGCAGGTGGTCTCCTGTGCATCCAGATGACCACAGCCCGACATGATGCCTTGGAGGGGATCAGATTTTTGCTGTGCAGGTTGACTGTCAGGCCCAGGCCATGATGGCACTAACCCAACCATACAGAAACAGCACCACCTGCCTGAATCTCCTGCATGTCAGCAGAGACCAGATACAATAATATTCTGTGGAATTAATTCTGTTAAAATCAACACAAAACATAGTTCATGTATCATCAGGAGCCTTTAACAAGTAGCTGCTCTTTTAAGATTCTTTTTGCACTCATTTAAGTAAGAAATGAAATAGGCCTTTATTTTCTGACATGATTAAAACTTTTCATTCTTACAGGTCAGTGGTTGTCAGGCTTTCTTGACCCAATAATACAAAAAAACAATGTCTTCCTGTGTTCTCCTGTCGCCCAGTCATGGATGGATTGCTCGACTGGCCTACTGGGCACAGGTCATGGGGCCCCTGCACCAGGGCCTCTGTTTGTGGGATTGTTAACATTTCTTGTCAGAAAGTCAGATAAAAAAAGAGCAATAGGTCCACAATAATATGCAAATTTACCCTTCAGGGATGCAGAAAAGACTACTGAGTGACAAAAGACTCGCATACACACAAAAGATAGCTGAGCGGGCAAGAGAGACATTATAAAAACACACAGACATCACATAAAAAAAGAGAGTTATATTGATGTACACTAACATAAGATCTAAGACAGCAACAGAGACACAAAAACTACAAGGACACAAAATGACAAACACAAAAAAAACATGGAACTTTGAAGAGACACAAGTCAACCACAGACACACAAATAACTACAAAGAGACACCAAAGGGAATTAGAGAAAAAACACAATTAAAAACAGAAGCAACAGGGTTTTAAAATAAAAGGACAAACTGCAAAGACACACAGATGCAAATCATAGAGACAAATCTATCTACATAGAGACAAAAAACAACCACAGAGGCACTATGAGTTCAGAACACACAAAACCAAAATGAAACGTATGAAACAACTTCCACGGTAGGGTACTACACAGCTAGAAACTTAAAAGAGAAGGGATGGCGGGCTTATTGTCTTATAACCTCCCCATGATACCAGTACATTTGTATACTGAATTCAATGCTGTACTGATTCTATAGAGCTCCATAGAGGGCTGTCCACACAGGCTGTCATGAACAGCTGACTCCACCTGCTGCAGACACTGAGCCACTGGAGCTTAGTCGGACAAGTCCCTGCATGATATGAGTAAAAAATGGGAAGAATTCAGCGACAACCATAACTTCAACTGTTTTTTTAAATATTTTATTCACATACAGTACCTTCAATTCTGGACAGATTACATTCAAGAATATCAAAAGGAAACGCCAAGAGTGAATTCCCTCACTAACCCAAGAAGCACAAAGAAATGCATCAGGACGTACAGTACCTCGGTCAAAAACCTGCCAGCTTATATTAGATATGCAAACATTATAGATTAGAGTACAGCAGGGTGACATGTACTCTATAATATCTGCATAACATAATATATGAACACGGGGGCTGAGCTATTTACAGTTAATCCAAAAATGTAGTTGCTCTTAACCATTTCTTTTCTTCGATTTTTCTATACATATTAACATGTAATGCTTTAATCTTTAAATGGTAGAGTTGGACCGTTCCTCCAACATGTTTGAAATAACACACACCACGCCATTTGTTGTTTTTTAAAAACACCCAACACTCTACTTCACCATAAATAAAACAATTACAAAAATATACCTCACTTCAAACAGAGCCATAGCAGGACAAGCGCTTACAGCCATTGTGGAATGATACTAAAAAAAACCCCCCACAAATATCAAACTGGAAGAATACGATGGAGGAAAGGATTACGGTGCAAGCTGGAATTCAAAACGAAAGACAGCAGTTTAATGGGAATGTTTGAGGTCGTAACAGGCGAAGGATGACGGCTAGGTTTGCAGTGATGACGGGGGTTCTCTGGTTGGAGGGCAAGGGGTTCCCTTTTTCGGTCAACCCCCCTCGCTTTAAGACGATTCGTTGACATTACTTGACGACAGTAAAAGAAGAATACAGGGTGTTAAAAACTCGAAGTCCATGTTGGATTAGTAGTGTGTTTACATTCACAGGTATATCCCATCGTTCTAAGGCTCAGGAGGGTGAAATGTGTGTCAGTGTATGTGTGTGCGTTGCTGTCACTGCTGCTGCTGTTCTTCCTAAGAAGTAGAAGACTGGAGGAGAATTTATTTTTTCTTGGAGTTGACGCTCTTGCAGACCCAATTCATGCCCTCCTGAGAAAGAACAAAAGCAGCATGGTGAGAAGAAGGGAATTAAAAACACAAATACGTAACAAGGGAACACTTAGCTTGTATGCTCACCTGAATCCCCTCACCAGTGAGGGCGGAGCAGGACTGGATCTGCCACATGCGATCCCGGATGGTGTGCAGGTTGAGACCCTCGGCGATCTCTGAGGCTGGAGCAGCTGTCAGCAGGTCCTGCTTGTTTGCAAAGATCAACACGGGGACTCCACTCAACTTCTCCTCATCCAACAACTCTGCCAGCTCCTGCAACAAACAAATATCTTCTGTAAAATATACGGCAGGACAAACCGACACAAATTACAAATCAGAGCTGTCAATGTGAGACTCCAACTTGGACTCTAGTGAAACAAGACGGAAGAATAAAGTGTTAAATTCTTGAATTATAATGAAAAAACAAAGACAACAACAGACATATTTCACACACCATGATCATGTATAACGAAGCCTCTACATTGAATGTTTTGGTCTAATTTATGCATTTTTTTGAAATCACAATTGACTTCAGAAAAAGTATTTAAATCTTGTCAAGAGATAGTATAGTCTTGCATAGAACAGATCAAATGTGTTTTATTAATACTTGAGACATGTTCCCAATTTTTACATACCTGGCCTGTTTCTTCAAATCTCTTTCTGTCAGCACTGTCAATGACATAAATCTGGAAAAAAAAGGATGTTTTCATAAACAGGGACTTTACTATCTATTACCACATAGGCGGTGACTTGATTTGTCGACTCACAAGCACGTCTGTGTTTTCAAAGTAGTTTCTCCAGTAAGGCCTGATCTTCCTCTGGCCTCCAATGTCCCAAACATTCAGTTTAAAACCCTGAGACTGGACGCTTTTGATGTTGAATCCCTGAAGGAAACATAAATCATATTAAATGAGCACAGACTGTAAGGCTTTGTTCAGACTGTCGCCCAAATCTAATCGGATCTAACTGGCTGACTGTCCACATTACAAATTGCAAGTGACCAGATCCGATCTGCTTGTTCATGTTGACGTGGTCTGATCCACATTGGTTCCTATTGTAACGGGTAACGGCCATCAAAAACAACAGCAAAACGGATGACAGAGAAGCATTGTTTTACTACATGTTTGTTTTTGTTCTTGCTGTTTTCTTCCACTAACCAAAATTAACTTCCGGCCCACCGGATCTACGTTGTTGTTATTTTTCAATGGTGTCACGTTGACTGTGACACAGAGGACACATTGAAGCGACGGAGACGTTCAGATTTAGTTGGATCTGTAGGAATCAGATTTGAAACCACTTCTGTGTGTGGTTTGAATCAGATTTGGAAAAATCAGATCTCGTGGCTTTTTGTGTTCAGACTGGCAAAAAAAAAAAAAAAAACCCCACATACAATCTGGATGTGCTAAAAAGTCAGATTTGGAGGTGCCTTGTGAACAAGGCCTTATTTATACATATGAATGACAACTCTGTTCTAGTTGATCGTACAATAAGTGCTGTATGTTTCTCCTCACCTGTGTGGGGGTGATGTGGCTGATGTCTTCAGATGCCAACTGTTTGAGCAAGGTGGTCTTCCCACCGTTGTCCAGACCCAGCAGCAGTATCCTCACCTCCTGGTCTGGTGTGCTCTTTAGCTTCCGAAGAATAGACAGTAATCCCTGTGCAACCAGAAGAACATCAATGTTGTGTTACTTTGCCGGGGGAGTGGGGGCATTGTGGAAATACATCTCTTCCTTCTATCCTCCAACCTCACTAACAGGCCATACAAGTATGTTTCTTCTAAGCTGAGAGAGCACTATCCTATCAGTACTGATAACAGAAGACAACCTTTAAGTAGCTAATCAGATCCACTTTGTTTTTATCAATGCGCCTCGTGGACAAGTTATTTGAATACAGGTGTAGTTAACGGGATACCCTGTGGATGCTAAAGGCAGCTAGCGCGCAAAGCTAATCTCCCTTGATAACTAAACGAAGCAAACAGAAAGCTTCTCGCAGTTCAATGTTTCTCACGTCAAGTCGCCGGAAGACTCGGAGCCTTTAAGTTTCTGCTTCATGAGAATACCTGCGCATTTTTTTGAGGGTGGGGGTTCATTTTTTTTATTGTTACTGGCTAATTATTACGATAAATTAAAAACTCACCATCTTGTTGCCTTCGCTCTTGGAGACGCCGCCGAGGGTTACTAAGGGGAGTGACGTCAGACGCAAAGATACGCACGCACAGAACTCAAGCACGTCTGGGAAGGAAGACGAGTTTAGCACATTGCATGGTCCAAAATGTAGGCCATGAATTGATCTCTGTGTTTGATTTTGTGTGCATTATATTGCTGAAAGATATTGAAATAAGTTACTGCACAGGCTACACATTAACTGTGTACAGACAGAATAAAACTCCTCACGTTATGAATTAACTAGCTGGCGAGTTAGCTTCACAGCTAATGCCATTTGTTTGTTTGTCACATTGTCATTCAACAAAACAAAACAACAACAAAGCACCAGTCGCATACAGGTTGCATGTGTATGTTTTGGAGTGAGTCAGTTAGAAAAGTAAGTGTCAGGTTTAGTTTTTACATAGAGGAGGGAGCTGCCCCGACTCGTGATTGGAGGACGCTTTGCCACGTGCACATATCTTTTGCTATGGTCTCACGAGCACATTTGACTACCTGACAGGTTCAGTTGCACAAGTCGAAAGATCCAACAAAGGTATGCTGTCTTTTTATATATATATATATACCAAGGTTGCTCTCAATCAGTTGATTCTTCTTGTTCCTTTATTTCAGGAGAAACAACCAGCCGGTTTATCGAGTAATGTTGCATCACTCTCACTCTCTTTTTCGACTGACATGTCTTTACTCTTTTTTTCCCCCACTGCAATGTGTTTGATCTGCAGAACTCAAACCTTCTCTCTACACAAACATCGAGTTTATGCCTTAGTTAGATTTGAGTGAAGATTGTCTTTGCACGCTTTAGGATGCTGACTTTCACGTTTTATGTGATGATGATATTTAAGTTATAGTTTCTTTAGTGTGTGCTTTGGGCTGCAGATCCAGTTTGTCAAGCCTCTCCTGAAGCTTCTTCTAGTCCCTTATTACATTTGTCAACCAGCTTCAAGTTAGCCCTTAGTCTCCAAACTCTGTCTGTACCTGCATGTCGGGATACTATTTTTTATTATCAAATAATCATATAGCTAGATAGATAGATTTACTTTATTGACCACAAACTGGAGAATTGTGGAAATCAATCACATGTGACACATGTCTCAACCTCATTGAGTCTTTAATAGATCTGAAATCAATTATTTTGCCATTCAGACAAAACCCCAACTGAAATGAAATAATCAGTTACAATTGCAGCTAATGATAATTTTCGTGTTAAGTTATGTAGGCCTATCTGTTTTTATAACTTTATAATATTATAACACACTGCGTCCCAGCATTAGTGTCTAATGACCTCCATTCCTCCCATGCAGCCATCAGCGCCACTGTGTGTTGGTATTAACGTTATGATATTTCATGGGATGTGAGGCCATTTTGGTCTTTTGGCTCATGTTCAAGGTTCCCCACAAGGTTCTGTAGACCTGATCCTTCTTTCCAAACAAGCAGCTGCAGTTCCAGCTGGACTGAGTCGCTGAACAGAGCCCTGATATCCTCCTCTCCTCATGTGCCCTTTACTTACACAAGATTAAACCACACAGAGATTTGGACAGAAAGCAATTAGTAATGTACTGGTGAAGATGCTCGTTGGGATGTTTGGATAGTTAGAGCTGCAGTCAGCAGGTTGTGTGTAATAAGAAGCAGAATGCTGAAGATGCAGAACTCTAAAATGACAACCTGTGGAACCATTTACCAGGATGTGGTCAACGATTTCTAATGCAAGTTTGACTCCTGAGAGTTTTTACATAGAAACAAAGAGTTTGTATTTGTTCAGGGTTTTGTTGGGTAGAATCTATTTGGAATTAATTAAGTCCAGCTCAGGAGGGGGGCCGATCATAAAAAAGAGCTCCCCTTATTGTGGAGTACAAAACGGTGTCGTAGAGGAATATCATGCCATCCAGACCCATGTTTCATTACTTGTTTAATCAGCTGACTCTTTTCTTGATTCATTCTTACCTCTTTGAAATATCAAATATAGGAGGAAAAAGTTTTTTCAAATTTGTCGTACAACAGCATCAAATTGCTTTCAAATTTTCCAAAGTGCAGAGGGACATCTTCAAAACACTTATTCGCGCACGTCACACTCTTAGAATCAGCAGAAAGTTGTCATGTTTGAGAAGTGCCCAAAGAGAATGTTTTGCTCGACACATTCAATAAGCCATTGATCATCAGTGTAGTCGCACCTAATTTTCTGGTGATGGTCTGCACGCACACGCACACACACACACACACTGCAGCCCTGTGGGGGTTCAAAGGCTCTCTGACCCACTGAGCTAAAAAAATCTGTTAATGTTATATCAGCTTGAACCAGAGTGGACTGGTGGAAAGACAAACATGAACTCGGTTGTTACAGACTGTCGAGCTCCGCGAAGAAGCAGAATCTGTTTGACATGTTCTGTATCGTCTAATCGTATGATTCTTCTTCTCTTCTTCTGTCCAGGTTTGGTCTGCAGCTGCTGAGTAAGCTCTGAGCAGAGCTGGTCCAAAATCTTGAACTTTCACATGACTTATTAGATTGCTCACAAACCAGCACGATGGCTTTGAGCTCATTCGACATCGACGAACCGAGATGGGATCAGACGACGTTTATGGGGCGACTGAAACACTTCTTCAATATCACAGACTGTCGGACAGCGCTGCTACCTGACTCACGTCTGGATGAGGCCAAGGCGCTAGTGGAAAGCTGCAGGTGAGAAAATGGTAATTATTATTAATTGTAAATGTGGCTTCACATAGACTGTCACATGCAGGCACATGTTGTATCTTTTCTGAGATTTTTTGGGGGGGGTCATGAAACTGTTATTCCGGACCCTTCTGCTTTGTGCTCAGGTAACAGCTGAGCAGGATTGTTGCTCTGCAGAACCTCAGGAAATGTTCTACTTTTCTGTCATACTTAGATATGTGCTCATTTGGGTCAAATGTTGTGTACACTAAGACACGCATGTTCATTGTTTCCATAGTTGTATATAATACGTTGGATTTTCTTGTACAGAGCAGGATCTATCCCTCCAGGCACCACAGAGGAGCAGCTCCACTACGCTAAGAAGCTGTACGACTCTGCTTTCCACCCGGACACGGGAGATCGCATGAACCTGATTGGCCGCATGTCATTTCAGGTCCCTGGAGGCATGGCCATCACCGGCTGCATGCTGCAGTTCTACAGGTACAGAAGAAGAGCACACAGACAGGAACACGTGTAAAGTCTCACAGAGAAGCCTTGAAGGGTTTCATAACTGTTTGTGTTTGTAGGACAGTTCCTGCTGTGGTGTTCTGGCAGTGGGTGAATCAGTCCTTCAACGCTCTGGTCAACTACACAAACCGAAACGCTGCCTCCCCCATCACTCCCAAGTAAGAATTTACTTACAGTGTAAGATTTTTAGAATGAAATCAGGCTAAGGAAACCATGATCCGGCTGGGTTGTCTCTTTCAGATCTCATTACGTAAAGTGGAACATGTTGTTTCATGTCTGAGTAACTTCCTCACTCACTTTTACATAACGTCAAAAAGTCAACCTTCCACCAGCTCCTCTGGATTGAATCTCAGATGAATATTAAAGGCAGGGTTGGTAATTTTTCTAAAGATTTAGGTTGAAATTGTCTTTAGGTCCTGACAGAAATTAATAACTCGCGTGATCTGAAAAAGGAACAAAGACAGTCCGTCCTCTGTAGCTGTAGATGTGAGCCTGTAAAAACGTCGACCAATGTCTGCCATGAGGTAACAACCTGATGAACCAATCACGCCTCCCTGTCTTCCTCAGAGAGAGGACAGTGACTTTTGAGGGAGCACAGAGAGTAGTGGGTGGGTGAAGATGTGTTGGTATTGGTTGTCCCTCTTGGAGTCTTATTATATGACGAGTGGGTCATCAGGTGCTGATGTTGTCATGTTGACTTCATGTAATTGATTCTCAGCTGATGTGTCTGAATAATTCCATGGTGGGATAAGTCATGAGGATTCACCAGACACTGAAATCAAACATTCATTCATTCAGATACAAACTGACTTGGTTCTACAATAAGCTGTGTTTTGTCTCTCTCAGGCAGATTGGAGTCGCCTACCTAACTGCAACCAGCACAGCGTTGGCAACAGCAGTCGGACTCAACCTCTACACAAAGGTACACACACACACACACGTTTTCAAACTATACAGACAGTTTAACGACATCTTCTCTTATCCTGCCTTCGACTGGATGTTTTTAAAATGCCGTATTGACCTTACATTTTAAGTCATGCAATGTCTTGTTTTATCCATTTGGATCAGGGATCTTTCATGTTTGCAAACGGACTCATTTTGTCTTCACTTCTTCGTGCAGAAAGCTCCTCCCCTTGTTGCTCGCTGGGTCCCTTTTGCAGCGGTGGCATCTGCTAACTGTGTTAACATTCCCATGATGAGGCAACAGTAAGTCCTGCTTGTCAGAACTGCTCAGGTCTGCCGGAAAAATAGATCTCGATAGGACTAACCTCCGTAATTGAAGGATAATCAAAAAAAAACAATTTGAGGGAAGGTGGTGATGTGACTATATGGTATTTTAAGGCACTCGGGAAGGTCAATACGGTCTGTACATTTACCGTTGTAGAACCTTTAAGTGTTTATACTTTTGAAAGAGATCGTGACAAGGCAGGTTGTTTTCTATGCCTAAACTTAGCGAATTATTTGTCGAACAATTATTTGTATTTTATGTCTTTTCGTTCACAGTTTGTTCTGTTCACAGGGTGAACGCTCAAGTTTCACCCTGCGTGCTTTTTAAAGTCGAGTTAAAATATTTAACGTTTGTTTCTTTCATCACTGATTTTTTTTTTTTTTTTTTACATTTGTTTAATGTTCTTTTACCCTTTTTGTTTCTTTTCCTCCTCTGCTCGTCAGGGAGATCCTGAACGGTATCGCAGTCACGGATGAAAACGGCAACAAACTGGGCCACTCCACGGTCAGCAGTCCAGACACATCCTCTATACTTCGATGAAACACACATCACTTTTCCTCTTTTTATCGCTGAACAGTATCTCAACCTTTATCTTTCCTGTAGAAAGCGGCAGTGAAAGGCATCACTCAAGTGGTCGTCTCTCGGATCACCATGGCTGCACCAGGAATGAGTATGTAGAGAAGTTTCCTCTTATTATTCCATAGAGTTTTCCAAGTTATTCTTTTCCTCTTTTGACTGTCTTTAATTTCTTCTGTCAGTCATCCTGCCCATCATCATGCAGAGGCTGGAAAAATACAAGTTCATGCAGGTCAGACCTTCACCTTGATTGCTGCCTTCCTGCTGTTAGAGTCCCAACATCAGAGTCATCAAGCTTCTTTTTTTTCCCCACAGAGAATCACTTATCTACATGGACCAATCCAAGTGATGCTGGTCGGAGGATTGTAAGTACAACGAGTCGGAGGCATTTTAATTTTTACCGGAGTGTTTGGATGACAATAACATTTTTTTTTTCTTTTAAAGTTTGATCTTCATGGTTCCTGCTGCTTGCTCTCTGTTCCCTCAGAGATGGTAAGAACCAGTTTCTCTACTTTGAATCTGCAACACCTGCACCGCCAACACTCAGAAGCCTAGAGCTCGTTTTATTTTGTCAGAGGCATGATGGGAAGTTTTAAAAAAAAAAGAAAAAAAAAGATTTTTCTTCCATCTGGGTCATGCTTAGAAACGATTCATACATTTATTTCTCAGTACTTGAACTGTGTTCTATAAAAGCAGGACTTAGTTTGAAGCTAAGTCAGCTGCGGTTGGTTATTAATTAAACAATTGGGTGAATAATATACTGTTCCCGAGACAAACATTTTGCTTCATCCATTACTTTTAACATCAGGTCGTGCCTCAGGAGTGCATATACAAATAAAAAGTCTTATAGCTCCTACAAACATGTATGGCAGTCTAAAGCCAAGGACAAATGGTGGCATGACTAATGTATGACTTTTATAATTAACACAGCCGGAAAATATCATGTCCTTAAATATTAGGCGTACAACAGCATCATATTTTTTGGTCTTCAAATTCACTGCCGTACACATTTTCCCCTGAGGTCCTTTGGTAGGGGGACTTTTACTCCCCCCCCCTTCGTGTTCTCTCCAACCCTTCAGTTCAGTTAGTGTTCTCCATAAGTTAAGATCTCAGTAATGATAAGTCAAACAAAGTACATTTTGACCTTGTCTCCTCCCTCCTCTCTGTGTAGCTCTATAGCCGTGTCGAAGCTGGAGCCCGAGCTCAGAGACTCCATCAAGTCAAAGTACGGAGACGCAATACAACAAGTCTACTTCAACAAAGGCCTCTGAGGGCGGATTAGCATTATCAAAATGACACCCAAGACCAGATCATGTGTGGTCACGTAGTCTGTTCCCATTTTCTAATGTTTGTTATGATTAAGTGCTCATTTCCCCTTCTTCTTCAGCTTCATCTTCATCTTCATCTTCATATCCCTGCTTATCTGTGGGAACGTTGACATGTGTCACTTTTTCATCTGCTGCTCTTTCTTTGGCTCAGATTATTTCTTTATTTTCTTATCTTTGACACATATACACGGGGGCACTGTGTACTCCTGTTCAGAAACCAAAATGATCTCACCTCAGGAACAGGGCATAATTTCACAGATAAACTTTGTCACTGTGTCCTTTGTGAAATTAGACTCCTGTAATTTTCATTATTGGCTGTTTGTCAGTGTCTCTATGTTAGAAAATGCTCTCAACTCTGCCATGTTTCTTTAAATCTGTGCCTTTCACAATAATGGCTGGAATTTCTTTCTTTCTTCTTTTTTTAAACCGATAATGTTGCTACTGTGAAACCAGAAAAATACTTCTATGCATGGCTCAACTCAGAAGCTGCCATTCATTGTGGAGGATACTGCCCTCTTCTGCCAGAATGGAGGTAGACTTTTATGATTTGTTTACATGATTTTTCTGAAAGGTTTTCCAGTCAGATCTTTTTACAGTTTAAACACTGAATTGTGCCACAATACTCGGTATCAGCTGGAATAAAACAACACAAGTATTTGAATACAGTACCCTGTAGTTTCTCTTCGTTTCTTTATGTTATTAATAATACGTAGAGGTATATAATAAAAGCTTAGAAATCGTGTAATGTACTTCTTGAAGTAAATGGTCATGAGCTTGTATATTGCTTTTTAGTCGTCTGAATACTCAAAGTGCATTCACACAAAATGTCAAACCTCCACATTCACACTGATGGCAGAGGCTGTTATGAAGAATGTCCGTCCGAAATTAACCTCCGACCTTCGGTTGAGAGACATCAGACTACCACTGAGTCACAACTGCCCCTTAAGAAAGTATACACTTAAACAACACGTCCACATACTATAGATTACAATTCAGTTTGACTCTAAACAGTTAAGAAACCTCAGAAACAAAGTGCTGACCTTGTAAAAGTATGTGTTATTTATACATGTACAGTGGTGTTTGAGGTATGAGAACAGACATTAAGGGTGCAGATTAAAATCCAGATTTAAGTGGTTGTCATTAAAGTGTCCAAACAATAAGGTGAAACCAGACAATTAATGTAACACACAGTTTCACAAGAACTTCTTCAGAGGTCAGTAAAACAACTGTGAGAAATGATTATACATCGTGCAGCCAATTAGAGCCACGTGTTTGCCTAAACCATGGTGTAATCTTAAATACAAAACAAATATCTCATTTTTATTGACCTATCACCACCGGTCAATCAGCTGTGTGTGCTTCAGGAGCGCCCTCTGCCGTACTGCACACCTTACTGCAGGTGGGAGGAGTCGCTCGTGCAGCGTTTATAAAACCGCCTCGATCCCCTTAAACGAAAACATACCCAGCTGCCGACACCAGCCGATACACCTCCGGAAGCCGCCGAGTTCAGAGTGACGCCTCACCTTTATAACGGAGCTGTGAGAGTGCGTCGCGCGCTGTTGTTGACGTCGCGAGCTCTATCTGTCTGTATTTTTAAAAAAAAAAATAGAAAAGAAAAAAAAAAAGGAGGGGGGAACTCTGCTGCCAGCTGCTCAATCCAGACTGCAACGCATTTGCGCAGCACACAGCGACGAAGAAGAGGGTTGGGGAAAACAAAATATCACATCACAAGTGTTTATAAAAATGCCGTTTGCCGTTAACGGCGTCCTTTGCACGCTCGCGCTGCTCGTCCTGTGGCGGACAGAGGAGCTCGCGGAAGCGTGCAGCTGCGCTCCGGTGCATCCGCAACAGGCGTTCTGCAACGCCGATGTAGGTGAGTAAAGCCCCGGGGGACTGTTGATGTTGTTGTTATTGTTTACCTTGCTCATGTTGCACTGTGCTGCTGCACTGAGGGGATCAGGTGCTTGCTGGCTGGGGGGTCACAGGGGCTTCTGGAAATTGCTGGAAAGCCTGGAGGTGCTGGAGGATGTTGATACTCAAGGCCATGGCGCTACAGTTTGCGTTTGCAGTCAGATTCAGATTGCAGACTCACGCTGATTCAATATAGTCACATTTAGTCATGTCATCATGGCAATATGCATAAACCCTTAAAACGCCAAAGCAGCCATTTGGGAAGCTATGGGATAAGATTTGGTGTTCTGGAGGGGTGCAGCACACTTCATTTTGAAGCAAAGGCCATCTGAAATTACAATAAGGAGTTAAACCTTATGCCTGTCAATGATGAGCTAATAATGACCTAAATTAACTTTCCTGCAATCATTTCTTCAGGGTTAATGTATTTGAAAGTGTTTAGTTTAAAGCAGCAATTAGGAGATTTTCTGGTCTATCTCGTGGTTTGTGGGCACCATGTTTGTGTTTGTCAGTGTTATGTACAGGAAGGAGTCTGTCTCCTGTCTGGTGCAGACAGTGTGTGTTCACCAGGCAGGCTTCACCCTCAGCAGCTCTGGGACAAAGCTGCAGCGTCGCCTGGCTTCTGAAGGGCAACGTGGCACAAGAGAGGAACAGAGAGACGAGGAGGGAAAAGAGCAGAGAGAAGGACACAAGGGATGGAGAATGTGTGAAAGAAATTTAATGGAGGAGGAAGACCAGTTTAAATGTCAACAGATTATGTCACACTTAAAGCTTTATCCATCTTTTTTTTTTCCATTCCTGCCCCCTTCCCTCCTTCCAGGGTGGTGCTGGGAAGAATTACAGGAATGCTGCTGGGGTTTTCCCAACTTTTCTTTAATGTAAAGTAGGGAGACACACATGCACACTGCACTTGCATAGCTAACTGCATGCCTTCAATGGATGCACACTTGCCGGCTACAAATGACATCTGGCTGTCAGTTCAGGGTGTGAATTCAATAAAAGTCCTGGTCAGAGGTAAAATATGCATGGTATCCTAGAGAATGGAAGACTATTAAACCATACTTTTACTCTGGCTCCATCTTTTTTTCTGTCTTCTTATTCACTCACTTCCACATTCTCAGATGTGTTTGTGGTTAAGATGTCTATCTGTGTAATTTCACATTTCAAAACGACTGCACTATTTTCAGGTGTGACTCAATCTTTCGCTGAGCTGGCAGGTCTTAGTAACAGGATGTCTCAAAGACAAGTGTTCTTTTTTTGTGTGTGCTCATTTTGTTTTTAAAGATAGGATTGTGTTTAAAGACGTTCAGACCACTAAACCTAACAACAGTTGATGTCATTGTCCGGCAGTGGTTTCAGGGTGGACCTGAGGATACCACTGGCTGATCGTAAAACCCCAATATGGTGCTGGACAAAGAGAGGGTGGAGAAGAAAGACGGAATTGGATTTTGCCGGCTTGCAATGAGCAGAATATCAGAATAGAGTTGGTTGTCTGGTTTCCAAGAATGTGCATGTAGGCAACAACAAAGTGACATTGTCAACAGTTTTGTGGTTGGACAATTGATATTTGTGTTTTTGGTGAAGTGGGATCCCCCTACATGCAAGCACAAGTACTGTGTGGGTGTTTTTTTTTTTTGTTACCTTCAATTTTTAAAACTAAACCATGCTCCAGATCAAACGAAAGCCATGAAGATCAAGCAGTGTCATGCACCCGCCATACACAATCACTCACGCAC
Source organism: Symphodus melops (assembly GCF_947650265.1). Lineage (NCBI taxonomy): Eukaryota > Metazoa > Chordata > Actinopteri > Labriformes > Labridae > Symphodus > Symphodus melops. The sequence goes on along the minus strand of NC_136711.1, from coordinate 16,226,849 downwards.
GCACACACACACACACACACACACACACACACACACACACACACACACACACACACACACACACACACACGTGCAGACAAACATCCTCCATCATATAAATCTGTTGCCCACAAAGGGGAACTTCCCCGCCAGCCCTGCCCAGGCAGACTGTCCTGAGGCTGGGCGCCATGAAAGACCAGAGTCACCCTGCTGTCTGCAGGCAGGAGAGGACATGCAACAACACGTGCACACACACCAACAGTACAAATCTCCATTTAGGGAAAAATTCATTTTTTTTTCTTAAAACTACTCTGATGGATTCTTAAAGAGGCAAGAAGACGCATATAGTTACAAATGGGTACTGCAGTCCAAATTCAAAACATTGGAGAGTTGTATCCACGTGCCTCTTAACCTCTCTACAAAGCATCTCAATATTCATCCTAGTTTTAACACACTTTTCCATGGTTAAAATCGTGGATCATTTTCTGACTTTACTCAAAAATGGGTGGAGACCAAAAATAGAGCTAAAAGAAGAAGGGACATTTGACCCAGTCAACTATATGTTCTGAAACCGAACGAATGATCATTTTGTTTAGTAGCTGTCGGATGTAAATGGGCATCTGCCTATTAATAACTTCATGTCTGTTTCCTCTTTACTGGCAAAACAGCAACTTTTGTAACTGTCCCATAAAGCCCTCGCGAAAAAAGAACAACACCGCTTTCGTCTCTTCATCACAGGTTCTTCTGAAAGGTTTGGAGGCCAGGAGACAGACTGGATTGTGTTGGAGGGCAGTCTGTCTCGGTTCAGGCGACAGGTTAAACAGAAGGCCCACATATGTCTGGATCAGAGCAAACCACATCAGGAGAGTCAGGGATGATTTGGTGGCAACTGGAGTATGAAAAAAGAGATGGATTGCCATGTGATGGATTGAAGGGGGGCACTGTGTGTGTGCCCAAATGGGGTCTGGTCTGGGCATGGAAAACATTAATAGTGCAAGTGATACAGCTGTATAAGCCATTAAATGTTTTCTTGGTTGGGGGGGGGGTAAGAGAGCAGCCAGAATGTGGGTCATTTGGTGGTTTATGTGGGGGGGGGGCTCCTGGTGATCCAATGACTTCAGAATCAATCTGCGGTGAAAGTTAGCCGTCTGCAGACCCCCTGTCGTCATACTGTTTATGGATCACGTTGTTTAGTCTGCAGCCCCCACAACACACTGTTTGGCCTCACAGAGTGAGCCGCTCGGGTTTTATTGCAGGAGAAGTAAACATGTTTGCAACAGTCGAGGCGAAGCTGCCATAATAACGGTCTGTTGTGAATAACCGAATCATTTCCCCTTAGCATTGTGTCCAGCTGCTGATTCTTTGCTCATTAGTTTGTGGCACAGAACGAGGTCAGGAAATGAGTGCGGAAAAACTGTAAGGAATGTTGGAGAGAGTGCCAGCCAGGTATACTGCTGTGTGTGTGTGTGTGTGTTTATGTGTGTATTTTGGCTTCCACTTGATATTTGAATAAGCATCCGATTGGAAATTAAATGCTGAAGTTTGCTTGCTATAAACTAAGACGTCCTTGTAAACAGCGTTTTCATTCTCAAGTCATTTATCGTGAGAAATCGCAGGTAGAGTTGCCCTGTTACAATTTCAGAAATAGGGATGTGCTACATGAATAAATGTCTTCATCCCAATGCCCTCAATGTGGGTTAAATGTTGTGTCTAAGCTGTAATTCAGCCATGTGCCACTAGATGGATGGCCTCTTGTTGGAGCATCTGTGTCAAGCTAAATAACAACTTGAGTGGAGCAACACAACGACATTCAACTTAGGAAATTATCAGGACTTGACTCCACACAGTAAAACTCCTCAGACTCAGATCACACTTGGTGGTTCAGTGTCATACTCGAACACAACTGACACTTCCGAAGGCTCTGCATATATTCAAAAAGATATGATCATTATCAGGGTCGTGTCATATTGACCCACCTCGACTAATCTGTGACGTCTCGGAGGTTGGAGTGAACAACAAGTTCTCCCTAACATCCCTGCAGATATCAGGAAGAGCTGTTGACTCTCTCCAAGCTGTCCTTCGTTTCTAGATAAAACTCAACTACATCAGGTCTGACTGACATAGGGAACAGTGAATTAACATTACACATTAATTAAATAATTACAGAAATTCTATCACGGGCATTAGGAAACTCACCGGCGAGGTCGGCCGCACTCTGCAAACCGATTAGACATCGTTAATCTGCAGATTAATGTGATTTGAGAGAGACACTATTAACTCAGGGAGCTATGGACCCCAATAATTGTGTCTGCTCTTAAGTCATAAACTGAACCCAAGGGTGTCTGAGCCACAGCAGTCTACTCTGTAAGTGTGTGTTTATCTGTGTATTTGTCCTCTGTTCCTGCTTTTTTTCCCCTCTCTATTGCTCATTTGTTCCATTTTGAATAAATGCCCCAAGCATAGCTGAAGCCTGATGTAGCCAGTCTGACCAATAAAACACCCAACACAAACATCTATACATACACACACACACACACAGAGTAAAAGAAACGCACCTCTGGCTGTATCTTGCATATCAGCCTGTAATTGGTTCTATGAATTCTGTTCATGCCATATGGGGTTCTTTCTATGGATTTTTTAAAAAACAAATTCCTATGTATTTTTGCTTTAATTTACTCCTCTGCCTTTCCCATTAATGAATGCAATAAGCTAATCATACTTCCATTTTTTTTTACATGGGATCAAGTAATGCTGGTCAACCTGAAAGGTTGCAGGTTCTATCTGCAGCTCCTGCAGCCACATGTCTGATGCGTCATGGGAAAAACACTTAATCCCAAGTTGCCCCCGCTGCTTGGTCGGTGGTGTATGAATGGGATTAGTTCATACTGATGGTAACTTTACACAGCAGCCTCTGCCATCAGTGTGTGGATGGATAGGTGTAACACTATATAACCATGCAAACTGATGCCATTTTCTTCTTTTTACCCCGCAGTGATTCGAGCAAAGGTGGTGGGCGAGAGAGAGGTGGATTCCGGGAACGATATCTACGGGAATCCCATCAAGAGGATCCAGTATGAGGTCAAACAGATCAAGGTAAGAACGCAAATATCAGGTTTAAAACCTTACTGAGAATATCAATCAGATATGATAGTGTTCTTGTTGAAAGGGGAAATCTTCCTGACCCTTGACTCTCTCGCCTGCTGTGGTTTTTCCAGATGTTCAAGGGGCCTAACCAGGACATCGAGGCTGTATTCACTGCTCCTGTGTCCGCTGTCTGTGGTGTTACCCTGGATGCCAGCGGCAAGAAGGAGTATTTGATCTCAGGTGTGTATTTCCGATCAGGTTCCGCATTTGTTTTTATCTCATGTACAAAGTTTCTACAGTTAACTTACCGTTGTCTTCTTACCTTGGGGCAGTTGTGGCTCAGTGATAGAGTCAGTTGTCTCTCTACTGGAAGCTCAATCCTCAGCTGAAGTGTCCTTGGGCACTGAACCCCAAATTGTGTCCTTCTGTTACTCCACAAATGTGTGTGTGAATGGATTAGCACTGTTAACCACTTAAAGTACTGTGTGTGAATGTAAATCTGCTTTGAGTTTATGAATGGGAGTGGTATTTGGCATCTTTTAATGAAAGCCAGCGTTACATGTATGATATTAAGGGATTCTTTACATTCTGGTAGCGGTATGCGATATCACAGGTGTTGCGCTAGCTCAACCGCTAAATCCCCCTTCTGCCCTAAAAACCCAACATTTAATACAAGTTAGGTGATCAACTTAGAGAACGATTAATGAGAAGTGGTGGGGTTTATTGTACTTTGAAGATGACATTGATGTCTTTTCATGGACTAAAGCCATCAGGATTTCTGGTCTTTAAGCTAAGCTAAGTAGATAAGCATATGTATTCCCTTATTGTTTGTCTGCTCACTGGTATAGTGATTGAAAGTATAGTGCACGGAGTAAAGGAGACACAGAGGAACATGATGTCATATGCGCTCTGGTTTCCCCATCGCAGACAGCGATGCACCCACAAACTTGCACCCTAATTACATAGAGTTGTAAGAGAAGGAACTGCTGAAGCCAGCGTTTTCTCCCTCTTTGACCCTTTTCCCTTTTTTTTTCTTTTTTTTTTAAAGATGTGGGACTTAAACAGTGGGAAAGACAGTTAACTTTCTGCTGACCAGTGCAACTTTGAAAATGATTCATGCTCTCTGCAGTCTGAAGGGTTAACAGCTGGATGGGCTACAGTGAAGCGTGAGTCAGTCCCGTCTGCAAGGACACGCTGTAAAGAGTTCAACATGTCAAGAGCTGCAGGGGTGAACTGACGAGGACGCGGCCTCAGCAGATCTCTAAACGCAGCTTGAAATATTTTCTTGTTTTGACTGGTAACACTCAGGCAGGGAACATAAACTCTCGAGGACAGGTGGTCTTTGTTAATGCCTGCAGGAAACAGTCCCAAAATGATCTGATTCAACCTTTGTCCCCCCCCCCCAATCGTTTACAGGCAAAGCAGAGGCCAGAGGGAGCATGCATGTGACGCTCTGTGACTACATTATGCCCTGGGACTCCTTAAGCAACACCCAGAAGAAGGGTCTCAGCCAGCGCTACCAGATGGGCTGTGAATGCAAGGTAAGGCAGTGGAGAACTGTGTCTGTGTGGATTGTTGTTCTGCCAGAGTTTTCCTCTGGAGCAGAAAACCAGATACAGCAAACCGAATGAGTAATATGAACCACAACAACAACATCAGAACAACAAACAGATCTTCACGAACAACAAGCAGAGAGTTTTTTTTCTTCTTTTTATAGTTTTAGTTTCTCAAATAAAAGGATTAGCTATTTTTTATTTCTCTTTAATTGTTGATCTTAGACTTTGCTTTTGAAAAACACGAGGACTATGGCGTCTGTACATGGAGTGTGAGACACAACCTTTATGCTATCGGCGCTCCAACCCACGGCTTACGTTTTTTATGAGATACAATCGTATCACGACTTGACGATACATGACTGAGCAAAAATATGTACGTGATAAGAGAGTGCTGTGTGTGTCTCTGCAGATTGTTCGCTGTACCATCTTACCCTGTGAAATCTCCGCCCCTGAGGAGTGTCTGTGGACGGACCTGATGATTGAGAAGCAGGTGCACGGGCGTCAGGCCAACCACTACGCCTGTGTCAAGAGGGTAGACAACTCCTGCTCCTGGTACCGCGGCGTGGCACTGCCCAAGAAGGAGTTCCTGGACACAGAAGATCCTTAGTCAAGTGGCACGCTAAATAAATGTAAATGATTCCATTGAAAATTTAAGACAACAACATCAGGCAAAGTGATTTATATATATATATATATACACACACATATATATAAATAAAAAGAACAAAGCTAATCTGACTGAGTTTTCAGCTGGTCTGAAAACAATCTTTAGCCTCTCTTTGTATTTGTTGTCCAAAAGTGTTTCAGTCAAAAAAAAAAAAAAAAAGCAATATGAGGCTTCTTAAAAGCTCAGCATTGCTCGACATTCACTGACTCAGATGAGGTTCAAGGGTTGTTTTCGGACACAGTTTCTTTAAAAACACCTAAAAAAGCATCATGAGACATAGACTGGTCGAGTGATGAAATCACTTCCTCCTGAGGCTGGCGTCAGGAGGACATAAACCATTTAATGAGACAGAGCACTTTTTTGCCCCGTACAGCTCATCAACAGCTCTGCTCTCCAAATCCACCAATCAGTCCTCGACACACAGACGATCATACGTTACCCATCGTGTTTCTACTTTTATTACCTCATTCTCCGTTTCACTCCAAAGCCAAATTCCAAGTTGCCTTTTTTTAAATGATTGTCTCGCTTTTGGGAAATAATATTCATTATTCTGCTTCTCTCATATCCTGTGCTGGGAGCTGTTTGGCCACTGGTGACGTCACATGCCCACAATATGCTTCACTCTTTCCTGTTGAAAACAAACAAACAAACAAACAAAAAAAGCACGAATCACTTTGCATAGCGGATCTTTTGCTGGTTGATTTTTAACTGAGGTGCGTGACCTCCACAGGCCTCGCTGGACCAGTCTATGCTGCGTAAAGACGAGTGCTCTAAATTTAAACCTTGATGTGAAACAACACAACAACAAGTCAGAAATACCCCCAAACTTCTCAATCTTCTTCAGCTCATCTTCATCCCTGCCCAATGTTGTCCCCCACTATGTAGCTGTACAGTTCCTATGCATATACTTTTGTTGTTACTTGATAAATATTTACTGCATTTGAACTAGATTTGCACTTTGTGAGGACGAGTTCCAGTAAAGACAAGAGCCTAAACTCACTGATGTTCGCCCGGCTTGAGAAATCCACCTCAGGTGCAGATTCCGCCTTTTTCGAGTACTTTTGGTGATTGATATTTACGAGAGCGAGCATATTCACTTTGTCATAGAAAAAAATAGAATCTGCAATGAAAAGGGAAAAAAAGGGAGTGTGCAAGAGGTTTAGTGATAAGGGATCTTTTTGCAGATCTTACTGTTCAGAGAAAGAATAAAAGCTGGTGGGATGTTATTTCAGTTGCTTTGTTTTATCTGTTGATTGTAAATGCCAAAAGCAGTTTCATGATTTTCTGATATATTCTCGCAGACGGTTTATTTCCTGAGTAATTACATGCTTAATGTTAGCTTTGACTCGTCTCTCCTGCTCCCTTTCGTCATTAATGAAAGCTTTATTGCTGTCATAGAAAGCAAGTTGCTTGATAAAAGTTTACAGTGCTGTTTTATACACCTCAAGCTACATTAACAAACAAATCTATATATGATGGAGTATTAGAGGCATAATTTAAAAAGTTAACTCTTTCAAATTTTTCATTACTTTGTATTTTTTCAGTGTTATTGTTGTTATATCTGTCATGATTTTTTGTGTGTTTCTGGCTGTCTTTGTCTAAGGTGTATTTAGCTTTAGTGTAGAGTTGAGAGGGTCCTCTTGCGCTGGAGTAACGTGAGAGTGAGAGAGATGAATCCTTTTTGGAGCGGTTAAGAGAAATCAGAATGGCTACTTTGTACGATTAGAGGACTGTGCATGTGTTGATGCTTTGTGTAAGTCCAGGCAAAGGACAAAATATTCAGTATTATCAAATAAAAAACATGTTTGAAAGAATAAACACAGTTTTTGTGAGTCATTTGCTGCAGATATATTTTTTTTTTATCACACATACCAGTGAAATAATTTCTGCTAAATGCAAATCCAAAAACTTTCAGGTTCTCCAGGAAGGGTCAAAATACTTTGAGTTTCGTTCTCATAGGAATGCAAACACACCAAACTGATTTTTTTAAAATTAAAGTTCAAGCATCTGTAATTTTGTTTCATGAGCAGTTGAGCTTGTTTTTTTGTTTTTTTGTCACTGTACATTTCACACTTTTATCAGCTGTGACTGTGTTTGGGGTGTAGCATTGTGACACATGAGAGCTCAGTGTAGAGGCTGTGCTTGGAGAAAGGCAGATAGATGTGGTGATACTCAACTAGGAAAATATTTGAGAAATGTGCAGGCAGGGCCCAGACTGGGTGGGTTTTGCATCTCTGTTCGTTCTCTCCTCACAAACGTCAAACAGGATTGTAATAATCATCCGGTGACAGAGGGGATTTCACTGTTTCCTATGCTGAGCTCTTAGTGGGACACTCAGAGGTCAGGTCAATGTTTTTGTGGATTATAGATCCACAGAAACATGCATCGAAAAGAAGTGATTAGATGTAAGATATGGAGGATAAATGTTTACTGTCCTACCTTTAACTCTAAAGTTGTTTTACTTCTCTCTTTTATGTTTGGGCAACACTTAACGGATGTGGATTGTTTCTACAACATCAGCTGTGCAATCCTTATTACTAGAAAAAGCAGACAGGCACGATAAATTAAACTTTGTTTTTATCAAAGAAAGCCTGGATTTTTCAATCATTTTTTTTATCATAACCATAACCTAAAAAAAAGAAAAAAGAGTAAGTTTGGGCATTTTTTAAATTTTGTTATGAATAATTGTGAGATAGCGCCTTTTGTTCAGACAAAACAACTGTCAATAATTAGTCATGTGTCTATCCTTCTTTTTAAGTATATATTTGTACTCCACTACATACAGTGCGAATGATGCCTTTCCTTTTCAGGTGCCTTCATTTGCCTGAAAATGACAACAGCAGTGAGAGTTGCCAAGATCAGTCATTTACTTATTTAACACTTAAACCAAAAGGCAACTAAAGTAATCTGAATAATTGATATCAAGTCAATTTTACTAAGGCCTTCATGAAATGTGCATCGATGAGGTTCAATAAAGTTCAAACCTGAGGTACCTGCATAATTCATAGGTCCACACTGTCATTCTTACTTCTTGTTGTGATGCCTCCCAGTGGCCACCAGGGGACAGAACAGACTTACAATTGTTTTTTTTGGTTTTTTTTTATCAAGGAGGTTTTGAATTTATGAGGCTCTTTTTTTCAGTTTGTTGTCTCACCTTCTCGATCCTACATCCTGATTTTTCCTTGGTTAATCCTTATTCTTCTATTGAGTTTGATTTTTTTTCAGTTGAACTTTTTAAAGACTTGTTTGGTTAAGTTTTCTGTTTTTGCCTTTGGTTCAAATAAGTAATGTTGCTGTCTTCACCTGGGTCCTCTACCTTTGTTTATTCCTCATCTACCCAAAGACAGTCGGTCACATAAAATATGTGCATTTATACAAACACACAGTAACTTATTGAAGCTTGAAAGGCTACTTAAATGGTGAAAAAAATGATTTTACTGCATGGTTGTGAAAATATTCTTCCACATGAGCATTTTAATCTGACATTTGAAAGGACTGAGAATTGAAAAAAGTAAATACTTTTTACTCTATTGAAATGCTACAAATATAAATCATGACAGAAGCTGCTTTCAAATTACAATTTCAATAAATAAACTTACAATTTCATTCATTCATATTTTGAGGTTTCCAAATATCTGTCTTACCGCTGTGTGTGCAATACTAAAGCCTAATCATTTAAGTTCAAAGAGTTCATGCATGTTCTTTAGTCTCCAGTCTTGTACATAATTAAACATTTATGAAACAGGCTTTTTAATCATAATACAGACCAGAATTGCTTTAAAAAAGGAAATGTTAAACAAATCAATGTTAAACAAATCTCTAGTTCTTTTTCAAGGAACATTACCTCCAAATCCTTTCAGTCTTCTTTTCAAACTGGAGCAGAAAAAAAAACTTGAATGTGTCAAAGACCTTTTCAGAGATGACTTCTTTCCTCTTAGGTTAAAGAAACTTTCTTTTGCATAGTCTACTTTCAAGTCAGGCGCTACTTGCTTGTGCTGTCAGGCGACACATTTCAAGTTTGAAATGTACATACAGTATGTAACAGTTTAAAATAGTATATAGAGCCAACATTAGCACATGATTTTCTTAGACTAGATGGGTCATACCAGAAGAATTTTGAAAGAAAACAGTAGCAGCTTTGATTTCCTTCTCTTCAATAAATTGTAGATCTGAACACATTGACTACTAACTGTCTTTCAAGGCTTGGGAAAATAATACCAGTGTCTAAACTGCTTTAGGCTTCTTCATATGACTTCACTTTTTGTGTTAAATCCATTTGAATCACTGAGAAAACAGAAGATATGTGCAGCAACTCAGTATGGCGGGCGGATAGGCTCTTAATCGTTGTAGATGTTTATGTTGTTGTGTTTGTGACCTGTTCTGTGCACAGATAAGTGAAAGCTTATGTGTAAACGTATAAATAAAATGGAAAACAAAATAAACCTTAAATCCTGGATGAAAAAAAATTCCATTTATGTGCAGGCACAGCAGCACACAAGTTTAACCAAGCTGCATATATCATCTTTATGGAAAGGTCCTTTCGAACACATTTTAACTGTGCGATGAGGCCAGATGCTGTTTCGACTCTCCCTCTCCCTCCATTTATCTTTATTTATATATTTTAAAAGCAAAAGTTCACTCATGGTGCTCGCGTCACACCGCCTACTCTGTCTCCGTTTTTTCCACAACCTACCACTTGTGATGTCTGGTTTCTGTGTGCGTCTATATAGAATGAGATTTAACTTAAAGCTAGAAAATACTTACAACGTTAATAATGTTTCAAAAAGAAAACATTTCCTGTCCTGGTTGTCTGGATTGTTATCAAAGATTGAGAGAAGAGTCGATTTGGGAGGAGGAAAGATCGGAACCAGCAGGGAGTGATGAATGTCAGAGAATGAGGTGATGAGGTCAAGGGCCACAGAAAGAGGTCAGCTCCACAGAGAGAGCGGAGCAAAGGAGATTTAATGAGAGAAAGAGATAAATGTAGTGAAAGTGGAGATATTGGAGCAGTGGAGATATTCTAAAAATGAAGTAGCGTGTCCAATATAGAGCAAAATCAAACTCCATCCTGAAAGGTTCATAATATAATATTGTTCTCACATGCACACAGTCCACGTAGTACTTAAGCTTATTTATGGTAGATTATTTGCATTGCATATAGTGGATGTAACGTAATTAGGCACTGTTCTGACTTTTGTTTCGATAGCTGCAAAAGTAACCGTTATAATGGCAAAGCTCCCCGCTGATTATTTTGTAAGCAACTCTTAAAGCTCCGGCGAAGGAATCGACAATTTGGGTTGATTTTGGCGCCCCCTGTCGATAAAGTGCTTGTCTTGTTCTGTTCAAGATGCATTATTTATGTTCATGTGACGTCTCACCTTATCGGTGAAGGTCACAGAGGCGTGTATTACCTTCGAATATGTAGTGGCAGAGGTGTTACAGGGTGAGAAAGAGAGAACAGCACTGTGTGTGTGCACGTCTGAGTGTGTGTATGTGGAGCTCAGTTACAGCGGCGTTACTGAATCCCACTCTGAAAATGGCTTATTAGTTTCTGTCGAATTTCATAAGATTTAAATTGGCTTTGGATTGATGAAGTAAAGCTAATTTTCTCTGTATTACTTTATACGATAAAAATAAAGTGTCTATCTTTAAGTACAAGTCTTAATGAAAAGAGTAACTGACCCCAGTAAATGTTTTCCCTGAATTGCCTACACATTTTACACTGCTATTTTTTGCTCAAAAGAGGGTGTATTTATTTAACGCCACTGATATACAACATGAAGTATGTATTCAGTTCTGACTAATCTATGCTGAGCTCTGATATGTGTGGGTGTGAAACAGGACGATGGGAGGTTATGAGCATGTGTGTGTACATTTGTCATCACTACCAAGAATACTCAACAACTGTTCAAAGTGACACAGCAGTGGGCGGGTGTCGATAAAACTGACGAATGTCTCCTTTATATTTTGTAATTTTTTAACTTCCATTAACATGTGGGACAGAAGTGTGGCATGAAAGTGAGTCTGGATTCAGGAGAGAGGTCAAGAGTGTGAAGGAGTGCAGGGAGGGAGGAGAGCGTGTGAGAGTGAAGGCTGTTTTTTTTCTGAGAGTCTGGCAGAGTCTGGTGGCAGCCGGGAGAGGAGACACTAAAAGCCAGAGTTTTTAAAGAACCTGTTCCCGATTTGGACTCTTTTCAACCAAGGGTGATGTCAAATATGAGGGGCGATAACGCAAAGAGATGCTGAGAGGATATTGATATTTCTGAGCTCTTTTTGGTCACACACTCCTGAATACACTGTGTTGTGATGGGGAGTGTGAGTGAGCTGTGTGCCTCCAGTTTCCAGGCATTTCTCTGTCCGTCAGTACGACCAGGGGCACCTGCTGCAACCACCGGTAAGAGCATTTTTCAAGAAATCTCATAAAGTTGAAACTAGGTAAACAACCCTAGTTTAGAGTTGTGTTTAAACTTCTCTTAAAATATTAATTAGAAATGTGTGTTGAGAATAATTTCTAGCTATTGTCATTATGACGTCTGTTGCATTTATTTGACTCTTTGTATAAAAACAGAAACAGTGAGAAATGGAAAACAAGACTGTGCTACAAGTGTTCAGTTGCCGTGGTGATTCCCTGTTAGGTTTTTAAGCAGCACTTTGAGTTGTGTGAGCGTGTGTTGTGTGAGTGTGTGTGTTTATTCGTGTGAGTGTGCCATGCTGTGTTTTTGACATTTCTGAGTTGCGGCAGACACGAGTCAGGCAAACTGTGTGTGTTATCGAGGTCTTGTTTCAAGAACATGACGCACACCTATCATCCTCTACTCCACACGTCCTTCTCTTCAGTGGGTGAGTGCTCTGCGTGGAGCCGTAATCTCCATCTCTGCCCACTGCTCTCCTTCCAAGGAGGTGCTTTGATTTCATGAAAATGTCCTCATTCAAAATCTCACACGATAAAGCAGCGAGGTGCTTACCCAGGTTATTTCCATTTGCTGTCCTGATTTTATGACCTGACTTTCTAAAGCTGTACTTCCCCTCTATTTCCTTGTGATTTCCTTCTACTCTCCACTTCATCATATCTTTGCCTAAAGGCCTCTCTAACAGTGATGCTTTCACTGTTGTAACCTTTAGCTGTTAAGCAGACCATTTTCATAATGGGCAATACTGTTCTGTCCAATGGAAATAATTCATATCGTTTGTTCACTGCCAGCTCTAGTGGTAGTAGTCATGCCAGTCTCAGAGGAAGATTACCCATATATTACAGCCATGTCAGAGTAGAAAACATAATACAGGTTATACAGACAACATGATGATGTGCCTTCAGAGAAACTTGATCAAATGCCCTATTAGTTGCCATTCTGGTGGAAAAATTGTCACAAGTGCTCCCATGGAAAGCTAGCCACCTGAAAAAAATGCCATATGGGTTCATCTTAAATGGAGAAAATATGAGTAAAGCCCTTAAAAGTGTTTTTTCCAGTGATGAAAACATGATGAAGTGTGTTCTTGAGATCCCCTCAAGTGCAGAAAACTTGACACTGGACCTGAAGTTGCCCATCAATTGGAGAACATTTGCAAACATGTCCTCCAGGGTCGCTTTTCAAGAAGTGTAACAAAAATGACTAAATTGTGTCGAGGATGTTCTTTCAGCTAAGTAAAGGGGGTGGTAAAGATATGTTATAAAGAACCCACTGGAGCTCCCCTCTGAAGAAAACTACAGAGCTGTTCAGTTACCTGTCCAGTGGAAAACATGTGATGAAGTCAATCAATCAATCAATCAATCATTGTTTGTATAGCGCCTATTCACACTGTTATCTCAAGACGCTATACAAAACAACATAAAGGAGGATTTCTCCTTTGTTTTCCTCACATTCCCATTGTCCACACTTCCTGAGGTGGTGTCGGAGAAGGCCATGTATGAATGAGGACATGATTGGTTGCACTTTAAATAGAGAAAACATCACATCATGGCTTCCAGGTGTCTTTCAGCTAGAGGAAATGTGCCTTCCAGGTTGCCCACTTAAATACTTCCAATACAGAAATCACAAAAGCATACCTGTGGGGTGTCCTTCCAGAAAACTTGGTAACTGACTCTCCATTATACCCCTTTATTGTAAATAATCTACATCATGCCTCTCTTTCAACAACTGTCTTTTAATGTTCTTTCTACCAAAGAAAAACGTCCAAATGAAAACTATTCACAGCTTGTTTCTCATCAGAAGTTGAGAATATATATCGTCTGTATTTTGGTGATCTGACCCTTTAAACTATTGAAGCAGTTGTTCACCCACCTCTTTCTCAGCATATCCTGTTTTTGGTGTGTCCAAATTCTGGATAAAGCACCGATTCAAGCTCACAGCTGCAATCCTCTGCCCTCTTTTCCTCTATCCTTCCCTGCATCCTCTCCTCTCCCTTCCTCTTTGCATAACACAAAGGCCACCCATCATTCAAATCAAAACTGCCTCGTCGGTCCTCACAACCATTTAAATTGATCAATCTGTTGATCTTCTCTGAAGGTTGTTATTTTTCTTGCCCCTTGTTGAGTCATTAATTTTTTTCCAAACTTAATGAGGAGAAGAATATGTCCTTTTGCTACAACTTTTATCACCTTAGTTTACACACACACACACACACACACACACACACACACACACACACACACACACACACTGATGGACACACTAGGTTGGGTGTTAGGGCTTTACAAAGAACATGTATGCATATTCCAAGGCCAAAAGACATTTAAACTGGTTTCTAAGCCCGCAATTACACCCATTTGACGTTTTTGTTGTTTTCATTCTTTCCCCTGGGAATGAGGGGCATTCAAAACCATGTAATCTCTTTTGAGATTAAATAACAGGCTGGTTCACTGTACAGTTACATGTTATAGATAGATAGATGGATGGATGGATGGATGGATGGATGGATGGATGGATGGATGGATGGATGGATGGATAGATAGATAGATAGATAGATAGATAGATAGATAGATAGATAGATAGATAGATAGATAGATAGATAGATAGATAGATAGATAGATAGATAGATAGATAGATAGATGAATCTCTTATATTATACGTGTATTATTTTTAATAATGAGCTTTAGCAATGTTAATGTATATCTTCCATGCTAATAAAGCCGTTTGAATTGAATTAAATTAGAAAGAGATAAACCATAGACTGTAAAGCATAATAATACAGTGTATGAGATAAACAGATAATTAAATAGACGGGGAGTCTGTTTGCGTTCCATCGCTCTCTGATTGGCTGCTGCCGTCGAAGCCCCGCCGACGTCATCCTTCTCCAACACCGGCTGTCCCTCCTCCTCCGCGGACAGTTGTCAGTCTAACGGTAACTGAATAACTATACCGACACCTTTTTTAAACCCCTCGGAGACACTTTGAGGAGAAAAAGTTTCCCAAGCAGGCGTTGACAAACAGCACAGCCATGGTTTTAAAGTCGGAAGAAGGAGTTGGTAAGTTGCTTGAACCGCTTTAATGTAGTCAAAAAGGCGAACAGCGGCTAACTTAGACAGCTAACCAGGATAGCAGGCTTAGTTAACTGACGTAACTTTACCTCACGCTAACAGACGTAAACATCACCTCATTGTCTTTAAAACGCTTTATTGAGTGTGTTAGATTGTTTTTTCCCCAACCAACAGAGAGAAAGCAACAAGTCCTTATCTGACTGCTTGGTAGGCTTTATTATCAGGCACAAGAGATCCATTATTATTATCTGGATTGAGGCCAGACCTCATGGGGGTTTGTGCTTATTGAGCAGCACTATATAGTTCATCATGTGTCTATAAATACGATCAATGCACTCTTTTGTTGGAGGGATTGCCCTCAAAATTACTAGTTGACTTGGCTGCATGCACTTCTTTGCACAGTTTCCCAAACTTGTGACCCAAGTCTGTAATAAAGGGTTTGGAGAGAAAGTCTCTGCAGAAAAAAAAGGGAAATATGCTCTAAAAAAACACTTCACTTGGATCATAAATCAAGCTTCTTCACAACTGCACTGTTTCCTCTGATAGATGGAGCAACGCCTACAGGATGTGTTTTATTCTGTCAGGAAGGAAAAAGCTGTAAAAACAAAGTTTGCCTGAGAGTAATACAAAAACAGACTTATTCTGTCAGGTATGGAAAAAGCAATTAAAGCGGTCAAGCAGAATATTAAAACCTCCACAAGTTCAGGTAGTTTGTTTTCACAATAACAGTGATTTTGTAACTCGTTGTTCAACATGGTCAGAGAGCCTCTTTCTCTCTGAGAGACACTTCACATGCTATCTGAAAGTCTTCACTTCGTTTCTCCTTCATTATTGGGATGGGTGTTTGTCTGTGTGAAGTCACAGTTTATCTATGTGTGAATGCGATCAGTCACAAGGGATGGTTAACAGAACTGCCTAATTCTATCACTCTAGATCTTGTTCTCCGCGGGGCAGGGAGCAGATAAATGGACAATTAATAGCCTTGTGAGCGCTTTCAATGTTAACAGCACCAGACACTGAATCTTTCAATCTGAAAAGGAAGATTATTTTGTACCCAAACTGACTTACCTCAGGTCCTGGGTCAGCTGCCATGCTAGTGGTTAGCAGTATCACATTTTCCACAGAGGTTCTTTAACAACACACTGTACGAAAGCCCTGCTGAAGTGCCCGCTTTGTTTATTTGCTCTACGGGATTATTGGCATCATGCAGACACAGAGTGTGACATCAGATGCTTCTTTTCCCCCCAAAGAAGTCAACAGAAAGCCCACACAACTTTCTACCCAGATTTAACCTAGATTTGTCCGTTTGAATGAAAACGGACAATATTTTTTCTCTAACTTGACCTTCTCCTGTATCTCTGTTAAGATAATCCTTTATTCATCTCGCAAGTGGAGAAATTCACAGTGATACTGTGGATACAGGCAAAAAAACAACAAAGCTGTGGGCTTTCTCTAACTTTATTTCTAAAAAACCAAAAAAACTTTAGAGGATGAAGAATAGCTCTGTCGCTTTGTGTGCTATTTCTGCATTGTCCATTTGTGAACTGGAAAATCAGGGAGCATTCAGTCTGTCCTTAAATTGTCTGGACATTTTCAGGAATGTGTGTTTTAAGAAATAAGAAAAAAAAGAGGCATTTTTGTCAAATTGTGCATTTTGTTTGTGATTTGCATCCAAAGTTGGTGAGTCCTCCCTCTCCATCCTCTCGCTCCCTTTCATGGACACCGGTGTCCACGTGGGGGAGCCTGTATCTGTGATGAGCTCACATTGAGTGGGAGGAGTCAAGCTGGACCGAGAGAGGAGTGGGGGAGAGCAAGATGAGAGTACAAGGGTTTTACCCCCTCTCCCTCCCTCCCTCACACACACACACACACACACACACACACACACACACACACACACACACACACACACACACACACACACACACACACACACACACACACACACACACACATACACACGCTTCTCAAACACACTCATCCTAATTTTAGTTGAAGGTCCTCTCCCCTCCTGTCTCCCCTCTGCTGGAATGAGAGCCTGAGGATTACAGAGCGGGGAGGCTGCACCAGAGGACCACAGGATTGGGATTGGAGGGCTTTGGCAGGACTGGATTATTTTTTTTGTATGTTGGAGGCGCCAGACCGGACTGCAGCAAACAGGATGGTTTTGTACTGGAATTGTTGGCTGGAAATAGAGGAGCTTTAAAAATACCAGGAGCAAGAATCAAACTCCTGAATAAACAGCAAAGAAGCCGGGTTCCTCAGACGGGAAGCTTTCTCTGGTATGAGCCTCAGGATTATTACACAAATGTGTAGGTGTTCTGTGCGTCATCAGAACTTCTGCTTTTGAGCTGTTTTACAGAAACTTATCATGAATGAGTGTTTGTGCGTGCATTATGTCGTCACATCTTCTTGAGAAAGCTGCCAGAACCTGCGTACGTGCTTTTCTTATCTTTTGAACCGTGTCTTTTGTCTGCACAGGATGTAAAGTGTTGCATAACTTTTAAACCAGAGTGTGAAGGTGGATGGATAGAGAGGAAACTTTAAGCCCGAGTATGTTGCCTGTCCGTAGCAGCTGGTCATGTGCAGCATTGCTATGGCAAGGTGTCCCGTTACGTACCAACACAAACACACACACACACTCGGTGAGCTGGAGACGATGCAGTGCAGTGGGCTCAGGAGCCCGGAGAGGCAGAAAGAATGTGTGTACTCTGTTTATGTTTGAACACATGATCATATGTTTCACAAGGTATCATAAATCATTCGATGTCCTCTCCGATCAGAGAGAGGAAGACAGCTGAATGCCTCTGTTCTCACAATGGGACTTTATTCTTGTCCCATCAGGTTTAGAATAAGAGAGCTGCTGCTCTGGCCTACTTACACCTCTCTGTAGGCTGAGTTTGTTAGTCTGTGTGTGTGTGTGTGTGTGTGTGTGTGTGTGTGTGTGTGTGTGTGTGTGTGTGTGTGTGTGTGTGTGTGTGTGTGTGTGTGTGTGTGTGTGTGTGTGTGTGTGTGTGTGTGTGTGTGTGTGTGTGTGTGTATGATGAGGGAATGCAGCACATTCTGTGTGTGTGCGTCTGCAGTGTGTGAATGGTATCAGTATCTGTTGGCACCTCAGACTTCTCTTCATTTGCCTAAATGTCAAGAGAAAGTCTGTGTTTGACAAAGAGCTGGAACTTTCCATCCTTTGTGTAAATGTTCTCGTGAAATATTTGTACAGAGCCGACAATCCACGTTTTAAAACTATTCAATGTATGTACGGCCTTCTGGGTTCTTTGCAGAGTTGTATCGATGTAGGTTCAAGTTTTGTTTTTAATCTAACATGCTGGAGAGGAAGAACATGGTGTAATATCTGATGATGTGAAGTGGAGATGATACAGATCAGAGAGGTGATCTCACATGATGCTTTCTCTTTTTTCTAGAAGCAAACCTTTTTTTTTTCCCTCTCAAGTATAAACCTCATGTCAGACACTGTCGTGTCAATATTTCACTCGTCATCTTATCAGCGCTCTGCAGACGGTGTGTGTGTGTGTGTGTGTGTGTGTGGCCTCATGAGCTGCTCTTCTATCAGAGTACAGTTGTGTGTCTGAGTAACGACAGAAAGGCTGGATGGACGAATGAGCTCAACAGACGTTTCATGAAGTTTCTTTTCAAAGCTAGTTCAGCATTTCTTTCATTTTAAAGGTAAGGCGTGTGTGTGTCATTTAAAAATCAGTTTCTAATGAAGCCACTCGTCGAGAGCTCTGATGCTGTAATGAGACCATGATGGACCGTTTCTGCCTCAGTATGTTCAACTCTCTGTTTAAAGTAGGGGACGCAGTGATGAGTTCACCCTGCTCGATGGTTTTAACAGTAAATCATTTGTGTCCGAGTTCAGTCTCTCCGTTTCTTCCTCAAACATGTTTTTTTGTCATCAGACGTCACTGACAGATGGAGCTGGAAAAAAAGTTTAAAGCAGTAGTAATTATTATTTTTGTCTTCTTCTTGGTTTGTCACCTGAATATTTCATTGAAAGATCATTGAAATCTACAAGAAAAGTTCTTTTGCAAACGGCTTCTCTTTTTATCGACGACCTCTCGAGTTCTTAGGTTGAATAAGTTTGAGCTCATCATTGAACGTAATAAATGGCTCATTTCCATGTTGTGGTTGGAAGACAGTGAAGACAGTTATAAGTGGTTATGCATCGTGATCTGTGTCAGAAGGTTCATTAATGAAACACAACAACCTGTGAAAACATGAAGAAGTATCAAGATGACCTGGGATGAAGAATGAAGCCTCGACCTACAGTATATTATCTGTCGTGTGTAGATCCAACTCAAAATACGGAAAAGAAACAGATTTTTTAATTCCTTCTAATCATGACTCAAGTCTTTCTGTTTCATCGTGTGTGTGTGCGTGTGTGTGTGTGTGTGTGTGTGTGTGTGTGTGTGTGTGTGTATTTATACTTCAGTATGAAACAGAGATTTCATTTCACCCTTCACTTTGGTCTTTGGATCCTGGGGAGATATTCTGGATGCTTAAATCTTGTGTTTCCATAGTGAGCCCGAGCAGTGGGACTCTCAGGTCACTCGTCTCCCTTTTGTTTCTGTGTGTGTGTGTGTGTGTGTGTGTGTGTGTGTGTGTGTGTGTGTGTGTGTGTGTGTGTGTGTGTGTGTGTGTGTGTGTGTGTGTGTGTGTGTGTGTGTGTGTGTGTGTGTGTGTGTGTGTGTGTGTGTGTGTGTGTGTGTGTGTGTGTGTGTGTGTGTGTGTGTGTGTGTGTGTGTGTGTTGTTGTGCAGCTGCTGCAGCATTTCCATTGTTTGTGTGTAATGTGTTGCACTTTGTGTGTAGGACAGAGTATTTGATGTGTGTATCTGAGTGTTGCATGTGCTTCCCTCTTCAGTGCCCGATGACCTCAGTCCAGAGGAGAGACAGGAGCTGGAAAGCATCCGCCGCAGAAAACAAGAACTACTCCACGACATACAAGTAAAAAAAACACACACACACACACACATCTTTCAAGCTTTAAGACTTTAATTTGAAATGTTCTGGAATTAAACTTTTGATTCCTACAATGTTAACAAAGGGATCTTTTCACGCTCAGGTTCATGGCATATTTAATAAGCAGCAATGACAGCAGCACAGCTTATTGTGTGTTTTTCCTCTTTGTCTAACCTTCTCATTGTTCAGGTAGTTCTGCGTCCTTGAACAGATTTTGTTCTTCCACGTCTAGACCAGTGCGCCCAGGGAGGTGTGTGTGAGGGCGAGAGGGGTCTGGGAATATGACCAGTGGAGCGTTACTGTACACGTTTACGATGGATGACCGTCTTTGTCTGGAGTGATAGTGTATGGAGGGGGATGGTCTCTCTTTGTCTCTGTGTATATACAGTATGTATATGTGTGTGTGTATGTGTGTGTGTGTGTGTGTGTCTCCTGAAGGCTTTGTCCATGGATGGGTTCGCCCCTTGCCTTAGTTTCACTTTAACCTGAAATAAAATAAAATTAAAAAAAGTTTTTCACATCTACAAACTTGATGAAATCGAAAGACGTCGTAGCCGAAAAGCTGACAGATAATATCACTGAATCTTCATCGTTAAATTCTACATTTAAACTTTTTGTAAACTGGACGGTATTTTCATTCCTCACCAAACTTCTAAAATAATTCTGAAGATTTTGGATCGAATCATTTTCAGTTCACTTTGTGTACTGTGGGCAAGCTGGACATAGAAACACATGAAGAACATTCAGGAAACACAAACGTGCCTTCAGGCTGCGACGCGGCGTGAATAGATTGATGGAGTTTATTACCAAGGTCGACGCTCGCTCTGCGCTTTTCTCCTCTAAGCTCACCAGGTCTCGCCCTGGGGGGCTGATGGGTAATGAGCCATGCAATATTTCAGTAATGGAGAAAGACGACGCTGCTTGTTTGTGTGGGAGGGTAACCATGGAAACCCACATGGAGGAATACAGACAAGTGCACTTATGTACCCTGTTTACCTGTTTTTAACCCACACACACACACGCACGCACGCACGCACACACACACACACACACACAGGCGCTCAGAGGGAGTTGTAGGTGATTATAGCTCGACTCTACCACTCGGGCTTCGTCTCCTTCTCTTCTGTAATTACCTTAGTTCATTAACTTTTTTGCTGGGCTCACTGTTTCTCTCCTCTGTTCTTTCCACTCATAAACTCTGCGCTCTGTGGAGCAGCTCAGCTAAGCCAGTCGAGGTCTTTGATCCTGCACACTCCCGTCTCCCCTCCAGTGCGACACTCAGAAGACCGGGGAGTTAGTCACGAAGGGGGGAGGGGGGGAGAGACTGGCTGGGTAAATCTGGGTCAGCACAGAGGAGAGGGAATCAGGGGAAAGGGTGGTCAGCATTGACCCCAGAACAGGTGCTTCAGCTCCCAGAGACGATTTTCTGTTCCACAAAACTCGTGCTGTGAGAAAGAAAGAGACGGGCTGAGCGAGTGAATCACATCTGCACTTTTAGCTTGTTGGTTTTTTATGTTCATGTTGTGTGTAAGTGCTCATCTGGATGTTTGGGTCTGAGTGTAGCTGGAGCAGACGACCATGAGACGGTGGGATCAAAGCACCTCCAGAGGTTTTCTGGGAACGTCAGATGTCACAAATAAAACACGTGTACACGTCTGTTGGGTTTCTGTGGCTTCAAAAGAGAAACAACAAAGCTGTTATTTTTCTCCTTCTTTTTTTTTTCTTCTTTTCCTTCATGTCTCTCCTCGTGTTTGGCTGTCTGCTCTCAGCGGCTGAAGGATGAGATAGCAGAGGTGACCATAGAGATTGAAAGCCTGGGTCAGACTGAAGAGAGGTAAAGTGTCTTTCAACAATCCTATGTGTGGGAAGCTGTGGGCCAATCAGTGCACTCCACAAAAATGACCTGAACAAAATCCAAACAGAAACAAGACGGCTTTAGTTTAAATTATCGATGAATGTGTCGAATGTTTATCCAAAGGCGTGATTAGTTCAGTGATTATCTGGAAAGAGAGAAGCAAACCCAAAGATGTTCAAAAGTCTTGATATTGTGGGAGCTTCACCTTCTTCACCTCGAGTGGACTGTTGTATTTGATGTCTGGAAGGTCAAAAATGAATCTCCACACTCAAGGGGATTCACTTTACTGTTAAAAGGAACTCCGAATAAACTCGAGTTCCTCAGAAATGAGAAGCTAAAACTTTTTTTGGCACTTTAGCTCGTAGGAGGAACAATAATGTAAATCCCACAAATGAATGAACCAATCAACGGCAGTTTTGTTCAAGTGAAAATAAAACAAAGACATTGTGTAAGAGGTTTTTTTCTTTCTGTTTCATCTCATTTTTAGGAAAAGCATGCATAGGAACAAACAAATGGCCATCGGCCGAAAGAAGTTCAACATGGACCCCAAGAAGGTGAGAATGAATCAGGCTCATTGTACAGGTAACAGTTAAGGATCTGTAGCTTTCTCTGTCAGTGTCAATGAGAAGAGTTAGCTCCTGCTAACGGACAAAATAAAGTCTGAAAGAAGTTTGAATCATTTTGACTGACGGTGTTGTTTCTCTGCTCGTCTCTCTCAGGGGATTCGCTTCCTGATTGACAGCTCCCTCCTGAAAAACACCAGCGATGACATCGCCCAGTTCCTCTATAAGGGTGAAGGGCTCAACAAGACGGCGATTGGAGACTTCCTCGGGGAGAGGTGAGGGACACTACAGAGATCAAATAAAACCTTTTTTCACAGCTGACATTTAGACTTTTCAGAGCAGAGGACACTCAGTAGTCTCTGTGACTTCACCGATTAGTTTCTAAAGAGGCGCTTTAAAGCCAGAATATGGCAGTCACCGTTTTTTAAATGCTACTTCAACCAAATTTTGATCTTTTGAGAAAGAGTACAAGATGTGGCGCCGAGGCGTAATGAGGATTCCTGCAGCTAAACTCGCTTTGTGACCTTCTATAGTCATTCTTCTTCTTCTGTTTTAAAAGTGGCAGTTGCTGCTCGGCTGAATGGCTCTGTTGACTATACATACTGTACATTCTGTATTAAGTGTTCAGTCATTTGTTGAAGTCAGCTGGTTTGTAAGAAAAGCTGCGTCTTTAAGGCAGAATCTCTTCGAGTTCAAGAGTTCAGTGACTATTGAGGTCACATAAAAAAAAAGAGGGGGGGGGCAGAAAAAGATAAGTTTGCTTTCTGTGACTGATCCTGTGTTGAGATAAATGCCCTTTTGTTTTCACCAGCACAGCATTCAATCTAAAATATTCAGAGTTATGTACTGAGAAAAGGTTTGTAGTATGCAGCACTGTGATCAGGCGATAATTAACATCTTTATTTGACAAACTTGTTCAAAGCATTTGATTCATCAGAATCGGTCTTGGATATCACATTAAAGATATTAAACGGTGCAATGACTTTCTCATCCTATTCTCTTAAAGGGTTTTAAGATTTTGTTCACACGTTGAACTTGAGCTAAGCTTTTGGAAACAGACTCCTTTAATGTCCTCCTGTGACATTTAAAGTGATGTTCTGTAAGAGACTCCTCTTTGGACTTTTACAAAGCTCTGCATGTTCTTACATGTGAGGACAGATCAGGCCTTATCAATATGATGTTGATATTAAAAGATGAGCTTAAGTTTAGATCTGTTTTCATCTGATGTGTTTAATCTCATCCAAACGGTTTGAGCTGCGTCCAGTCTGTGATCCTGTGTTCCTTCTGTTTCCTCCCCCTCGTGTGTGTGTGTGTGTGTGTGTGTGTGTGTGTGTGTGTGTGTGTGTGTGGGATGTTACGCGTCGTGCAGAGATGACTTTAACATCGAGGTTCTGCACGCCTTCCTCGACTTACACGAGTTCACAGATCTAAACCTGGTCCAGGCCCTCAGGCAGTTCCTGTGGAGCTTCAGGCTGCCGGGTGAGGCTCAGAAGATCGACCGCATGATGGAGGCGTTCGCTCAGAGATACTGTCGCTGTAACCCCGGAGTGTTCCAGAGCACAGGTACAGCCGATGCAGCCAGCTGGGAGCTCAAACAAGTTACAGTCAAGATTTTTTTTTTGTATATTTTAGTTCGAAACAACAACAAAAAAGAAAGTAGAGTCTTCATTCTTCATTCTGGCCACAAACATGAATATGTGAAGGAGCTCTGACAATGTTACAAAAACACATCAGGCCTGTTTAATTCATCGCTTTGACTTCCGACCTCGGTGTGTAGAAGTCTTGGATTACAACCCCTTTGTTCTTTCTTTTACAGATACGTGTTACATTCTGTCGTTCGCTGTGATCATGTTAAACACCAGCCTACACAACCCGAACGTCAAGGACAAACCGTCCGTCCAGAGATTCACGTCCATGAACCGAGGGATCAACGATGGAGGAGATCTGCCAGAGGAGCTTCTCAGGGTGAGAAAACGAACAAACTCACAACAACTTACATCAAATCCTGCTTTTTTTTTTTTTTTTTGAAATGTATGTGGGCACTTACAAGATATCGATGATTTCAGCCAAAACTCCCTAAAAGTCAAACATCCTGTGTCCTCGTGCCTCCCTCTCGTCTTCCTTCTCCATAGAACCTGTACGACAGCATCAAGAATGAACCTTTTAAGATCCCAGAGGACGATGGGAACGACCTCACACACACGTTCTTCAACCCTGACAGAGAAGGATGGCTGCTCAAACTCGGTGTGTTCATATAGTGAAGGCCAATTTGTCACTGTAAGCCGGAGGGCCCTCTAGTGGGCCGACTCTGTAACAACATCTTTAAAACATAACAGGAGGAAAAAAAAAGCTTGACACAAGAGTCATTTTGTTCTTCTCATTTTGTAATGTTTTTCTTGTTTGTTTGTGTTTCATGTGTTTTGACTCCAGGAGGTATGTAACCTTTAAAGTACCCAGCTGTGATGCACTGCTTTGCTTCTTCCCCTTCCTGCTGCCTTTACGTTTTCACCCTCACATCGGCTTCAAAATGCAAAAAATAGATTGTGTTTCTGCTTTCACCCTGCGCTGAATGCTGCTAAGCCCAGATGTGAGGGAAAAAAAGGCTGTTGCACATCTGTTTCTAACTGCAGACCACTGACCTGAGTGTTAACTTCAGAGTTTGTTGATTTGATAAGTCAGCTCATTTTAACCTGCTGCTCTGTGAGTGCTGCTGCTTTCATGTAAAGTTCAGTTTTTTTTGTTCCGACTCTCAGACCAGCTGTAATCTCCCCTCAGGTGGACGGGTCAAAACCTGGAAGAGACGCTGGTTTATTCTCACTGATAACTGCCTCTACTACTTTGAATATACGACTGTAAGTTCTTCCTGTTCGGCTACAAAACAAAAGATATTGGATAACTGCATGCAGGACTGCAGGTAAGAGTTCTCATATTCTGTTTTTTTTCTCTGCCTGAAAAGGATAAAGAGCCTCGAGGAATTATTCCACTGGAGAATCTGAGTATCAGAGAAGTCGAGGACTCCAAGAAACCGGTAAATAAAGCGAAATGTAGCTGTTTTTATTTTTCTCTCTCAGTGACAGTTTTTTAAACTACCATTAAAATAATAATAATCTAGAGGAAGAAAAAAATCTAAAAAAAGACATTAGTAATGTTTAAAAAACTTCCATAAATAAAAACCTGATGAAGCCCAATAAACAGTATTCATGCATGTGGGAACTTTCCAGAAGTGAAATAGGAGCCATCTGGAAGCAAACACCCAGCATGAAAACATCTTTTTCTTCTTAAGATACCATGAAATTATAACCCAGTGAGTAATACAAAAACCTCAGGCGAAATAAGTCCAAGACTTTCCGAAACTATTAAAAAACAAGATCTTGAAGGGAAAAGAAAAGTCAATATTTCCAAACGTTTTTTAAAACATACAAAAAAAAAAAAACTTGATAAAAGGGCCAAAAATTTAATGTCAAAAACATTTCAAATTTCTCCATCCCTGAAAATGAAGCCTGCTAAATGGTAAACACACAGAACGAACATGTGCAAAAGTTTTCAAAACTGGAGTCAAGAGAATGAGCATAAATAAATCCTGAAAGTTACAAATAAGCAACAATGGGATGTTTTGAAAAAGTCATGACGCTCATTAAAACGTTTATTCTGCATGTATTTTAAAACGCCTGCTGTTAGATACAGTATATTATAGTTGAGTTACTTAAAACTCACATGGTGTAATCATGTCTTTAAAACATGAACTGTTATCAGACACAGAGCAGCGGATCACTTATTTAAGAGATTTGTTCCTGGAGATTTTTTTTTATTGTCATGAAATGTTTTTATTCCATTCCAACCAACACTTGATGTTTTTGTCCCTTTCAGAACTGTTTCGAGCTCTTCATCCCAGACCACAAAGATCAGGTGATCAAAGCCTGCAAGACGGAGGCAGACGGCCGCGTCGTCGAGGGCAACCACACTTACTACAGGATCTCTGCTCCGACAGCGGAGGAGAAGGACGAGTGGATGAACAGCATGAAGTGAGCCTCATTCAAACTCTCTATCTTAAGGGTGACAATGCTGATTGTTTTCTAACCTTCCCTCTCCACCCTGCAGAGCCGCCATAAGCAAAGACCCATTTTACGAGATGCTCGCTGCTCGGAAGAAGAAGGTCTCGTCTCTGAAGGGTCTGTAGAGCCGCCGGGGTTTAAATCTTTACTGGATGTGGACCTGAAACTCCTGGACCTGCAGCAGAGGAGCTCCTCTTCTGTCATCTTCAGCACCTTGTTCTCTTCAGATTCAGCTTTTGGTCATTGACTTCTTCTTTTGAGCACTCCTCTGTTCATGCAGATCCTTCTGCTGTCCTCTTCTTTCATCGTGCTCTGAGGACAGTTCAGATGTGTCTGACTGACTTCAGAAACACTTCATACTGTACACACTCAGGCTGCAGCCACTTAAAACATTTCAGTCTGAAGAAGAGGGCAGCAGTCGGGCTGTAAAACTGACTGGAACAGAAATTCAGCGCGTCAGAAAAGGGACTGTAAGAAGGGCGGAGCTGCAGCTGGTGGCTAAATCTCATCGTACTGGAGTGCGAGCCTTGATTGACCAGCTGAGGTCTGCTGTCTAGACTTCAACTAAACCATCTCATTCACTTAAATACTTTAAGAAGAAATCTACTGGAAGACAAAGTGCAGGCATCTCTCACCCGGAAGCCTGGACCTCATCTTTAATGTTTTTGCCATAAAATACTTCCTTTTTTTTATCAGCCTGTTTGCTTATTTTTCCTGCTGTTTGTCTCGAGTCAAAGAACTGTCACTGAAATATGAAGGCAACGCTTTAATAGCTAAATATTTATTTATCCAGATTTCTTGTAATTTATTGTTTGAAGTTTGTCTTTTTCCGTTCTCATTAAAAGTTTTGCAGAACAATATTCATCTCTGGTTTGTTTTTCTTGTCAGAAGTGGAAAGTCAATCAGTGATGAGAGATTCAATTTGTGACTCCGAGCTGTTTTTTCTTTGAGTCTGAGGAGGGAATTTTTTTTAATAAAACGGGGCATGCCTGCCAAAATGTAACTTGTGGACGCTCGCTCTCGTCTTAATGCACTTTCAAACACCTCACTAACCAAACAAAAAAGTCAAACATCTGAAGTCATATTCAAAAACTCACAATTGTCCTTTAATTTACAAAGGTAATTACACATAGACACTGTACAGTTAGCTGTAAACTCACCAAGAGAGCTCTTAAACAGTCATTAAGGCTCCTCAAGGGTTTTCTTTACCCCTGTGTGCACTTCAGGGACTTCCACTGATGAAGTCTGAAATGCAATCTCTAACATGCAACATGGAACTGGAGAGATGTGTACAAGTTTATTTTTTAGTAATAGTTTAAAAAAAAATCAAAGTGTGAATGTGTTCTCCGTTAATAAACTAACAGGGTAACATTTGTTGTAAACCAAAAGATCCAGAGTTTACATAAAAGGGATTTACCCCTGAATGCACCACAAGCTGCTCAGTTGCGTGTGTCTGACTTCCTGTGATACACTGATGAGTGTAAACCCGAGATGAAGTCCAAAAGTCTCCCAGCATGCCGTTCATCCAGCGACATGTCCGACTGTCCCGTCTGCAGGAGAGTAGCGACCTTCACAAAGAGCCGCCAACCTCAGGGCCGAATAAAGCCACGCAGCCCTGCACAAAATGCACAAAATAAAGTTAAGGAATCTTTTTTTTTTTTTCTATAAACACGGCATCATTCAACATCATTTAAAGCTTTCAGTATATTTTCTCTTTAATGACTCTTTCAATCAAGAAAGACGAAAGGAATATGCTGCTGTAAGAAAAAAAAGATCAGGAGAAATATGAAATGAGAAGAAAGTACCACCTCGCTGAATGATGCAGCAAAAAAAATTGTATAACTTGCTACCGTTTTTTTTAAACATAATTTACAGCTATAACTACTGTATCATTGATAAACGTGTGAGATCTAATATATAACAAAAATACATGAAGTGCAGTCATTGATTTTTAAAACAAATAAATCTAGCTCTCATTTTTCAACTTTCCTTTTCCTCAAGTGGTGAGCTGAATGTGAGACCACAATGAGTAATCCCAACTTTACCACTAGAGGGCAGCTGTGTCCATCACTTCAGCCTGTTTTTACCAGGATCAATGATGAGGCTGTGAGTCTTAACCACGCTGACCCTTTCATGAGTCTGAACAACACAACATGAGAAATGTTTGGAGAAGCTCCAACTTATTATCAACAGCTTCTAACTTTAGACCTCCTGCTCCTCCCGTCCATGAGGATGTGTGTTGTTTTTTTTTTATCCTTCGACACGGAAAAGCTATTGTTGGAGGGACATGTTTGTTTTTTCCTGTTTCAGACAAAAAAAGAGATTTGTGGTGAAGATGACAGATGACAAAACCAGACAGGCCAAAACACAAGTAAAGAGACAAAAAAAAACCTGCTTTAAATGTTACTTTAACCTACCAAAATATGTTTTTTTTTCTTGATTTAGCTTTAAAAATGTTGAACATTTGACATAAACAGACCGTTCATTTAGCAGATTGTGTTTTTGGCTGACTGCGCCGGTTGTGAGTGAACAACGGAGTCTGCCTCTGTGTGGATATAACGCAGCCCTGCTTACAGAGTCTGTGTGGATAAGGTAAGCCGGTGGGCGGATATTATGAAAGTTAAGTTACTCATTAATACAGACACAGTGAGAGTAGATGCACATGTTCCCAATCAACAACAGATTGTGGACTGTGATCTGCTGTGCTTAAAGTAAACGGTTGCGCATGGTGACTGACGTTCCTGTTTGTGTGTGTCGGCCTGTCCCTGCAGTGCTCCTCCACGCAGACAGCAGAGGAGCAAACACTTAGATTTTTAGGTAAAAACCCAGATCATTTCACAGGTTTTACAAATCCCACCCACATTTCAGCAAATTTCAAGTCATTCTGCATTTTACACTTGTATCCATTTTTATTGTTACATTTTGTGACTCTGTCCAAGCCTCATGATCCAAAAAGTACACAATACTATTGATGCTATGGTTAAGCTGTTAGTTTTACTATAGTTGCACTGTCATTGTCTGCTGCTCTGTGTGTCCTTGAATTGACCCCCGGGGACAAATAAAGTTTTTTGAATTGAATTGTTTACCGACCACAGGGGAAAATAAGTGTTTATACAAAAGGTAACAGAGAGGTGACATTTTCTTCTTGGCAGCAGGTCAGTTTGATTTCTTCCATTTGCCCAAAAAGTAATTCATGAAGATTTGTTGAATTTGAACTGAGAAGCTCTGATTGATTTTTAAGTAACTGCAGGAGTTCAAGGTAAGACAGCAAGTCGGTAAAGATCATGAGGAAACTGAACTTTCAGGCTGAGGTCACAGCAGTGGCAGGTCGACCTCTCTGTGTCGTTGCGTGTAACAGGTCTTTCTAACCTTTGCCAAAAAACAGCCTCCTGTTCATGTCTTTGTGTCTGAGGTATTTTTAAATCTTCTTCCCACATATCACTGAACAATACTTGAGCACTAAAACAAGATCTACTTCCTCTTGGCAGCAAATCACAGAAGTTTTATTTTTTCCATGACTCCATCCAGGTAGCGATAAGACACCACCCATTTACCGTCACCATCCTGCCTGTAACCTGTCCTGTTCTGAGAAACAACAGAGAGAAAATGCTGACAGCCTCTTGCTCTGATCTGCTATCCAAACATTGAAACATTTCTACAAACCGAACCTAGAAAAAAAAAAAAACACCCTCACAGTGTAGTTTCAGGGTTGAACTGACTGCACTCTGTCAGGTCCAAACAGGACTCACACAGAGACCACAGAGTCAAATCATCCCCATAACACCACGCTGACTCACTGCTCCACTTGAGTGAATCAGACGACTCTCCTTCACCGCTCGCACTCTGCTGAGCCGGGCTGCTGGGAAGACATGGATGGGACCCGTGATTTGAAGACGCACCACAATGACTGCAGGCATTTCTAAGAAACCGCAGTCCGCTTTACTACGTGTAGTCAGCCTGTGTGTGTTTCTGTTCACTATGTTCAGGGATGTTTTTTGTCTACTCAACATAAATCCTGACTGAATTAAAAAAAATAAAAATAAGAAAAAAAGACTATACTTGAGTGCAGTGAAAGATAGAACTCCTACTTCATTAAAAGAGTTTTGGCTGGTTATGAAACCGATGTGAAATCAAACTGAAGCCTCTATATGAACAATGAAAGCAACCGTTATAATTAGCATAAAGATCGACTGACTCTTTAGCAATGTTTTAAATCGCTCTAACTGCTGGAGGAGGGCTGTGAAACAGACGACTGTTAAAGAAAGCACGATGAGATCCGTTTGTTTTAACAGGTAGAATGTGCAACTTTAAGTATATCCTCTGTGAGCATCTCTCCGAGTGTTCTGACTGTCTACTATGAGTGAGAAGCTCGAGTCCCGCTGGCTGTGTTGTTGTCAGAGCTGTGTTTACTTTAGTATAACAGCTGCTTTAATCAAGGACTGTTGAAAAGAAGAACAGACTCACTGCTTATTTCGATGTCATGTAAGAGATTTTAGATCATGATCATTCTGTCTAAATTTACACGCGATGTGAAGCTACAAGCTAACTAAAGAGCGCTAACGTTAGTCTGCTAACACAACAACAATATACAATACAATATTGTCTGGCTTAATTGCTAAAATGTACTTTACAGCAGAAGTGATTATTTCTTATTAACTGAATTGATGACTTCATTGAAAGCAAAACTATTGAAAGATTCTACAAACATTAAAGCTCCTGTGAGGAACTTTTCATTGATGGTGATTTTGGCGCCCCCAGTGGACAAAAGTGGTTGCTCTCATCTCCTGGCTCATCTTGTCCGGTACATGTACAAGACAAAAAAAAAAAAAAAAAAGAGTCTATACCTGCAGTGTAGTGTAAATTGCCTCTTCCAGCATTTATCCTGCGGCAGAAGTTTCAGACGTAAATAACGATGTAGTCAGCTTTGTCTTTGAGGGTTTGTATGCTTTCACAGGTCATAAAAAGGCAGCAGCATTTAATTCAATCCATTTTATAGCCAGCTGAAATCCCTTTACAGGAGCTTTAAATACTTTAACTACGCATCCTTAACTACGCATACTTACCAGTAAGTATGATTGGTCGTATTAATTAATTAAGTATTCATGTTTTTCATATCTTCCCCACACTTAGAAAACAATCCCCTGCATGTGTGTGTGTGTTACAACCTGGTGGCATCTTAGAAGAAGTTCTTGATGAGCGGAGTGACCAGTTTGACCCACAGCTTGACGTGGCGGTCTGGCTGCTCAAACGTGGAGTCGGAGACCTCTGAGGAGCGCTGGTACAACGTCTCCTGCTCCTGAGAGTTAAAACACAGGTGTGAATCCAGGAATCATTCGTCATCACTATTATTTCTGGCTGTGGTTAAAGTAAACATAAAGCACCAACCTCCTGCAGTTGGCTCTGTAGCTCCTCATTCTCCGTTACTATGGCGATTTGTGCCTCCAGGTCACGATGAACCGAGCGGTAACCAAAATTAGGGGAGCCAATTAAAGTGAGGCACGGCCGGTCCTGCCCCTTGAGGTAATACCACAAACCTGCAGGAGAGGAAAAAACCGGAGTGAGCCGGTGAGGAGGTGAGGGCTCCAGCAGGGAATTCTGTCGGCGCAGACAGCAACGAAGAGGAAGCGCATGCAGAAATCCCCGACATGAATCCAAAAAAACCCCAAAGCATGAGAGAGTGAGTGTACATCCTTGTCCTGAGGCTACGACTCAGCGACTGTACAGGCCCTCCTCTCGCACATTGAATTCCTCGGAGACCACAACAGCAGAGAGCAGAGCAGCCGGAGTGATGCGTAATAGGATTTTCACTCTTTTACACTTTAGAAAGTTTGTCTGCGATGAAGAGTCTTGACATTATCACCAGTCATAGTTACAGGAAAAAGAAGCAGCAGTTTATATTTGTAAATCATATCAAAAGGAAAATTAATTTCCTTAACTCGACTCTTTCCGTTCCTGGTCATCGTGCCCTGAAACCAAAGACCACTGCTTCCATCTTAACTGGAAATCACTGCTTTTGCATCTTTAACGTAGGAACTGTTCAGAGAATACTTTAATAACTATTGTGTGTGCACGCATCAATCTGTCTTTGTGTTCTGATGACGTGCAGAGAATGTAGATGCACAGCTAAACTAATACATATATTATATTATATTATTATTTTCTTGCATCATTTTGTCTTCATGTTTTAAAGTTTGGATCTCACAAAAAAAAAAAAAAACAATTTAAAGACGCTTTGGTTTCTTGAAAATCTGTAAACATGTTCAACACGTTTGCTTTATTTAAAAGATAATTAAGAAGAATACAAATGTTGTTTGCAGCCTAAACTAAGTGTTCATAAAGCGCGGTTGTCTGTGTGAGTGTCCTGAGTTTGACCCCCCACCTTTAGCGTGGAAGGTCCACTGTGACCTGTGGTACTCGTGCAGGTGTATCCTCTCCTGCTGGCCCAGCTGGCACACCTGCTTGTAAAACTGTCTGGCGATGTGGATGTACGCTGCGGGGATCGCTCCGGCGACACCCTTGGCTCCAAAGAAGCCGTTGACCTCGGGGGAGGCGGTGAGGATGCGGTAGCTGGCGCCGGCCCCGAGCACCTGCCTCATGTATGCCCGGGTCAGGTTAAAGTAACCCGATGTTAGAAACACAGTGGAGTCCGGCCCCGCGTCTGTCAGCAGGCGCTGCAGGTTCAGAGAGAAGAAAGTAAAGAGCTGCAGACAACGTGACGCAGAAAGATGCTAATAACACAGAGATGGTTAGAGGTGCGTGCTAGGAGTGCAGAGGCTCACCTGTGTGACCTGCTCGTCTACCTGGATGCCCAGAGGTTTCATCTGGACCAGAGGAAACACCCAGGTGTCCTCCTCCCCGTCGCTCATCCCCTCGTTGTCAGAGTCCTCCGAGCTGTTCAGGAGCTGCTGCCTCACCTGGGCTGTGGTCATCACCTCCATGATCCGCTGCCTCGCCACCGCGGAGAAGTCCTGCCTGTTGCCTGGTTGGCATGGCGACAGAAAATGAGAGGATACGCACAGAAAAAAAGTCGGTCAAACTGATCTTTGGGTCACAGTGATCTGAGCTCGGAGACTGTTTGAGAAAATGTTGAAATAAGACGTCTGATTCTTGGACTATTCCATATATTTACCCACCGCATCACTTAATCTCTTAACTTCCCGTATCACCACCTAGTAACTCTTGCTGACATTTTTTGGCAACTAAGCTCATAGTTTCCAGACAAACCACTTCCTCATTTTCAAGGTGTGAAAACCAGGTTAACTAAATGCGTATCAGCGCTGCACTGCTCTAAAAACAGAACCTTCAATGGGACCTTTATCCTCTTTCAAACAAACTTGGCTGTCAGGATGCCAAGGAAACTAATGTTTTCAGTATCAACACACTTTTTGAATCAGGGTCAAAAATGCACGCACACACCACACTGCGCTCCCCGCGGGCACACCGGGTGTGTGCAGCCTCAAGTGGACACTTGATGAACTGCAGGATTTGTGTGTGTTTGGAAAAAGCTCTTGCAGAACATTTTGAGTTCCGTTTAAAGTGCTCCGACATCCTTTAATTATCCCTGAAGTTAAGCTCTCAGTGACGAGGCATCTTTGGTTATATTTTGTATGTCAGAGCATCTCTTTGATTTTTAAAAGATAGAAACCGTCTCTCTCTCTTTATTCTTGGACTTTTTGTCTTAATTCATGCAGGAGAGTGTATAGAGTAGGAAATCAGGAAGAGATTTAGGAGTCACATGAGGGGAAAGGGACACAGGTCAGACTTGAACCCGGGCCACCCGCAGGACTGTAGTCTCCGTACATGGGGTGTGATCTAACCGCTAGGCCATCAACTCCCTATAAAACTTCATTCTTACTTCTAGCCGTAATCATAATTGTGTGTGTGGTTTATGTGTGCGTGCGTGTACGTGTGTGTGTGTGTGTGGTGTCCATATCATCTTCCAGCAACACTCTGACATCACAGCTCTATTCCTGGTGTTCGTTAGCACGGCGGTCCGATCTTGTAGACATGATGTCATTCACTCCTCAAACTAACATCCTGGCAGTCTGCGCTCCAGTTACGGACACACAGCACCCGTGTGTGTGTGTGTGTGTGTGTGTGTGTATCTGTGTGCATCTGTGTGTGTGTGTGTGTGCATGGAGTGAAAATCTTGACAATTTCACATCCGGATGCACGGCTAGCCAACCGCAAGAGCTCTCTTCATCTCTCTCAGTGTACTCTCTTACAACACACACACATCTACACACACACACTCTGACTATCATCTATTGGCCCTTTCTAAGCTTTCACGCTCCATTAGTGAAACCCATTGGCTCCTCTTGTTGAAAAAGCCAAGCAGAAAGTGTCAAACTGTGTCAAAACATGTTGGAGGCTAAATATGCGACTATGTGTACACAGAATGAATGCGCGCACACACACACACACACACACACACACTTTGGTTTCTACCTTTGTACGGATGCACCATCCCCTCCAGCATAGTCACAGAGTCGTCGGGCTGGAGCTGCAGGGAAACATCACCAACGGCCTCCACCAGGTCGGAGAAGAAGTCGGCGAGCTCCCTGCAGTTGTCCAGCAGCACGTATCGGTCCTGTCTGTTGGTGAAGTACGAGTCGCTCAAGTTCGCCCTGAAACATGCAAGACAGGACGATTCAAAGAGCGGACAGGAGTGCTGCTTCCTGGTCTGGGAATCATTGTGGTGTTGTTGTTTTTTTGTTTTTTTTTTTGGGGGGGGGGTGGGGGTGTTCCCCTGAAGCCTTTTGATAGAAAACTTGTAAAGAGTAATATTGTGTAAACTAAAAAAAAACTTAAGAAAATGGGACCAACAACAAGATGCTGACCTGCAAACACAATCAGATGTTTCACAATGTTCTGGTATTTCTGACATGTTCGTGGGTACGAGACAGTTAGATTCATGAATGAGGACAAAAATGTGAAAGTCCACAGGAACTTCAAAAGTTTTTTTGTGGGTGAACAAAAAAAAAAAAAGGCTGCCGAAA
This sequence comes from Symphodus melops, assembly GCF_947650265.1. Classification (NCBI taxonomy): domain Eukaryota; kingdom Metazoa; phylum Chordata; class Actinopteri; order Labriformes; family Labridae; genus Symphodus; species Symphodus melops. The sequence goes on along the minus strand of NC_136711.1, from coordinate 16,191,640 downwards.
GATGCAGAGTTTTTATATTAAAGCTATTGTGGTAATTGTGTTAATTACTCTCTCTTGGTTTGTACTCGCAGTATTTTGTTTCTTTATTGCAGATTATTGCTTCAGGTCATTGAAAGCAGCGCGAGCTGATCTTAAACCGAGAGGAAACCACACAAACAGGCATCCTGCCATCGCGGCTTGGAGCACAACCAGTGGTGCTTGATGGGAACCCTTCCTAGAAATAGTAGTGAAAAACACCTGCGGGACCATTTAGTCAAGACTCGTGCAAACAGAAACACGAGGGTGAAAGCAGGACACGCTTGTAAACTTCAGCTGGCAATCAAACACACAAACAGACGTATTGACACAAAGGATGGCAAACAAGCTCTCTGCCCAGAAACCGCCGTACCCGCTGATGATGATGCTGTCATCGAACAGGTAGACTTTGATGTGCTGCACCCCGATGGTCTCGTTGAAGCGCTGAGGGACGAGCAGCCGCAGAAGCCCCCTCAGGTCCGGAGTGTGATACAGAGACACTCGCATCTGAGAGGTGAAGCGCTGCAGCAGCGGCAGCAGCATCGTTCTCGAGTTAATCTGACCTGCACGTGAAAATAAAAACACCAATTTTTTTATTTTTTTTTTTAAATCAGAAAAACAAGCGTGGATCTCTGAAATCTGATGGAAATTGTGAATGACCTCGTGAGCCGCGTGTGTAGTCCAGCAGGACAGAAACTTTCAGGTCTGGAGCATGACTGTTCTCCTGTGAGCGCAGTAAGGCTTCCTCCATGCAGTCCACCTTAACAACAACAACACAGACATCAAAACAGGATCATAAGAGTAACGCACAGTGTTTCATTTGCAGTGAGTAAATAAAGATCCACTCGATGTACTTTTCAGAACACTTTGAATTCACGTTGCAGGTTGTGTGTCCTGCCTTCAACTCCACAATCTTCTCAGTGCCTGAGCCTGTGTTCAGTTAAATGTGTCGCACACGTGGGGTTGTCTGTATCAGTAAATCCTTTTTGTCCTGAACCTGGGAGCGGCGTTTTTTCTTACCGTCTTCGGGCTGAAATCGCACCTGCAGTTTGCATTCTTCAGGCTGAACCACAAAATCTGTGACTCACATTTTTCTGCTGAAGTGAAATCAGGTCATTGTGTCGAATTACAAGCCAACGTGTGCTTCATAATGTCAGTGAAATAGACTCGGCTCTTGACTGGATGTTTCCAGTAATCCATCATCTTGTGAAGTGAAAGAGTTCAGTGACCATAGCAGCTGATTCAGGCGATTGGAGCTGCAATTAAACATGTTTGAGTCGACCGGGCCTTTTTTCTGAACTTCACTAAAAAAAAAACCCATAAAAACAGCTGAACATGAGCTCGATTCCAGACGGTGGTTTGCTCAAGGATAATGTTGTTATGCTAGGCTCCCCAAGCATGAAGAACAGCATGCTATCACACGCCAATAGTTGTCTCCTTATTCCCATAAAGCCTTGCATTTTAGGGTCAGTCCTTGTAGCTGGCCTGGAGTACATTTTCAGTCTGGACAAACCACACTGCGGTTCTCTCCCGAGGACGACTCTGACTCACATTTTCTGGCATCTCTGACCAGCTATTTGGCCCGAACGCATGTTTGGATGCCATTATTCTCACCTGCTCCAAAGTAAAGACGTACAAGATTCGAACGTTCTGCTTCTCTCACACACACACAAACACTTCTTTTCTCACCAGCTCCTGCTCCAGCTGGCCTGTTCCCAGGTACAACGAGGCCATCACCACTCGCCTCTTTGCAGTCTTGATGCGAGCCTGGGAAGCAAAGACAGGAGGAGGAATTTGGATTTGAGTTGGAGAGTGTACGTGGGTGTTTGCGATCTGGCAACAAACGTCGGAAACTTTTAAATGTTCAGCTGTCAACAGACTGAGGGGATAAGAAAATATTGAGTCGGCATTCTTGAGTATTATGTTGTATAAAACGGTAAGAATGAAATAATAAAGAAACTCATCTGTTGACCTTTGTGTGCTGCTTACAGTACTGTTGTATACATTAAACATGACACGTATGTTGTTTCAGCACATCTGAAAGATTTAACCGTATTGGTTGATTTTTTGATGATGTCATTATTTATGACTATATTAAATTCTCAACCAATCACTCCCTGATATTTAGCACAACACAATGACCTCCAGTATGATTTTGAAAAATTGGGATACTATCAATTCCCCCCCCCCCCCCAAAAAAAAATAATTATTATTATTTCACAAACATCTTTTAAAGTCGATTTGCTCGATAGTGCCCTCCGGTTCCCAAATGTCCCTACAGACTGAGCTACTGCCGCCCCACTCTGGATCTACAGACACAGCTCATCATAATACAACAGCAAACAGTTGAAAGGGAAAGGCAGAGGGAGTGGGGTTTTATGTGTGTGGTGTGTGTGTGCCCTTGCAAAATAAAAATAAATAATGATTTTGTATATCCCGCCCACTGTTACACATTTAAAACTTATTATATAACACTTATGACTCACACATCAAGCGTTTATGTTATGCGTGTTATTTGTAGACCTCATTAAACAAAGGCATATCAGTGATCGTAAATAATTTTTCTCTAGAATGAGCATCAAGCAACAAGCCTTTTTAATGAATTAAATCTATTGACTAATTTGAATTTATGGTGAATAATAGTTTTGCATAAGAGCACTTCCTGCTTGGCTGTGACAATGGCAGCATTTTAAAAAAGCAACGACCTGATTGGCATCTTTGTTCCTGGAGATAGGCAACATCAAAGGATTCCAGTGAGGTGACAGACAGCAGGCGTTACACCTTCTAACAATCCACTTTTAACACAGTTTTATTGATTGTTTTAACTTTTAAATATCAGTCCGGGGAGATTTTTTTTTTTTTTATTATTCCAGCAGAGTGTGTATTTAGCGAGCATGAAGTGTACCGAGGATGTACAGAGTAGACGGTCACTTTAAAGTTGATTATTCATGTCATTTGCATTTTGCTTTTCTGCCAACTCAGATGTCATAAATAAATAAACAAGAGCCTTCTGGGAAAACTTTACTTCCTCAAATACTTTCTCTGCCTCATTAGTCATCCACCTGACACATAACAATAATGATGCATTTGTAAAAGGTCACAATTGTTTTGTTCACTTTTGTTTTTGTTTTACCCTCTCAGTCATTCCTTTGTAGCTGAAAAAAAAAATCCATGTCATGGTGACACCTACCTTCATGGTCTGGTAGAACTGGTCAGGCGAGGTGAGGACGTGGATGTGGGTGCCCTGCACCCTGAAGGCAGGCACGTGTTCTGCCATCCATCTGAAGGGGGAGCAGAGGCCATCTGTGCCCTGAGCTCCGGCTGACCCGGTGGGCCTGGAGACGCGGCGTGGGGCTGGGTCGGCTTCAGCCAGGAGAGGAGCTAACAGGAGCACCGAGGAGCTGTGGGAAACACGGGAATGTCAATACAGTGGTTCAGCTATTCCCTTTATCATCCCACTCGATATCTGCATTTGTACAGCAGGTGAATGAAGGAGAATATTTAGCGGTGTCGTTTACTTGTTGGGCAATAAACTGTTGAAGTGAAAATGTAGAATGAAAGTTGATTATAATTTTGCACGTCTTCAGTCCAAATCAGTGATTCAGAGCAAATAGTTTTTAAAATAATGAAGCATGTATACGTCCTTCATAACTTGTGACCCTTCCACCTTTAATCCCAGGACTTTTAATGACCGTCTGTTCCAAAAGGCAGAACTGAAGTGAGGGGAGAGTTTGCAGCTCTGTTTACACAAAGATTCACACTGAGTCAGAACTAGAGCTGGGACTTTACGAGCTGCTCTCATTGGATGCTTTAATGATAGATGGATGGATGGATGGATAGATGGATAGATGGATAGATGGATAGATGGATAGATAGGAGGATGAGGATGTTCGATGGACACGTGGCTAAAAATGTTCTCCCTGATGTTTCTGTGGATGATCTAAAAAACATTTGCTTTGTAAATTTGTTATTTGTGTCTTTTAATGTCTAATCATTTCTTTTTGGGATTGTATGGTTGACCGCTTGTTTGTGTGAAAGTCTGTTTACTGTGCTGCGGCCTCTGTAATCTCAACACTTTTTTTCCCTGGTGAAATAAAATGTTAATTTAAAAAAAGAAAAACTTTAGAGGATCTACTACAGTCTTGGTTTTTCAACAACAAAATAAAAAATAAGACCAAAAAAAAAAACATTTTACATTTTTTAAAATCTTGACCAAATTTCAGAATTCAGGGGGGAAAAAAAAATCAGAACTAAAGAAATGATTTTCATTGGTCCTAATCCTCTTCTGTACAAATGAGTTTTTGTTTAAAAAACTAATCCTCTCTAAAGCTGTTTCTGATTACTGCTGAAAAACTTCGCCTTTCATATTATTTCTTTGTTGCGACACTAATGGACTTTATTTGATATACTAATGGACAGAATGCTTGTGATGTTTAAGGACTCAGATCAAAGGGGGACTTTTTTGTCCTCAGTGTCCTTAAATTCACCCCCATCATCACCACACCTCGCCTTTCTGTCTGCCGTACAATCTCACTGTTCTGTCTGACAGTGCGACCACATTAAATACAACCAGGGCGGAGAGATATTCTCACACGACCTCAGAGGCTGCCTGTTTGAAGTTCTTCTTTTGAAAACCTTACACTACACTCACTCACTCACTCATATGGTTTAAGTTTTGGTTTGGATTTGACCCACAGAAACTGTCTACACGAAGTCAGAGGAAACAAAAGTCATATTCAAAAAGGGAAACACAGCTCAGGGCATCTTTCCAAAACCACTGTGCTGATGTTGAAGTTGTGCAGCAAACACAGGGAGGGGATTTCTTCAACGTTTGGGATCTGACTCCGATCATAAACACACGCATCGCTGAATGAACCTCATAACAACAACTAGAAGTTTTTGAGGTATGCGTTTCTGGTGCTGAATGTCTCCATGGTGGTGCAAACTACAAATGTTACCTGAAAGGAGAACATATGGCTGAATGTTACAGTGACATAAAGGAGCTTGGTCATGTCAGGACCGAGGGGAGAAAGATACAATCAGCTTTACCTCAGTTAAATAAAAGCCTCCATAAAAAACAGTTTCAGAGCAGGTAGATTAATCCCCAGAATCAACATACTGGTACCAGTTCTCAAACATGTTTTTACACTGTAGTGACACTGACTTGATAACTGGGTTTTATTTAAAGAGGTTAGAGTCTAACTTAATGATGCGCGTCTGTCTAGAAGTTCCAATGAATAGAGGAGCTGTGTGTTGTCGACATCACTGCGACATATTCCTCTCGATTTGAAGCGTGAAGCGGAAAAAAGGATCCGTCAGAGTTCGCTTCTCATCTTTCCTCGCAAATCAAAATTCCCTAACTGTGAGCTTGCATGATCTCATTTTTCTGCATTAGGTGAATTAAGTGATTAGTTCATTTTTCCTGGAAAAGTTAGGTTGGGTGACGCATCCAGACCCACCTGATAGGGCCACAGAAATAAAACCTTTTTGAAGTCCGACTGATTTTATTTTCCCACAATTCTGGGATTAAAGTAAGAATCCTCAAGTTATAGACTTAAACGAACCCAAACTTCAAGAAATTTCAAACAAATGCTGAAAATGTACTGACTTTTTTTTTTTTTTAAATTGAAACAAATTTCTATTTGTTTCAATTTAACAGATTCTAACAGATTTCCTAAATATTGGTGAAAATATACCCATATTCCAGAATAAGTCAGAACATTTCAACTGAAAATGTTCCTAAGTTTCTGGAAATGTCTATCATTTTTTTCCCCAGAAAAGGAACATTTATATGAAAATTCCTTAAAGTTTTCTAAAATTCTGGAATATTTCCAAAGAAAAATTAATAAAATGAATTTCTGGTAAAGTTCCTCTGCGAATTCCAAGTTTTTTTAAAATGTTTCTTCTCAGGTTGTATTCATGCTGCAGATATTTGTTCCCATTCATTAACCAAAGTAGTAGAGAGATCTTCCTCTCATGTTAGGTAATGAGGCCGCCAAGTGCTCTAGTTCATCTTCAAAGGTGTTCTATGAGATAAAAGGTGAGGGCACCTCTATCAGCTTCTTTCACACACGCACTGCACTCAAGAAAATCCCCTGAAATTCACTGCATGTGTAAACTACTATATCCGGAAATTGTCTAGAAAACATGAACATTTCATTCATGAAGCCGGGTACCTGTAAATATTTTTTACAGGTACCCGGCTAAGAGCAGCAATGCACTGTCATGCTGAAGTCAGCTTTAAACAGGAAAGACTCGTCTCCAAGCCGATACCATAACTTGGTAAGACAAGCGGATGGTGGATGCATTATATAACTTCAATTAAAAAAAAAAAAAAAACGAAGAAAAAAACAAACAAACAACCTACAGCGTCTGAAACAGTGGTTCCTAAAGTGGGAGTCAGCACCCACCTGGGGGGGGGGGGGTCGTGAGACTCCTTCCTAAAACATAAAATTGAAAACTTGACTTATCATTGTGAACCAAAAAAAATTTGTTCAGGAGTTCACTTGTTGTGAATTGATGCTTTACAAATATTGATTGAGGGATAATACCAGTGTTCAGGTTTGGGAACCCCTCGTCTATAGCAGTAAACAAATATATTATACACCACACTTTAAATGAGCATCCACATACTGTACACGACTGCTATAAACAGAAGTATTGATAATAACCGCCTGCTCCATTAACAAACACATTCCAAAACTTTGCCAGCTTGTAGACTCTCACAGAAACCAGAGATAGAGACCGGAGGAGATCATGTGAGACAACAACAGTGTGTGAGTGATAAGATGACAGATTCTGTTCGCAGGCTCCATCATGTCCAAACTATGTTTTTGGTAAATAAATCCCGTGCCAGGAACTCAACATTTGATGGCCAGCAGTGTTTCGATTTTATCGGGACGTCGCAGAAACAACAAACAACCTGGACTCTTCTGTGTTATCTTAAAGTGTAACAATATAAAAGATCTCTGTTCCGATCTCTTCAATAAAAAGCTTCAACAAACTGCAGGAAACTGTTTTTCCTTCACTGGCGGTCGCTTCACCGTATTGACCGTTTTCCTTGATCTGAACGTGGATTTTGTTTCTTTTTGCCTTCATTTGTTATAGTTTTGAAACTCTCACCATTGAAAGTCAGCGATCTTTTCTTCATTCATACAGACAAAGAAACACGAACAGAGTAAGGAGAAAACCGAGTGGAAATCTGTGCTTTTCAGATTTCTTACCTTACAAAAAAAGCAACAACAGAAGTCAGGTGCGAATTAGACCGTGTATTAATTTACTTTGAGGTTTGACCTTCTTGACTTTTAATCTGAGGTAGTCCATGAAATGAAACGTAAAAAAAAAACGACTAGCAGACTAGCCTGAAGTCAAAACACATTTCAGAGTGCTCTGTGTAGACGGACATACTGTTGGAGAGTCAGTCATGAAAGCGCCACTGTAGCTTAAATTAGTCTCGGTATGCAGCATTATATTTGAGATCAACTACATCCGCATTCCTGTTATTCTATTATTCTATAACCACTGATCCAGTTTGAGCAGATTGTCTAACTGCATTTAATAATGTTAATAGTGTGTGTGTGTGTGTGTGTGTGTGTGTGTGTGTGTGTGTGTGTGTAATAAAAAGTATAGTAATAGAGATCATATTAAACACAGCATTTGATTAATTCCACATACGATGCATGCTGGGATAAAATTAGTCTTCAATTAGTGGTCAATACATTTCACAGAACCATAAAGATGTTGACTAAATCTATTTCCCACACAACCTAAATCTTCAGCTGGCACATTAAACAAGTATTAGTAACCCAGCCTGTGTTTCTGCCGTGTTGCATGAAGGGAAATGTTGTTTTATTGAGTTATCAGCTACCCTGTGTTTTTGAATGAGAGGAAACACGAATTCAAACCCAGGTGTGCTAATCTGTGATATGATCTGTGTGTGTAACCAAAGACAAACCCGGACATGATGGGACAGCAGCAGAAGCTGTCAGACAGTTCATGTGTTACATAAACATCAAGAGGAACATCACGTACAAACCTTCACTCCTCCTGGAGGGTAGCTTCTGTTTCAGCAGGGTGATAACAGTCAGGACGAACTGAATGAAACTCAACAATGAGGTACTAGTTGTTGTCAAGTGTATCAGAAACTTGGACATTGGAGATTTTAAAAGTCTAAAAGAAGATGACACAACGTCCGACATTTAACCCTTTGGCAGCAACAACATTAGTAGAGCATCTCAGAAACACGTTTGATCATTATGTGCACGTCAAAGGATGCAACCCGAGACTCTTACCCTCCTCTTCTATCCCGTGCACGGAAGAGTCGGTCAGATATTCGGGTAAAAACCCCGGCGATGGCCGGTGTGTACACGGAGTGCACCAGCCTCCTCCAGGACATGGGAGCCGCCATTGCTGCTGCAGAGACACTTTGAAAAAACTTTATTGACACACTCCGGGTTCACAAACACTCAGTTGGTTTTTTGGTTTTTTTTTTAAATATTCTGAAATGCAAAATTCACTTATAAACTCTTCTTATATGATTTACTTACTGCAACTTTTACAAAAAAAGACAGCTAAATATTACAGTATTTGTATCGGTTTGCGTTTTTTGGATGTATAAATGTATTTAAATGACCTCTAGTGGCCAAAGTACAAACTACTTTAAAAGTTAAGCAGTTAAATTTGTCAAATTTACCCTGAAAACGGATCACACACACCACAGATTTTCTACACACATCAAGATATTTGCATATCCATGGCCTGTGAGTGGAGTTTATCTTTGACAACACCTGTTCGATCTTTGTCCTATATCAAAGTCATGAGTACATGTTTTCTTCATGCCAGCCAGAGCATGAGTATACACACAACTGTTCGTTTTAGACTGCAGGGTGTGTAATAATTTACACAGAGTTTGGTTCAACCTCTGATTGGAATAGGACTATAGACCTCGCCCCACCCATTTCAGGCTGATTATTATATGACAAGGACTCCACTGGAAGGCAGGTAATAATATGATTGTTGTTATCGTTTTATAGTTGTAGTATTCATCTTATAAAGACAGTTACAGTAATATCTTCCTTTGCATACTCAACACAAACAAAGGTGGATTGAACATTTTCAATCACTTTTTTTTAATTTACTGATTTCCTTTTCTGCTACTTTGTACTTCTACAGCTTCTTTTCATTAGATTAGTGGATTACATATATTGTATTTTATGGTTGAGGTTATTTTATATAAAAAAACGTTGCATCAGAGTATTTGCTTTACAATGCACAAATAATAACAAAATGAAGACAAAAAATAAGACTGACGAAGGTTATTCTGAAAAAATCTTTTGTATTTTGGTAATAACTCACTTCAAATTAAGTGAGCTTTTGAATGCAGGACTTCTGCTTGCAATTGCTTTTTTTTTAGGTCAAGAACTATTGCTGGTAGTTGCTCAAGAGCACTTACAGTAAGTCAGACACTTCCTGACACGACATGAGGGCCTGAGGGACCTTATCTTTAAACCTTTGCCAGCTCATAGTGGGTAAAATGTTAATCATCTGTCACATTATAGTACCTTTCTGAGGTCCTGAAAATAGAAATGTTGACTATCTTAAGGTAAGCTTTTTACTTTTACTTATTAATCCTCAGTTGGAGAAGTTAAAGCAGCCTGCATTCCCTAACAGAAATAGTTTTACCATTGAAATAAATACAAAGAAGGTGGCATTTACAGAGTAAGAAAAGTAAGCTTAAAAGACAGACATAAGATAGAGCTTTATTTATGTGGAGGGAAATTGTTTTGTAGCAGTTGCAGCACAATGTTGAAAGCGAAAAGTCAAATATTGTTTTAAAATCAATATTTCTGAAATCTGATACAGTTTCAAAATAACCCTGGAACTAAACTGTCACTATGAATGTACATAAACATAAACATACATTAAAATGATCACCTACACACACTCTTTAATATAAACACTTTAAAAGATAACTGCCTCATGTTTACTTCATCATCTTCTTGCACTACTCACCACTACACTATTGTTCTTATCACAGTAAGTCTTGTACATATTAGTCTTTAATTACTTGTTTATATGTTTGTTGTTAATATTTAATGTTCAAATTGTAGAGAGAGCACAGTCTATTAAAGTTAAATTCCTTGTGTGTTAAACATACCTGGCCAATAAAGCTGATTCTGATTCTGAATATACATATTGCATTCTATATGAAGTCTGGATGATTTGATAAAAAAATAAAATAATAAATGAGCCAAACGTAATTTCAAATACCACATTGCTTGTTATTGGTTAAAACTTGATTGGCTTACTGGAATATAAACTATCGCATTAATCAGATTTTTTTCTCGCCTATATAAAGCTACATCTGTGAGCACAAATTTAATCCAAAACAATAAAAGTACAATAACACAGTGTTGTTGTGATGTTTTAAAAATGTGTCTCCATGAGGGTTTTCACGTTAACTCCCATCTAGATCCTTAAATAATCTCTGTCCCATTAATCTAACCGTTTTGCAAATGACTTTCATATATTGTGTTTTAAGTGCAGAATGTGACTTGATCATTTGTCAAGAAACGAACCCACCAATACCAGGAAACAAGTCGGCAAAGGTCACGTTATTATTTCTTGGCAATCTGCCGAGAGGGAGCGCGAGCCCGTGCGTCTGTCCTGTGCGCGCGCGCTTATTTCCTGGAAGAACCTCTAACGGGAGGAGGCGGAGCTTTCCGCATATCGGCTTTAGTCATTGGAAACATCCCACAGTAACCTTTGTCCACTCACTGGATCTCTCCAGCAGATATCGATGCCGCTACATTCCTCCGCTTAGGAAAGAGACCCCTTCCACTTTCTGGATACTTTTTTTGTTTGGATTTTAATGCCTGAGTTAATATTTCATCCAGCACTACTCTCGGGTAGTTTGCATAGCTTTTGCTTTGGCGACGAGCGGCTGCGGTGCGGAGCTCAACATAACCGCAAGGTAAGTTATACAGACTGAGGAGAGACGTGTCAGAGTGGACAAAAAAAATAAAAATAAAATAAACATGTCAGACCAGCTGGTCTTGTGGTGCTGCCTGGGCTTTTGGTGCAGTGCAGCCGAAGCGCAGGTTAATGGTATATATTTATATTTTTAATTTCATTATAATGTGAATATTGTGCTGACCTCTACTCCAGCGGCTCTTTAACGCGTCTGAAACCGTCATGGGGGCCTCCTGCCTTCCCGCACAGTCCGGCTGCTTTAATGCGGGGGAGCCCACTGTCTGGTTCAGTGAAAAAAAACCGGACCAGACGGGACACCTTATTTTGAGTCACAGTGAAACCGGAGAATGGGGGGCCTCTGTGTCGCCTCCGAGCAAGGAGAAAGCAGTTATTTTGTGAAAAGAAAGGCAGTAAAAGAAAAAAAAAACGCGTCGGACTCTTTCACAGTGACCCCGTTTCTGAAATCCCTTGTTGCGGTACGACCGATCGAAGACAATTGAAAGCAATCAGGATCCAGTTGCCGTCTGGCTGCACGGTGCAGCAGCAGCAGCACGCTAGGAGTCATGTCAACTAAATATAACCTTCATGCTCTGCCTAGTCTTGCCTCATGCATTTGTCACAGTCACCATAACAGCATTTTATGAGAGTAAACTGAGAGCTCCAGGGTGGCAAAGTGCTCATTTATTCGTGTCTATGCCTATGAATGACTCAAAAAAGGAGCCTGTGTTGTATAATGCAGCCTGATTTTGCATGTGTGCCGCATCAGTCTATAAACTCTGCACCCTCCTCTCTCCAGCTGTGTTTAGGTGCTCTCTCCCAGCCCCTCTCTGGATGCATCGGACTCCTCTCCCCCGGGGCCCTGGACCCGGTGTGTGACCCCGCCGCCCTCACCCCTGTCTCCCTCTCTTCCCTCTCCCTCCGACCCCAACTCCCCCACACCTTTCCACTTCAACACTCCCGTTCCGGGCCCCCTGCCTCGCAACCAGCGGGCAGAGGCAGGGGGCCATGGCATCATGGTAGCCTCCAGCGGACAAAACCACCTCGCCATGAGCAGTGTGACCTCTCCTGTGGGCAGGGTTCATGGGTCAAACTTTACCCCACATCACTACAAGCCCTTCAGATCACACGCACACTACCAGCAGGTGAGCGACGCCTGAATTTTTAGAGAACGAGCATTGTGTATAGAAATAGCGTTATGCATCATTACAGTGAGTTCTAATGTGGTTTTATTTTTCTCATCCTCCAGGTGATGCGTGCGTTGCATAAACTGCAGGAAAGTGGGTTTTACTGGGGGGCCGTGGGGGGCCGGGAGGCCAGCTCCATGCTGCGCTCTGAACCACCTGGCACCTTCCTGATCCGTGACTCCTCAGACCACCACTATTTCTTCACCCTCTCTGTGCAGACAGCTCGAGGTACCAAGAACCTGCGCATACACAGCGAAGGAGGCGGCTTTTTCTTACAACCAGACCCGCAAAACACGCAAGAGCTCCCGCAGTTCGACTGTGTGCTGAAACTTATTGCGCACTACATGGGGAAGGGGCCAGAGGCTGGAAGGAGCAGAGAAGGGGCGTGCGGGGGCAACTCGGGAGAGGCAGAAATGAAGGGGCGCAGTGTGTATCTGATCCACACCGGTGGAGAGAGGATTCCCTTGGAATTGCGCCGGCCCCTCTCGACATCCCTCTCGTCCCTGCAGCACATGTGCAGGAGGACCCTGAACAATCGAGGTTTCGGGGAGTCGGAGAGGAGCGAGCAGCTCCCGCAGACACTTAAAGACTTCCTGGAGGAGTATGATGCCCCGATATGACTGACAGGAATCACAGAGGTTCCCCCGTCCAGGACCAGGTGTCTTCAGGATGCCGCAGACCAGTTCTCAGTGCATATGTTCAAAATGCATACAACGAGATACAGACCAGAATCGGCGTTAGACGCAAACGTGAGGTCAGTATGAGGTCAGATTTTCATTGTGACCAACTCATCCCAGATCTGGTTCAACACTGACAGACACCAGCTACACAGAGTCTCCTGCCAACACGGGGACTGGGATGACAAGTTGGATTCAGATAATGGTTACCTCGTCGGTCCTGCGTCCTAAAACTGACCACTAGTGTGAGTGGCAGGTGAAGTGAGACGTGAAGGATCAGTGTTTCCTAAGACTGAAAAAGACGCAGAGCAGAGCCTCGTAGAAGATTAACCCTGATTGGTAGATATTAACGATGACAACGACAACGTGATCAATAAGGAGGAGGTCAATGTGGTTTAGAAGAAACCTCTCCTCTCCTCAGTCAGCCTGACATTTACAACACTGTGGATCACTGGACAGAAAGAAAGATGGCAACAACAAAAAACAAGAGAACGGTGGGGGGGGGGGATGGAGGAGGATGGAGGAGTTTCAGAGAAAAGACAAAGTCCTCACGGAGGGAGCTAAAGCCGAGAGCGTCGAGTATTTGTTTGTCTGAGTGTGTGTGTGTGTGTTTTTTTGTGTGTTGTGGCAGCGCACACATTTCCATCGCTGCTTCCCGCAAATGTTGCCTCAGAGGGGGAGCAGGGTGGTCATGCACGCTAGCTCTGCACACACATTCACACACACATTCACACACACACGCAAACAGGTACAGGCCCATGTGTAGGATTTGTTAGCGTGGGAACAAAAGTGTGGAAAAGCAAAGCATCTTCTCATGTTTGTTTGTTTGTTTGTTTGTTTGTTTCTCGGTTCTCCTCCATTACCCCTTCCCTGCCCAATCCCTCTTCTTTTTTTAAAAATGTTTATTTTGTATTTTTTTTTTTTTTTTTTTTTTTTGGAGTTGAATGTTCGCTTTGACAATGACACAAAACAGGCTGCTGTTACTGAGACAAAAGCTTGTTACTGAGACAAAAGCCTTTGGCGCATGACCAAACAAAACGACAGAACTTATTTTTGTCCAGAGTGGCTGGAAAAATGTCAGCGACACTGTAAAACTCGTGTTGGGTGTGATGATGAGGGTGCTGATCCAAGAGAATAGAGGGTGAGGATGAGGAGAGAGGGGTCGAAAGAAGGAGAACGAAGAAGAGCGGGAAATGGGATTAGCTAAAAGGAAACTAAAGAACTGGGGAGGGGGGCTAGGGAGGGGAGCAGTGGGAGGAGACATACTGGTATACAGCTAAACAAAAACATTGACGTGATTGATGTCTCAGACTTAGAGGAAATGATCAGGCTCAACAGGACGCTGCTCCTGTAAATATAAAACCGAGCTAAAGGAGCCCAGTATGAAAAAGAAAGTTCCAACCGAGTCCGTTTTCTCGAGCCTCTCACGGTCGTTTCTTTTATGTTATCATCTCAAACACTGTTCCCTCTCTGAGCGAGCGTCTCTGCTCTCTCCTTGCTGGTTTCCTCTTTCCTTTTTTTCCACACAGCTTAGTCTTTGTTCGACTCACTCGGAGCTGGTACCAGTGCCTTCTCTGCTGTTTGCGTCTCTTAAGGCTGACAAACAGACGCAGCAACTTAAAGAAATAAGATGTGCTGATTCAACATGAGGAGTGTAAGTAATGTGAGGGCACGTTTAAGTCCTTTCACACTTTGCAAAGTCGCCACAGTGAAGTGATTTCCGCTGAGGAATCGGTCGTTACAAAGACTTTCACGTCTTTGTCTGCCCAGGTGGCTGAGGCCGGTGAAACGACCAGGTATGCTTCACAGCTCTTGCCAATTCAGAAATGAAAAAGAGGACGGTTTGGAGTGAGGCGAGTCAAGTCATAAGCAGTGGAAATGAGGCGTTACAGCACAGCCTGTAGTGGATAACAGAGAGGACATTAACTTTTATGCGGTCGGTTTAATTTAGTCTCTTCCTCTTAAAGTGTTCGCGCCCCGTCTGTTCTCCATCATTACCTCTGAAGCAGGAGTTAAGTTTTGTCTGTCTGAATGTCAAAGGAACACAAGACGTCCTCAAAGTGATTCTTTAAAAAAAAAAAAAAAAAAAAAAAAACCTAAAGCCTTTTTGTAAAACAGAGACTTGGATTTGATGAAAGGTGTGTGTGTGTGTGTGTGTGTGTGTGTGTGACCAGTGCTCGCCCTTAACTGTGACAGGAAGTGGTAGCCTTTTCACATCTTCAACATTTTGTGATCTCATGTGGCCACTTCAGCCAGGCGCACAGAAATATAACAATGTAGTCGTGTTTCCATTGAACTGTCAAGCAATTTCTCAGCAAACGTTTGAAATTTCACAGGAAGAAAAAAAAAAACCCAACGACTTTTCAAGCGCTTTTCTAATCAACGGGTTTGCACCATTGCCAAGAGTAGTTTCCTCAGAAGTTTTGAGGCTCAGCTTTACACACGGCTGTAATTTACCAGTAAAAACAGCAGAAGTTGTGTTTGCAAACCAGAAACAAACAGCGACTGGAGAAAAATGTAAAAAAAGCTTCCAAAGAAGTGGTTTCTTCTTGGACACGTTTGATTGTTCATGACAACTTGTGATGGATATTTTTAAAGGTGCATTTTACCCCCCCCCCCCCCCCCCCCACTCAAACAAGTCAACATGCGCAATTTAGGAAGTTTGGTCAAATTAAGCCTTTGCCTTTTCTCTGATTTTCAAATACGATGCTTTGAAATATGCACATCTCTGGGTTTGTGGAAACACGACCAATGTGACAAAAAGTTGTTGTCAAATCTTAGTCTTATTTTCTCATAAAAAAAAAAACAAGTTCTTACATGTGTTGCAGCAGCAGTGGACCACACGTGTGTGTGAATCATTTGTCTTTTATAAAGACTCAAAAAAAAAAAAACCAGGCTGGCCACTAGTCTGGCATAATAAAAGCTGTAGTATCGGAAATGACAAAGCATTACAACAAAAAATATAAATGAAAAAGGAACGTTGCACATATTTATATTTCTAAAATATTTCAATAATTTATATTAAAGAGCACTATTTTTACAAAAGTGAAGCAGTTGTCTTGTGTGTTACTTTGCTGTTTGTTTTCTTGTTTTCTCTCTTTCTTTACTGAGTCAGTGTTTACTGAATGGGCTCGACTTTACCGTAAGGGAGTCTATAGTATAACAATGTACGGGCTTACCAACAGATTATTAACTGTCAAATAGGGTTCCCTAGTTAAACAAGATCCTGTTTATTCAGTGAGCCGGCTTCATGAGAGCAGGACCAGCCTGCTTTCACAGACAATACTCATTCATAATGGGGTTAAAATTACTGCAATCATCTCTTCTTGTTTTCTCTCCTCGAGCATTCTGGGTAAATTCCATAGGTGGCAAGAGAACATATAGGAGAGGGGGTGGGTTAAAAATGTTTCTCAGACATGCCTCACAGATGCTTACAACACAGTAACAAAGGGATTCCCAGAAGTTAACACACACACACACACACACACACACACACACACACACACACACGCACTCTGACACAGCAGTTACTGTGTAGAAAGCTCACTTTGGGCTGGACCTAACTGGAAAGGAATGCAGCTGGGTTTTATACATCCTGCCTGAGGGGCTGAGTGAGGATGGTGTCCTCCAGAGAGAGAGAGAGAGAGAGAGAGAGAGAGAGTGTGTGTGTGTGTGTGTGAGGTCAAATAGGTGAAAGGGTCCACGTGGAGGAGATTTATGATGGTCTGTGGTTTTCAACTGATGCAGAGTGTGTGTAGATTGCAGTTAGTAAAATAAAGCATGAGGTGAGTCTCTATCCCTGCCACATGCACACACGCACACACACACACACACACACACACACACACACACACACACACACACACACACACACACACACACATACACACATTTCCCATTCCCTGCATACCTACTGTTCTGTCTGAGGCTGGCTTCCAGGAAATGAGGCACTTTAATTGAGTTGACTTTTTACGGCTTTACTGGTGATAGTGTGTGTGAGAGAACGAGCCAATGAGGTGTATTTGTGTGAGTGTGTGTGTGTGGGTGTGTGTGTGTGTGTGTGTGTGTGTGTGTGTGTGTGTGTGTGTGTGTGTGTGTGTGTGAGAGAGAGTGTGAGAATGAGTGATGGGAGGAAAATAATAGAAAAAGCAGAATTTAGCAGGAAGAGAATTAAATTCAGAGAAGACAAAGCTAGACTGCTGAAGGTTTTCATGACAAGTAAAGAAGGTCATTGAAAAAAGGGAATATAAACTTTGTTACTGTACTTAAAGCTCCAGTAATGAGTTTTCAGTTTAAATGATGGATTTGTTTCTATTATCTGGGGGCTTTTGTGCTTTTTTTTTAGGGTTCTGACAGTGGATAGAGTCAGAAATTGGGAGGAGAGAGAGTTAGGAATGAATTGCGGGAAAGGAGCCACAGGTGGGATTTGAATCCAGGCCGGATCCTTAAAGGACCAGCCTCTGTACACAAGTCACTAGGCCATTGCCCCCCTCCCTGGAATTGTTCCATTATACATATATATATATATATATATATATATATATATATATATATATATATATATCACTTCGACTTGTACCTTTGTTTACAAGAAGTGCCAAAAATTATACAATTAAAGTTCCTCAGAATTGCTTAAAGTAGGTTGATTTCTTTACTTGAGTAATTTTCCACTTGCTTATGGACCAAACGTCACACGACCTGGATGACTGAGAAGCTACACAGATTACTCGAGTCATAACCAAACTTTCCCAGTTGGGTTCCCCCACGCTGATAAAAAAAAGTTTGTCAACAGTTTGCATCCTATTCTCACAATAGAGAAAGTCAATGTTCATTGCTTTCAGTTCTTTATTTGTTTATTTGGCTCAGTATACTTTGCATTGAAACCGCCTTCTGTTAATACTTCTTTAGCTTGAGTCATTTTGTTTAAGTAAATAAATATTGTGTACTTTTGTCATCTCTGTACGTTATATTTACCATATCCAATATGGATGTGAGCTGGTCTCAGGCGTTTGTGGGAGTGAGCGGACAACGTTTAATAACTGTTTTTACAGCTTACCTCAGTCCAGGTAATTACAATGATTCAGATACTCACTTCCATTGCTCCATATTTTGCTATGACACTTACAGGAAAAAATGTGTGTGTGCTGAAAGTTGCTGTTAGTACGCTTGTGTTTGTGTGCAAATGTATGTGGGTGTCACTATTTGTCTATGAGAGGAAGACTGAGTAGGGAAATTATAGACAAGCATGACGTAGTTGGAGAGACAAACAGGAATGAGTGAGCCCTCTTCCCAAAATCCAACCAGAATAATCCAGTTTTACACACAAACACACGCACACACATTGTCTAAATAAGCCAGCTCAGCTCACGATGACTCATTTTATGTTCCCCATAGTTGCCTGGTTAGTGGGGCTGGAATATTTTACTTGTATCATTCGCCCCTCTCGTGAATCTCACACACTCATAGAAAGTCTTTCCACCATGATTCATTTTTTCGGGTAATGACTTTCTGTGTCCAACTCAACAGTTGTCAACAGAGTCCCATGCCAAGCACAACACCCGGCTCTCAAACAACTGAGCTCGACTGTTTCAACAATCAAAACATTCACACTAAGGTTTGGGCGCTGCCTCTTGAACTCCATAATGGTATTAATTCAACACAAGGAAGTGAGATGTTAATCCAAAGGATGAACGTCTTAACAGTGAGGTGGTTTGACAGATAACAATCTCAGAGTCTGATTGAAAACATGACTTTATTATGCGTCTTTTTCATTTTTGAGCTGATGCCAATGTCAACGATGTGGAGTGTTGTAGGTGGAAAGAATATTAAAGGGGTTATGAATATGCCCTGCATCGAGCAATCCACATTGGTCTTCCAGGAAGGGCCCCAGGTTTGCTGATTATTTCTTCCAGGAAGGCTTTTTGTTGGCTGATCGGCTCCTTATAGAAAAGACGTTTGGTTGGCCCATCAGCTGGAGTATTGTCACAGCCGCTTCTGATAAAGCCAGACCAGCTTCCAGGAAACCAGAGATTTACCCTCCAGCATTCCATCATTCCTTCACCATCAGCGCAGAGACGGAGAGAACGAGATGGAGCAAGAGGGGTATAACAGGGACACGGATCAATAAAAACCATATGGGAAAGCATACATATAGTCAAATGCACTCAAAAAGGAGTGCATTTGGATGTATGTTTGTGTGTGTGTGTATGTGTAGAAGAATATAAAGACAGTTTTGACCCACACCCACTGACCTGCTCCTTGTGACACTCAAACCACAATATTATTCTAAGCTGACTACACCCCCACCCCCTCTGCACATTTAAGACTCATTGTGACTAACTCTATTTTCACTTAAATCATCGCTGAAATGGTTTTCCCGTAACACCTGGACAAACCAACAGATGGGCGTGTCTTTGCTGTTACTGGCAGAAAGAACAAAGAAAACTACCTTGGACGAACGGAAAGGTATGAAACAGGTTGTTGAAAGCATTTATCTATGAGGCCCATTGTAGTCGGCCCATTGTGTTTTTCTAAGAGGCTGATTCTTTACACTGTTTTTCCTCTCCAGTCACAGCTGCGCGAGCGTAGCGGCAGAGAGGCGTGGATGCCAAATGGCTTACTGTAACAGCATGGAGTGAGACCAAACCCCTCGAACACTCTCAGGTGTCACTGCGTCCATGCAGCCTGCACACAGGGCTGCAGAATATTTGAACTCGAGACTGAGTGAGCGCTTTTTAGTCATAACCGAATGGCAACACCCCGGAGTTACCTACAGTGATGAAAGAAACTCTACATTTTTCTTCCATCTTAGTTCAAGGTCTTTCATTTTGGGTTTTTTGGGGGGTTTTCTTCTTAATTTAGTCGATGTCCTATTTTTGCTTAATGTCATATGACCTAAATCTCTAGTTGGACTGTTCTACTCTGTTCCCCCTCCCCAGTGGTGAAATGAACTTTGCACCTTTCATCCAAATAAGCAGAGTATGTTATTCTTCTTTTCTTTAAAACAGCTTTATACCCAAGGCCATCCCATCCACGTAAACAGAATGTTGTGGAACTCATACTTCTGACTCATTGTAGACAGTCTTGACTCAGAGACACATTTAGAGGATAAACTTCATTTCTTTATGTGTAAAATGTTTCCTTTAATATGGGAACATTTCACCTGATGTATTGAAACTTACTCTGTTGGTGGCACTAAGAAAAGTCAGGCTATCGCCACCAGCATTAAATTGGCCCCATGAGTATATGCAGGAAAAGAAATAACTGCCATCCATCTTTCATGGCCATAGTTGCTGTGTGCTTGGTTTTTAAGGCATCCTGGAACTGTTCCTCCATCATCCCGTGATTCCTGGCACCTGTTGGCTGGCCTCGAAAAACCCTGTCAAGCTCCATCCAACTCGTCTTTCTCCCTGCAGACAGTATTAGCAGCATTGAACAGTTGATGTTGCTGATAAAAACACATTTGACCATAACACATTTCTATTGCGCTTTTATTTACACACACTCGTGTAGATGTGTTTCCAGGAATTACTCCCACTTCTAATATTCTGCTTGTAGTCACACAAAGTTACACACACTGTTTATCTAAACAAGTCAACACTCTACATGTGAGGTTGTGATCTGATAGCAGGAGGAAATGTGCATGAGAGGGTGTTGGTCTTCAACCCTCCCTAATAAAGGCGTGACTGAAATCGTGAGGATTCACTGCTCCTCAGCATGTCTTTATTGATAACACCTTCACTGTGGTTTCCTTGTGGGGAAAAAGTCCTTTACACATTTCTAATTGATTTACACAAACAATACCAGGAAGAACTTAAATCGAAGAAAAAAAACAACACGGCTTTCCAGACTTTGTTGGAAATGACACACTGGAGTTTACAAGGATTTCACTGGAAACTAAAAAAAAAACAAGACTACACATTAAACTGGACCTTTCTAAATACAGACGGTGGCACTTTTCTGACAATAACTGTCAGGCTGCTCTGTTTCATCTCAAAAAGGATCCAATTGGATTAAACAAGTCTCAATGCAGAGCCCTCTGGACTTGGTCCATTCAGCCATTGGTCTGCCACAGCATGCATCCCCCGTCCTCCTATTAAACAAATGGTGAGAACGTCACACTCATTAAGGACTAGTTATTGCATGAAGGAAATACTGTTTTTCCTACAGAATATGGCATTAGAAAAAAACACACACACACACACACTCCTGTTTGTGTTTTTTAAAGCAAGGGATCACTTTGTTCCAGAAAGAAGAAATAGGGGGTCTGCTGTGTTTGTGTGCAGTTCATCCAGCAGTACACAGACTCTGAATGCAAGAGCCAATCAAAGAGCTGTATAGACTCTGAGCCCCCCATGTACTGCTGTTTTATAGGGCCATGCTTCAGAGAAGTCACATGACTTCCCAGAGAGCGAGAGAGGAGTGGGCAATGTGGGAAAGGAGGATGAAGAGGAGGAGGAGGAGGAGGAGGAGGAGTGAATGAGGGTCAGGAGGTTGACAGGCTTGCTGCTGCAAGGGGTGAATTGAAAATATGGTTAATGAATGGAGCAGATAGGAAGCAAAAAAGAGACAGATGTAGCTTTTCTCGGAAGTGAAAATGTACAAGCTGATGGTGGTCTGTAATTATAGCTGAATGAAGAAAATTAGAAAAAATAACAGTGGGTGCATGAAGGAAAAAACACAAAAAGGCGATAGTGGTTGCAGTTGATTATTATGGCTGGTAATCTTGATGGTCTGGTTAACTCAACCTAAAACTATTTTTACCACAGTGCTTTAAAGGACGGTTCACCTAAAACACACAAACAATCATATTTATCATTTATGTACGTGCTTTGGTTCCAGCCTCTGGAAGTCAATTAAACGTTGCTGGAACATTCAAAGCCTTTTAAAATACTTTTGTTTTTTTCTATATGGGCAATGTTGTGGTTTCTTCTGCAGAATTTCTAATGTGAGTGTTTATTTCGAGTGGTTCCAACGAGAACTGGCCAAAGCAAGTTCTGTGGAAACACTTGATGCTGCTTGATCATTTTTCAATGAAAGATCGAGAGATCACCGGCAAAGTATTATTAGCTTACACTGACATGAGATGGAAACAGAAAAATAAATCCGCTTAATAAAAACTTAACTGCCCTTTTGCCCAATGGTTTGCCCCATTCTGCAAACCTTTGGTCTTTGGTCAATTATCAGCTTTTTCTAAAGAGGAGAATCAACAAGCAGCATGGTGCCAAGACATTGCCAAAGCAGGTAAATATTAGCAGAGAAAAGTACATAATTTGAAGTGAAACAACAACTTTAAAATCAATACATTTCAAGTAATTTTGTGAATGAGTGAATGTGAAATGGGAAGCAGATGTTTCATATACTCTATATTTCAACACCTTTATGCTGCACAGAAAAGTGGTGTGTTTGGAAAACCTCATTCGGGGGAAGGCTTCCCATAAACACCTGTTTTGTTCCGGTTAATATCTCTCGTCATGCTGAAGAAATGATGGCCTCAGTGAAAGAGGAGAGAGAGAGAGAAACAGAGAGAGAAGGGAATACGGGGATGGGGGGGGGGGGGGGGGGGGGGGGGGGGTCACCTCCATTCCCCTCCGTCTGTGAAAGAGAAGAGCTCATGTGGGATGAACACATTCGTTTATTCATTCGGCCTGTCTATTTTCAGCCCAGTGGGTTTATGGTTATTGGAAAGGCGTTGCCGCCTCGCTCCTTCCCAGAAGGAGTCAATATTTCTCCCTCTCCTTCATTTCTCTCTCTCTCTGCCTCTTTTTCTCTAATTCAATATTTTCTCCAAAACAACACTCAACCCCCTACAACATAAGCAAGGAATGCTGGGAGGCGTTTGAAAGAAACAAAACACTCAAGCAGAGACACAAAGCACACACACACACACACACACACACACACACACTGTGAGGTAACTGTGCCAACAGTGATCCCGGAAAAACTCCTGCTCAGGAAGTCTCCCACTTTCTCCTTCTTATCACACGTATTTATCAATGCCCCGTCTATCTCACAGATGCATCTTTATCTCTCTCTGTTCACGGCTTGCAGGACTCTTGAGATCGACTGTGGCCTTTTTACGATGCTGATGTTTGCTAATGACTTTTAATGATGACTTGTTATGGCTCATAAAAGCTGGCTCTGTTACTGGCAATATCAACTTTAACTACAGCACGGTGCGGTCCTGATAACACACACTGGGACTTTTATCGGGTGATTAAAATCAGACAAGACAGCATAAGCATGCACATGAGTGGGAAATGTGTGTAAGGGGAGGGAGAGGGGGGGGAAGCTGGTGTTGTGAATCTAATTGTAGTGGGAATTTGTTGGTCGGGGAGAAAAAACTGTCGAGGGGAGGAGGGGGTTGTTTTGTAATGAGTGAATCTCCCTTGTAGCCTAATCTCAGCCTGTGGTAGATAAATTCCCACAAGCTTTCACCTCCAAATATTGACTTAGACACAGAGGCATGAAGGACCCGGGCTTTATTGCAGATAGAAATACAGGGTACAGCTGGATTAGACCAGTTCATTTTGGGCCTGAGCTCACAGCCCCATTTTTGTTTGAGTTTATATATGTATGTGTAATGGGGGAGGGGGGTCTGCAAATGTGTTTTGACCTCTATTCTTGCTCAGCAGCAGTAAAACGGCGGCATGGTTGGTGACAGGCATGGTGGAATTAGCACTACAGCTGTTTGCAGGGATAAAAGGTCAAGCCAAAACTGGTTTGTGCCCCCTGAAGAATCTGAGGGTGTGACAGTTATTTCAGAGCACTTGTGACCACAGTTTAGTGTAAACACATTGTACACAGTCACTGTGCTGGTACGGGAGTGTGGTAGTACAATGGAGAGGAGACAAGAAAGATACACACAGATCATATTTAAGAGGGAACACCTCACTTAATGCATGGTCATGGTTATTTAAAATGTGACATATTCTGTATGAAAATAAAAGAGTAGACGAAGATTTCTCAAAGGGCCAAGATGATCCGTCTCCGACACTGACGAGAGAAACACGTGAAGTTCTTGACCTTGTTTATCAAATGAAGTCGTCGACTGTGGGAGTTTTTATTTTATTTTATGAAATCTCTAAACTTGTTCTGCACAAATCGGAAAACAAGTCAACATACAAACATCAACTTGAAAGGTAGTGTTAGTGTTAGGCACATCACATATGTAATGTATTTATTAAACTTACACATACATTATTATTGAGTTTATATTTATGTATGACTATTTTAAGTCTGCTCATGGCTACTTTTTTAATTCTATATTTTTAACTAATACGTCACACCAGCGCTTCAAATCAGTATTCTTAATGTAAAGGTCATAGTCATTGGAGGTGCAACATGGAATATATTATTCAAAAGAAAGAAAGGAATCAAAAACTAAAAAGTTTGATTCGATGGGTCCAGGTTCTCACATGTCTGAGTTTCTTATTTTCTTGGTTTATATCATATAGAGACATTATTATTACTTTGTTAGTATGATGAAGTTAACGTCAAAGATATTAACTGAAAGGGGTCTTTTAATATATGATCACCAGTTGATACCCTAGAAGATACAATATAATCACGTTTAATCAGTACAAGTATAATCTCAATAACAATCACGTTTAGTATTTTATTATATTTAACTAACATGTTAAATATACACATACAATATACACATCGAATATGTTGCACAAGTTATGTATAAAATGCAATTAGTATTTGCAATGAAGTACTTGTAAGCCTATTGTTTTTTCATATAGACCAATTATATCTTTGTTTGGCAAATGGCGTCACCTTCAGGTCCTCGTCGCTCAACGCATGTTGACCATAGTTGATGACGCGCTGATAGGTAATCGATTAACAATCCTTGAGGTGAATGATTACCGATCATGAGAGAACGATCCAAAGTTCAATGTAAACAACTGTAATGTGCATGGTTGTATGAGGAGCAGCATGTCTCTGAAGACACTTTACGGAAGGGTTTTGTTCAAACTTTATGAACATGGTGTCCCCACTTCAAGCACATCGTTCAGAGCGCGAGGGGCAGCAATGCTGGGATGGAGCTCCATGCGGGGGTATTACAACAGCAGTAAAACCAGTAGGCCTACCCAGTATCCGGACGGGGATGTCCGGGTGGTGGACCTCCGCAGTGACACTGTGACAAAGCCGGGACCGGCGATGAGACAGGCGATTGCGGAAGCCGTGGTCGGGGATGACGTCATGGCAGAGGACCCAACTGTCAAGGGTTAGACTGGGACAGTTAGGACTAGTCTATAATTTATGTACTGTATAGGCTGTATATGGAGCTGATAAATTAACACTGATGTTGCTTGATGGACAATGATAAAGAATCTGGTTATTCAACTAAGTATTGTTAAAACATTTGGTTAAAATGTTTTTTGATCGTAAGGTTACCTCTAAACAAAATCACATCTGAGTGAATGGTTTACTCTGAATATTAGTGTAATGTGACTAGTGGGTCAATACTAAATTGTAACTATTCCAATTTCACTTTTTAATTTAATAGTGAATAAGAGTTCTATCCGAGAAGTCTAGGTGAGACAATCCCTTGTAACCTGCAATAAACCTGGGATGATGATCCCGCCTGCTGAGGGTTTCTGGTGGTGGTGGGTTAAATTAAAAACAGGCCGTATTGATTTGATTTGATTTTTTTCAAATACATGAAACAAAGTGGCATTTAAAATCCTTGTAACATCTTACATCAGACAGCTTATTTATGTGAAGTCTCAGCAAATGATATTAATATTTGCTTATACCAATGAAAACACATCATTGCATGCAAACTTCATTAAAAATGAACATGGTGGTCCAGACAAGGAACAAAATATTACACTGCCAATTAAAAAAAACAAAAACAAAAACCCTTAAAACCCTGATAGATGATGGCAAGGTAGAAAGTTTTAATGAAGCGTTGTCTTGATATGCTTGTATTTACAAAAAGTCAATTCTTTTTCTATAAACTATTTATAAATACGTGTTTTAAAATGACTTCTTTAGGGGAAAATGATACTAATATTAATGCTAAATAAATAGCTGATAGGAACCATGCATACCTATATACAAAGTGTTGAGATTTGATGCTACATATTTGAAAATGTCTGCAGAGTTACAGAAAATTGCAGCTGACATGTTTGGGATGGAGGCTGCACTGTTTGTTCCCACTGGAACCATGAGTAACCTCATCGCAGGTGAGCTGAGCATTTAAAGGCAGAGTCTGAATCCATTTTTAAGAGGTCAGGATGGTTCTTAATGTGCACACCTTTCATTATGTAGTGATGGTGCACTGCAGGGAGCGAGGAGACGAGATGATTGTTGGCGATCTGTCCCATTTGCACATCTATGAGCAAGGAGGGAGTGCACAGGTGAGTGTATCTGAGCAGCATACACATACACTGGTCGAGTCATCCTCTGCAGTCCATTCAATGTGTTTTTGTTTGTTGCCACAGCTGGCTGGTGTCCATGCCACCACAGTGAACACCCTCCCTGATGGAACATTTGACTTGGAGCAGTTGGAATCCAAGATCCGCCACGGTTACCCCGACCCACACTACCCCCGCTCACGCCTCATATGTGTGGAGAACACACACAACATACAGGGAGGACGTGTGCTGCCTCTCACCTTCCTGCAGGAGGTGGGTTGGGCGATCCTTTTTCTCTGCCAAGTTCATGCAAGTCAACATGCGAAAGGAGTTGTATTCTTCCCGTTCAGCAGCTTTGACATGTTCCATCATCTTTGATTGGTTTGCCTCCATCTCCAAGGTCCGAGCTCTAGCAGATAGATATGGTCTGTCCGTTCACATGGATGGAGCCAGAGTGATGAACGCTGCTGTGGCTCAGGGAGTGCCTCCATCCACCATACTGCAACACACACACACTGTCAGTGTTTGCCTCTCTAAGGTACAACACAAAAAAACAGAATGCACCAGAAGTTGGGATTGATTTGCATTTCTTTCTAAAATCAAAGGCTGACCCCGCAGACAAGCAAACCTTTTCTACAGTCAAAATACATTTTGTCTCTTTACAGGGTTTGGGTTCCCCTGTGGGGACCATGCTGGCTGGACCAAAAGACTTCATATCCCATGCAGTCCGGTGTCGTAAAGCCCTGGGTGGAGGGATGCGACAGTCTGGTATTCTTGCAGCAGCTGGAAAACTGTCTTTACTGGAGATGGTGGGACGATTGGAGGAGGATCACCGCAACACAAAAACCTTTGCTCAAGGTGAGTAACTCTGCAACTTTTAGCTGCCAGATACGAAAACCTATATGACAGCACCCTTCAAAAACAACACTGGAGACAAAGAGGAAACATTTCCAGATGTCTTTATATTTAAAAAATAATAATGTTCTATGTTAACTTGAAAATATGGAAAAGCAGGACAATGAAAATAATTCATACATATATACAGTTGAACATTTGTAAAGTTAACAAAAAGTATGTGGATAAAAAATATTAAACATTGAAAATAACACTGACTCCACGTCGGCCCACCTTCAGTTCTGTCAGAGCCAATCATTAAGCCACAGCTTCAATATGGGTATCATTGGAGTAGCTCATATTACTGTCTATTAAAATCACCATTAACTGCCTTTATGCCTAACTCATTTGCTCTTTGTTCTCTCTCTCCTAGCATTGTTTGACTGTGACCCTCCCCTTTTCAATGTCGACATGGCTGCAGTGGAGACAAACATCCTGCGTTTCCGCCTACAGGAGCCCACCTTAAGCCCCTCGGAGTTTTGTGAGCGCATGGGTCAAGTTGGTGAGGGAGAGGAGGCCGTGTTGGGACAGAGAGTAATAGTTCTCATGTACCCTCATCATGGAAATTCAGTTCGTGCTGTGTGGCATCTTGGAATTTCCCGTGAAGATACACAGTTGGCCATCCAGAAAATGCAATTTGTGACTTCTGAGTTCTTAAAGGAAAAGCTGAGGGCACAATGAATACTGATGGCTTCAAAGATGTCTGATAAGAATAAACACTAATATAGAAACAGGCGGAGGGAAATACACACTGGATGAGATCTGAAGGCTTTCTTATTCTTATCAAGATTGTAATAACATTAAATCTGCAAAACCATTGTTTTTTAATCATAGTTTTTTTTCCTTAAGTATTTTGCTAACGTAAGCTTTTCAATACCTTTAACTCTATCTTGAATTTCCCTCAGGATCAATAAAGTATCTATCTAAATAAAATCTATGTATTTAAAGACCTAGTACTGTGATCATTATGGTCTGTTAAGAGCAGTTTTGTTTGATTTTAGTTCCAGGAGTTTTGCTGCTATATAGATAATACTAGCTGTATCCATATATAATGTTTGTTCATGAAAACATTGTATTTGAAGTGGTTCGTGTAATCTTATGGACACAAGATGGCAATGTTGTGTCAGTCACTGTAGGTACAATAATGATCACCTTTCGTGAGAGAACGAGCCAAAGTTCAGCACAGACCACACACACATGTTCATGGTTTGTAGAAGGAGCATCATGTCTCTGAAGACACTTCACAGAAGTCTTTGGTTCAGACTTCATCAACATGGTGTCATCGCGTCAAGCACATCACTCCGGGCGCGAGGGGCAGCAGTGCTGGGACGGAGCTTCACGCGGGGGTACTCGAACACCAAGACGCCCAGATATCCGGACGGGACGGTCCGGGTGCTGGACCTCCGGACTGACGCGGCGACAAAGCCGGGGCCGGCGATGAGGCAGGCCATGGCTTGGGCAGAGGTCGGCGATGACGTCATGGCAGAAGACCCGACTGTTGATGGTTAGACTGGGACAGTTAGGACTAGTGTATATGAGCTCTTAATTTGTTTCTCCTATTGAGAGAATTAAGTCAACATCAGGAGAATGCTTATAAATGTAGATTTTAAGTAATAAAAGACAAAGATGAAACATCTGTTATGTATCAGAGGTACTGTTAAACATGGTTAAATTTGGCAATCCATTAAACTGGTATCTTGCATTATACAACATTAACTTCCTCAAATGAGTTATACTTCATAATTCGTAATGGACAAATAAGCACTAGTGTGATTTGGTCATATATTTAAAATGATCAAAGCATGTTGATAGTCAGAACAACATCTCAATCTCAAGTGGTACAATACTTTTATGCAACAGAATTAGGCCCACCTACTGTGAAAAGTACAGTAAGTGGGAAACAAGGACAACATTACAGGTGTTCACTCGTTTAGAAAACTTGTAACACAACTTAGGGAAACTGGAATGTTACCAAACAGCACATACTGTCTCCTTCACTGTCACTGCTTTTTATGTCCATGTTAGGTCTATACATTTATTTGTATGTTTGAATTCATCATGAAGTTAAATAACAGTTTGTCATTTGATTCTGAGGCATCAGATTAATGGATCAAGACAAACACTGGCTGCTCTAATGTTAACTGACTTTATGCAGAAACTGAAGCTGAGCAGCATCTCGCATGAAGAGAAACGTCTCAGTGATGTTGTTCTCTATATATCAGCACAAATTTCAGGAATTGCTCTTGTCAGACTGCTTGGTGAAAACTGAAAGCTATTAGATGTGCATTCGATTTTAGACCTTAGACTTTTTAGACTTTAGACTTTTTATTTTATTGTCCCCGAGGGGAAATTCTTTTTCACCAGTACAGTTTTAAGGGCTGCGAGCCGACAGAGGGTGAACACAGGGACATACATGTGGGACAACAGGACATACAGTGCATATGGTTATGGGGGATCGGGGATTGGGACTGAGGTGGATTTTTATTGAGGGCTGTTATGACTGCAGGCACCAGGCTTCTGCCGTATTGCGCCCTCCTGCACAACAGGGACCAACTTACCATTTTGTAAGTGGCCACGTTTTTACTGGAAATTCTCTGATTTGGTTGTCATGTCTCCATCAATTCACTTCAATAAGCTTTCAATGAAGCTATAATAACAGCGGGAAAATCATTGTTTGGATCTGCAGAAAATTTCGCTCCTTTCTGTATTTTAATGGTAAATATTGGAACATAATAAGAAAAGATTGCTATTACAGCTATTTTAATATTCATTGTATACCTAAATAGAAGGTGTTGCGATTTAAAGCTACATATTCGAAAATGTCTGCAGAGTTACAGAAAATTGCAGCTGACATATTTGGGATGGAGGCTGCACTGTTTGTTCCCACTGCAACCATGAGTAACCTCATCGCAGGTGAGCTGAGCATTTAAAGCCAGAGTCTGAATCCATTTTTAAGAGGTCAGGATGGTTCTTAATGTGCACACCTTTCATTATGTAGTGATGGTGCACTGCAGGGAGCGAGGAGACGAGATGATTGTTGGCGATCTGTCCCATTTGCACATATTTACGCAAGGAGGGAGTGCACAGGTGAGTGTATCTGAGCAGCATACACATACACTGGTCGAGTCATCCTCTGCAGTCCATTCAATGTGTTTTTATTTGTTGCCACAGCTGGCTGGTGTCCATGCCACCACAGTGAACACCCTCCCTGATGGAACATTTGACTTGGAGCAGTTGGAATCCAAGATCCGCCACGGTTACCCCAACCCACACTACCCCCGCTCACGCCTCATATGTGTGGAGAACACACACAACATACAGGGAGGACGTGTGCTGCCTCTCACCTTCCTGCAGGAGGTGGGTTGGGCGAACGTTTTTCTCTGCCAAGTTCATGCAAGTCAACATGCGAAAGGAGCTGTATTCTTCCCGTTCAGCAGCTTTGACATGTTCCATCATCTTTGATTGGTTTGCCTCAATCTCCAAGGTCCGAGCTCTTGCAGATAGATATGGTCTGTCCGTTCACATGGACGGAGCCAGAGTGATGAACGCTGCTGTGGCTCAGGGAGTGCCTCCATCCACTATACTGCATCACACACACACTGTCAGTGTTTGCCTCTCTAAGGTACAACACAAAAAACACACATGTGCAGAATGCACCAGAAGTTGGGATTGGTTTGCATTTCTTTCTAAAATCAAAGGCTGACCCCTCAGACAAGCAAACCTTTTCTACAGTCAAAATACATTTAGTCTCTTTACAGGGTTTGGGTTCCCCTGTGGGGACCATGCTGGCTGGACCAAAAGACTTCATATCCCATGCAGTCCGGTGTCGTAAAGCCCTGGGTGGAGGGATGCTACAGTCTGGTATTCTTGCAGCAGCTGGAAAACTGTCTTTACTGGAGATGGTGGGACGACTGGAGGAGGATCACCGCAACACAAAAACCTTTGCTCAAGGTGAGTAACTCTGCAACTTTTAGCTGCAAGATGCCAAAACCTATATGACAGCACCCTTCAAAAACAACACTGGAGACAAAGAGGAAACATTTCCAGATGTCTTTATATTTAAAAAATAATAATGTTCTATGTTAACTTGAAAATATGGAAAAGCAGGACAATGAAAATGATTCATACACATACATTCGAACATTTGTAAAGTTGAAAAAGTATGCAGATAAAAAAATGCTATACATTGAAAATATAAACTCATTTAGTGGTTGTAAATGACTTCATGTCGGCCCACCTTCAGAACCACCAGCCTTTAGGTGATGACCCCTCCCTCTTTTCTCCCACCCTGCCTGCCTGTTTGCCTCAGTCTTTCCTGTCCGTCCAGGTTGCATGGAGCTGGCATTATAGGGTGCAGCTGGAAGGATGTCAAAAATGATTGTTTGTCCTCGATGGTTAAATACTGGGAACGTTATATTTTAACATTCCTTTGAGGGAGCGTTTCACACAGAATGATTTATTGCACAAGTTTTTTTTCCAGGGATAGAGGAGTCTTCTTAGTGTTTGTCTTTTTTTCTGCAAGTGTTTATTCATAGACTTTGTCCTGTTAATGTTAAAATGTGTTTTCATGAACTTCCATCAAGACTTTAAAGCTGATCAATCATTTATAATTGTAATCTTAACTTCTGTTAGGCAGTGGCAATGGTAGGCTGAAGCTGTCTCCATTGACATTTTTGTTTTGTTTACATTTTTTATTTTTGTGCAGAAGGCTGTTAAATTATTGCTCATGGGCACTTCCAGAACTGTCCAGGTGACAACCAGCATGCTAGGGGTCAACTGGGTTGCTGGGCTGAGTGCTTTTTTATCCTGCCAATGACCTGCTTGAAGACTGATAGGCTTCAGTAAGCTAGTTTTGGTTAGGCAGTCTTCTAAAGGGAATAGTTTACATAATAAAGGAGCCTGCCATTGTGTGGAAGCTACTGGAAAACAAGTGTAAACTTGCTTTTCTTGCCTGACTATGGTGTATAATTCCTTAGCAGTGCATTTGTGGTAAGAATGGCATCAATTGAAGAGCTATTCAGTGTCCAAGTGAGGAGTTGCTGAACTTTTTTTGAGAGCAGCTATTCTTTGTGTTGATCATTCTAAAAAATTAAACAACCAAGAGAGACCCATCTAACAGTTAAAACAGTGTTATCTGCCAAAGATGCGAGTGTAAGTTCTCAGAAAGAAATGACGGATGTGTCCAATGTATTTTCTCTTTGGTCATAAACATGTTGCTGCAAGATATGGCATTGCTTAATGGTATCATTGGAGTAGCTCATATTACTGTCTATTAAAATCACACCACTAACTGCCTTTATGCCTAACTCATTTGCTCTTTGTTCTCTCTCTCCTAGCATTGTTTGACTGTGACCCTCCCCTTTTCAATTTCGATATGGCTGCAGTGGAGACAAACATCCTGCGTTTCCGCCTACAGGAGCCCACCTTAAGCCCCTCGGAGTTTTGTGAGCGCATGGGTCAAGTTGGTGAGGGAGAGGAGGCCGTGTTGGGACAGAGAGTAATAGTTCTCATGTATCCTTATTATGGAAATGCAGTTCGTGCTGTGTGGCATCTTGGAATTTCCCGTGAAGATACACAGCTGGCCATCCAGAAAATGCAATTTGTGGCTTCTGAGTTCTTAAAGGAAAAGCTGAGGGCACAGTGAATACTGATAGCTTCAAAGATGTCTAAGCACTGGGTCTGATATGAAAATCTACACACTAAAGGTGGAGGGAAATACACACTGGATGAGAGCTGGAGACTTCTTTACTGCAGATTTTTTTAATAAACATTTTCACCTGTTTCAAATTGTTATTCTTATCAAGATTGTAATACCATTAAATCTGTTAAACCATTGTTTTTTTTGTCATAGTTTTTTATTCTCACATATTTTGTTAAGTTTACAGAAGTTTTTCAATATCCACACCTATTTGTATTTAAAGACCTGATAATGTGACTATTATGGTTGGATACTTGCAACATTTGGGACCGTTTTGTTGAGTTTCAGTTAGAATATAGAAATATATAGAATATAGAATATAGAAAAATACCAGCTCTATTCAGCTATCATGTTTGGAGATGAAAACATTTTGTTTTTGGAAATGGTTTGTACAATCTTTTAACACAAGATGGCAATGTTGAGTCAGTCATTGCAAATGCCTATGGCCTCAGCCGTGAAAGTAAGAGATTTATTTTCCTGAAAAGACAGTCAGATGACCCAGAGTTACAAATGTGCTTGATGCTGTTTTCGTATCGCTATAAATGGAATAAAAAATTAAGCAAATTAAAACGATTTGGCAGCGGTGGGATTCGAACCCACGCCATCGAAATGACTGGAGCCTAAATCCAGCGCCTTAGACCACTCGGCCACGCTACCTCGTCCCCGCTTGCAGCAGGTTAATTATGCTATATACCAAACAATTGAATATCATTGATAGTGTGACATTGACATGTCATTGTTTTAATTACCCATGAAACTAAGGTTTCGTGGATAGGTTGTAGTTTGCGCACAGTAACTATTTTTAAACTAGCAATTACTACGCATTTTCTTTTTTTTATTTCTGCAAAAACAAAGCCATTTTCACGTTCGTGACAGTTCAGCTGCTGCACTGACAGCGCCCTAGATTAAATCAAGCTTTGTCGGAAATTCCCGAGGAAGTCTCTTCACATATTCCCATGAGGATGACTACGGCTTAGAATTTGTATTTTCATTTTAAATAACCTTTATTTGTCCAGGAAAAGTCGGATATCCAAGGGGTAGGCCTACATGGTTCTCGTTGTGTAAATTACACGCACATTATCGATTTGACAGCAGTGCAAGCTTGCAATTCATCCGGTGTTGCATTGTTGTGCCGTTCTGTATTTGAAACTGCAGCTCTCATGTTTTTACGATACAATGATATTAATCAATTGGGCTTTAGAGATAATATATTGTGTTAATAACATTGTATTAACATTTGATGATTAATGAATCGTTGATTTTTTCGATTACCATGATCTCCCTTGGAAATCTTTTACATTCACCAGAATGTATGGTGTGAAATTCCGACAGTCCTAAAGGCATCAGATGCTTTGTGGGCGTGTCTATCAGAGAACAGCGTACGTAGTACGTGCTGAGACGAACCGTCACCGTGGTGGACTGTAACAAAACGACAGCCCGCTGCCAGGCACGTCCCCGGACCTTCGGGATACATTGGAGAACCGGTGCTGTCCCGGACCGGCCTGCGAGAGGAGTTTAACCACCGCCGCTCCTTTCCCCACTGTCTATTTAACATTTTACTGGACCCGAGAGAGGGAAGAAGACAGAGGAGCCCGTCAGGACAAAGGGATTAAAGGTTCGACTATTTCCCGATTATAAGGTTGTTGTTTTTTTTAATTTGAAACATGGCTTCTGCAGCAGGTGGACCAAACTTCGCTTTGTGGAAAAGAAGGGATTGCATTTCGCTGTAAGATGAAATAATTCAGTCATTGTTGCTGTTGAATGATTTCAGCAAGGGCACATTGCAAAGCGGAAAACAGGGGACTCTCTGTATAATGCTTGGGTCTGCATTCCTCCACAACAGACCGCTGTTACTGGCCATCTAAAAAATGTATTGCAACTTCTGGTACTAACAATAACTAAGTTAACTTAAATATTTGGCTGGACTCTCCTTTTAATCATGTGATGGAGGCGTCCTGGTACAAACAAAGCTCTCTCTCTCATGGCATGTGAAGTAGATGTACAGTTGTGCAGCCATGATGCAGGGTTGTTTTGATCACGTACAACAGTATCACAGCTCCAATAACTGTCTTCATGTGTCTCTGTGTTCCTCTCACTCTCTCCTGTTTCATTTCAACAGCAAGCATCATGGAGGATGACCTGATGTTCAGCATGGATCAGGAGGAGGAGGGCAGCGCCAAGAGACCCCCTGTCCAACGCAGTGCCCACCATCAGCGGGCATCCTCTCTCGGTGACGCCAACACCAGTGATGATGATGACGAAGACCACTTCATCCGCCCCATCCTGGACGACTCAGCCAAAGAGATCTGCCACTACCTGAAGAACCTGGTTTACACTCAGCAGCTGTCAAACTCTCTCCCGAAGACCAACTTTGCTTTCAAGGTGAGCTGATATGGAGACGCATGATCTTATCAACTAAGGGAGCAAAGATGAAATTAAAGGCTGTAGAATCGCATAATAATGCTAAAAGCGCTTTGTGTTACTGAGTTGTATTCTGACATGATCAAAAACACTGACAGTTTCTGCGAGTACAACTCTTGACCTTATCACGAGAGATGAATTGCCTCCTGCACTCACACCGCTATTTACCATTTAGTATGACCTCAGTGTAGAAAGCTGATCAGTCACCTCATCGCTGTACTCTCTTTAAACAACAGGAAGTACTACAGTTTGGTTTTTTACCACATGTGATTACGTTGCATCTAAATACATGTCTCTGCTCTCACAGCTCCATACAGAGAAAAAGTCAATGTGGAGCACTTTTTATGAAAGCAGGGTTGTGTCTGAATGTCTAATGTTTTTTTTTCTTTCTATGTTGTTTACTAATGAAAAGCCGTCCGTTTTCTTCACTTTTCTATAGAATGAATCAGAAACTGTGGAAAAACCTAGAACGTATAAGGTTTTGTCCCAGAAAGCACGGGTATGTTAAAGATCAAGTTATATCTTCCTCAGTGACTATTTATTCCTCACTCCAAACATATCATTTACTGTTCTTGTCCTTAACATTTTTCTTGGCTTTTCTTATTTCCCTATTTCTGTGACTGACTGCATCCTCCATCCTTTCAGCCATTATTCATCATGTACTTAATCTACACTAACAAACACCAGAAATAATTCTCCTTAGACTGGTAACAAAACATATTTGCATGTAGTTAAGGTCCTGTCACTGAGATTAGCCTGATATAAAGCCCACAAAACAAGAAATTACACAGGAAAGTTGTGTTTTTTGTATGCATGGCTGTGTATCTCAGTATCACACCAGACTTTACAACTTTAAATTTGATACTGGACTCCCTTTGACTGAGCTGTAATATGCTGAAGTTGCACGCTCCTGCAGGAGAAGTGGGTGTGACGGTAGATGTCCTCCTCACAGGAAGACCGGTCACTTGATGCCTCATGTTTCTCTACAACAGAATCTTCACCCTAGATAGAAATCCCTCCTCAACAGTGGAACCGAGGTGTACGTGGGGGACGTGTCGGTCGAGGTTTGGGTAACAGGAGCTGGTTTGGATTGCAAGCGACGTGCGATCCGTGGTTCCTCCTAAGACAGTTATTTTTTGAAATGCCACAACTGCTGACGGCCATTATGGAGTGTCACACGGCACGAGGGGTGAGGAGGACATGTGCAGGGGGCAGGGGGGTCAGTGGGGGGAGGTGGGGACAGGGTTCGGAAGGTCGACAGAGTTCAGGGTTTCAAAGGGCAGAATTGAGTAGAGACAGCGCTGGGGAAAAATAAGACTAAAAAGAAGACTAAATAAAGACTTTACATTTAAGTTATCATGGGATAGAAGATCTCAATTGACCAACATTTAAACTAAACAATTTTTTGTGCCCCCCCCCATATTAAAAAAGAACCTTGTGGTCATTTCATGATCTTTCCATTAATCAATTTGATTTTCATATCGTTTTTAATTTTTCTGCACTTCTATGCTTTTTCCCCTTTTTCCTTCCTTAACTTGTTTCTTTCCCCATAATGTGCATGCTGTATAACAAACCACACTAAACCATGCGTCATTTTACAGCAGGCTCAAGTGAGCATTGGTGTGTCCCTGTGGTTTGTTGTAACATAATCTGCATTAGAGTGATCCTCTGCCATAAACTAAAGGAGCAAAGGGAAGCAGCTGAGTGCAGGAACTGTGAAACTATTAAATCTATAAAATCTATTAGTGATGAAAATATACATACAAAGAAGGAAAATTACAAGAAAGCGTGTGGAATTGCATGATCACATGTTCTGCCTCTGATCCCTCGGGATCAATAAAGTATCTATCTATCTATCTATCTTCAGCGGCTTCCCTACCTTCTTTTATTTTTTTCTAAAAAAAACCTTGTAGAGAAATCTAAGCCATCCATTAGTTTTTGCATAATATCGCAGACTGGCTGCTAATTTGCTGTGTTTGATCATTGCCACAGGATGCATGGATACATGCAATACAAAAGGCCAAAGCCATGCCCGACCCCTGGGCTCAGTTTCACCTGGAGGAAATCAAGACCGAGCCATGCATTCGTTACAGGTACGAATAACGAACAACAGGAACGAGTGGCCGTTAATCCTCCACAGTTGAAGAGTTCAGAATATCGGGATCCTGCAACTGGTTCAGCTCGCGGAAAGCAGCAGTTTGTTGTGTTATTATTCATACCTTTACTTAACCAGCTAGAACAGATCAACACGTCTTCTGTGACACTCGTGTTTAACGAAATGTATTCAGACAAGTATCCCACAGGCTGATAAAGGGCTCGCATCATTATGTAAGACTATTAAAGAAATCTGATAGCGTTTGCATTTTTACACAGTTTTAAAAGTGCAGTTTTACATGTTTTAACATCGTGGAAAACTGCGAGAACTTGAACTTCCACTTGAAGTTGGATTAAATGGTCTTTGAGCCAAAACAAACCCATCTTATCTCTTACCTGGCCTGCTCCGACTCCACCTTATCGGCAGAAACGTGAGGAATCCAAAGGAGAAATCCTTCCTGTATATTATTCCACATGTTCACCAGTTTGTTGATGAAGTTGCAGGAACCTGTCCGCGAGTTTAGGAGATTCTTTTAGCTGAAAAATGAGCTGAATATGGTGGCAAAAACATCGCTGTAGAGATTGCTGAGTCAAACAAAGAACAACCAAAACAAGAAGCAAAGAGGCGCTAAAACAATGAAGTGCTAAAGTAAGAGTCCTTACATGAGAATATTGATTGGACACTGTCTATAGTATTAGGATGAAACATAATTTTGTCAGAGTCTAACATCCTCACATTGGCTTGTATTGAGTTGGTATTGATTTGATGGGTGTTAAAATGGCAGCAGGTGTCATAGCTGGCTCATCCTGTATCTGGGTCAGTGGTGCTAATCTTAAATGTTGACAAACATTCACTGGGCGCGCCAAGCACTGACGCCTTTTAGCCCGTCCAGACTTTCTCTTTTTATCGACCCAGTTATCACAGCCAACACCTCTGCTACATAAACACCTCTTACAGCTCGGATGTGGGAGGAGTTTTATTTAAGAAAGCAACACAATTGAAAGGGCGTGGGCAAGAGAGCAAGAAAATAAGTGAACTCCAGGTCTGTTACATAAACTACAGGGCTCAGTCTATAGAGGGAAGAGGAATTTTCTACCCTCATGTTTTTTTTTCATGTGCTAATTTTACTCCCTGTAACCTCACTCCTCTCCTCCTCTCTTAAGCCCCCCTTCAGTCTGATCTTGATGGCATGAAAGTGCTGGTACACACTGTCCCCAGCCTTAAATGGTTTGTAGGCAGGAACCAGCCACGATTAGGTTTTTGTTTAAAGAGGACATATTATACCCCTTTCTCACTTTATCTAACAGTCCCCTGTGGTCTACATGAAACACCTTTGCTGAGCTTTGGTCAAAATATAACATGAATTAAGCACCAGAGGAGGTTTGTGACCCTGTATAAACCAGCTCTCTCAGAACGCTTTGTTTTGGTGTGTGTATCTCTTTAAATGCAACGAGACCCTCCTGAGTTTTCCTGGTAGACATCACTCCTCTGTAGAGACAATAAAACTTGCAGTAGGTTTGACCTATGAAGTCTTGCAGCCGCACCTTCAGTTTATAAAGTATTTATTAACTCTAGACAAACACCCCGCCAAACCAAACAGACACACTGACCCAGACACACAGTGTGTACATACACATATACACACACAGTGTGTACATACACATACACACACACACATTTGTATCAGTGTCAAAGTTCCTCTGCTTCTACCTCTGTCTCTTTCCCACCAAATCCAAAAAGTCCTAAATGAAATTGGCATACACAACATGACCTTTCATTACAGAGCACAGCCTTTATGTTTCATTTCTCTCCTCATTGTTATTCCTTAGAGAGGACGCTACAGCCTTAAAGTGCCCCGTGACATGAATAAAGAGAGGCCAGTTGACTCATTTACAGAGGCCAAAGAGTAACTGGGGGTGTTGATTTGTGTTTTAACAGGTGGAAAAGCAAGTGAGTTTTTTCTCCTCATAGAGCAGTGTCACAGGGTCTCTATTATGTAATCGAGACCTGCTCAGTCTGCTGCACTTTATAAGAGTTGCAGGAGAATTAGCTTTGAAAGTATTTGTTGTTTTTGTCTTTAAACACGTGCAGTCTGAAAAGATAAAAAACAGTCACCTCCTTGAATGACTTGTACTGCGTTACCATCAGTCTGTCAGTCAATACGTAACGTTTACAGGTAGGGGGGGGGCAGTTTGGTTTCAAGGCTAATAAATGATCAGAAATGTTTGTTGTTGGACTAACAAATTCATGAATCATTTAAGCTCTAGCAGGAATCAGTACCAGAGAGCACGCATCCTTTTAAAAGGTGACAAGGCTCAAAGTTTACAGCCTTTCTAACAGCTCGTTGATGTTCTAGCTATTTGTGTTTTGGCTACATGCCAACATAAGCATAAACACAATGACATTGCTAACACACGTTTATGGTTAGGAGAGGTAATCTTGACCCTGTTTAGCTGACTTAGCTTAGCATGGTAGCATGGTTATGTTTACTGTAAGCAGTTTAGGTATTTGTTTGCAGTAAAACGGACTATTTGGTAACGAGACCGGACAATAAAATAAATGACCACTGTTCATGAATGGCATGTTTTATGTTACTATAATTCATACATTTTTTTTAAAGATCAACATCTTTAAGCATCATGCATGTCTTTATTTGATTCACAGGTACAACGCTATCACAGGAGAATGGGCTCAAGACCAGGTCTATGTAAAGATGGGTGCCCAGGTATAATAACATTCTAAAAAGCGGCTGTTTTGACAATATTTACATTTTAAAAAAAAGACACACTCTACACATTCCTTATGTTTTGTATCTCCTGACTGATTAATTTCTTCTGCCTGGTTTCTCACAGCCTTTTGGGAAAGGGGCCATGAGGGAGTGCTTCAGAACGTGAGTAGAAACATTTCTCCACATTCATCATCAGTTCTCATCAAGCGGTTATTGCTCCCTCATGTTTTTTGAAAGTGCAGGACCAAATTCCTCAAATGTTTTGCCTCGACTCAAGAGGATGCTGCTTTCAGACTCGGGGCCAAAGATGGAACTATAAAAAACTTCAGCCCGCTGAATTCTTCCATGATGGCACTGGAGCTTTTATTTTTAACTTTTCTAACTCTCCTGATATTTACTAAATTTCAATATGCGATTCTATCACAGCTCGGCTGTGTTTTGGTTTGTGTGTAACATTGCAGATCATGACTTATTGTTTATGTTTAATCTTCAGTTATGTGGGAAATGTAAAAGAGAGTCATGTCAGCTGTTTGCTGTTTACAGCATCCCTCAGAAAACACTCCCACAGACAGAGCCAGAGCACTGACTGGGTGTCAGTGATCGGTTATTCAAACATGTCAGGTCCTATAAAGAAAAATTATTTATTTTGTTACTTATTTTGTTCCTGTTATATTTGGCTTCTGTCGGGTTTGACCAGATAGAACCTTATATCCTCTGATCAAAACTTTTGTTATTAATTTAAAAAAAATGTTTTTTTATTAATGAGGGGGTTCTCACACTTATCTGCTTTTCCTCCAGGAAGAAATTGTCCAATTTCTCGCACAGCAGCAACTGGAAGTCAGCTTCCAATTATGTGTCCAAGCGTTACATGGAGGATGTGGACAGAAGTGTTTACTTTGAGGACGTCAGGCTGCAAATGGAGGCCAAACTGTGGGGAGAGGAGTACAACCGTCACCGACCCCCGAAGCAGGTCCAAACACATTCACAAACCATGTTGATAAATGACAGGAATGACTGCGATAATGTCACCAAAGTGTTATCATCTCATCCTTTTTATTTTGAAAATGCTGAATATTACAATCAGGGTTTCACTTGAACGTGTGACTCACTTAGACCGTATCAAATACTAGCACACTATTTTTCCCGTCTACCTGACGTGTGTGAGACGACTGTTTTGTCTGTTTGTAAACGCAGGTTGACATCATGCAGATGTGTGTTATGGAGATGGTAGAAAGGCCAGGTAAACCTCTCTTCCACCTGGAACACTTCATCGAGGGCAAATACATCAAATACAACTCCAACTCAGGTTTTGTGAGGGACGAAAACATTCGACTCACTCCTCAGGTAAGTGGTTGTGCCTTTTGGTATTGATGCATGTTCAAATAATAATCACTCTATTCGTCTTTATTTATTCCGCTCTTATGAACCCATCAGGCCTTTAGTCACTTCAGCTTTGAGCGATCGGGTCACCAGCTGATCGTTGTTGACATCCAGGGAGTCGGAGATCTGTACACCGACCCTCAGATCCACACAGAGAAGGGCACCGACTTTGGAGATGGAAATCTAGGTACAAACCCTCAACTATTTTTTTTTTTCAGCGTGTACGATCAGAGCCTGGTTTGATATTATCCAATAAACTGTTTCATTCATAATTATGTTGCAGGTGTGCGAGGCATGGCGCTGTTCTTCCACTCCCACCTGTGTAACAAGATCTGCAAGTGTATGGGCCTGACACCTTTCGATATTTCACCTGCGGAGAAGTCCCAGATGGACTCCACCAACAAACTGCTTGTAAGCATAGCATGTCATGTGTTTTTATAGATGCTAAAATGTGAGATGATAAGTGTTTAATCAGAATAAAAATCATATCTGCAGCTTAAATTAGGCAGAGGAGCTAATTTACAGCATCAGCAATACAAAGATGTTTTACTATTCTCTTCTTCAGTGTATGTTGTTCATTCTGCTGCTCATGGCTGATGTGCTCTGAAGCGTGATTCCTCATTCTTTATTTCAGAAGTCTGCTAAGACTGTGCTGCGGGGCTGTGAGGAGCCCTGTGGCTCTCCTCGTGTTCGCACCATTTCAGTAGGCCGAGCTCCTCCTTTGCTGTCCCGCCTGTCTGAGACGTCATCTGCAGACGAGAGCATGAGCGACGTGGAGTCTGTGCCCTGCTCCCCTCTCATCCTGCCCTGTTCCCCACTGGCTGCATCAGGATCTATGGGAAAGTCCCCTTTCGGTACGTACTGTACATGGAGAGAATATTACACACTGCACATTTGAACTGTGTTTAATGCAGTCAGTTGTGTCATACACAATGTAAATGTTTGATCTCCATCTTTTACAGGATTCTCTTTTACTGGGATGTATGAACATGAGCGACTCACAGGCGAACACAAGGTGAGCGACAGCTCAATGGACATGACAGCAACAGTACAAACTGAGTCAATACACTGCAGGTCAAAAAGCTCAGTGTGTATGTGTTAGAGTTAGAGAGTGGATTAAAAATGTTACTGGCTTAAACACTCGGAGTGTTTACAGTCAAGAAGGACAGAGAACTTAAAGCTACGTTAACATTTTGTCTTGAGCCATGACTTTTATTGAACCAATCATTTAGACTTTACTATATAAAACCAATGATTTCAAGACTTATTAGTCCATCACTGAGTTACTCCAGCATTTTATATGTTATATATATGTTAATGCATTTATTGTAGAGACAGGATAGTAGAGTCAGAAATCGTGCTGAATTGAAAAAAAACAAACTCCAGCTGTCTTTAAGTCCTGAGTCTAACTGCACACACAGTTCACGAGTTACAACAGTGTTTCAATACTTACTGAGTGATTTTCATTCCTCTGTGTTATCAGGAATGCGATAGCGAAAGTGACAGCGGCTACCCCAGCGAGAAGAGGAGTGAAGGTGACCCAAACGACCACGTCGACGGGGTAAAGGTTTCCATTTGACTGGATTGATTTTGGACCAAAAAACATAGTCATATCCATTCTGTAAAGAGAAACTATGCCAACAAAAGTATTTCTTTACGTTGGACATTAATGAACACATCATATTGCAAATGTATGTCTTAAACATGTTGCAGCTTCAGTGGATTATATGTGTCTGTAGTAGGTGTATATATAGAATCACTAGGTTTATTTTTAACACTTTATAAATACAGACATGTGAGAACATACATTTTTCTTCACGTGTATTTGAACTGTTTCTGACATGACTTTTGTTTAATGCATGTTGTATCGTCACATAGGCCCATCATCGCTCCCACAGAAATGTTTCTGAGTCGGATGAGGACAGTTACAGACGGGTAAACAAACGTAGATCCATCACTGTGCAAATGTCATCCTCAGCTTCATCGTAATCATCATCACAGCCATCAAATAACTCTCTGATTGTCTTCCTCATTTTCTTTCTTTACTTAGTTTCCCCCCTTTTTTAACAAGGAAACCTTTCCTCACTTTCTCTCTAATCAAACCCCCGCTGCTCTCTGTTCCTTCACTAGAGGAAGATGGTAGCTCCTCCGAGAGTTTCTGCAGCCTTAAATTCATACGATCCTGACAACGAATGGGTGATTATTTGCATGGAGGCCTGAAAATCTGGGATTCTTCCACTTTGCATTTCTATGCCATCTTTATGCTAAAGCATGAGGCTATGATTTTAGCTACTGCTTAGACAAGCTGCAGCTTTACCAGGTCGACTCGTCCTTTAATTCCTGAAACGAAATTAAAAGAGGAGAATTGATGAACCTACAAATGAGATT
Source organism: Symphodus melops (assembly GCF_947650265.1). Lineage (NCBI taxonomy): Eukaryota > Metazoa > Chordata > Actinopteri > Labriformes > Labridae > Symphodus > Symphodus melops. The sequence goes on along the minus strand of NC_136711.1, from coordinate 16,147,822 downwards.
TGAAACTGAAACACCATCTACCTCTCTTTATCAACTCTGCTGTTCTCATGATTCTTTCCATGGTGACGTGTGTGTTTGTACAGTCTGGTTTGTACGCTGTTTCCATGCTTTACATGATTTTGCATTAACTAAGGCTAGCAGGGGTGTACTTCTGCTCGCAGCTGAAATATTTCGTTTATCTGTTAAAGAAAGAATGTGCAACATTTTACACATAATTATAGCAGAAATCAAATATGTCAAGTGTTTTTAGATCTTGGTCATTCGGTCTCTGTCAATGTATGTGCAAAAGGAAGCTAAAAGCTAACTAAAGTCTGCTAACATTAGCCTGCTAACAACAATGCAGGACACAGGCAATTGCAGCTCGAGCAAAGGCCATTTCTGTCTGCTGCTTGCGCTTAATGGTGCTTAATGATGATTCTGCGTAGTGATTGATAACTCCTTCGTGCGAATGTGAGTGGAGACGGGTTTGAGGTGTGTCTCTGGAGAAGAGTGTCTCTTTCCTTCAACTCTTGTAAGGAATTTTATTCTTTTTATAAAACAGTTATAAAAAGTGATGCCTTTTATGACCTCAAAAAAGCAACAGATAGCCCTTAGCTAAAAGATAAATTATTTCTGTCTCGTTATTTTAATAATAACAGTACGAACGGGGGATTACCAGCCCCCTACCAAAACAGACTTCTTGTGACATTTTCCATGCAAAAGATTAATGATAGTGACACATTTGACATTTAAAAGAACACAGGATGAGGTTTTTCTTTTGTAGAAAACACTACTACACATACACAGGACAAAATTAATAAATACGTTAGTGGTACACATTTGACCACAGGGGGCGCCAAAGTCCACACAAAGCAAAAATTCATTACAGGAGCTTTAACTTTTCTACATTTTCTGGATGAGTACACCCCTGAGAGTGGATTTTTCTAGATTAATCTCCTTTATATAATTTATTGTGTCATTATCATGATGAAGAACAGATGTAGACATTGTCTCTCCCTCTTTTCTCCCCTCAGATGACTGAGGAAAGCTGGAGTTTCTACCACTCGTCTCGGGCTCACGTCCACAGATCGTCCTGTGTGGCCACAGAGGTGGAGAGACTCAACACTCTGCTGCAGACGAGGATTGGCCAGTCAATCCTCGGGAAGGTAAAACAGATCTGACAGGCTGATGTGACATGAATACAGTAATAATGCTCCTGTTAGACTAATAAGAAACAGTCTTGTGTAATTTGGAGAGTTTATCCTTGAACTCCCATTATCCGTGTAGGTCCACTTAGCGATGGTGCGGTACCACGAGGCGGGTCGTTTCTGTGAGAAGGACGAGCAGTGGGATCAGGACTCGGCCATGTTCCACCTGGAGAGAGCAGCTCAGTGTGGAGAGCTGGAGGCCATTGTTGCTTTGGGACAGTGCTACATGCAGCTGCCTCATCACATCCTGCCTGACATGGACCTCGAGGTAAAAGAGCACTTTCTTTAATCTTTTTTAGTACTTCTAGTTATTCAACTTTGGGTTTTGTATGAAATGTATCTCTGTTTCTCTGATGCAGGATAACGCAGGAAACAGGATGAAGGGTTTTAAATATCTACTGCTGGCAGCTGAGGCTGGAGACAGATCGGCTATGATCACAGTAGCCAGAGCCTTTGACACTGGGCTCAATCTGTCAGCTGACAGGTCAGTGGCTGAGGTTTAAAGTGGGGCCTACTCTTGTTTTCAAGTTTGGCAGAATTCTGCTATCCCAGTCATGTTAATACCGCCCCCTAGTGGAAACTTGAGATGATTTGAATCCGAGAAGCAGGATTGTTCTGTTTGTGATGCTGAATGTTTTTGTTTCCATTATTTTTTTCAGAAAGCAGGACTGGAAGGAGGCGATTCACTGGTACGACAGTGTGTTAAACATGGAAGACCACGATGAGGGGGGAGAGTTTGATGGGACGCAGGATGAGCCTCGACACCTGCTGCTGGCCAGAGAGGCAGAAATGTACCAAGAGGGAGGACACGACCTCACTGCTGACCCACAGAAAGCAGGTTCGACTTCACGCTTGTCCAACAGACATCGGCTATGATAAATATTCTAGTCTTTCCAGAGTTCTCCAATAGTCTATCTATGAAATGTATGTAATGTTTGTAGTCTATGTATGAAATTAACATCCCACCTCATGTATGCAAAAACGTGTATAAAGAAACGTGTATGGAGTTTGTTGAAGATCAGAATAATTTGAAGTTTCTCCGCACATGCATACCCTGCAGCAGATCTGTAGCTTCATCCTAACGTCCTAAACCTTCTCTTGCTTTAGGTGATCTGTTTACCGAAGCGGCAGAAGCTGCTATGGCAGCCATGAAAGGTCGACTGGCAAACCAGTACTACATGAAAGCTGAAGAAGCCTGGGCACTAATGGAGGAGTAATTCTAGATTCACATTTCTACCACATAAAGAAGTAACAGGAGTTAATGTGTCTGACTGATAAGCCAGGCCAGTTTACATTTTATATAACAGGATGTTTGCTAACAGTGCTAAGTGTGTTTAGCCTTGTAGGTTCATTCAGTCTTATCAGCCGAGCTAATGAATTTCTTCTTCCTGTTTGTGAGGCTGCTCATCCTGACTGCTCTTTTCTTTAATCTCCATCTTTACTTCCCTTTTGCTCAATGAATGCATGAAAGACAAAACCTGCAGAATCAAATAAAGAGTTCTGTTTACTTACTGTTACCCAAATTTTAACAAAGTTGTTTTATGATTGTATGTTAAAGAAAGAAAAAATGTATATAAAGTTTAAACAGATTTTATGGTTAAACGTCTCTGTTTCTTCGCCTTTTTCTCCGGTCTACAACTCTGACATGAAATATCTGAAATTGAGACAATTTGTCCACAAATGAAAAGGATGAATATAAAATTTAATATGAATTAGTATAGCCTTTTTTATTATTTTGTATTTAATCTTTCAAAAAAAATCCTCACGCATCTAATAGCATGAAAGAGAGGACAAAAACAAGACAGGCTAACTAACTTGTACCACAGCCAGAGCAAAAACCTCCCTCTTGAAAAATAAATGTTCTTACCATGTATGCAGTCAATATTATGATGAGGTGTATGTTCAAAAGCAACAAAAAATAAATATTTGATTCATGTCAAGGCAACTTTAAAGCTTCTTTGAGGACCTTTAGGTTTGTTTAGATTTAAGCAAACCCTGTGGATGATGGGTTGTGTCTTATCTCTTTGCTGATGCTAGAACACTACTTTCACATGTACAGGAAAAGTCCTGTACATGTGAAAGTAGTGTTCTGATGAAAAATCTCACCCTGCCTAAATCAAAAGTTATCCCTTCTAGTTCTAAATATTTGCTTTGAGAGCAAAGCCTTTTTTTAACAAGATGCTCACTTGTCTAATGCATACCACTTAACAGTGATTAGATATTAAAAAAAACTATCTCAAAATAATTTGTTCCACATGTGTTTTTGTTTCTGTAGGACACATAAGGATCAATATTAATCGTAAAATTTTATGAAATCACCTAAAAACTCCTCGCAGGAATTATAAATGTTATGCTGTCTAGTTTTAGATTAGGGCCACGTGACAAAATATTATATTGCTTAGAGCATCGAGAAAAAAGTAGATATCTCAAGAATAACAATAACATTTTATTAGAACTTTTTATTTTTACGACTTTTTTTTAATCAACGTTTTAACTTTTCTTCTAGACATTTTTGACATCTGTTCCTGACTGATTTTAATTCATTTCTTTAGCATTTAGTTTTTCATTCCCGACATTTGGATTTTATATTACTTGCCATAATCGTTTCCCATACGAAGTATTGGTTTTAACATTATTGTAAAATCTGCTGTAACATTACATGAGGTAGCGTGGCCGAGCGGTCTAAGGCGCTGGATTAAGGCTCCAGTCTCTTCGGAGGCGTGGGTTCGAATCCCACCGCTGCCATAAGCTTTTCCTTCACCGTGTTAAATGATTCGCCGGGTATTAAAAGGTGTCTGAACGACCTGCGTGTCCAATGCAATAAAGGCGCTTCATAAAAACAATGATACAAAAAATAAATAAAAGAAACGAAAAGGGGCACCACGGTACGGTAGTCTCGCTGTGCATTGTGGGCACGAGCTCCTCCCCACGTGTCAGTGTGGAGCAGAGAGTCAACATGGTACCTCAGCAGACCTCCACAGACGGACTGAGTTAGTCTGAACTGCTTCACCTCATCTCTGGGCTGTGTATGAATGAGTTAGCTAAAAAAAAGAACTTCCGTGAAGTGTGCAGGTGAGAGCTCAATTTATTTTAAAATAAATTTTTATTTAAGAAAGAATAAATCCAGGATCCATTTAAACTAAAGTGTGTTATTTTGGTTAACACGCCGAGCTAGCCTCCGAATGCTAGGCTAAGTAGCTTTGCTAGGCAACGTCTCACCGGCTACCTGTATGTGAGCTAGCTAGTTTTACGTTTTGTACAGAAAAAACGAGTAGGTTTATTTAACTTATTTTCTTTTACAAGTCTCTTACACTATTATATGCGTGGATTAAACTCGACCAGCATTGTAGTGCAGGCCTGTGTGTACTCAATGATTGGTCCAGTCGTGCTAGCTTTGCTAATCAAGCTGACGTGCCCAGTTATGACAGGAATAACTTGTTTGTTTACAGTATTATAGTAATCTCTGAATCTATTCAATGTGTTAGAAATACTTTATCAATGTGTCACAGTCTTTGTTTTAAAGATCACTCAATCAATTTAGGGGGATTTCATTGTCTTGCATCATGTGAGTTGTTCCTGGTTGTGTCAGATATAACATCACTAAAACAAACTGCTTGAGCTTTTATTATTGACTTGTTTTGGCTTGTACATTATTATCTGTAAAGGTGTAACTTCTGGGTATGTCTTAAAAAACCCGACAACCAAATACTAATGTCATCTAATCTTATGTAACCTTGATATTATGCTTCATATTGTTCTTGTTCAGACTGACCCAGCAGCCTGTCAGCTGACAAGTCTGGGTTTGTTGCAATAAATAAATCTGTTACTTTGTTTTCCAGGTTGGATCTCTTCAGATCTGCTGCAGCTCCTCTTCTTTCATCTCCCTCACATCAATATGGCCAGCGGGGATGATGACGACCCCATTATAGAAGAGGTACTTCAGAATAACGCTGCAAATATTCCAACCCACATCAACTTAAACCTGCCGATGAAATAAGTTCATATTTTATTTCTCTGTCATCCAAAATTTAAAAAATCAATAAGCCAGAGCATTTCACTGGATAATGAGATCAACATTGTTTATTAATTTGGACACCAGTGTTATTCTGCTTTGTTGTTTGTGTCAATTTTGAAAGGAGAAATTCTTTAACATCCACAAAGCTGTCTGGATGGTGCAGATGTTAAGATAGTGTATCATGTTATACCCGGAGTCATGGAGATGCTGCTCAGCTGGGAAGCATTTGAGCCAAATACACTGCTTTTCTTTATTGTAACGCGCTGTGCTGAAAGTTGTACCATTTATTTAATTATCAGACACAACTAAAGATGTTTGAATTTTCATTCATGATGCTAAGTCGGTGAATGAATAACGGCTGATACAAAGCGCCATTGTGTGTCCAATGGATTTGAGAACTTAAATATTAATTGTTTAACTTCACAGAGAGACTTGTGTGTGAGTGGCATGATGAGGGATATGTAGTTCAGAAAGAACTTGTCTATTTGGAACCAGAAATTCTCATTAGCTTGCTAAATATTGACATGCGGCAAAGAGCAGAGGTCGTACACGCGACTACTGCGACAATGTCTCTATACTCACTATATGGGGCGTGCAGCTTAACCACCCATCACTATCTTATTATTAAAGTTTGTTGACATCAATAGTTGCCAGCTGCCTGAGGAAATGATCAGATTGCGGCCTCTCAGCAAAGATAAGACGCATGATAAAACACACCCAAGCACAAACAAACAGTAACAATCACTCACCTCTCTGATATTAAATCCAATCAGAATCACTCTGATCAATGTTTCTTTTTCTTTCAGATTGATGTTTACCTCGCCAAAAGCCTTGCAGATAAGCTGTATCTGTTCCAGGTGATCTTTCCTTCTATTTTAGATTTAAATGCTTTGCACCTTCTTTAAAGGCCGTTTGTGAGTCACCGACTAACAACCCTCTTGGTTTTTCTGTGACACAGTACCCGGTCCGACCCTCCTCCATGACCTATGATGATGTCAACCACTTAGCAGCCAGGATCAAACCCAAGCAGCAGAGGGTGAGCTGAGCAGCAGTTTTCTTATTTTATCTTCCAGGACTCTTAAAAAAGAAAAAAAGTTTAATGTATTTTTTTCTTTATCCGTCACACAGGTGGAGTTGGAGATGGCAATCAACACAATGAGTCCAAACTACTGTCGCAGCAAAGGAGAGCAGATCGCTCTGAATGTGGACGGCACAGCCTATGACGAAACCAACACCTACACAGCGTACGTTTACGCTCATCACACGAGGAATCAAAATGACATCTTCATCAATGTCATCTTCTCATCTCGCTTTAGACAAGAACGTCAACAGATGTCATGTTCTTCTTTATACTGAAGATCACAGTGAATAGCTGCCTCTGCGTTCACGTCTTAATGTGAATTCTTTGTTTTCTTTCTGCAGGAAAATGATGGACAAACAGACCTTTTCCTCCATTCAGGCCACCACCAACACGTCCAGATATGCTGCCGCTGTGTTTCGCAAAGGTGTGACCCGCACAGCGTGCTTGTGTTTTATTTGTCTATCCTACTCTTTGTAAATAAACAAGTGTGTTCACATCGTCCATGTGAACCTTTATCAGTGGGGACTTACTTTATCTTATCTTCTAGTTTATGTTACACCCAACTATTTAACTTCCATTACACCATGTTCATCATCACAACGTACTAACATGGCGTCTCAGTTGAATGAGTATAGTTTCAGTTTGGGATCTTTTGATTGTCTGTGTCGACAGGTGAGCTTCACGTCACCCCTCTGACAGGAATCCTGCAGATGAGACCCAGCTTCTCGTACCTCGACAAGGCCGACAACAAAACCAGAGAGAGGGAGGCTGCCAATGAAGGTGCCTGCAACTTTTTTCTTTTTTTTTTAATTAAAAATGTGAGAGATCAGCTAAGATCACCTTGGACTCTGGAATCATCTAAATGTCTTTTTTTATTCATTTCTTACATTCACATTTTTTTAAAATACATGTTTTGCTTGTCTTTGGGGTAAAAAATCACTCGGGTGTTTTCATCAGATGTTCAAAAATCGATTAAAGTATTGACAAATATAATGACAGTTATATGACCGGAGACTTCATGTCTGCAGGCGGTGATTCTTCACAGGATGAAGCTGAGGAGGAAGTCAAGGCAATAACGGTAAAACCTGATGGTGCACATCCGCTCACTAACAAACTAACCAATGAGGACACATTCTTAATGCGACAATATTAACCTGTCATTTGTTGTCCAGGTGAGGTTCGCTCGTCCCGAATCCGAGCAGGCCCGTCAGAGGAGGATTCAGTCGTACGAGTTCCTCCAGAAGAAGCAGGCGGAGGAGCCGTGGGCTCACCTGCGCTACCACGGAGTCAGGGTGAGAGAGCAGGGATCCGATTTCTAAACCATTTAAGTATTGGCATGTTTGTTTTTTTTTGGTTGGTTCAATTCTGTCTCTCAAGACATTGTTGGCTGTCGTTGTGAAGTGTTTGTATCGCCTAAGTCTTGACCCTGTTTAGTTTTTTGTTTTTTTTTAAATCCAGGATAGTCGCTCGGAGCATGAAAGACAGTACATGTTCTGTCAGTCGGTGGATGCATCAGAGAACTCTGAACTGGTCAAAACTCCAAAGTGAGTATCGATAAACAACACTTGAATAGAGTCCCTCCTTTCATGTCTTTGGCTTTGTAGTCATTGCCCTATTTATTTTGTTTCACTATTAAACAGCATGTACAGTGTTCATGTGTTTACAGCACTCACTCTTAATCATACAGCCATACAGATGCAAAGAAAATACATAATTAAGCATTACAACCCATTCGCTCTCTGAATCAGGATGTCAGTAAACAGACTGCCTGCCTTGTGACTGTTTTAGGCCTTGCTAACTTCTCCAGATGCAGTTTTGTAAAATAGAAACTCATCTAACAGAGTTTAGATCTCTGGGTTCACCTCTGGTTTTGCTCATAGTTCCCACTTCACTTTCTCACCTCGTATGGGTCTTTGTCTTGTAGGGAGTACCTGGCCATGTTGATGCCTCCTCTATCAGAGGAGAAAGTGTAAGTATTCTTCACACCTCCCACTTAACGTTCTGAGAGCCAAATGACCTCACATATCTTCAGAGACTTTATCCCCTGTTTTGAAACCCATCAGTATCAAACCTACTGGTCCCAGTAATGTGCTCTCCATGGCTCAACTCCGCACGCTGCCACTCGGGGACCAAGTGAAGACCCTGATGAAGAACGGTAGGCTGATGACACGTACATACAAAACGATCCAGCATCTGTCAGGAGGTCTGCAGTTTCTGCTTTTAACAATTCATGTTTGTTTGTTTTTTTGGGGTTTTTTTACAATTCAGAAAGCAGCTCAGTTATCGGTCTGTTTCCATGCAGTTTTTGTTTGAACCAGGTGGGGGCAACAAAGCATTAGAACTGATGCCAGGCAAAAAAACTTCTCAATTCCAGAAATAGGACTTTTTTTAATAAAGAAGTGCAGAATTCTCCTAATCTTGAGTTTTCCTCAGACTGTTGGATCTTTTTTGAAGGCTTGTTAGAGTCACTGCCTCGCTCAGCTTCTTTGACTTCCTCTCACAGAAATGTTTCACGTTTTCTCTCCTCTTCTCTTCAGTCAAAGTGATGCCGTTTGCCAACCTGATGGGCCTGCTCGCCTCCGGCACAGACTCGACTGCAGCGCTGCGCTGCATCCAGCAGGTGGCGCTGCTGGTTCAGGGGAACTGGGTTGTTAAAAGGTGAGAGAACAGCTTCAGTGTAGCTTCATTTAAAAGTCCCAGCAGATTCAACACAGATTGAAACCTGTTATTCAAAATGACCCACCAGAAAGCCCTTAATAGGAGACTTGTTCTTTATCAAGTCAAGCCAAATTTATTTCTATAGCACATTTCATATGACAGGCGGAGGGAGACTCAATGTGCTTTAACACAGAAAAAATAACAAAGATGTACAACAGTGACATAATGTAAGAGCATAAGAGATAAAAAGGTGCTACATATAAAACAAAGAAAAAAACAAAAAAATAAAACATAATAATAATTAAAACCTAACTGAAAGCTTTTCTGGTTTATTATGTTTATGTTGATGAACTTTGTGGTTTGTCCGGTGAGCAATAGTTCTGTTTGTCTTTGCAGTGATGTTCTGTATCCGAAGAACACCTGCAGTCCTCACAGTGGCGTCCCGGCTGAAGTGCTCTGTCGGGGCAGAGACTTTGTGGTGAGCTGATTTTTGCCACCTTTGCTCCAAACCTTGAACAGCGTGCGGCCTCGTGATGCGTCAGAGTGACTCAGTTGTTCTCCTTCTGTTGCAGATGTGGAGATTCACTCTGGAGCGCTCTGTGATGAGAAAGGAGATCACAGCCATCATCAAAGTAAGAACCACTGCGGCTCGGTGAAGACGTTTGAACTAACGCTCGCTCGTTTCGTACATTAGTAGTTGTGTTTTGCAAAGGATTTGTTTTTCTTATTTGACTAATTTTGACTGCAGGAAAATCAGATTTGTCTCAGATCAGCCGTTTCAGACCGACTTCTCGTTTGAGTCGGAGGGATTAAAGGGGATATGCGTGTCCAGACATCGCTGACCAATTTTCATGTGTTGCCGTGGATACAATGTGACTGTTGAACTCAAGGTCACAACAACAGTCACACTGACAAGTCCAAGTAGACGTTTAATGTCAGTATGTGTCCACAGACGTTAGCTCTGTTAGTAGCACATGGAGAGCTTCATGCTGGTGTCGAGGTCATAGTTAAAGCTCTTTATTTTAACATCACTGAATTAGGACGATCAATCCGGATATCATCTGAATGTGCCTCAAAAAAAAGATTCATGTCCAAGTGTCTTGAATGTTCGGCACGTTTGCAAAAAAGTTGTTTCTTGAAGTCTGAGATACTTGACGCTTTTTTTCATTTGTCATGTCTTTAGCCCAACATTGATTTATTTATTTATTTTTTAAGTATGTCTCCCTTATTAGATGATCATCAGTTGTAAAAGTGAACATGCTAAATGAATCACAGCATAGTGCAGGATGGTATAAATGTTTTTTTTTTTAAAGGCCACATTGATCTTAACGTCTGCTTAGAAAGAAAATAAAAGTCCTTCACTTTAATAAGACTCTTGTCAGTCTGTGATTGTTCAGATTGATCAGGAGTGTTTCTGAACTCCTCCTCGTCTCCCCCCGAGGCTTCAGTCGTTACTTTCACGGAGGCAAAGCGAACTAACACGTTCTTCCTCCTGTGTTTCCAGCTTCCTCCGGAGGACGTTAAGGAGTTCCTGGAGCATGTCGCTGTTCCTCGAGTCAACCGGGGCTGGGAGTTCCTGCTGCCGACTGACGCCGACTTCATTAAGAAACACGCAGACGTGGCCCACAGGCAGCACATGCTGTGGCTCGGCATCCAGAGCAAGTAGGTCACTGTGAAGCTGCTTTATCACACACGCACTCCGAAACATTTCTGCAGCGCAAATCCAAACTGGAGGGGAGGCGGCAGAGTCTGACACTAGATGGACAGTTTGATGATCGTATTCACAGTTCAAGGTGGAGCAGAAAAGTTTGAGGTACACGTTTTGTGCAGGTGTGAAAAACCATGACAGAAGCAGGACACTGTTTTTTTTTTTTTTTTTTTTTTTTTAACAACAATATCTCAAAGGAGTGCGCTCTCATTTTTTCAATGTGTACAAACCTATTGTCTGTCCTTTAAGGTTGGAAAAGGTCTTCAACTTCTCTAAAGAAGATTTCATGCCAAAGAGTTCATCTCAGCCTGGTGAGTTCATAGTTTTAACATCCACCTTTTAGTGCATTTAAAATAAAAAGGATTAAAGTTAACTTCTTTAGCTGATGTTTGTTTTCCAGATCTGGTTCAAGTAAGCGGTGAGCAGCGTTTAAAGATGGCTCAGGAACGTGCACAAGACCACCGCTCGTCTTTACAGAAGGACCTGGATGCAAAAAGGGCGGGAACCAGTGTCCGAATTAAGCAGGAGCCCATCAGGGAGGACGAAGCCATGGACACGTCCTCTTCCTCCTCCATCACCAACGGTTCTGTCAACGGTTACCCGGCCTCCAGCTCGCCGGGCTTCGATCACACTAACGGCAACGGAGCCAACGCGTCGTCTCTGGAGCTGCAGGACTTTGTGCAAAAGACTTTCAGGAAGCATTTTGTGCTGACGCTGAACGAGTTCAAGAGGCTGCTGAACCTCCACCTGGCCTCCATGCCGGTGAGTCGCAGCGTCTTCCACTCCATCTCGGACCACATGCTGCAGGAGGCCATACTGCTCAGCCCGTGCAGACAGATCATGGTGCCTGTGAGTATTCAGAGAGGACCGCTCTTCCTTTACCACTGTTATAACTGATGTTACTTTAAGGCAGGGCGGGAAGTACGACTTTAAATTATCATCGGAGGGTCCTTTTTTTCATTTTTTTTTCATGTCTGTTCCTTTTAATGGAACGACGTTCTCTCCTCGAGCTCTTTAGTGTTCTCTTTTCAATTTACTAGAAAGTGCTAAATCACGTGTCTCCAGATTTTTACTCCAGTGACCACTTGTTATCAGATCTCGCTTCACATGCTAATCAGCACAAAGCCTCATTCACCTCCATTAGCCTGTAAAAAAAAACCCATCAAAACTGTTTCATCTTTGCTGAAGTTGCATTGAGTAGTTGTTTGTGAATCTTTTGATAAGCGTTACTTATGCCGACGTGTCCTTCAGGAGAGGAAGTAACGATTGGTTGGGTTAGAGTTCGGTTCATGCTCGCTCAGGTGGAAAAAGCAGGATTAAGGCTTCCTCTGTCTCATCAGGATCTGGGATTATGATCCTCTTTGTCCTTTGTGGATGCCCTGCTACTCAAGTCCCAGTCTAGTTGAAACCTTCTGTGTAAGCTGAAGGGTGTGGGGGGGGTCCTCCTCGCTTCAGTTTGAATACACCATACGCTATCAGTTTTCCTGAACAGAGTAACGACATTAACGGTCGTGAGCGCTTTGTTCTCTTTAAAGCAGTCGATGCAGTGCAGACCTTCTCGGGTTGCCCCGGAGTTCCTGCTGCCACCTGATATACCCGTGTGTTTGTAGTCTTCTCTCCATGTTTAGAGGCCACTTTTAAGGCTTCATCCAGATGGATCAGACCTGTTTAGTTGTTTATTTTAGCTGGGTGTGCTGTTTGCTCACAGGGCAGGGAGTGGCGTCTTGTTTTCATGAAGCAGCCAAGATCTCCTGCCAGGTCCTGGCTTAGGTCTTATCCAATCTGATTCTCTGACATTAGAGGATTTTAGTCTCTTTAGGGGGAGGGGGAGTGGCTGGACGCCATCTTTGTTATGCAACCGATTACTGGCCTCAAAGTCAAGCTGATTAGTTATCAGAGAGGGACTGATCAGGTTTGTTTGTGTGTGAACTCAAGAGACTCTCTCTCCCTCTCTCTCTCTTTCTCTCTCTCTCTGCATCACCGCTGGCCTCAGTGTTCAGACGTCTGACAGAGATCAGGTCTGTGGCCCGGCGTTTGGGCAAAAGATCAAATCATGTCTGAGAGGAAGCACAGATTGACTATGAATTGTTAGCAAAAAATGTCACTTGTCACTTTTAAATCGAGGCTCCCTGTGGATACACATGAACTCCCTGTGTTTGTTGTAGGTACATTTGTGCAACTCACACATCAAAATGAACGTGTTAAACAGAAGCTTTTTCACTCCTCTTCCTGATTCGGTGTGTTAAAGGATGAAAGAGCTTTACACTTCCACTGTATAGTTTTCTAACGTCACCGTTTGTGTCTGACTTCAGTTTCCGGCTCAGAGCAAAGCAGCACCCGATGAACAGAAGGTGTTCGGTCTGTGGGAGACAGGAGAAGATTTCGACAAGGTAAGAACCCCCGATTCACATCCGTCTCCTCTTCTGACACGTGACTCACCACAAGCCTCAAAGTCAAAGCTGCCGGGCCATCACAGACTGAAGAAGAAACCACGCGGTGTGACGCTTTCATGATTGGCTGGTTGCATTACTGCAAAGCAACACAGATTAAAAAAAACAAAACAAAAGTAGGACACTGCTGTGTTTGCACAGTTGACATGAACAGGCTGCAGGCTGTGTCTCTCTCTTCCTCTCTTTTATAATGATAAAACAGAATGTCAGAAATGGACAAGAAGATCAACACCACACTCGTCTGTGTGCTAAATATCAAGCTTCAGCTAGCTGATAGCTTAGCCGAGCTTGGCGTGATTGTTGAAAACAGTAATAGCAACTAGTAATATTTCCCAAATGTAAAACCATTGTTTTAAATTCTGTATCTGTTTCTTTGTTTCCTCCTGCAGCAGCGTCGGCTGCTGTACGACCTGTTTACCAAGAACTACCGAGTCAGGAGGAACATGGTTCAGGCCAGACTGGCTCAGGACTTTGAAGATGTCTCGAAGGCGGACATCGACCGTCTGCTCAGTGTAAGAAGGGTGACAGGTCTGATTGAATTTGTATTCAAATTATTTGTTTTTCATTCATCTTTGTCTGTCTGTTGTTCCAGGAGTGCTGCAGCAGCCACGCAGGGATGTGGTACCTAAAAGGAACCATACAATCATGACGCTGAGAGCCTGCCCCCCCCCACGCACCCTGTGATTACCATCAGCCAATCAAATCCTTTCCCAGGTGTCCGGTGGGAGGGCAGAGAGACAGATAAGAGCCAATCACAGCTCAGAGGGCGAGCGGCTTTTGAGAACAAAGCTTCGCAAAGTGAAACTCGTCCTGGATGAACAGAAAACACGAGCACTCTGATGCAGCGCGCAAGAGAACAACTCCTCTCACACACACACACACACACATACATACACACACACACAGCTGTGTGACACAGAGTGTCTGAAGGGAAAATATGAAGAAAAGATAAATATATTTACGGTTTATTGATAGATTTTTGGATTTAAGATCTCATGTTTGATTATTTCTGAATTAAACTTTTACCACATCAGGATGGTGTTTACGATTGAAAGCAGCCATTCCTTAAAGTGCTTTATTTTCACTCCAGGTTTAGGAAACATCTCCTACTTTATTGTATGACTAGAAAAAAAAAACAGTTTGAGGCCTTTAAAAAAAAAACAATAAAAAAACTAATTTCTCCACCTTTTAAGTACACGATTCAAAAGGTTGTGCATGAAGTTCAAATGATCCACTTATGTGATGAAAACATTTGAAGGCACTTAAACAGATGATGCAATGCACAAAAAAAACAGCAAACCGAAAATGTAAAGTTCGAAAAAAGAAGGAATGTCTCCTGAACTTTCCCAAATCTTTCTCCTGATATGCAATCACTTCCTGTTTACGACAGTTTTGGACCTGGAAGCTGCTACATCCAATGTGGCTCTTCTCGTATGTACTTACTCAGATGTGTGATGGCTGAAATATGAAATCTGAAGTGAGGTGGATTAAATAAATGCTTTCGAGGTTTTTCTGGTTGAATGTGACGAGTTTGTGATGTTTTTTTTTTCTGTAGGAGAGAGGCTGATTTTGATAAAGGCCAACAAAGATTTAATTTGTTATCAAAAAAAAAAGGAAAAAAGAAAAGTCATATTTTGAGCTTCAATCTGTTTGGATTGATTCCATTTATTGGGAAGCTGGACCATCCTCTTTGGATGAAGGGGGAGTTGTTGCTATGGATACGCTGATGTGTCGCCATTTGCTGCTATCTTGAGCCTCCATCTTAAAGTGCCTCTGTCTCACAAAGGATTCAGGACAAACTCCAACACGACGAAGAATTAAAAAAAACTGGTTCTCATTGAAACACTTAAAAGACAGTTTAAACTTTAAAAGAGGAAAATGATAACATGTTTTTTTTTTTCTTTTTTCATTTGTTACTTTGCTCAATAAACATTGTAATGACAGTTGTGTGAAGTGTTTTCTTTGTAGTCATGTGGAGGAACACGGTGTAAACGGGACCTGAGGACATGCAGTAATCAGAGTGGGGCTGCTCCTCTGGGAGCGCACCCGATCTGGAGGTTCAGTGCCTTGCTCAAGGGCACACATTTTCAGACTTGGTCCACACGGGGACTTTTTGACTATTCAAATCACTTGTACATCACAGGTCACGCCTCCGCACTCGCAGTAATGGTAGAGGCTGCTGTATAAAGTGATCAAAAGTAACTTCATTCCATTCGTACGCCACAGACGAAGCGGCAGGAGTAATTCAGAGCTGAGTGTCTTGCCTAAGGACACATTGGACATGTGGATTGATCCCACAACCCTCTGCGTAACAGACGACCGACTCTACTAACTCAACAGGTGAGTCTCAACCGCTCATGTTGTGTATCTGTTACAATTGAAATATTTCATCTATAAGGAGAAAATATTCTTAAACTGCCTGGTTTAAAAAAAAAGGATTAAAATTCAAATTGACCTGCTCGAACTTATAAGGTGATGCACACATTTATAATGTATGCATAATTAATGATTGCTCTTTAAAATCCTCGAAGCATTCTGTTAAAAACAAACCTTTAGATCTCTTAGTTTATGCACCACATGTACAGAGGCTGTCCTCCCCGAAGCAAACAGCCCGGGTTTGAATCCAACCTCTGGCTCCTTCTGATGTCATTCCCCACTCTCTCCCTCACATATCCATCTCTATCCTGTCCCCAGTAGAGGCTCAAAAAGCCCAGTTAAACCCTTGAAGGATATTTATTTCTTAAGTTACACAATTCAAACCCCATGAAATAACTCCTACTATGATCCTGTTAAGTGCATGCACATTAATGCATTTATTCATCCAACCCTCCAAACTGCTGAAAGCTCGTTATTAGATTGTATACAGGATGGATGATGCATATCGGATTTTAACAGTGAGTTCTTGTTTTGTTCACTCTTACTCTCATGTGTTGAGCTCGTGTGGACGGAAACACCAAAACATCAACTGTTATATTCAGTTCTCAAACTGTGACAGATATACGAGTTTGTACAACACGTCTCTAGAAGTGACTCTGCAGAAGAAGAAGAAAAAACACACACACACACCAGACGTCTCTGCTTAACCTTTTATGGCTCAGGACAACATGACATCCAGTCATGAATCCCTTAAAAACACATCGCACATACGCGCACATATATGCTGCAGATTATTGGTGAACGTCCCCGTTTGAAGAACTACATGTGACAGAAATGTAAAGTGTCAGAGAGCATCTGACATGTGCAACCCTAAAGTGCTTCTCAAAGTGACTCTCAAGACAAAGAATGTGCTTAACACACAAACATCAGGTGGCATCAGAAAATCTCCTTCACCAGGCCCAGTAAATACATTTATATTATTAAGTACGCATGTTCAGTCAGGTCCTCTTCTTCTTCTTAATATCACATTCATCTACTCTATCATACAATAATCAAGTATACTTATTGAGAATACATGTCACAGTTACAAAAATCACATAGTAGCACCTTGAATCACTGATTCCTAATAATATATAAACTCCCATCACCAATAATAAGTCCCACATTCTTGCATATATTGCTCTTATAGGCGCAAGCAGACCAATCAAGGAGGGAGGCTTTTTTTTTTTTTTTTTTTTTTAAAGAGTGAACTAAATGAAAGCTTTTACATTGGATCATAGGAGCGCAGTAAACAAAAACAGCACATACAGTCGTGATGTTTGACTTTATGGATCCTTCTTTTTTTTTTTTTTTTTTTGGAAAGTTTCCTGGATACAGTTGTGTGATTTGGGACTGACTGGATAAGAAGTTAGAGGAAAGTAAATAATGGGCCTAAAGCAGCAACACTCGATCATTTCATGAATGAAAACATGTCGCTGTGAAAGGCGGCAAAGGGAAAATGACTCGGCTGAATGTGTGGTTTCCTTTTCTTTGAAGAGCGTCAGAGTGAGCTTGTTGTTTAGCGGTCTGGCCCACAACCTCGCTGTTCTGGTTCACTCTCACGGCTCTTGTGATGTTGTTTTAAAGAAATGCTTAAAAACTCGCCGACGACTTTATGTTCAGAGTTTAAAGGAAGACGACCTGAACGAGACGCTAACTCATCAACAAAGCTAATGATCGAGATCAGGAGTTGGTGAAAACCAAAACTAGAGCAAAAGACACTGAATATTTAACTTACATTCACCAGGTTGACATAAGGCTCCATGGTAGTCATATTCATGTTCCTCTCAAGCTGCAATATGTGTGTATAAGCAACTGTTTCATAACAGGTTCACCATATCAACAATTATTGGCAAAAAGCTGATATTGCCTGTTTTAAATAGAGAATCTTACTTTCTAAAGGAGAGTTATCAATTCCTTTACAGAAAATTATAGGAACCCTAAAATGTTTATAAATACAAAAATCTTCTGGGGATCTTGTCTCAGAACGGGGTTTTTCAGAGTGAGAGAGGTAGAGTGATTGTTCAGTCAAGATGGCAGCATTAGGCACGGGTGTTTCAGTGCAAAATGTGTCCCATCTGAGACGTGAGCTGCTGGTGTTTGCCCTCCTGTTCCTGCATCACTCTCATCTCTTAACCCGTCAGCATGCAGATCACTATCTGGGTAAGAGAGACACACTAAAAAGTGGAATTAGTTAGCTTCAAGTGCTGCTGAAAAAATCTTCGAAAAACTCAGAACCGGAAGACAAATAGATATGTTGCAGCAGGTTTTCGTTTTTCCTGCTTTTTTTTTTTTTTTTTTGAGGCAGCTAATTTAAAATGGGCGGCACCTCACCAGCTGAGAGTCTCTCTCTGTTTTCACTCAGGTCCTCTTTGGTTTTCTGTATGCGGGAGAAGATTTCCCTGAAAAGTTCCTTGTACTCTGGTTGGTGAAAGTCGTCCTTAAAGTCCTCCATGTCGGCCAGAGCTGAACAAGCAGCAGCGAGGGATGCAGTTTGGACCGACTTGTGGCTCTGCATGTCCTGATCCTCCTCGGGCTCCTGATGGCAGCGCTGCAGCAGCTCGTCGTACTTCACCTGCAAGGCACTGTACTGGGCGTCGACCTCGTTGAGCAGCGAGATCCCGCGATACTTCACCACCTCTGCTCTGCGTACGCAGGAGCACTCGTGGTCGTAGATCCTGTCCGTAGAGTCGGGCATCTGGGTCAACTTCATGAGCCGTTCGCTGTCCCAACGCTTCAGGATCCGGGGGCTTCTCGGTACAGCAGACTCGCCTTCACTCTCCTCCTCTTGGTTCAGGAACATCGAATTGGACAGCAGGCTGTGGAGGACTTCTGGCCTGGTGGATTTTTTGCAGGACTCAGATTTCCAGAGCTGACGGAGTTCTTCAGCCTCATTCTCCAGTTCGGAAACTCTGACCTAAGGCACAGAAAAAAGTCGATTTAGTGAGGAGGGGAAGGTCAAGAAGACCAAAACAAACTGTGATTTAAGTGCAAGGATGACATGTTGTTTAAGAAAAAACAAGAGTGTGGTTTGAAGTTTGGCGACCGTGAAATAAAGGTATTCTTATGCAGCGATGTCAATTTATTTTCTGGATAGTTAAAATTGGCAATAAGTGCCGTTTACTCTCTGTGTGCATGTGTGGAAAAAAACATACACGAGACATCTATCAGACATACCTGACATCCCTCCATCTTTAACACCTGCTGCTCCAGCGCTGCGTTTTCACTGGCGAGCATCTCAGCCTCTCGTTCGGACTCCTCCCGTCGAGCGCGCTCCGTTGCAAACTGAGTCTGCAGCGCGCGGAGGGATTGCCGTAGTGACGCCTGCTCCTCCTCGCGCCACGACACAGTCGAGGACTCATATTCATCTGAAGTTTCTTCAGGGTCACAGTCATACCTGTACACAGAAACAGACAATCATTACTATATGGTTGTTATCTCCTCACACTTGAATCCTGGATTTTCAGGATGATGAATATTAGTCAAAATTGAGTAAGGAAGTATATTTTATTGGTTTATCTGAAGAATATTTCAAAGTTTTAGGAAATACTTTTTTTTCTTTCTTGCACAAAGATAAATTAAGCTAATGCTAGCAAACACTTAGCTTAGGTTAGCTTAGCTATGCTAGAAACAAGGAAGCAGCTGTGCTTGAGGGCAAGTTGAAGTCCACCTCACGTCAACTCACAAGTTCACCACTTTACATTACACACATTAGAAGCTATTTCTTACCCGTCAAGTGTAAAAATTAACTTTTATTTTTATGTTTACTATACATTTATATGATTAAACAACAGACCAATGCTTTTTAACTGTCTTAATTTAGCATTCTAGTACGCTAATATTTGCTAACTAGCACTTAACATATTGCATTTGAATTGTGCTGGTATTTTCTCAGGACCAGAGTTGAACTAACATGACTGATACTCACTCTGATGACATGACAGAAGCTAAACGCTCAAGCCAAAATGTAAAAAATACCTTAAGTGTGCTTACCATGTGAAATGTTTTGGCATCTGTGGTTTAACAACAACTGATTAATCTTTATTTGCTGATTAAAATCATCTGATATGATCAAAACCTCCACAGCAGGCTTGTACTATGTACTATTTAGTCACCTATTTCTATTTCTTTAACCTTTGTCATATCATTTCGCCAGATGTGCACTCTTTCACAGCTTATGTTAGCATTATAGCTATTACTTGTGTGCTTTATAAAAACCTAGAACAAAGTAAGAGGTTAAGAAAATAAAAGAGAAGATTTAAAAAAATGCTGATTGCGCTCAACAAATTGAAAACTGCGCTTCATTCATTAAATCGTAGTTCATTAAATGTGTAGAAGTGCAGCTTTATTGGCCAGGAATGTGTTACGTGTTGTATAGAACTCTGAAATACAGATAATACAGGTAAATTATTCAATCAAGTTTTATACTCTCCCTAATGTATGAGCAGCTGAAAACAGAAACCATGCATGAACAGGTGACATAAGACAACAAGGAACAGCACATAAGCACACTTATCAACAACTTATCAGTCAAACAGAGTTGATTAGAAAGCAGAAAAAGAATGAACGGCGGCTTCAGGGCGATATTGAGACGTGTTTGTACCCTAGACTTAGACTTTGACCCCTTTCCTTCCAACCTGATCTTTCAAACAGCAAACCCAGTTCAGTGAGATTTGCATGCACCTGACCTAAATGTTTTTAGGGACCAGTACTAACAAGATTACACACACACAGACAGACAACGTAGGCACGGCATTAACCTGTGACACCAACAGTACAGCTCAAGCAGAGAGGAAGTGACCGCAGAGTGAAAGATTCAGAGTAGAGGGCTGTGAGGGAGACATGGACAGCTGCCAGGGAGGAGGATTAGGACTCAATAGGAGACAGCTAAAGCCAGGAAAACTCAGGGGAGGAATTAATGCATCTAACAAAGAGCTTCTGCACTGCTGACAAAGCAAGATTTCATATTTAACCAGGTTAAGAAATACATTTAGATCGCTGTTTGAACAGTTCTTAAAAAGCTCTATGTTATGTAGATGAAGTCGTTTACTGAGGGGTTTGTGTATTAATACAGTTATTTTGAATGAATCCTAAAAATGGGTAATGCTAAGAGTGTCCTCAAACATTTATAACTGAAGTTTGTAAGTATCATTGTGGCTGCTAAACACGCGTCTTTGTCCATGAATAAGTAAGCAAGTAAACTTTATTTATACAAAGTTAAACATTTTTCAAGAGAAAGGTAATATGTTCCTCAAAGGTTCTCTTTGAGTGTTGAGTTCAAGGCTTCTGTATTTGGGGAAAATTACCTTTTTTCTTTCCTGTTCAAAACTAGCTGTGGAGACCCAAACCACTCTTATGTTTGTATGTGAAGTGTCAAACTAAGGCCAGCATTTGGCTAGCTTAGCTTAGCATTAACTCTAGAGGCCAGTGTAGGAAAAGCTAGCCTAGCTCAGGAAAAGGGTTAAAAGAAAAAAAGGCAAGCGGCACTTTTAAAGCCTACTTGTACATTTTTGCTTTCGACAGAGCTTTGGTATCTGTTCCCTGTGCTTCTAGTATTCATGCAAACCAAGCAATGATATGCAAAGCTTAGCGTCTGCAGCGCCATGTGTATAGTGTGGATGTGAAAGTGTTAGAACTCTGCATATCTTGTTCTTGGGAACAGGGAACAAGTACATTTCCCTAATGAAAGATAAGTGCTTCTTTTCTTAAACAAACAGTCCAAGAAGTTTAATTATGTTCAACTGAACGGTATAAAAAAAGAGAGAGAGCGAGAGAGAAAGTCAATATTCACATGAAAGAAAGCTGCTAAACAAAAGATCGGTTGAGGAAGTCATTGTCTGAACTCTTCTTTACAGTTATTAAGTCTTTCAGTCGAGTTTCTTTTGCAATTTCATCCAGCTCTTTCTACAACACATTCACTCTTGGCCTCGTCTGAGTCTGATGTGTTCAGCTACACCTTATTACTTTCAATCATTTGTTTGGCTGATAAAAAAAGAAAAGTAAAGTTAAAATGTCCTCCACTACTATGTTGATTTCTAAATGTTGATGGCTCTATTTGTGTCATCTCTTTGCCAACGTGTGAAGCAAACTATTCTCGATTCTACTTTCTTTCGCAGTCTTAATGTGGCTCTCAGTGAGACTATGCAGCTGAAGTTAGTCTGCAGTGAGTAAACTGCTTTGTCAGAATCGACCTGGTGCAACACTGACAGAGATCACAAACAACTTCTCCTTTTATAAGTAAAAGCATGTATGCTATATCCTCACCTGAGTGTGTTTTGTAGCTCTGTCAGACAGGACACACTCTGGGAGCCGCGCGGTGGCCACTTCTCTCTGCATGCAGGCTTCTGAGACTGGGATGGACCCAGCTTCAGCTGCTCCACCTGCTGCTGCAGCTCCTCCACCTGCGTCTGCAGCTGCTCCACCGTCTCCATCAGCCTGCAAAGAAAAACAACAAACCGCTCTCTGAGGTTAGTTACGACGGATATTTGAATCTAAAACTTTATGATATCTGTCCATCGTCACTTCTCTCACCCCTGGATCTTCTGCTGGCCCGTCCTGTTGTCCTGAACCAGTTTGTGGTTGTTCTGTTCCAGCTCCCGGGCCGCCACGTCCAGCTGCTCGTACACTTTAGCGTGCTGGTCGTTCACCTGCCTGAGGAGTTCCACCTGCTTCGTCAGGTACTGAGAAGAGACACAATATCAAACTATCATTCAGTCGGCTTTCACTGCGTCAGATTTCCTTTTCCCCCTCTTTTATACACGCACACATTCTAAAAAAAATCATGAAACAGAAAGTTCACGAGTGTTGAACATAATCATTGTATATAAACTATGATCCAAGTCAAAATCAAAACACAACTTGACTTGAAGCGTGTGTGGGAGTAAATGCAGAGAACGTCATCTGTGTGGACAGTTCTTCATATTTATCCTCGTTTGTGTACACCCACAATAAGTGCACATGCATACACAGCCAAACGCCAACCCCTTGTATACCTCTCTGGCTTCACACTAAGACCTGCAGGTATTTCCTCTTGCACCATTTGACCGTGCAACAGAGAGTTCTTAAGACGATATGTATCCAACGGCAGCTGCCACCACTGATTTAATGAAAGTGTTTGCACCTCCAGGATTGTCTTTGCAGCAGTTAAGCCACACTGACTCAAATTGTGTCACACTTCCTTTGATCTCACATTTGTCAAGAGCACAGGGTTAACAGGAAGACTTGAGCTCAAGTCTAGTTTATTTACCTCTCCTGTTTTCTTCTGTCTTATAACACATCACAAATGGACTTTATTAGAGATATACTACACTCCTAAAAAGACCCACAAACATTTAAAACCAAGAAAAAATGATGTTTTAAAGAAGAAATCTGATTAAATGAATAGCACATTCTTAGTGAGGACACTTTATGATGGACTGTGACTGGAGTGATGTTTAACATCCCCTCAATAAACAGAGACGTCTTCCATCTTTTCCTGTGATTCATCTGTGCAGCTAACAGGAAGAGTTTTATGATGGTCCTTGAACTATGTGGACAAATGTAATGAGAAGGAAAAACTACCAGCAGAGTCTGAAGTTTCTGATGATTAAAACATGAATCTGCAGGCAAATAACCAAGAAAAAAAACAAACTATGAAAACATCTTTAAAAAAAAATAAAAAAAACACTTCGAGGAATACTTTGTGTAAGAGCAGGTTATCTTATCAGCTGCTGCAGCCACGAGGACACTGTGAACCTTTAATCATCTAATCTACCTGCTCAGCCTCTGCTGACATAACTATCAAATATTAGACTGCACATGTACTCCAACTGAATCCATCAGGAGTCGAAGAACAACTTTTTATTCAAGCAGTAAGACGGTAGTTCTATTTTAAGAGGGATATTCCTGCTCCATTAGAGGCTTTTTGTTCCTCCAAACAGCGACAGGGAAGCAGGTAATTGATTGTAACACAGGTCAGGAGCCGGACTCGGACCTTGTGACGCTACACCAATCAAGCAGCGGCCTTAAGAGATTATTTCTGCGTGTCAGTGTTGAAGGGAAGGCGAGGATTTAGCACCAGACTCACTCAGGGAAATTAAAGTCAGACCTGAAACGTAGAAAAGGAGGAAAAGCTGAAGCTTAACATTGAATTTGTGTAATTAAAGTTTGAAATAAGACCTTGAACTAATGATTTGGTCAAAGGTGGAGTGAGAAAACCTGCAGAGACGCAGACAGAGGAACGTAATAAAGAAGCAGGAAGGGAGGGCTGGTTTCAGAAGCTGGGGCACAACAACAGCTATAGACACATATACAGACTACATTCAACAAATACAAATGTTGTTTTTACTACAAACACTGAATAAAAATAAATATTATTATGAATATTGGCTTTTTTTTCCAGGGTATTTCCTTTAACCATAAAATGTAGAGGTGGGAGTTTTTAGCCCCGAGCAGCATCTGCAGGTTTAGCTTCGTCATGTTTATTGAGGGGTCGAAATGTATACAATTACAGTCCCTAAATCAAATGAAATTAATTAAAAATAAAAACAATGAATAAAACATGACATGAAATCAAAACTGTAAGGGTCGTCTTCACGACCTGAGAAACAACCCAAAGAAACTCCACCAATGAGGAATTCCTCTTTCATGAAACTCAGGTTTGCACATTGAAATGTCTCTGTCCCTTTGTTTTGGCGACATGCACAGAACCTGCAAACTTCTGTTAGCAGGAAGTCCAAGTAGGTACTGAACCTGAAACTCACTTTTACTCTGTCAGAGTTTCCTGCCTGTCTAACCTTTTAGTGTACTTTTATTAAAGGACACAAACTGGAAGTATAGTATAAGTGAGGATTTGAGTAGCGTGCGCTCCCTCATCCTCGCCACGTTAGCCTGTTGTTCTTTTCTTTCATGCTAATATGAGCAGCTGAAGTTAGTCTGCATTGAGTAAACTGCTTTGTCAGAATCGAATGAGCTAATTTAAAAGCAGTATAAACATGCAACGGAGAAACTGGATCCTTAATTAATAAAGACATCTTGCATGATAGTTCAACACCTTTCGTCCAGACTAGCCATATTTTCTTTTTCATTCTGGTCCTCTAGATGACATGCTAAGACCCTCTTTTTTCTTTTACCTCGATCTCCTGCAGTTGCTCCTGGTTGGTGGAGTACATCTGCTGCAGCCCCTGCTCCAGCTCCCTGTTTCTCTCCAGGAGGGTCTTCCCGAGCTCGGCTGCCAGCTGCAGGTCTGCAGGAAGTAAGGAGAGAGGAACCGTGAATGCTTTCAGGGCTCATAGTAAAGAGTCACTGATGGATACAAGTCAAGGAAAAGCTCACAAGCAGCTTTGAGGTTCTGTTCCTGGTGTTGGCAGGAATCCAGCAACCTACTATTTAAAAATGGTGCCTCAGGATTAAAACCATCTCTACACAGTGATGTTACAAATCGTCTTACAACTATGAACTCAAACCGTGCAGAGTATAAATACTCTCATCACTTGACCTTCCTTTGTCCATCATGTGATATTTCAAAAT
The DNA here is from genome assembly GCF_947650265.1 of Symphodus melops. Lineage (NCBI taxonomy): Eukaryota > Metazoa > Chordata > Actinopteri > Labriformes > Labridae > Symphodus > Symphodus melops. The sequence continues at coordinate 16,122,801 of NC_136711.1, read as the reverse complement.
CACATTAAATGATAACAATGACATGAGTAAGATGTGAAAACAGAAATAGGATATTACACCAAAATGCAAACACATTTTAGTAACACGTTTGCAATGAAGATGAAATGGTTAATTAAAGTCAAAGTCACTTCTCATTACTCACAGACCTCTTCTGTTTTTTTTCACATTGCAGCATATGTGAGTGTCCTGCTGATCCTGCCTTATTTGCACAGTCAAGCTGCTAATTTTCCACTACAAATCTTTAATCTTCTTTAAAACAGGATAAGAGAATAATTATATATCTCGGTGCAGCAATTAAAATCCTAATGTGTAATCAGAATACAAACATAATTAGTCTAAACTGAGGTAGCCTACATGTCCAAATTGTGCAAAGATTCCCTTCACAGCTGTAGTGTTCGTGTTAGATAGTTAAAGAAAGGAGGCTCTTTATCTTTAAGCATCAAGAGACAAAGACGGAGAGGAAACTGTACCATGTTCAAGGTCTTGCTTGTCGTACCACGGTTCCTCCTCCTTGATCTCAAATTCTTCGTCCACAATCATCATGTCTGTCAGCATCCTTCACTCTCCTGCACTGTCAAACATGACGAACACAAAGTTTGTTGAGCGGTGATGATGAAGGATTCACACCGCGTCCTGTACGCTGCTGCTGCTGCTGCTGCTGCTGTCGGCACGCCTGCAGCCGGCACCGGTGCGCGTGCATCACCGGACGGACAGACACTCGCACCTCACTGCTGACGACACTCTGCTGCGTTGAAGAGACATTTCCGGTTTTAATTTTTTAAAATAAAAGCAGCTTTGGTGAACATGTTGAGGCAACATGTTTTTTTGGAGGGATTTTTGCATTATTAGTTATTAACTCTAAACATAAATTATTTATGAAAAGGCCAATAAACATAATGAGTGTTTAATGTGGCTTGAACACCAGCAGCCTATCTTTGAAATGTGAATTATTTTAACAAATTTGTAAAAATTGTGTGTGGAGTGGAATAATGAGGAACGAATTACAATCAAAATGGCCACAGACTATCAAAACGTGTTATGTTTTTGTTTTAATAATGTTAATTAAATAACATTTAATCACAACAGGGAAAAAATGTGCCACCTTTTGAATGCCTTAATATTCTGTTAAGAGTGCTATCATGTACCTCAGGGACACACTAGAAACTAGAACACCGCACAACTGACCTGAGTTCAATCCTCAGGTGTTAAATTCTCCGGCTTTAAAGTGCAGATTGGGCCACAGGCCTTCTTTTTGATCCGGTTGTGTTTGCACTGCAGCTGCAGGTCAGAGTTCACGTGCTCACCGGATCTGCTCGGTGCCCAATAGGTACTTCTTGATGAAAAGCATAGAGAAAAATAAGCGTTGTTATAGGGTATTGATTTAATTTACTGTCTGTACCATTCTCTACAAAACAAATTCACCAATGCGCCTTCAAAAAAACGGCAGGAGACGATGAGGTGAGTGAGCTGCAGTCAGGTCCTAAAGGTAGCGACACTGCAGTATGATCGTTTAAAAGAAAATGCACAGAAAGAAACGGGGCTATTAAAGGGGAATGGATGCTACGTAGCCTATTAATGATTTTAAAGTAAGCTTTGTTTAAACCCAGCTTGATCGTGTTTTATTTTGAAGGGTGCACCTGTTTCTCACTGCCGGTGTGATCGCCACACCTGCTTCTCTCGTTTTGGTCACTCCTTGGAAACCGCAACGCATAGCGTCAGGGAGACCACAAGGGGGGGCTATAGGGCAAAAAGTCAAAGACCCTGTCTGATCCCACCGCCTCAAAAAAAAAAAAAAAGGTCTGCATAATATCAGTGTGCTATTGTTTTATTTTGTTAGATAAAATATATTGGAAAATGTACAAACCCACAAAAGCCAATATTGATAAAGGCTGCTGTTTTCTACTCTATATGTTGGATGTTTAAATAAAGAAGCCTAACACTAACAGGCTTTTACTTTGTTATTGTGAGTGAAACAGACCTGGAGAAGAATACCCTCTTAAAGGCATGCAAGCTGTATAGAAAACACGGAGCCAGCTTTATTTTACGAGAAAAACAGATATTGTAATTGTCACTAATATGATGCAAAAGCTTGTATGTTGCTGAACACTTAAAGCTGCAGCATTAAGGTAACAATTATTTCACCAACAATTTTGGCTTTGTTGCAGTTCAGCCGAGCTCACAGCTCACATTTAGGCCGATATGTGACAAATAGTTTCATCTTCTCCAGCTGAAGATACCAACCAACTTTTTCCACAGTTGCTATAAATAAGCCACTTTTTGTTTCAGCCTGCAGGGCTTGTTTTGTGGAGTTGGTGACACCACGTCAGGCTCCATGACTGTGCGGATGCCCAGTCAGAGACAGGAAGGTCATAATTGCTTCGAGTCTTCAGGAGCAAGAGGGGATTTATTTGTCACACCACAGTCTCTCTTCACTGATGTTTCTGTTGCAGCAGGACGTCGAAGAGAAACGAACTGAAATAAAAACTGGTTCCAGACAGGAGAAAGTGTCATCTTGTTTTCCTGTCTCCCTCGAAAGTACCGATGGTTCACCCAGACTGAGAGGCTTTAGGACGTCAATGGTTGAGTCATCGTTCAGAGTGGTGAAGTTTTTACTGTGAGTAGTCGTGGTCTTTGGACCTCTGTGGGCTCAGATAGAGGGGGCGGCATCCATTGATTGTGGATGAGCTGTTTCATTTTTGTTTTTTTGGGATATCTAAAAACTGTAGGCCTTGGACTCACTGGCATGAGACATTGCTGTAGTTTAAAATGAGGGCAGTGCTTTCTGCAAAATAAATGCACTTAACTGTTCAACTTTTACTTTGGTATGTAGTACCTTTTGTTTTTATTATGCTTCATTAATAATTCAATCAGCCTGAAAGCTGCCCTATCACGGTGTGTATATCTATCAGAGGATGGCAGTGTGGTCTTGTAATTTTGTCTGCAGTTCTCGGCACCAAAGCCTGCCTTTTAATCCAACAGAGAGGATACATAAACAGAATGATTTACAGATCACTTCTTTTGAGAACAAGAAAATAATTATACACTATTCAACGTCCTGATGCTCTATCATACAGCACAGATAACATCTTCGTCTTTGGGGGCGGGGTCAGAAGTGACTATATTTGGCTGCTAAGGGGTTAGCAAACAATATGCAATCACATTACACTTTCTTTTGCTTTGTTTGCAAGGTTTATTCCAACTATGGTATAGATTGGGTTGCTAGTTTTGGTAAGTGAACAAACATGCCTCAAACTAAAATGTATCTTGTTTTAATTGTATTTTTTGAGTTGCCCTCGATGAATACCCCACTTTATTGCCACGACCGTTAATCACCTGTTTTCATTTGGACCTTTTAGTGTAACCAGCAGAGCTGCCTCCTGCTGGACATAAAACAAGTACAGGTACCCTGGGTTCAAGTCTGACTCTTGAGATGTGTGGCATGTAATCTCCAACTTCTCTTCTTCTGTATCCTTTATCCCTTAACTGTTTTATTAGATGTTTTAATAGTTTTTTGGGAAACAACAAAAAGTTTCCCAAAAATATATTTAAGAAAAAAACCAACTGATTTTCAGTGGCTTCACTTTTTAACCCACCTTGAATGTAAAATCTAGCAGGAAAACTACTGCCTAACAACAACATGTTTGTGTTGTGGCCATGAGCATGTTAGCGTTCTAATGTTAACATTTAGCATCCTCATCACAGAGCAGATGGTGTTTTAGCTGGTAACTAAGCAGTGAAAATGAGGAAGACGTTTTAGGAACCCGAAAAGGTCTTGAGACACGATAAAATGATTCTCTTGTGTTAGTCAGAGAAAGATGTCTATGGTTGACAGTTCATTTTAAGAGTGTCATTAATCACCACCACATATGAATCAATGAATCTGATAGCTCAGAGTCACTTACCATGAAGCTGAGTCAGAGCAGTTTGGAGGCCCGGAGCAGACGTGGATTCTGTTACTCGCTGTTACTTCTCACTAAATCTTAAACCCCGACCAAATTATCCAGCCAGGTCGAGGATAAGCTGCTGTAACATCACGAGCTTTTTCCTCTCAGGCCTCTTAGCTCCAGCCCTTTCATCTCACATGGCTCTTTACTGTGCTCCACCCTCGGTGTGCTCCCTCTCTTCCCATCCGTCCTCCACCAGCCTCCTGATTTCCCCCGTCTCTGTTGTGCGGCTGTCATCGAGATGAGAGAAGGAGGCAGAGCAGGAGGCACAAGGCTCTCTGCAGGGCTTCAGCCTCTTGTAGAGATAAAGTAACTGTGATCTTTTTTCCTGTGTTTCTGCCTATCTACATTACACCCATGGCATCTTTGCTTTTTATTGATGCTGTATTGCCTGTTTCATTTTGGATTTCAAAGGGTCTGACACACCAAAAAAGAAAAAAAGCCCTGCTGTTATTTTATCTCCCTTTTAAAAAAAATGATTAGAAGTGTGTATTGAATGCATGTTTCCTCTGTGGCGGTAAACGCTTCTTCAAGCAGTACAATAATAGCTTTGCAAGTAAAAGGAAGTCAGATAAACTCAGGGAGGAAATTGAAATATTACAGGCGAGCAGGATGATCATCCTCCTCCCTGCAGCGATCCGAGTTTTTGATGGTGTTTTCTTGCTGCCACAGTGTGAAAGCAGTGACATTAAAGGGCAGCGGCAACCGGTAATGAGTCGTTAAGAGGGAAATTTGGAGCTTTGCTGATCCGTTTCCAAACCAACTGTCTTCACAGTGGGGGATTGACTTCTCTCAGTAATGTTTTATGGCGTAGCTGACGATGATTGTAATGGGATTTGAGGAAGTGCTTCTGGGTAGAACCTCAACAAACACACAATTCTTATGAAACGTGTGTTTGTGTGTGTTAGTTGTTGTTAGAAGCTAATCTTGTCATTCTAAGGGAAATCCATCAGGAAAAATAGAAAGCAATGAGCCGGGAATGTTCTGTGAATATTTGACTCGTCGTGATCTTCTTTTTTTATTTTTTTTAAAATTTCCGTGCTGCCTTTTGTTCTGGACATGGACACAACAGTCAAGGATGAGAAATACTGTACACTCGCACTAAGAGGAGATGCTGCGTTGCCATGACAACCAGGCGTTTGCACATACAAAAAAAGCAGTGTGATGCCAGCTCTCATCCGCGATCACATATGTGGGGGGAAAAAACGAGACAAAGACGCTGGCTGAAGGAAACGGGAGAAGCCACATTTCCTATAATGTATGTGTGTGTGTGTGTGTGTGTGTGTATATATGTGTGTGTTGATATTACTTTTATATTGCACCAGTCCATATTTGATGTCTGCACACTCAATGCAATAAACAAGAAATTAATAACGACAGGAAACAGAACTTAGACGCAGAGATAAACAGAACGAGAAAGATGACGATGATACGAGAAATTGGATTTGGGGTAAAGATAGCACGCGCCGTTATCACTGAGCACCACATCAAAGGCATCATTGGCCTGTGAAACTATGGAACTTTAACAAAAAAAAAAAAAAGAAGTAGAAGTTAATTTCCCAAGTAATCTCCCACCCTGGGGCTCGTGGGTAAAACAAAACTCTGTGAAGTAGATGAATTTAGCTAATCTCTGTCGCACAGCTTCAGGGGATCACAGAGGCACAGGGAGAGAAAATTGCACTGGTGCCTAGTTTGGTGCTTACACTTTATGAAACAGAGAAGTCTCTCTCCTCTGATACACTGAGCCGAGATGGTGGCGTGTCCGTGCTCTCTAACACCAGAGGAAAACTTCGGACCAGGATATGAGGGGGGAAACGAGCCAGAGAGGATGACTGGCAGCTGTCACCTGTTTGATGTTTTCTGTTCGGTGAGGATGAGAGGAGACCTGGCTGATGTTGCATGAAACAGAGTGCTGATGCAGCAGACAGGAGGGATGAGGGATGATGGATGGTGTAAGTGTGTTTAAAGAGAACATGCTGAACTCCTGTTTCATGAAAGCAATCCTTTTATAGCCCGCTTGCATGTGGCAGTTGCAGACCTTAAAAGACAGGGGACTCGACAAGAAGTCATTCTCGGTTCATCATCACCAAGTATTCAAATGAACCGCGTCCAGCACACATGGTCTGAGCTGATTTGGCCTTTGGCCCTGGGTGTTGTGGGTACCTTTATGGATCATTCTGTCCACAACCATGTTGTTTTCTCTTCCTTGCTTGTAGTGTATTTGCTCTCTGATGTACGTCTCTTTGGATAAAAGCGTCGGCTAAAGGAATTTTAAAGAAAGACATCTTCCTCAGTGCTTCCATTTATTTGTATTTTAGAAACATTGATCAGAAAAGAACGAGCAGAGTAATCGATAAATGAAAGATCTTAGCTGAAGCTGCAATCAAGTTAATTACATTTCCTTGTTTCTTGATCCAAGCCTTAACTCTGTCATTTTTTCTTTTCTTCAGGGGCTCTGGGAAGTTAAAGGACACACACACATAAACAAAATAAGCTGATCTGACCACTTCTCTGCAGCAGCAGCCACTGAGTGGAGACTAAATGTTCTGGCAGCTCGCTCTGGTTTCATCTGTATTGGTCTGAAATGCTTCTTCTTGGATGAGCTTCAAACACAACATTATGGGGAGAGGCATTCAGGCTATTTTGTCTGTAATCAAACTGTGTGCATTTCTTTTGGAAGAACATTTGTCACCATTAGCCAGAATCTTCGCTTTTATTCCACAGCCAGTTTCTGTTTTAGATGTTTCATCACAAAGCTGATTATGCTGTAGCAGTTTTAAAAACATGGGCCACAACAGGAAGAGAAAAATTGGCAAATGGGGACTTAAGGAGGGTTTTTTGTTTCAGTTTCAACGATTTAATACCGACAACTTTTCTGTGATAAAAGTAAAATGCTCTGGACTCTGGATGTCGCCACACTCGACAGGAGGGATCAGCTTTATTCTTTCAAAACTCTTCTACTGTGCGTCATCGCTGATGTTAGAGACGGCTGTCTAACTCGTGTCTCCTGTGAAGATCCACGCGTCACTCTAGACACTTCTTCCATTATGGTTTTCTCTTAATGCGTCCCTTGATTGTCTCATCTTATTGCAAGTTAAAAATAAATCTGAGGCTTTGGCGATGTAGCCCTGATTACATTGAACTTTCTTTCTGGAGTCTTGAATCAATCCTTATGAGCAAAAACTAATAAAAAAAAGAGCGCCACTGTATATACGTCAGACCAGCCTCTCCCACTCACACTCTCTGAATTTTCCTGACTTTAACCTGCTGCGTTTACACACTGGCTCATTCCGGCTTCACATGGAAGTTTAACCCGGCGGCTGGCAGGAAAAGTCTGTGTAACTTAAGGTTAAACAATTCATGCATGTGTGAATGCAAACAGCTGGTTAACATCAAATTAACGATGGAATTACAATGAAATATATGAAGTTTACAGCCTGCAATTCACAGTGTTTAAAAATACAGAAAAAAGACCACTCTGTTCTTTGTGTCTGAATCTGTCTGCTGGAAAATGCTTTGTCATCTTCCAGATGTGTTACAGTATACTGTACCTGTAGTTATTTTAATAGTTTACACATCATTTTTACCACATGGCGTTGCACGTTTCATGTCACTAATCTAAGTGCATGAAGACTGAGAACATTTCCACAATATGTATTTGTTGAAGAGAGCAGCATGTTCATTTTATGAATACAAAATTGGATAAACTATTTTTCTCTACTGTGCGGTTGAAAAGTGAGGCTTTAGGTTATTTTGTCCAGGAGCCGATCACAAACTGGATTATAGAACATTCTGGTGGAGACAAATCATTTGTCTGATTTTGCTTCTAATGAATGACCTGTAAAACCACAAGAGAAGTACAAACATGGCGTCTCAACAGCAGTCTACTGTACATAACTGTATTTGAATCCATTCATTCATCTTCTCATGTCAAAAATATTCGCATAGCTGTAATGTAGCAGATTGATAAACACGCAGAAAACAAAGTCAAATTCTGAAATTCATTAATGATTAATGACGCAGCTGGCACACAAGGAGACAAAGTGTGAGTGTGTGTGTGTGTGTGTGTGAGAGAGAGAGAGAGAGAGAGAGAGAGAGAGAGAGAGGGTAGAGGTAAAGAGAGACAGAGAGAGAGATTGTGGCAGCAGGTTTTTGCAGAGCTCAACACTATTTCTCCCTGAATCGGTGTGTGTTTCTCGCTGTGTGTGTTTTCCATCCCGTTTATAGTGCCGCACCCTGTGCGTAAAACCTTCCCTCCCGCGTAAGGTGCATCATCATCCTCATCATCACACACCACGTTTCTCCCAGCAGCGGGAGAACGTTTCACCTCACGGACAGGTTGGACTCAGAGATGGGAGTGGAGCGGAGGCTTTTCAGGCTATGACACGGACACACCGGGCGGGAAGGATGGCTCTCACCAGCCGGGAAATGTTGTGCTTGATCGGATCCGCCTGCCTCTGGCTGCCGCTGTTTGCAGAGGTATGTAGCCTACTAATGATAATGATTGTCTTGATTTTGCGGTGTGGGCTGATTTATTTGTATTTTCATTTATCCTTTTAAGCCATTCGTCCTGTGTCACGCTTTGATGACCTCGGTCCGGTGCTACCTTTTACAAAAAAAAATCCTAAATTATATCCATAATTAGACTGATAGAAACATGAATAAGATTGACAAAGGGATCAGGGTGCTAAGAAAAAATATTTTTCACGCTAAACAATGAAAGCCACAAACGATTAATTGAGGACGCATCCCTACATAAGAAGGGCGTTAAAGGAGCATCAAACACCTCTAATCCGTCCCTCAGCCAATTAATGGTGCAACCTAAGCGCATTGTCCAATTACGCGGGCACTGTTGTCTCTCACGCACATGCACTCACACTCACACATGCATGGTCTCAATCCCAACCTCTCCCCCCCTGGAAGGATATCATGAGAGGCTCCTCTGCCCCCCTCGGTGATGTGGTATTGAAACCTGCACGCGCTGTTTGAGCTTGTCACTGTGATTCAGTCACTCGGACATGTCGAGACCTGAAAACTGGTGAAGGAGGTGTTGTTGTCCAGAGTGGGTCAGAGCAACCTGAGTGTCAGCAGGGTGTCAGATTTACTCATTTATAAGACACAACGGGTTCAAAGTTGTTCTGTCAATTACAGTCAAATCAATCTGATCATCTTTATTCATTACATTTCTGTTTCTCTCCTGTACTATGTTGAACTACAGCCAGTGTGTTGTGCTAATGTGCAGCATATGAGCTGTGTAGCCTGTGTAGAAGTCATTAGTGGAGCACAGTGATGTGCAGGTTTTAATTAGACTCGCTCACTCCTGAATCAGCCGAGCATGGAGCACAAATAGCTCAGTGCAGATGAGTTCTGCTACTTCTCATTTTCACTGATATTAGACAAATATTTTCATCAGGGAGAATCCTTGATGCAGGAGCTGCATGTGTTATTGTAAAGGCAACACGACATCAGATATTCAGAGATGTTTCCCTGTGGAAATCTATCTCTGACATCTACAGTATGCCAGGCAGAGTTTTCGACACTGGCTTTTTGAGACTCAGCTGTTCTAACAGTATGTTGTGATGGATTTCTTTCCCATCAGGGCAGAATGGGAACCTACTATCAGCACATGTACAAAATAATGACTAAATGAGAGTATGTTGAAACTCCTTCAGAGACGCCCTTTTAAAATAGTCTGTCCCTTAAATCTTTAATCAAATCAATCTTTTTTTTTTTTTTTTTTTTAAACAAACCCATAAGTAGATCTGTTGGTCAATGATTGGTTTTCCTTTTATTGGGGATAAAATATATTTTGTAAATGAGGGAGAACTTCATAGTCTTGTTTTTGTCATCTTAATTTCAGTTAAGTTAAGAAATTGTTTTAGGTTTTGAAGTGACCATATTTCCAGAAAGCTAAATTTGATTTTATCGGTCAGTTGGGAATCAATCTTATGGCAGTCATATCTGTCAAAGAAAAAGAATATCTTGCGGACATGCTGGAAATATCAGTCCACCCACTTAGAAAAGACACAGCCTCCTCCTGTGTAAAAGTCTGATGATTTGTTGTATTCATCCATCTACCTGACACCTTTTATATGAACATGAGGGCTGCACTTTAGGTGAAATATTACTGTAATCCAAATTTGGCCAAGAGGGAAATCCACAACTAATTGATGAAGGTTTAATGTGTATCTTCTCACATATTTTGATCCATCAAAATAAAAGAATATTTCGAATGCACGCATAAAACAGCCACAGAATCCTCTGTCTACATTTACAAATCCACCGATCGTCCCCCCAACAAATACATTCATCACCTTTTAATGTGCGGTTTGAATGTAAGGTAAAGTAGAATAACCTCTAACGTGATGTGATGAGGAGTCTGCACTTATTTAAACGACAGCATATTAAATGATCGATGTCAGCCATGATTCCTGGATGTGTGCTGTAGAGGTGAGAAAGCAAATGATGGCGATGCAGAGTGGTTGTCAGCAGGGACACAGCGAGCACATGGGCCAGCTTAAAAAAAGAAGCCCTGAAGGTTCAGGTGAACCGGATCAGCTGACGGCCTCCAATGTCAGCCAATCTCCTGCTGAGGCCGAACAGGACAGACGACAGAGCAGCGGGAAGGACATCAAGCTGTGGACATAATGACACACTGTTTCAATGAATGCATCTGCCAAGTCCAAAGAGGTGATACAGGCGAGATTCCCACTTTTTCACAACAATAAGAGCGAGTGGAGTCTAAAGGCATCAGTCGAGTTCATCACGTTGACGTTTGGGCAGAACTGCACCTAGAAAAGCTCACAGAAAGATCAAGATCTTTGTAGAATAAATATCAGAAACAACACTGGATTTGTTTTTACTGTATGTTTAAAATGAATCAATAATCAGTTTTTAGACTTCTAGATTCCTTGTCTGTAACCTCCAAAGACTCGAGCTGGTGTCTGCTGTCAAAATCTGACACTTCATGTAAATGTGCAGACGAAAAAAAGAAACTGACGGGAGGAGACGTTATTTAGTCCTCAGCTTGTAAAACAGAACTGGTAGCATTCAAACTAGAAATGAATGCTCAATCATTTGCTCTCTTTGTCAGAATAACTCATGTAAATAACAGATTGATTAAAGTCAGAGCTTTGCATTGGTTTTAGTTCAATCGTAAGAAATCTTGAAATGATTTACCTTTTGAAGACATGAAGACATATTCACCGGGGTGCCAGACAGACCAGTGATTATGTGGTGGGTAAAATGCATAGAGGCTGTAGTCCTTGTTGTAGCGGGTGGGTGTGGGTTTGAATCCGACCTTAGCCCTTTGTTGCATGTCATCCCCCACTCCCTCCTTCCAACATCTCCTGTCAGAATACAATAACAAGAGAGGCAAACAAATCATTAAAAAGTTTATTTATCTGTAAAATATTTGTTACTGATTTGATACTTATAGAAACCCAGAAGAGCAGACAACAAAAGTGTTAAATGTTTTAGCAAAAACACGCATAAGATAAATCAGACTTTTTTTCCCTACAGGGCTTTTTACTGATAAAGTTATGGATCAGCTGATGATGAAAATTGTTTTTGTTGTTGTTGTTTTTTTCATTTCTGCCTTCCTATCATATCTTCATGCCTTGCATTACTAAATGTAAGGTAAGCTTGTTCTGCCACAGAAAATAAAAAAACACACTTCTATCAAAAGACAGGAGTCAATAATACCAACACATTTTATTGTACTCTGTGTAGACAAAAACAAATTGTCTTTGGCAGAGGGTGAAAACCATTTTGAGCCTTTTTTTTCCTACTGATTTAACAACAAAGTCAATCTTTTCCACTGTCCCACTTTCAGGTGTGACTGAGCAGTTAAACAGTTTTTGAAGCCTCCATGTGATGACAGACAGCAGGAATTATTGACTGAAATCTCTTCCTGTTACTCTTTTGCAGGCATTGTTTCAGCCGAGGACAAAAACATGTCATTGATCAAAACCTGCATTGCAACAAAAACAGGCCGGGTTAAAGACTTTCTTTTTAACCAATCACAGGACTAAAAGCTTCAACTTAAACCGTCATGTTTGTGTTCTCTCATCCTGCAGTAATCTCTGCTTATTCATTTCTTCCTGCCTGTATGCACACTCTCCGCTCTGTTGGGTGTGTGTATTTGTGTGTTTGCATCGCCATGCACTGGACGCAGCTGTGAGAGCGTCATAACCGATTACCTCGTAATGGAGCCGTGTGATTGATGTGGATGGAGGACTCATGTTCACTAGCACAGGTCACCTGTTCCTCCTGTAAAATCATTAGGGTGAGCAGAGACTTGTGGGAAACATTTGCGAGTGTGTCGTTTGAGCAGGTGTGTGTGTGTTTCGTAGCAGACGTGTCAGTGTGTTATCAGAGAGGGACAACTTGAGAGTAAGTAGGAGGAGAAACGTATTGTATTTCCCCGTCCTCACTACAGTTATTTCACAGCAGCAGCCCTGTGTGTGCGTGTGTGTGTGTGTGTGCGTGTGTGTGTGTGTGTGTGTGTGTGTCCTGTAGAGGTGTGGCCTGATTTCTGAAAATGAAACATGTTTCTGTCAGATATCATCTGATGCTGTCTTGTACTGTTTGTGAGTGTGTGAGTTATTTAAAGTGTGTGTGTGTGTGTGTGTGTGTATGTTTATACACTGTACACTTCACCTTCACACCTGGATGACTTACTCTTGTTTTATTTTCGTATTTGACAGGTGTTCCCGACTGTTAATCACTGAAATCATCCACAAATGTGTTGGATTTTTGTGACACTCCTCACGTCTGTTCCTCCTCGCCTTGTCTTTGTTGTGAGGTTTTGCGGTTTTGACCTGACAGTGTTTCATATTCAGAGAGAGCGCACAAAATGACCAAGGCTGAGGTAGAGTCCTGTCAGGGGAAACGCTGGAACATTTTAAGTGCTCTGTTTGTATAAGGATGAGTCAGATCCATCCTGTAAGTGGCTCTTTAAATTCATAGCCTGTATGCAGAGCACCCTCACATTTGTGGGATTAGTCTGGGTTGATATGGGGCTGTTGCAGTAATACAATGCCTTCAAGGAGATTTTCAACCCAAGAAATAACAGCGCTTCTTCCAACACTTACGATGATATACTGTTTGTTTACACTGCTTAATCAAGGGTTGCTTGCAGCTGTGAGAATAAAGGCTGATTTCTGTGAACTTCGAAGACAAAAACAAACTTGGACGCTTGCTCGCTGTCTGCACGCAGACTTCTACTGACGATCAGAAATGTCTTCTTTCAACAAAGAGAACAATCATCTTCCTGCTCTTTATTTTGCACAAACAAAACCTCAACCGTTAACCTGCGAAAGCTTAAATAGGTTATTTTGGCAGGACAAAAAAAAAAGTGTTTTGTCAGTAAGTTTTTTTGGGTAAATTAAAGTCCCAATGAGATAAAAAAAAAAACATTTTCCAAGTTTTAATCCAGTGTCCCTTTGTTCAATTTTAATCTGCGAGATATCTTGATGGCACTCTAATTTTTCTTCTCTCAGTACGAAGCGACAGCGGGGTTCTGATTAGCCTAGCTTAGCTTTAAGACTGGTAACAGGGTTAAAGGCAACTCACGTGCTTTATTAAAGTGTCACTTTTTTTTTTTTTTACTCAAACTTTACCTGAATGAACAAACAACAAGGAGCTGCGTTTTAGCTGAGTTTAGTTGTACAAATTGTTCTAGGCCAGAAGCAGTAACCAACTGTCATACCTCGCTGAACAGCAAAAAATAAAGCAAATAAAATATTTAAAAAAATATTTGACAAATTTAAGTCTTACAATCCACGAACTAGAGCCTCTTTTACAAATGTCTAAAGATGAAAAACATCGTCCTGCAACATAAGGGATATTTGTTCTGTACATTTACTTTCTCTCTATCATGAAGTTTCACTTGTATGCAGACTTATTTTTGACGTATCCATATGAAAAGAAGGCTTTTTTATGTACTTATGTAAAATCTCATCACTTTTCTTTGATATACAACATAAAGCAGAAAAGGCCGTGCAGTCTGTTTTGTTGTGTTTTCTTCAAACAATCACACAATTGTAAAATCTGGAGACAATGCTGATTATTATCTCTCCTTATTCAGGTCCTCTCTTAACTTTCTGCATCTCTTTATCTGTCTGCAGGTAGTGGCTGAGGACAGTTACTTAAACGAGGTGCAGAACTCAGGTAAGTGGGAAGTGATGCTCTGAACACAGCCCTCTCATCTGCAGCTATACATCCACTGTACATCCATCCAGCCTCTCCTCATCCTCCTACATCCATCCATCCCTTCATCTGTCTTTGTTTCTCCCTCCAGTTTAACCCACATTCTGACTCAGTCATAAAACCCCTCCATGATGACGCCTCCTCTCCTCTTCCTTTAATCTTCTGCCACACTCAGTCTTACCTCCCTCTCTGCTTTTCCCTTTTTCCTCCCCCGTTAGAAAAAGGGGAGGCTATAATGGGGGGTGGGGCGAGGAACTCCTCCTCCATGGGCTCCTTTCCACTGCTGAAATATTTCTGCTTTTACAGACGTGCACATATCGACAGGCTGGCGAGTTTACAAACACCCCTCTCATCCATCTGCAAAGCCAGCGACACCTGCCAGATCACCTGCAAACCATCTCCAGAGCTTTATAAATGTGACTCAATCATTTTCATTATTTAGTAAATGTTGCACAAGATGTTAGTCTGCTGCAGCGTTTTCCTCCAGACCATCTTTGTTGCACCAAATTAAATCAAAATCAGGTTAAATAGTGAAAGGAAAACAGGATTTCCTCGTGCCCCATATTTATTGAAATGTTGATTTTGTGCAGAAGACGTCGTTGCCAAACACCCACCCCCCATACAGCCAGCCTCCGAGTGTGAACCGTGTCAAATACTCATTGTGGCTGGGAAATGGATTATGGGAGCAGAGACTGAGTGTTCCCATGGCGATGGGCAGAGTAGCGTTGTCGTGGCAATGAGGAGGGTGTGAGCGCCGAGTGTTGTGTGTGTGTGTCAGTCTGAACACTGCAGGCGTCGGGATGAATGAAAGACTTCAAATGAGACAAACAGGACGAGGCTGAAAAGAGAATGTGACGTTGAAATCAAAGGCAGGTTAAAACATGGATCATAAACCAAAGCAGGAGAAGTCTCTGCTTTTACTGTTTAAACTAAAAGATATAACTAAAGAGTGAGAGTGAAGACGCTTCATGGTTTGGTTATGTAATGCTTCTTTATTCATTCAAATTTAATCAGACTGGTTATAAAACTTTGATCACTATACACTTTAAACATGCTTGTTTATTCATTTAAGGCGTCCTCTTCAGAACAAAGAACAACATATGCTGTTCATGTTAATACAAATACTGGAGAGGCAGAAACAACACACAACATCGTGTCCATCAGTGTTAGTGTAAGACCATCATCAACGGACTCTGAGAAACCTGCTTCAACACAGATCTTCTCTTATAAAGTTTTCAGTCATTAAAAACATTTTAAAAAAGCTTCATGTTTTTCCTGTTAACAAAATAAAATACACAGTTAGGCTTCAATGATTTCACATTTAAAACGTTACCCACATTGTGTTCATACTGGTGAATGAAGACTGAATCACTGAACCAGAGGGACACATTCCTTTTAACTATCGTTAATATTTTCAACACCACGCGGCACGCCATGCATCTTCTTTTTGACTGATTATTTTGACTTTTTAATCTTGATTTGAAAGTAAAAATATATTTTTTTAAAAAGTCACTAAAAGCACCCAGATTTGTGTTTTAATGTCTCGCGTTAACATTTACATATGAAACAATGAGTGAATTACACTTTAACATAAAGCAGAAGTCAAACAGGAAATGGCAATCCAAGAGACAACTATTAAACAGTTTACAAAGATAACTCATTTTTAAAAATAATGAAGACAATTTAAATTAGTAAAGCAAAACAAAAATTGGTGTTTTAAATAGTTTGAAAAACAGTAAAAGGTTTTGGATCATGACTCATACAATATTACTTTTACTTTCCTTCATATACAAGCGGTTATGTCACACGGCCCAAAGTACAGAGGCTGCGGTCCTCATCACAGTGGCTGTGGGTTTGAATCCGACCTCGGCCCATTGCTGCATGTCATCCCCTACTCTCTCCTATTTCCTGTCTCTCTTCAGCTGTCCTATTTCATAAAGACAAAGAGGCCCACAAAAAAATCACAGCTCAGCAGTCAAGTGCATAATAACAGTGACAGATGAGTGTGAAATCAAATTCACTGTCTTCGTGCTCCGAGCTTTTCATTGTAGTTTAACGTTTCTGTGAGATTTTTGATGTGAAGACACAACTTGCTCATGATCAGGAGGAGATCAGCAAAGAGATGAGAGAAAGTGTGTGTCCACAGGGGGGCGCTAAAGTCGATAAAAACCAAAAGTCTACACCACAAGCTTTAAATCTAAAATTGCAAATTGAGAAGTGATTTTAAAAAATCGAATCAAATTTAATTGTGGAGAACTTTGATGCCCCCCCCCCTTTTTTTTTTCCTGAACCATTCAATTTGTTGTTTCTGTCACTTCCACACTTCACTGACAAATCAACTTTCCGTCCGTATGAGAGGAACAATTATCATGGGCTCCAGGTTTGAGCCATATTCGTTGTCACAAGGATTGAGATACGGGTACAGTTTTTCTGTGAAGGAACAATCAGTAAACTTGTAAATATCTGTTGCAGTCTCCATATTGTAGAAATGGATGCTGTCGCTCTCATAACGCACAAACACGCCGACCCTCTCCACTTTTCCATAATTTATCGGCACGTTCGGATTACAGAAGGTTTCGAACCTGTCCCCTAAGAACCAGATGGCCCAAAGTCCACAGCCAGGCCTCCGGGGAATCTCCCCCTTCCTGTCGATGGACTCCTTGGCCAATCCCAGACACCACTCGGTCTTTCCACCCACAAACACCTCAAAGTAAAACTTATATGTGGAGAGAGCTGTGCTTCCCAGGACCGCGTAATGAGCATCAAACGTCTTCGCATTCAGGGTTGGGTTTTCACTCGGTTCCAAGCCCATGTTGTATCTCACCTGTCTCCTGTCCTCAGACACAACAAGCTGAGGGTGGGCTGTGTCAGGGTCCAGAAAGATGTCCTGTACGTAATACCGAAAATATTTCAGCATGCTGTTGTCTACTAAATCGGTGCTGCTGAAGAGCTCTTTCATTTCTGTGTTCATTTCCTTCAGCAGCTTCCTTACTTGAGGCACGGTTTTCCCCAAACATTTCCGTATGCGCTGAATGTCCACGTATCTGTCAAAAGTGAATGTGAGCGAGTTCATTGTGGGGTGAAGTAAGGACATGTCTTCCCTACTCATAAGGAAGTACAGAAAGTCTTCAGTCCCTTTTATCTTACTCATCTTCATCACACTGTTCTGCAGCTTGGGGATCTCCTGCTCCATGCTGAGAAGAAACGCATCGGCTTGTCCTTCAGCTGCTTTTTGCCTCTCCTCGATCACCTGTACAAGCTCTATCTGACTCTGCTGAATCTCAGAAACGAGCCCCTTCAGCTCCTGTACGCTCTCTTCAATCACATCTTTGGTTTCTTTCTTGCTCTTGTCTACTGACGCCTTCATGTCTTGGACCGTCTGCAGCCTTTCCTCGATCATCTGCTGCATTCTGCCCTTATCGTCCTCCATTGTAACCAATGCCTCTTCGTACGCTTGCTGCACGGTAATGACACTGTGGTTTTTGTTTTTGTGGTCGAAGATGGAGCAGATGTCGCACAGCACAACGTTGTCACATTTGCAAAATTGTGTGAGGAGTCGGGAATGCTTCCTGCAGATCCGGTTTTCCAAGCTGGATGCAGGCTCAACCAGCGTGTGTCTCTTCAGTCCTGCAGCTCTGTGATGAGGCTCGAGATGATCGCTGCAGTAAGACGTTAGACACTCCACACAGGATTTGACTGCAGTTTGTTGGGTGTCAGTACAAATATCACACAGCACTTCGCCCCCACTGGTCTGCTGTTGGACCGGCTTCCACATGTGAGCGACATTCACTTGAAGGGACACGAACTGCGATGCAAGCTCCGAAATGAAAGTGTTGACCTTCAGATCGGGTCTTCTTTGAAAAGTCTCCTTACACACCGGGCACTGGCACACCCCACTGTTGTTCCAGTAGCTGGAGATGCAGCGCATGCAGAAGTTGTGTCCACATGGGGTGGACACCGGCTGAGTGAACACATCGAGGCAGATCGGACAAAGAAACTGCTCCTCAGACAAAAGGCTGCTGCAGGACGCCATTTCTGCAAAAAAAACAAAGATCCACAATAACACAAAGTCCATCCACGACCTCTCAATCAGCAGTTTTGAAGATATCCTTCACATAAAGTCCATTGTGTAGCATATTACAGAATCGTTATTATCAGGTGGGCTTTGCCTGGTTTTCATTGTAGGTGTTTAAAATGTAGCTCGACATCATAGAGCCAGTGCAGAAGTTGAACTAAAGACAGACAGACCTTGTGGCAGTTATTCAATATGAAAAGAGCTTATAAATACACACATTTAATGTCTAGTTTGTTCCCCTTCTTGTCTCTGGCTGTATCATAGGTCAAACTTTAAATCCCAACATGAACGACTCTGTCACATGCATTATTATATGACCTGTTTATGGAGCTGGCTTAAAGAAGCGAAAAAAGTCCTCAAAAAGTCTTAAAATAGCTGATAGTACCATTCAAGTTACAACATTCAACACAACATGCATTTTACCTTTTAGGTTTTAGAAAGCTTGCCTCCTAATCAACTATTTACGTGAGATTCTTTCAGGTCTGTGGGGAGAAATACCAGCAAACAGAAGAAGGTGGTTTCCCAGGAAAGTTAACTTTCGGTTTCTCCCGTGTCGTGGCTCTTAAAGGGACAGGCACACCTCTGACGCCTCAGGGTGCTCGAGGGTTTTGGGGCTGTTTTTGGGCTCCAGTCTGAGTGTGTTTTGTATTATTTATTGTTTGAGGATAGATTTCTGTTTTAGTTGTGTTCATTTCTGCCTGATTTATTTTCCTGCTTCAGCGCTTCCCCCCTCTTCTCTTATCTCCCTCCAAATGTAGTGTGTGTGTGTGTGTGTGTGTGTGTGTGTGTGTGTGTGTGTGTGTGTGTGTGTGTGTGTGTGTGTTGGTGTGTAAGGTGGGCATGAGTGTTGCACTGTATAGATAATGTTACAGGACAGCCCAACTGTGTGTGTGAAAGAGATAAGACTGCTGCTGGTTACTGAAGCTCTGCCGCCATTAATCACGGTTTTATTCGCTCCTTGTCCTCAAAAACGATTACAGCTTCAGGGTGTGGGGAGACAGGAAGTGCTTGAATCCACGTAAAAAAAATGTTCCGTCTAATAACTCAGGTACAAATGTTTCTGTTATATAATCCATGAAGGCTAACTATGTAGCATTTACATCCCCTTCTGCTCCAACACAGGGCAAATACCAAAAGTGAGAGATGAGACCATGTCTGAAAATATAGTTTAATAAATCAATATATTTCTGTCAACCAAATCCTGAAATGTCCTGGTTGCCAAAAGAAAACAAGAAGACATTGCATTTTGAATCCAGAACCACATTCATTTTGAATTTAGACTTTAATAAAGAAGGCCACTTGATTTTTTTTGGATCTGCTATATATTTAAAAGCATTTTTTATTTTTTTTTAAAGAAAATCAATTAATTACATACCTGAAATTCTTTACAAGCAAATACACATGTCCGTCTCTGTTAATACCTAAACCATTATTAAAGAAACACTGCATCTCTGCAGGTATACTTTTGCATTAACTAAACAATGAATGCATTCATTTGTCTGCTGTGTTTGTGTGCACTGCTCAGCTTGTTCTGCTGAGCCATATTATTCCTTTTCATGAATGAGGGATCTAAGGTTTTCTTGCTTTTGCAGTGGATAGCTGGCTCTATTTTGTGGCCTAATTTTACTTCACTTTGATGTCAGCAGTTTGTCTCTCAGGCCGTCTCAGCTTCACTCTGCTCTTCTCAGAGGAGTTTACAGCAAGTGTCCGATCACCAGCATGTGTAGAAAAGACGCTTTAAGGTTATGGGAGTTTTACCCGCTCCATATCCGTGTGGTTAATGCATTAGGAGAGATCCTGTGGTAGCAGTGGAAAGTATTACGAGAATCTTCTATGTTAGCCGTTGTGTTCAGAGGAAATACAGACATGGGGATAATGTGGCTTGAATAAGACCACTTCCACTCCTCCATCCTCTACATTCTCCCAAACTTTCTCCATTTCACTCCCTTCTATTCACTTTGTCCTCTCTGACCCAAATCCTCCTGCTTTCATGCCTAACATCTTATTCTCCCATCCTCTCCAACCTCTACTCACTCTCCCCCTCCTCCTCTTTGTGCAGTACCTCTGTCCTGCTCTGAGGGATTCACTGAGTTGGGATACTATAACGGCACCGTGTCTCAGACGGACTCTGGCGCCCCCTGTCTGAAATGGACCGAGTTTCCAGACTACGTGATGCAGTATCCGGGCCGAGGGCTGGGCGACCACAGCTTCTGCAGGAACCCGGACCGAGAATCAAACCCCTGGTGCTTCTTCAGACAAAATTCCGGAGCCATCGGATGGGCCTACTGCGACTGCCACCAGGGTACGGATAAACATGCAAGACTTCACTTAATGGAGCAAATTAGATAATGATAACAAACTTCTTTACATGGCACACAGTTACCAAGCCCTTCACGATTAAGATTATAACCCAGATACATTACAAAAGAACAGGTGAAAAGAAACTCAATAAGGGGGAAAATGAGTCGTAAAAGAACACAGATATCAAAGTCTCCAACAGACAATGAGCAGCCAGGAATACATGAAAACTTAATGTAAGGCCCAAACTGGTTTCCTAACTTTTTCAACCCTCGACGCTCAAAAACATGCACACTTCAAACATGACGCAGAATGTGATTATTCGGTGACACATAGTCGAAGTTTTATTCACAGAGGGGCTGGGACATCGTTGATTGACAGACAGTCACCATGGTTACTCACTCTCACCATACCTGCTGCACGCTGAGCGAGAGGAGAAAGAGACTGACATCACCCCAAGCAGAGTTCTTGAAAATCAATATATAGAAATAAACGATTTCTGAAGCGTGAACAAACAAGTGCTCTCTAATATGTATTATTTGTAAACAGTTTGTTCTGCTGCCCTCAAGTGGTCAAAAAGGGATATTAATACAACTTCTAACATTTGGTCAGCTGTTCAGATTTATGTTCTATACCAGTTTCACTGCGAGTTTATTGTTCCCTGTTTATGTGTTACGTCATTTCTTTTTTTAGGTGCAGCTCGTCTGGTTGGCAGCTCGTCTTCTGGCAGTGGGCGTGTTGAGGTCTACTTAAACGGCCAGTGGGGTGCTGTGTGTGACTCCCACTGGTCAGACAGAGACGCCAGTGTGATCTGCAGGCAGCTCGGCCTGGGGTAAGACGAAACGAAACCACGACCTCTTATTCACTTTCATGTGTCCCACTTTATTCTCACAGCCTGTTTTTTTTGTATCCTCTGTGAACAGTGACATCGGCACAGCGCTGCAGCACTCTCAGTTTGGCTCGGGCTCTGGCCTCTTCCATTACGAGCGCCTGGGTTGCCGTGGTGATGAGAACAGTCTGAGTAAGTGCAGGAGCAGGACGTTCGTCACCGGTGACTGTAGCCATGGAAACGAAGCAGCAGTCATGTGTGCGGCACCAGAAGGTCAGTGTGACTTCTACAGTGTCACCTGAATATTTCCCACTCACAGATTTATGTTGAGTTTTCTTGACTTCAAAATATTTGTCATCAACGTTGTACGAGTAATATGTCATGTAATCCTGCTGTTTCTTAATGAAAGTTTTACATGTAAAAATAAACATCACCCTGAGATTAAGGTCGATCTGAGGTAATTCTCTTACTTCCTCTCTCAGGTAGTGGACCTCCGCTGCGATTGGTCGGTGGCGAGGAGGACTTTGAAGGTCGTGTGGAGGTTTTTCATGCAGGAAGGTGGGGCTCCGTCTGTGACGACCAGTGGGACGACAGAGACGCAGAGGTGGTGTGCAGACAGCTCGGGTTCGGGTATGTATGTCAGGTTTTTAACATGTGTGAACTCACGTTTAGATTTTCTTTTTTTTTTTCCCCAATCGTTTTTTATTTCAATTTCTCCAACAATGGAAAATAAGAAATAGGCCTGAAGATGTGTCAGTAAACCTTACACTTTCTATCTGCATGTTTTCTGATCCACTTTCACTTTGTTACGGCTGTCAGTAAAGAAAAGTAAGCCCTCCTTTTTAACCATCAGGCTGAGTACAAAGCAGGAGAGTAATGGATTTAGCAATGACGTGACCAAGAGGGGCCAATCATTTATACCCTGAATGATATGAATGGGACACCTTGCAGTGGCAGTACTTCAACAACAGAAGCTACCGTTGTTAAGAGTGTTATTCTCCTGAAGCTCTCGAGTGAACAGCCATTAGTGATGTGGAGGAGCTCAGTGTCAAAACTTTGGAACAGAGCACAAACGTGTCGTCTGGATCAAAGTGATCTCACCTCTCTCAGTAGAATCCAGAGGAAACACCTCGCAACTTTATTAAGTGGATGTTTGAATCTGTGCCGGTGCTTCCTCCCTGTATCCCCTGCTGCCGAGTTGTCACAACTCAAAGTGTCAAACAGGGATGAAGGTGTAACTGCGAGGAGAAGAAAACTCCCTCCATGTTCAGCATGAGGTTGCTTTTCATCTGCTCAAACACAGGGGGACACCTCCATCTGTGTTTGTGCTTTTGAATAATAGATGTTCTCACACAGCTGTACACGGGCGATGATGTGCAGTGACACTTAAAGGCAAAGTGAAAATGATTTGTTCTCCCCACCTGGATAGTTTAGTTCTCAGCAATAGGCATGTGTGACAAAAGTGTACACACGACCCTGTAGTTCTGTCATTTAAACACTTATAAGGTTTTTAGATGATGGATTTGTCATTGAGTCCTGTATGTGTGTACATGAAGAGACAAGAGAAGGAAAATACACAAAAAGCTAATAAATATTAGACTTGAAAGCAGCACAGCTCAAAAACATCAAACTCTACAAAAAACAAAATTCGGGCCTGACTGATGTGGGATTTTTTGGGGCCGATATCCTTTTTAGATGTTCGATCTGTAGAGATATGTAGATATCGATAAACACATTTATTGTGTTGATAACTCACATGCACTTCAAGTGTAAAGTAACTATGCATGTACGTGCATCACCGCGTGACACTCTGGAGAGTCTTGATGATTGTTGTAATCCATACAGCACACTCTAGTGTGCTAAAACGGTACTCAAATGAAAGGCTCTTTGAGTGGTTCATAATTCTGGTTATACTGACACCTGTGCCCCCGAAATGACAAAGTCCTCCATGTAGGCAACACAGATAACTTGCAGGTTTGTCTCTGCTTTCTGCGCTTTTCTATGATCAATATAAAAAAGTCACAGTCCCCACACACACACACACACACACACACACACACACACACACACACACACACATAGAAAAGTGCTTCTTGCAGTATTTCAGCATCAATAAATAATCACCACATGAATGCAGCAGCATGAAGCATTTTATTATTTATTTAGATGGTTTGATTTATTTTAGAATCATCTTTATTTTGCAGACGAGGTTGTTACGTGTGTTGGATCCCTTTTACATTTAGGGAAATAAAATCTCCAAAATCTTGGAGTCATATTAAATCACCCTTTACACCTTCACGTTTCTTTCACTTACCGAATCATTGCCGAACTCATGACATGCACCCCTGAAAGTTTCTAGAAATATTCAAGACAGGCTGCCCCTGAAGCCTCCCTGAGTCGCTTGTTCACACGTGTAGCTCACAGCAGGAGATTTACACGAGACGTGTGTGTGTGTGTGTGTGTTAAAGGGGAGTGGCGAAGGCCTGGTCCTGGGCTCACTTCGGTCAGGGTTCTGGTCCGATCCTGCTCGATGCTGTGAAGTGCTCAGGAAACGAGCTGTTCCTGGATCAGTGTCCCCATGGCGACTGGGAGCAGCACAACTGTGACCACATGGAGGATGCCGGGGTCTCCTGCAGCCCTTATACAGGTACACACACACACACACACACACATACACACACACACACACACACACACACACACGGCTGCTGTACTCACTAATAGATAGATCCAGTAGTTATTTATAGCCCCTGCACATCAATAAATCATTGCAGCATGAAGCAGCAACATCCTCTCTGTGACATTTATGGGAGCTGAGAAACAACATATCTGCTGACATGAAACTGCAGCGAGCATTCATCAAACTAAGAGACGATTAATAATTAATGCTAACTGTTTATATTAATATTCATTTTAATGAGAAATGTAACGTCTATAAAATGCAATCTGTCATGAAGGTTGGATGAAGAGTATCTGTCTTCGATCCCTGAAGGCGTTTTTATCCGTTCTGTTAAACAAACTGTTTCAGATGGTGTGGTGCGTCTGGTCGGAGGAGACAGTCCCTGGGAGGGACGGGTGGAAGTTTTCCACAATGGTGACTGGGGGACGGTGTGCGATGACCACTGGAGCCAGCAGCATGCAGAGGTGGTCTGCAGACAGCTGGGCTACAGGTAGAGGAAAACACTTGGAGCAATGTCGACTGAGCAAACAGAAATACTTCCTTTAAAAAGTTCTGCAAAAGAAACTGAAGAAGAAGAGTTTTTATTCAAAGAGTTAAAACGACTAATAAGAAACAAATAAACAATCAGTGAGGTCACTGATTTGTTTCCTGATTTGAGTCCACTTCCATGTTTGGCTCAAATGAAGTTACTGACATTCCCTTCAGCTTGGAAAACATTTTATTTTATTTCAATGTTTGCATGAACTCCAAAAAGTTTTGAAGTTTCGTCCACACCACCACCAGGCTGAAAACCTTGTCCCTCCTCCTCCGCCTTCAGGGGTCACGCTGAGGTCGTGTCAGACGAGACGTACGGGGAGGGCGTCGGTTTAATCCTGCTGGACGACGTCCACTGT
This sequence comes from Symphodus melops, assembly GCF_947650265.1. Taxonomy (NCBI): domain Eukaryota; kingdom Metazoa; phylum Chordata; class Actinopteri; order Labriformes; family Labridae; genus Symphodus; species Symphodus melops. The sequence continues at coordinate 16,097,870 of NC_136711.1, read as the reverse complement.
GATGGGTCTGAGACCTCCCTTCTGGACTGCAGACACGGGATCTGGGGACGGACTGACTGCTCTCACAGCGAGGACGTGGGTGTTCGCTGCAGGAGACAAACCAGCCCAGAAACCAACGAGGTGCCGGTCATCGCTCCTGCTACAGGTAAGAGATCCAGTCCAACAGTCTGCCCTGTTGCCTCTGAGCAGCATTTTGGAGTTTATGCTTCCTGTTTAAAGTGTTTTTTATATGATAGCTTGTATCGAACAGGCCATTTGTAGATTTTCCCATCATGACATCACAAAGGGCAGTAACCCCTCCCCCAGGTGGGGGACACTCCCACAGCTTTTTGTTTGTTCTCTGAGTCTGCCTTCTCGCCGTAAAAAAATTGGGCATGGTGCAGGAAGACCGGAGCCACCCAAGTCCTTCCAGAGGGGGCGTGGCCAGAAACAGGTCATTTGCATTTAAAGCTATAGTCACAGAAAAGGCCTTTACTGAGCACGGCTGAGATAGATAAAGGGGTTTAAAGGCATGATTAAAAACAGTATCAGAGTGGATTTAGAGCAAGAAACTACACAGACAGGTCTTTGTGTTTTTAATCTGTCTATCTAGCTGTGTGACCTGTGTAATTTGTCGTGAAAATGTGAAATGTGAAAATGCCACGTGTTGACAGCGCTCACATTAAAGCGTATTTTCTGTCTCAGCACTCAGCAGCTCCTGTGGATACACAGCTCATTAGAATGAGAAAGCAGTCTGAATAAAGAGACTGCAGGCACAGTGACATTTCACTGTGTCACTGTGTGAGTGTTGACTCGAGGTTAGAGATGCACAGACATGAATTTTAATGAGAGTTATGTGTTTTATTTTTTCCCTCTCAGGTCCCCTGGTGCGTCTTGTCGGTGGCAGCAGCAGAAAGGAGGGCCGGGTCGAGGTGTATCTCCATGGCGACTGGGGGAGTATTTGTGACTCGGGCTGGAACGACCTGAACGCACTTGTGGTGTGCAGACAGCTCGGACACAGGTTAATTACGAGACTGAAGGAAAGAGAGTAAACGTAAAGATGATATTGATTACAGATTAAACTTTTCCCCCCCCTAACAGTGGCGGAGCGGTAGCAGCTGCAGGGTTCGGTCAGGGGAAGGGTCCCATCCACCTGGACCAGGTGAGGTGCACGGGGAAGGAGGAGTTCCTGGGAGAGTGTCCCTCTTTGGGTCAGAGTATACAGGGCTGCAGGCGCAGGGAGGACGCAGGGGTGAAGTGTGACGTCACGCCTAAAAAGTCAGCCGTGCAGGTGAAGCCTGAGGAGCTGAGCTGTGGGCGCCGGAAGCTGGTGGAGGAAGAGAGCAAGAGAAGGAGCCAAGGAGAGGAGAACATACTCAGGTAGGATTTCTTTCTACACACAAGATGTCCAAATCTCTAGCCTTCGATCTGTTGACACAGGAGCCAACAATTAAGATTTGTTAGTGAGATTCTGAGAGGAGTAAAAAATTATCACAGTACACAAAACTGAAAAAAAGATCCACAATTAAAGGAAATCATGGTGTGTTTGCAGTCGATGTTTTTAATTAAACATAATCGGTAATATGTGGATGTTGCACTTGTGACAACACCAAAACTATACCATTACAACTAGTGGAGTCGCCCCCCACTGGCCATTAGGAAGAATACACATGTAAGGAACTTTAGCATTACTTGAGGTTGAGGGCTAAAACTAAGACCTCTTCTCACAAACACACTTTGAATAGGAGCCATGAAAGCACAATTTAAACATTGGGTTCTCCAAATCGAACTGCTCATAAAGCTTTTAAAATGTTCAACATTTTTTACCAGCTTTTAATTGTTCTTAAAAAGAAAAAATGAATAAAAGAAATTCCAACAAGAGACACAAAATACCACAGTGTCGGAGGAGTTTGCATCTCTTTTTCTTGTATTTGTTGATCTTCATGTGATACATACAACATGAGGACCCACTCATCATTGCTACTCATGATAAATAATAATAATAATGATAAAGAAATAGACAGGAACTGACGCAGAGTTACGCGATGGCTTTTTGTGTCCCTTTGGCAGTAGTCTGCTTTTAGTATAGGTGATACTTACTTTACACTTGTTTGTTGCTCTATGTACTCGATGTCTATCCTGGTTAAAATCCCCTTCTGCACTGAACTTAGATATCCTTCAGTATTTGCTCCACTTGCTTAAAAAACACCGATAAAAATAGTCAGCATAAGCAACATTACAAAGTCTTCATTATTGAAGAGTTTTTCCTCTCTCTTTCAGGACCACGTGGCCTTGGCAGGTGTCTGTGTGGCTTCAGTCTCGAGAACAAGATGGCGGTGGTCCTCTCTGCAGCGGCACTTTGATCAGCCCGTGCTGGGTCCTGACGTCTGCCACCTGTGTCAGCAGGTAAATGTGACAATGACATACAGACACTGAGGCATCATCATCTGAACACCATATGAATTAACAAACATCTCTCCTGCAGGTTCGGCAACGACCCGTCCCGATACGCGGTTCGTGTCGGGGCTTCAGAGCGTCCTCTGACTCCAGAGCAGGTGGCGGTTCACAGGAAGTTCAAAGGTCAGAGCGGAGGTCACGACCTGGCTCTGTTAAAGCTTCCCAGCACCAAGGGTCACTGTCTGACCTTTGAGCCCAACACCAACGCAGCGTGCCTTCCTGCTGCAGACACAGCGTCAGGGGGAAACGCTCCATCTTCTTGTGTTGTCATGGTAACCGCAGGCTGGACAGACACAGGTATGTGTTTCTCTCTCTACTGAACTTACAGAACAACATAATGGCAAACAATATCAGTATCTGTCTATAAATGTTTTGGGATCCTATGTAAGTTAGAGATGTTTGATTGATTGTTTCATTCAAAAATGTTTCCAACTTTTGGAGGGTTTATCTGCTCTTCAGAATAAAGTTTGCTTTTCTGGTTCTCACATAACTTTTTGTTTACTGCCATCATGTAGTGAAAAAACAAAAATGTTATAAGCCTTCAGCAGAAATGCATCTTTACGTTTTTTTACTTTACAAGTCTTATTATATAATTATAACAGCACTGTGTTTATTTAAAACACAAAGACATGAGCGTGAGAATTGAAGTAGATTAAAGGATCTGTTTACCAACTGATTCTTTCAGAGAAGGTTTTAATTTATTTATGGATTTTAAAAAATGGAAATGTATTCTATATTGATTCATTTCTTAATAAATTATCTTAGTCCTTCAACCCTCTGTTAATCTCCTGCTCTCACTCCTAGACTCTGTCCTTGCCTCCTGGGTCCCTCTCATGTCGTCATGGCAATGTAAGAAGCGTTATGGCGACAGCTTCTCCAGCCACGGCACCCTGTGTGCCGGCAGTCCCCCTGACACCAGCCTCCTCCATGGCGACAGTTGTCAGGGTAACTCTGGAGGCGGGCTGGTGTGTCAGGAAGAGTCGGGTCGTTGGGTCCTCACTGGGGTTGTCGCTGGAGGGAATGGATGCTCGGCCCCCTCCTCTCCCGCGCTCTACACTCGTGTCAGCCGCTTCAGGAGCTGGATAGAGGAGGTCATCAACCCACAAGCCCGTCAGGAGGAACCGCACACACACGCTAAGGCGCAAGAGGATGTCACGCACGTTGACAATGACCTGACGCACACACACGACGAACACACACAAAGTGAGGTGCACGGCAAACACACACACGATCAACAGGAAACAAATGAAATCAATGATATTAAACACACACACACTCACCACTCACACACCAAGAGCGCACACACCCACACAAACACACAAATTCTGGTCTGATTGAGGCCGTGCCATTGGCTAACCATCAGTGCCATGTGACCACCTGAGGGGGAGGAGTTAGATAAGTTAAGCAGAAAAAAAGAAAGATGCTCAAACTTAAAGTCTGCGCTCGTTTTTTAATCTGAACTCAGTGTCTTGAATCTAAAGTGTGTGCGCTTTGTAGTCGTCGGCGTGTGTGGGCCTGAGCCGCGGTGCTTTACAGCCTGAAACTACGAGCCAGAACCACGGCAGAGGAATCCAAATGTTTAGACTGAGCCTGGCACGCTGATCTGAGTCCCTCACTGACAAAAAAAATAAAAAATCAGCATGGCATGAATTATCAGGACAACGTGAAACCATTTCTGAGGGATATTTCTAATATGGTCACACAAGAATCTATGCTAAAATCACCTTTAAATGTGTGTCGTCTGTTTGAGCAAAAACCTCTAGATTAAAGCCGACTGTATATCTTCCCTCTAATATTAATAACTAATGAATCTAGATTAACTCCTGCATTAGAGCAACATGAGTTCAGTTTTGATAAAGATTCAGTTGTGGATGTCGTTTCTTCTTCCAAACAGGCCTTCAGGCTGTTGTCGTAAACCTTTACTGTTTAAAGTGCTGTTCAGACCTGTGACTAAGCTATTTGACTCCAAACCATACCTGTTTGTTTTTTTTCATGTTTTAGCGCTTTCTTTACAAATCATGTATACTTTATATAACTGCTGATTATAATCACACAGTCATAATGACATCTGATCAGCTGCTCATGTGCTAAAAGATGTACAAACTGAAAGAAAGAAAGTGTAAAAACATTTCATGAGGAGGGAAGGAAGGGATGCAGATAAGATGTTTTTTTTTTTTTTTACTGCAGAACACTTAACTCACATACACATCTGTCCAATTAGGTTTTAAAAAATCAAGGTTAAAATCACAAGGGAAGTGAGAGAAAAAAGGTTTTATTTACAGGGCAAGAACATGTGAGGACTGTGTTCACAATGAAACAAAAAGAATATAGAAATTGATCCCGCTACCTTACCTCTCCATCTGTTCAGGAGATCTCAACACTTCAAACATCTCAAGAAGTCCTGGGATAGTCTGCTAAGTCATTTCTGCCTTCCAGGAAGATGCTAGTTTCAATCAATTTCCTCGCTAAAATTAATAACAGACTCTGGAAACGTGTAGGCTGCATCATGAGAAATGTCCAACTTGCATTATTTTCAGTCAAACACTGTTGAAAAGGAGACTAATGTGTTCTCTTCAGATCAATAACAGAGCATTATTTTACAGCGATAATGGAGAGAAAAGCTTTGCAGACATGACGTTCCCTGAAGGAATTATTAAGAGTCAGCTAATTGATTTTATTTTTTTTAACTCTAAACAAAAAAACAGAGTCTGCTCGGAAAAACAAACCCAGAAACACTTCAACAAGATTTGGTCAGCAGCGAATGAAGAGCTACATGATTTATTGTTTGTTTATAATTTAGGAGCTAAACTTACATTACAAAAAAAAACAGCAGTGTTGTCCTTTAAATTGTACAGAATCCTTTTCAAAAGCCATCGGAAGCTGAGTGTTGGGTCATAAAGTATTTTTTTGTACTGATTCCAGCAGGTGGCGCTAGATAGACAGATAGATAGACAGATAGATAGATAAACTGATAGGTAGATAGTACTCCTGACTTTAGCTTGTTTGTGTACTGCATTCATTCTTGACTGAATTACATAGCCGAACTCTTTAATGTTGTCTGATCTGTTGTATTCTGAGCAGATGTGTGATCTGGCCACCAGAGGGCGACGCAGCTCTATTTTCACAGGGCCGCCGCCGCTCGCCACAGCCCTGACGCTTCTTTTTTTATACTGTTGCTGATAAGTGTTGGGACTTGTGCTTTTGATGTTGTGTGAGCCATCGTGTCGTGAAGCATCCTGTAACCTGCAACCGCTGACACATCTGAAGCTCGTTGTTATAATCCTGTACATAATCTCAACCCTCTCACTACTGCTGTATCCCTGACATGTGATGAACATACAGATCTGGTAGGTTGATGTAAATATGACCCATGTGTGTCTTTGGTTGGATGATGAGCAGTGTAAGGTCTACTTTACCTGTGAAACCCTCCTGCTGTCCCTCAGTATTATGTGCTGAATCATGGTAGCCTATTAAAACATAAACCTGGTGAGAACAAGTTTTCAGTGTTGGTGTCGCCTCTTTTTTTTCTGTTTAATTTAATCACAAGTTGTATTTAAGCCTCCTAAATCTTTCATTTATTTGCCAATTTAAAAACACAATTTTTATCTGACGTTCCAGACATTTGGGTAAAAAAAGTTGTGTATTTTCAGAGGAGGCTTTCAAAGAGATTCATTGGAGAAAATCAGAAAAACAACAATCCTCTTGGCATATGTACGATCTAATATTCTTTTCCCAAAGAGCTCATTTAAATGCTGAAACACGGATTTTACAAGTCAGACAAGAAATGAAACCAAATGTTAATTGCCTCTAAATGACAGTAAATCTGCTTAGCGGCTGCTGTCATCACCCATGAGCTTTGGTAATCTTTTCTTTTGTTTCCCTCTGTAAGAAGGACGGTCAGAGGAAACCCTGCTGCAGTGGGTTTGTTTGTTTCCATTGACGAATATTGAGAAGTGATTGAAAAGGGGGACAGATGAGTCCTTATATGATACGGCAGATTCTTTAGAAACCGGACTATGAAGTATATGATGAAAATATGAATGGATATGAATTAAATTCTCAAAAATACATTTTGGGCAGACAGCAAAACTGTTCCTGTGTCAGAGTATCTATTACGTAGTAGAACACCATAAAACTTAAATTTAGTGCTTTGATTTACTTCGATCTATGAATAAACCCGGCCTTTATTTGAGTCAGCTGTCAATACGAGACTCAATCACAGCAAAGATGGGAACGAGTACAACAGTGTAAACTTCATATTTAATCTGATTTTAACTTTGACTTTCTCAAATCTGAAAACATAAAATTAACCAATAACTTGGAATCCTCAGACAAATGCAGGGATGTAAAAAGTATCTCTAATATGTAGGGATACATTACAACCTATTTTAGGCAGCAATTAGTTTAACATGTACTTATAAACAGAGTAATAATTAGTCAAGTATTTGGGTCATGTGTGTGAGAAGAATCAATTAAAGGGTTAATTCAAACCTGTCTAAACTGGATCAGCTGCATATCTTCTAGTTGTGTCAGGTCTGTCACCGAAGTAATAAACAAATCAGTTTGGTTGTTAATTAAAGACGTTCTGACGTTTGAACAGGGATTAATGCTGAGTCATGTTACAGTTTCTATTGTCAGATCCCATTTAAGAGCTGTATTCAAAACCTCAGGTGAGACGATTGTGTTCTGCCTGTTGAGAGGAAGACTCCTGATACCAACTCAACCAAGTGCTCGCCCATTGTTGGATTTATTTGGATCCATGTGCCCATCAGAACAGAGAGAACAGTCTGGACCAGATGTTTGTTCTGTCTTGATTTGATGCTATCAAAATAAAAAAATGAACATTGATTAAAACTAATCGATGACAGATTACACACAACCTACCTAGTTTTGTCCTGAGAGATGAAAAACAGACAGCGATCTGCTTTCAAGAAAGGGAAGTTGTCGTTCACTTATTGATGAAGAGTCCAGACATCTAACCTCTTTCTGTGAAATGTACCCGGTTCGACAGGTTTGAAGAGTGGACTGGACATCAGCACGTGCATGAGTGACAAAGTTCTGTCCTGCAGGACGGCTGAAGAGTTTGTTGGCTGTGCGTCAAAGAAGAAAATGAGACAACGCAACACAAAAATGAAGACGCCCTCCAAGGGCAGCGGACGATCCAGCTGAGGCTGCAGGAGGTCCAACAAGGACAAACAAGAAGTCAGTGAGACAGATATCGAGAAAGACATCGAAGACAGTGTGCAGTTTTGAACCGCTCTGATTGCTGCGATCGAAAGAAACAAAATCAGAGCTCAATGGGTTGATTAAAAAGAAGCAGAGGGCAATCAAGAGGAGAGGTGAGGGCTTCATTAGAGCTCTCGAGCAAGAAATTAGTGGCGAGTGCTGGAGCAGCTCTCACCTACTAGTTACGTGTCCTACAGAGATCGTGTTTCCCATCAGAAATCTCTGAGGAACACCATCTGTGATCAAGAGGAGACTGTGAGGCGAGAACTAATTTAGAGAGAGAGGAAATGTCTTTCCAGAATGGATGGATTCACCACCACGCTGCGGATGTGATCCTGGACTTGGACACTTGGCGGGAAGGAAGACCTAACATGCCTTAATAATTTGCTAAAGAGTGAGAATAGTTTCCACTATCGACTCACAAAGGATACCAGGTAATAAACCAGGAAGATGTGGTCCACTCACTCAGCTTGAAGGATGAGGAACTGGGGTGATTGTTTTCATATTTCAGGGAAGAAAGACTTGGAAATAGACCTCGTCTTTGCAGATTGTCCTGTGATTTAGCAAACACGCCTCATCACACAGGCCAGCAGATAAATTCTTGGAGCTCTCGCTTTAAAAAAAACCTCAAACAACTTAAAGGCTTGAAGGATGCTCTGAGGTAGGAAGAAAAGGGAAGTTGTGCAGTGCATTATGACCTAAACAAGGTCAAGAGTAATTTAGATTCAGGAGGCTTGTCCTGGGTCGGCTTTTCTCCTAATTTTATTGACACGAAGAGCCGGGGAGGTCAGAGAGAGCTAACAAGACACATTCCCTCCAGAGTTTTTTCCCTCTCTGTGTCTTTGAGAAAGTAAGAGCGAACGTCTGAGTGAACCAACCGCTGAGCTCTCCTCATTAATCACACAGAAAGCAGAGGAACCGGGGGAGCTGTCCTACATCCCAGGGACACACACACACACACACACACACACAGAATCAGACACACACACACACACACACACACACAGAATCAGACACACACACACACACACACACACACACACACACACACAGAATCAGACACACACACACACACACACAGACCCAGTCCTTAAAATAACTGGGACCAACATAAATAACACCAAAAAGCTTTTTAAATAAGGCTGAAGCATTACTCAAAACTTCACAGAGAGACAGAAACAGGCCGATTCACAAGCTGTCAAACGGATGACAGTGATTGTTTCATCCAGAGTGTGTGTGTGTGTGTGTGTGTGTGTGTGCGTGTAAGTGTGTGTGTGTTAATGGCCTGTTGGCTGTGCAGCGTTATGCAGGGCTTAATCTGACTTTATGTGATGACAGACGAGTATGGAGGGCAAATATTATGCCAGCTGGTGTTCAGAGCATCCAGCCAGGCACAGACACATGGTCCACTTTCACTTTAGATGGATCCAGATCTGGTTTTATTCCACTTTCAAACCGATCTCTGTAAAAAGTCTGTGTCAAAATGCTTCCATTTGACTTTCCAAAAAGGAAAGCGTGAGCGGATATTCGGCATGAGCATGACTTATCAATGTTGCAGTGTTACATAATCACAAACGTGTGTTGGACGTCTCCAAATTTGGTGATTTTAAGGCTGAGACAGCGTCAGGAACGCTCTCTAAAGCCCGGCTCAGAAGGTCAAAAATGTCCGGTGGTAAAGGCCAAAAAAAAGGTCTGAGAGGTTGTAATTTAGGAACATTTTTTTCTGGACAGCAGGTATGCAGCGTCAGTCTGAGAGACAATCAGTGCTCAAAGCAGAGAAGCACCGCTCTGGTCTGTTTGATTGGGCCTGGGTGAACATTTTCAGTGAAAGGACACCTTAAAAAATGTTTCATGTGGAGTGGAAAAACTTGAAAGTACGATATTCCAGTTTATTTATCAGCAAGTTTTCCAGGCCGACAGTATATGGCCCCTTCCTGCAAATATCAATAGACAAGTCTCCCACTCGACGCCTGGCAGAGACTTCAATACAAAGTACATACAGAATTGATAATGATCTCTTAGGGCCTAAAATTGTGGGGGGTTTTTTGTTTTACTTTAATAAAGTCACACAGCACCCACAATGCACTTTGAAAACTCACAAAGCTGTATTTAGATGACCTGGAGTTTATTTAGCAATAATGACTTCCTGGTGCTTTTCTGTAGTTTGTATTTGCTGCCGTAGAGTTCAAAGAGTCAATTTAAACATGATTTAAAATCAGCTTCACAGTTCAAATATTACTCAGTCTCTTAACAGAAATTAAATCTGACGTGAAGAGAAGGTGGAGAAAAAAACACGGAGCCAACAGAGACAAACCAGTGCTGAAATAGTATTTTTATTAAATACTTTCAAGATCCAAGTTTGAAGAATAACAAAGCTATGATGAAGACCAACTAACACTCAGACAAACACTTGATAGTCGTCAATTCATGGTTGTATTTCATTGTACATCATGATCATGCAAAAAAACTCCAGCATCCATGTGAAGGCTGGGGGAGAAAGCGCAGCCCAATAGTATATCATTACAACGCAGGGAAAACGCTAACATCGAGGGCCTCATACCAAGCTACGGCTCCTGAATCCTTTTTTTGATTTTTAAAAATGTTGCACTTTTTTTTAAAATATTTTTCATGTCACCTATTCAACATTCTGGATGGAGAATATCTTATTTCAAAAGATGCAAATATCATATATTAACACTAGCTCCATCCTTATTCAGGTAGGTACATGGTAGAAATGCGTAACTGAAACATGCATATAACTAGGTCTCCCGCTCTGGTTCAACAGTGGAGGTCACAATAACCTGCACGTCCACACCAACTCTCTCTCTCTCTCTCTCTCTCTCTCTCTCTCTCTCTGGCTTTAACACTCCTCTCAACTGAGCAGGCACGATTTTAAACCGCCGAGGGCAGATTACATGAGGAATAATTTAGTCTTGATCAATCTGTCATTGCTCAATCTGTTAATGTGTTTTTTCTTTGCTTCCTCCCTCTTTTCCCTTTTTGTTTTTTTTTTTTTGTCTCTATGTGCGAGGGAGAGTGCAGAACTCTAGCTTGGCAGATCGGCAAATATACCAAACGACAAGTTAACAGCAACAGCGACGACAACGGAAAAACTCAAACCAGTAACACGGGAACAGAGAAACAACAGAGAGAGAGGTACAAATAAACATCTCAAGAGCAGGGACACGTTGGTACACGGAGGAAGGAGAGGGAGATATCAGGGAGGGGGGGGAGGGGAGGGGGGGAGGGGGGTTTAAGATACGACTGATGTGGATGGATGGAGACAATTAAGCAGCACAGCAAGGGTGGCACCGTGGTCACACAGCAGTGGTGCAGATATGTTACAAAGCCCAAACACACCACCAGGCGTGCGTGTGTGTGTGTGCGTGTGTGTGCGTGTGTGTGTGTGTGTGTGTGCGTGCGTGAGTGTAGGTGCATATGATATGAAGAGACGGCTCACAGCATTGTGGGATCAGGATATAAGGACACTATGATGGAGGGGTCTCAAGAGGCTTGTTGGGCAAAGGGGTGAAACTTTTTTTTCAACCGGTTATTTCTTTTATTCCCCCGTCTCAGAAAAAAACAAAAAAAACAAACAGTCTTACGGCCATGGGACAAGAGCCGGCAGCCCGTGGGAGAGTGTGTCCTCGCGTTAGTCGAGGGAAAGATTTAGCTACCGATATTTTCAGGAAGTACTTTTAAAAGGAGAAGAATTCAGTTTTGAAACTGTGAGGAAGATGATGCTCCTAAACTAGGTGGGGTTCACAGAGGTCATGGGGAGGTTCCCATGCCGAAACGCACAGGATGAGTGTCTCTTAGATACATGTACATATATTACACTTTTCTACATATATCTATACATACACTGTATTTACACAGTGATTATAAACAAACCAGGCCCTTGCAGAAAGCAGAGAAAAAGGAGGGAGGGGTTAAAAGAGGGAATGGTTTAAGAGAGAGAAATAAAGGTCGAGGGAGGGGCGGGTGAATGAGGGAGAGGCGGCGGGCAAACATGCAAAACGCAGACGCCTTTCCCCGGCTCGCTCTCTCCCCCGACTGCATACAGACACAACAGAACGTGCCAACACGCGCATGTTAGCTTAAACTTGCACAATAAAATCCCTCTTTGTTTTTTTTTTTTTTAGTTTTTGTTTTTTTAAACTCACTGCTTTAGAACAAAAAAAAGGAGCCTCAAATATAGGATCAGTCAGACAAAATAAAAAAGGCTCCGCTTATGTATTCACAGGAACGTAAAAGGGAACAGGACGCTAAAAACACAACGAAACACGTAACCTCAAATCAGACGCCAATCCCCTCCCCCGAAAAAATCCCACAACACGTTTTTTTTTTCTTTTCTTTCCGTTCCAATCGGAAAAAACAAGCAAACAAACGAAAAACACATAAAGACATAAAAAGCCTAAAGTTCTACACTTTGGTGCTTCATGTTTTTGATATCAAGTTTCTCTCGTCATCAAGTTCTCTGACTGAGCAGACCTGATTTTTTTTTTCCCCCCGCTAGACTTCAGTGGGGAAAAAAATCTCCCTACTTCTTAACATCAACGTCCGGGTAACGAGCACAACACTTTCTACCCGGTAATCCTTAGAATGCCAAAAAAAAAAAGTGTCCAAAATCTCAGCTGCTAACCTCACGCTCCCTTCTGCTCCTCCCTTTTTAGATAGTGAAGATAAATGCTTGGTTGGGTTTTGGTGGTTTCTGGTACATCTAGTCATAATTTACACAGCATATTCATAACTCATACTCATAAACTGTCACAAGTTCAACTGTAAATCCTCTCCTCACGCAGGACGTCTCATGTCGCGCGGGCAGAAAAAAGATGGCTGCCAGGGGAGGGATAGAGGGCAAAGACGCGCCCTCCAATCAGGCGCCAGATGCATGCATCATCCCATGGGGGCGGTGTCTTGTGTTCAGCCGGCCCCCAGCAGGTCAAAGGGGGGACAGGATTGGTTGGTAACGTGGAGAGGGATGCGATCTTGCCCGGCCGGGCTCCTGGCACTAGCCCATCCACGCAGAGGACTGGCCTCTGAAACACGCTTGCTGAAAAAAACTGCCCCCCAAAACACACACTCCAGTAGACTGGAGGCTCAGGACCACTGGTGGGGGGGAGGAGAGGAACACATTAAAGTCTGCTTAGATCATCTTATTTTACAAGTTTTTCCATTTTTTTTTTTTCCGTTTTCTTTTTAAATCAAATTTGGATTAACTTCAAAAAGAAGTCAGGCAGGTCAAAGAACCAGCAGTCGGAAAGTCAGACAGGGTTACAAAAACATTTCTGGGGCATTTCCAGCTTTTATAATTAGGACAAAGATGACAATGGGAGGGGGGGGCAGAGGTCCCCAGATGGACTTTATTTGGACCCCTTGCAATGACATGGCAGATTGTTAAACTTCAAGGACACCAAGATGTCCTCAGACAGGTTCTTAAACTTTAGTTCACCAAACTTCTTTAAAGAACTGTGAAATAAACATGTTTTTCATTGGAAGCAGCTCCTCTACAGGAGTAGGTTAATGAAGTTAAAAAGGGGCGTCGGATAAAGAGATTATCAGCTGTCTGATCGTCTTAAGGCAAGTGTGTGTGTGTGTGTGTGTGTGTGTGTGTGTGTGTGTGTACCTGATCACTGAAGTGGTGCAGCAGGCGCTCCTGAGCAGTGGAAGTGAACATTGAGCCACTTGCCCTCGCGACGATGCCACACCCTGGTCTCCTCCGATTGGCTGGAGCGAGGGCGGCCTGTGGTGTCCACAAACTGTGTGAGCCGGATGTAGGCGATGCACGCCGCGTCCTCGCCAATCAGGTGCACGTGGGGGTTGAGCAGAGTGGTGTGCACGGGCTTGCTGTTCTTGCTCAGTACTGAAAGGAATAAAACATAAAACGAAGGTTTATAATCCATCCATCCATCAAACGTTTATTATCCAGTTGCCTTTAATTCTTTGGACTGTCGGAAGGAGCCGGAGAGACGCCTCTCACGCACGGGGAGAGGCTCCTGTCTGACGACTCGAACCAGGAGCCTCCTCGCTGTGAGGCCACAAGGCTCAGCACTTTGAAAAGTTTTTCTATGGATTACGTTGCTGCGAGACTTAAGGAGAGGACAGAGGATGAGCGAGTGCATCGAGCTTAGATGGCGCTCAGACAAAAGGCTGCATCGATCACAATGATCTCACAAAAGGCATCATAACTCCGCCTTTGTTCCGATACTCATCGTGTCGCAGCGCAGCTGAGAGACAGCTGGCGGTACAGGTGAGCCGCTCCGTCTGTTGTTTTCAGTGTAAAGTAGCGTTTAAAAGTCTCGTCGGGGAACTTAGGATGAACACATTTTCTTTGAGTTTTAAGGCTCTTCGGGCCACTATGGTCATTTAGACACAAGTCAAAATGTCTTTACAAATGAAGTTTATGGTCCCAGAGGACTACAGACTGCAGGACGGTGATCATTCAGACACTGGTTGGGCAGAAAGACGGCTCACAAAACATGAAGCGTCATGTTCATCAAGGCTGAACATTGTTAACCAGCAGAAAATCAGTTTGTAAAGATGTAAATGATGACGGGTACTTTTCTTTCACATTCGATTTTAATGGAAGATATTTAACAGAAACGGTTTAACAGGATCATTAAAGACTGAATGTGATCATAAACAGAACATATTGGAGCTAACACACAACCTTTACTTAATGGAGAGGCTGTAAAACATGTGAAGGTCTGTTTTTTACATTTTATAGACTGGATGACTCATCAAGTATTCGTCTAATGTGACTGATGTTCAGTGCTCAAACACAGGAGGACAGTTATCCGACTAAAGAGAAAAACAAGAAAACCGAAGCGCACGTTCACCCGGGTGGATTCATCTGCTCAGTGTGTGTGTGTGTGTGTGTGTGTGTGTGTGTGTGTGTGTGTGTCTCTGTGTGCACATTAAGGAGACTCACAGTTTTCAAAGTAGAACTTGTGGAAGTCCATGCCCTCCACAAGGTTCCCCAGGGCCTCGGGTTCGAAAGAGGTGAGTCCAGGATCGCAAATCCTCCTGAGAGAGAGAGAGAGAGAGAGAGAGAGAGAGAGAGAGAGAGAGAGAGAGAGAGAGAGAGAGAGAGAGAGAGAGAGAGAGAGAGAGAGAGAGAGAGAGAGAGAGAGAGAGAGAGAGAGAGAGAGAGAGAGAGAGAGAGAGAGAGAGAGAGAGAGAAAGAGAAAGAGAGAGAGAGAGAGAGAGAGAGAGAGGTGAAGATGAGGAGGAGGCATGTGCGAGATGAAGAGTGGGTGAAACAGAGGAGACATTAAAGCAGAGAACGAGTCTGGGGGGGGGGGGGGACATAAAGAGTGCGGTATAGATTTGACTTCTGAGTCACCCACTTCTTCTCCTCACACTCATGCAGTCGTACTCACGTGTAGGCCTCGAAGTCTCCATTGTTGATGGCTTCAATCAGCTG
Organism: Symphodus melops; assembly: GCF_947650265.1. NCBI lineage: Eukaryota > Metazoa > Chordata > Actinopteri > Labriformes > Labridae > Symphodus > Symphodus melops. Next base: position 16,082,779 of record NC_136711.1, on the reverse strand, counting down.
CTCCGTTATTTTGATGATCTCCTGTTTACGAGCTGCACACAGAGCAGGAGAGAAGAGAAACAAGGCAGTTTAGACCAAAAAAATAACAGATAAAAGGTGAGTCAACATGTTGTGCTTTTTTCTACTTGATGACATTTTCTCTCGTCGCTTCAGCTCCTGCCTCCTTCAGGCTCTCTCTCTCTCTCTCCTGTGTGGCTGCAGCTCAACACTCCCTGTTTAACCTCTCTGTCAGATCAAAGCAGCGTCCTCACTGCAGCTCGACCTCATCACTGTCTGTCCCTCTGCTTCTCACCTTCTGAGCCACACACAAACAAACAAAGTCGGCCTGTAAACACCAGAAGTTTCCTTTCCTTCCTAACTGAGCGAACCAGCCACAGTTCCACAAGTCAGCACAGCGAGCGGACCCGACGCAGTGTGGGAGACCTCGAGATGAGATCGTAACTTCGATAAACACAGACGGACATTATGCTACACTACCATAAAGCCTGGCAATTTGAACCAATCAAGCTTCTTGTCGTCTTAAACATAAAGATTTAAATTTAGTGAATCATCACATGTAACACGTCACATTTTATCTTCATAGGTTCGCACGAGTATTTTAATGATCTTCATGTCGTAGATGTTTTTTTTTGTATCTTTCTAAAGCACATTTAATCCTTCTTGATCAACAGACTGTTTTATAATAAATAAAAGCTTGATCTTTAAAAATGTTAAAATTAACACGTCATTTGCTTTTCCTTTTGTCGTCTTCTCATTCTGTTCCGCCTTTGGGCTGTATGCTTCATGTATGAAAGGTGTTAAATAAATAAAGCTGAGCTGATACATGAACTTGCCTGAACTTTTAACCCACAGCTATTTACCCCAAACAAATGTTTTATTTTGTTCCTGTTTCAGTCATGTAAACAAAAAAGTCCTGTTGGAGGTGCGACTCTGTTTGTTCTGTGTTGGAGCAGTGCTGGTGAGGATGCAGCGAGGGCAATCCATGTCAGACAGAACTAGCTTGAAACTTGTTTTGGGTCAATCATTAGCACATTTGCAAACTCAGAATTTTATTGGATTTAAATCTTCATTGAAACTCGACATTTTTAGTTAGTTTTTTTCCCCCCCTGGATAATAGTTTTTTTTTTATTTACAAAAAAAGGAACAAGCAGCTAGTGGAAGGGAAGCACATTTCTGACTGAAAGAGGCGACAGACAGCAGAACCCTTACCATGTCAATCTGACTGGGCAAACTAAAACATTGCTGGTTTGATCTTTTCATCTTAAGGATCATCAGACGAAGAAAAAAAAAAAAAAATCATCATTCTTTCACCAGTCATTTCAAAAAAAGGTTTTTGTTGTCGTGGTAACGAGAGTTAGGACCTAAAGCCTTCCTGAGTCGACGTTCAGTCCTTCCATAAGATCAGGAGCTTCACAACGTCCCAACATCTGAAATCAACTCGTCCAACGCGCTGATAAACACGAGGAGCTCCTCGGTCGGTCAGTGTGGTTAAACAACAGCTGCTAACTTTGAACACGTTTGTGTCCCACTTGACACATTTCTCTACAGATGTTACAAACACCTTCAGGTCACATGTTTGAAAGTTTGGAACCAGTTGTTGCTTTGCTTTACTTTATTTTTTTTGTATGATAAAAAAAGATAATTTGATTTTATCTCATCAGACAATAAAACGTAGCATATGTTTTTAAAGTTACAAACTTTCAGATGTGAAAAGATGTTTGAATATTTAAGATTTTGTACAAAGCGAGATCTGAAGAAGTTACAAAGGATCCTTAAAGTTAGCCAGAATTGGCTCCTGTTGTACCACACCGACAAAAATAAATAAATAAATCATCTAACACCTCATCTTAAAGCTCATGTCTTGTAATAAAGGCCTCTGAAAATGTATCTAGCCAAACATAATTGTAATGACTTCCTATGACTGATGTGAACTGCAGCCTCCTGAGCTAACTGTTAAAGAAGTTCAAACAGCTCCAGTGAGACGGAGAAGAGGGTGAGGTTTGTTAGTCATGACTGTGTTCTTACTCTGCTTAGTGTTGTTTATAGCAGCGACAGTGATGCTCCCTAGCGGAGCGGCAGGCATGGAGGACTGTGAGAGCTCAGAGTCAGGGCAGGAGCTGTTGCCTGTGCTGTTCCATGCCATGCGCTTTAGGTCATGCGGTGGAACTGAAACACACAACGGATGGTCAACAAAGGCTGGATGGATGACAGAAAACAGACACGTGATCGTCCACACAAAGCTCATGCAGTCAAACAAAGGGGTGGCAGCGGACGTGTGTTAATGTTCAGAGGAATGAATGGGAAATAAACAGTTAAAGTTAGCGTGGGGTTATGACAGGCATGCTGATGGGTAAACACAAGGACAAGATGGTAGCTGGAAGCGAGATCTGTAAAAGCTCTGATGCTGTGTGATGTGATGTCGTTTATCTGCCTGCTCCGCTCACATCTACTCTACTCTTAATGCTCGTATGCATTAACAAAGCTTCATCTGACGAGCTGCAGCAACTAGCAAAGAGAGGGACTGAAGCCACTGTTTGTTATGAGCTCATGTTATGCCTGTAGGGGAAACTTAGCATGATCAGGAAAGAGACAGGGAGGAGGAAAGAAGAGGAAGAGGAGGAGGAGGGAGGAAAAGAGCTCAGACTGTCCTGTAGTGCAGGTGTGTCTGACGAGGGCAGGAGGCCAGGACAAGAGGTCAAGAGAGGAGAGATTAGAGTAAAGAGGTGGGGGGGGGGGATGAGGTGAGAGAAGGATATAGTGAAGGAAGGTGTATTAGGAGAGAAATGGAGAGGAGATTACAGAACATAACAAAGAAGAAAGCATTAGAGAAGAGGAGAATGGGGAGACGATGTGAGGACAAAGAGGAACCTAATGCTCCGTGGAGTGAAAGGTTCCAGTAAAAGTCAGACAGGCAGCAGGGGCCTGTCAGGCCAGGAAGCCGGTTTCAGACACCCATCTGCAGGGTAAGCAAGGCTTCCTCCAGCTGGAGCTGTCACATTAGGAGGAGGAGGGGAAAGATGCAGTGATCACCAAGGAACGAACACACACACACACACACACACACACACACACACACACACACACACACACACACACACACACACACACACACACACACACACACACACACACACACACACACACACACACACACACACACACACACACACACACACACACACACACACACACACACACACACACACACACACACACACACACACACACACACCAGGGTTCCCACAGTGGCCCTGATTTAAAAAAAAAAAAAAAAAAAACTAAACTCATTTTTTTTTTGGCTTTCTTTACAATTAACAATGCGCCTGCTTTCAGAAAAGTTTCAACTACAGAGAGGAAGTGACTGCTGTGTCTGAGGAGTGAGCGCACATTAAACTGTATTTAGGGAGAAACACAGCAGGAGATGATCTCCTGCAATCAGTGTGCAAAACTAATCCATGACAGTAATGTCTCCTGGTTAAAGGAACACACCACTCAAACACAACTTGGGTCTTATGCGTCCTTTTAATGAAAAACAGAGATTCAGTCAAACCCTGATAACCGATTCGTTTCACTGAATGGGACCGATAACAGCTTCACTGTTATGTTCCTTAATCAATATAGTTCTGTATAGAAAAGGCTGAAAAGGCTGAAAAGGCTCTTTCATTAAACTCTCAGTTTCACATGTAAACTTTTAAACCAGCTGAAGGGTTTCTCTTTCCTTTGTCTTTATGCAGTCAATCCAGAGGTGGAAACTCTTCTGCCTTAAAGGTTCTAATCTGCAGACACTGGCTGTGTGCCCTGAAATCACTGCTTTCATTTGTCAAACATGAAGTACAGACAGCTAGAAGGGAAAAGTTTTATCTCACCAAATAGAAGCAAATTACTGAAAACTATTTCAGATTTTTTCTAAGTAGCTTCATTATTTGTCATTCTTTCAGTTCCCAAACCATCTTAAATATTTGGTCCTCTTGGTCTCGGCTAGCTTTTTTTTTTACATTTAAAATGGTTTGAATTAATTTGCTAACTGGCTAAACAATAGTATGAAAACATGCCATTTTTAATTTCTCCGTTTCCTCCATCACAGAGGCTGATTGCTGACTCATGTTTTGCCCTGTTGTTTGATCAAAGCTGTTACAATAGTTTAAGAATCAGTGGAGAAAGAGTCAGAGCAGTGTGCTCTTAATGTTAAAACCAGATAATACAGTGACTGTGAGAGCACCAGAACTGTGTGAGCTCAGCTACATGAACGGTTGTCAGTGACAACATGTGGGATTGTTTATCTTTGCCTTTTTCTCCTCGTCTACATTTGGATGGCCTGGGCCCTGTTAGGTCAATAATCCGGGCTAATAGGAGATTGTTGGGCTAAAATGATCCAGTTAAATCTCATCCGGATTATTTTGGTTAATTGTCAAATCTTCTGTTTACATCAGTTGGATTTCTTTGAAAAGAGTTCATCGCTGTCTTTTTGTAAGTTTGGTTGGTTTTAAGGCTACCATTGATCAATCACCCCTCCCCACCAACCGAGCATAACCTTTGAAGAACTACAAAATCTAGGTAATCAGCATTCAAATAAAGCCAGCTAGGTTTATCCATGTTTAAATAACAGCTCGCCTGCGGGGTTTGTTGTAAACTTGTCTGATCACTCTTAATTGCTTGATGCTGTCAGACTTGTTTAAGTGGTTGGAACATAAGATGCAAGTTGTATTAAAGCAGAACTTTGAAAGGTATGAAAGAAAACCAGTACGTGTACTTTTCACTACATGTTCCTTTCCTTAAATGGAGTTCACAGGTTTATGAATTTAACAAATTAATACAAATCTCGATTTTTTTTTCCACATTTGCTTCACTAGTGGGAACCCTCAAAAACAGCTTGGTGGATCAGAGTGAGGGAGCTCAAAGATGTGAGACGTCATTGCCAGTGACTACAAAAAGCCAGGGTGGGAGTGGGTGGTTGGGTGGGGGGGTTGGGGGAGGTGTTAGGTCCTTGCCAGTGGCGACCGCACAGCTTCTGGTTGCCATGGATGAACTTACTGGCAGGTGAGCTTTGAGGTGAGGGCAGAAGTGGGGGCATCTCCTCGGTGGCGCTGCTCTGCGCCGAATTGTCCGCTAGAAACACACACACAAAAAACGCAGCCGGACACACGATAAGTCCGTACGTACACACACCACAGGCACACAGACAAGAAGGTGAGAGACACGCGATGTGTCTCAGCACAGCTGCATGTCTCTACACCGTCAAATACACACTCTTCACTAGATGGGAGACAGAGAGAGAGAGAGTGGATAAGAACAGGGAACATCACATGATCACCTGTCCTACCTTTCATTTCCTCCTCGTCGTTGGTGGCGTTGCTCTCCGTTGATCCCTACAGAGCAGAGAGACGGACAGAAAGATACTCAAATTAACTCCGGCGGCTTCTCCATCTCCATCAGTCCCTGAGAGCCCCTGGAAGACGCTCAGGCTCGCAGGAAGACAAAGCTCACCTTGACTCCATCAGGAGGGTTGTGCACCACTGTGCTCTGAGACTCCTGTGAGGCAGAACAGAACAGTAAGTCCAACAAATCGTAGCCTTGATCCAGTGCCTCTCAACTAGCTTCAAACTGGGCCCCGTGCTCTACGTCAGCCCTGAAATCTTAACCTGATACAACACCTCCAGCTGGGTAGGTGGTTTGTCCTTTATGTCTGAGGCTCTCCTTGTCAAGGTTGGGAGATGATGTTGGTGACTTCTTTGAGCAAAGCTAAAAATGTTCTTACATAGACGCAGTTCCCTGACTTCATTCTTCTAATTATAATAAAAATCTTGAGATTTGAACATACCAGCAAGTAATCTAAAGCAAGAAGCCATGAGATTTTAGTAGCTTTGTTTTGTCTTGCATTAAAGACTTCCACTACAAACACATTGTGATGACACAATATTTATTTTACAAAATGCTTTGAGCTAGAATATTGAAGCTAAGGAGGGAAAAAAATGTGTTGCTTGAGATTTTGTTTGGATTAGTCTTGATTGATAAATCTGCTCGCTTTTTTTGATACAAAGTCCCACATTCTCGGGGTCCCAGTTTCTGTCGGGTGTCTCTGATGTCCTCATCCGTCTCATTTATCAAACCAACATTTGTAATCGTAAAGAGAAGCAGCTATTCCTAACAGAACCTACAACCTAAACAAGGAGGCCATTTCCTCAACTTAAAGACATGTAATCACGTTCTGTCTGATAGCAATGATTAAATAAGGAACAGGGTATTTTCAGCATTAAAAATCAATAACTTACAAATGACTACATACAAGATCCGTTCTGCTTAATCATGACCTGAGACCGACCCCTACCTTTAGCTCCTGCACCACCAGCTGAGAGGCACTGAGTTGCTGGATCAGACAATGTATTATGTAACCTTACCAGTACACAATGTAATATGTAACACATACTAGTAAAGCGCCGCAAAATCACAACATGCCAGCACTGGATAAGAGCACAAGGATTGAAGTTTGGCATTGGGTGAGGATGTTAATGGGGATGTAAATGGGAGTGTTAAAGTGGTTAGAGTGAGAACGATGGTTCACAGAGCTAAAAAGATTTAATGTTAGGGTAGATAGATAGAGGAGAGAGATGGTCAATCATGGGAGGAATCAAATGACATAAAGGCCAAAACATGACATCACTACTTTCAGCAGCCCAAACAAGATGAACCAGAATCTCGGGTTCTCTGTAGCGACGCTTTATAAACCTGCAGACAAGTTCATGCTCCTGTCGACTTGAAGAGGTGCACATGTGCAGCCCACATCAAAAGTGATGTTTAGTTTTTTTTATTCATTTTATTCAAATCTCATCTGCATGATTTTGGAGAGTTTTTTTTCTCAAGGAACACATGTGCACCTAAGAGGATGGGTGGCGGGCGGGACAGTGAATGTTACACCTCCTGAATGGTAGATGAAGGATGACAAGCAGCGACTATGACGATGGAGGGTGATGCACGACGGGCCACTATGCAACTACAGGGAGGGGAGGGAGGTGTTAGGGAGTTTAAAACGTCACTGTGGCGGCCTACTGTACCATTTGGGCGTTGGTAGCCATGTTGGTGTCTTTCAGGGCATTGATGGCGCTCACTATACTGTTCTTACTGTTGTTGGTGGAAGGCTGGGACGAGAACGCACACACTCAGAGTGAACACATACGTTACACACACGCACACATACAGAAGCATTAGAAGTGCACGCCTTTAAGGGGCTAATGTCTGTCGAGGCTGCGGGGCTGTTGAGAGCTAACAGGGTAAATGAGAGGGTGAGTGCCACAGAAAGGCCTCTAGATCATCCTTTTTACTGCCTCACTAACTCTCTATGCCTCTGCCACTTAACTGCACAGAGAGACCCCTGGGGCAGGGGTGAAAGAGAGGGAGGCAGGAGGCAGGAGGAGAAAGATGCTTAATAGCAGCGAAGAATGAAGGAAACTGCTCGGAAAAAAAAAAAAAAGAGAGCAGCAAGGAAAAGGCAAAAAGAGTTACATGGTAAAAGAATTGACTCAACGCTCTGAAGAAGGGAGAAATTAGAAGCTGTGTCCCGACTCATGGGAAGCATCCGTACAAAGACCCAGTCAATGAAAGGACCCAGCCGTCAGACTGCTTAGATCAGTCAGGACAAAATGAAATGACAAGATCTGCTCTACAGAGGATTTCCTGTTTGCCTTGTCAGCTTTTCCCGCCATTACTTTTTTGTTACACAGCGCAGCGCCGGTGGCACAGCAACCTTGACAGGTGCACCTCAACTAGCTCCTATGACTAACGTCCCGAGACTCGTCCATCAGTTTGAATGGACTTTGAAGAGTCAAGGCCCTTTACGTTTCTAAAAATATAGCGACTGCTAGCATTTCGCTGGAGTTGACGAACACTTAAAGGTGTAATACTCAGTGTATTTGGTCTGGCATCTTGATTTAATTGGTGCACGATGAATCTTAGGGTGTCGGGCCTGGATGGATGCACCGATTGGATCCTTCGTGGTCTGGCTGCATATGAAGGAGCCTTACAAATGGGAGACCACTTCAACGCAAATCGATCTTACAGCGCACTCTTGTTGAAGGATGCCGTCTCTGAATTGGGATACAGCTAAAGTTTTAAACTTGTGGGAGTGGGGAAATGGGAAAATCGGGATCTAGCAACATGCCACGGGAGTGCCAGAAACCCTGAGGTGAACAAAACTCTTCTTTAGAAATACAGCTCTGGTAAAAATGTGTTTTACGCTATGAAAAAGACATCGGAGATCAAATGAAAGGAGGAGAAAATGAGCTTCAGAGAGAGAGAGATACTGAGAGGAAGAAGAACACAAAGTAACAGGGGGGCATCTGATAGAGGAGGAGGGACAGGACACATCGGAGCAGAACAAAAGGGTGTGGAGAGGTGATGTGACAGCCTTACCTTAGCAGAATCTGACTTCTTGTTGAGTAAACTTTTGCAGGCTGTAAAAAAAGGGAGGATAGAGAGGAGGAGAGACAGGTAGATGGGAACAGTTTAACTGTTGACGACAGCATCCATGGCAATCCATACTTTGTATTCCGCTTTCATAGGAATTCGCAACTTGTGCAGAAAACCCGGAGCTACAATTTTTCATATCTATGAAACCCTCCCAAATACCTGAGCCTTCATGACAAAGTGAGTCTGGTTGTTGCCAGAGAAAAAAATAATAACACGCATTTAATGGATTTTCTGGGGCAAGTTGCTACACTCTGCAAAACCCATTCAACATCATAATCCATTCATTGCCATCTAGGGATAAAAGAGTAACCTGAGAGCAAAGTAAACTTCCTCAATCCATTTCCTGTCTAGAAGACCCCAGCAGATCTCAAAAGAGAGGGATGGTCAGACTCAAACTGCCGCCAGGATTGACTCGGATGAGTCGGGCTAATGTAAATCATTGATTTCCTTTAAAGGCCCCGGTCACTCTTCCTTTTGCGCTCAAGCTCTCGACTTTCTGTTGCTTCCTTTTGCTCTCATTTTTCTACTGACATACATCGTTCTCAAAAAAGTCGTGTCTTTGGTATCTTACCTTCCAAAATGAAATGGGACAGGGGAGGAGGGTGAAGAGAGGGTAGGGTTGAAAAAGAGGGCTTAGCATTTCAGTACATGGGAGAATGGAGAATAGGGGCACAGCATTTACAGCACCAAACAATATCAAGGGACAACTCATGCTCCTCTATTTTAACCGGGTCATGCAGCTTTCAAAGTAAGAAATATATTGAAAATAGATGAAGAATTAATGTCACTTCAAACCAGTGACAGGAGCACTGTTTGGACAGCGCGCTCTTTATTCAGTTACATCTTCTCCCAAACAGCCATTAGGGTGCCAATCGTAACAGCATGGAAGCACAACGTTCAAATGCTCTCTAAACACATCCTGCCCTCCTGCTCCTCCAGGGAATTATCATCAAATTCCACATGACAGGATGAGCAAAGTCAAGATGACCCACAGCAGGAGCTCCTCACCACTCGAGCCACGTACTGGCTCGAGTGGTGAGCATGGAAAGGACGGATAAAGAAAGCATCTGAAGGTGCATCTCCTGAGAAGCCTTTTTTTTTCTCTCCAGGATTTAAACCACACAGGACACCCACATGCGAGAAGCAGCAAGCAAACACCTTTCTTTAAAAAGAAAAAAAAATCTTCAAGCGCTTCAGTTACATTTAGCGGTTATTAAAAAGGAAAACATCATGAGCAAACTGCGAAGCCTGGCCTCAGCCAAACACTGCACAAATGTGCATGAAGCTTTTTACAATACAAAAGTGACCATAGTGATGTGTGACATCATCAGAAATCCAAAAGTTAAAAAAAAAGGCTGCACAAAAAAAAAAGAAAAAGAAGAAGAACAGCGAGGAAGTTCCACCTTGAGCAATGAGGGCACGTGTCTTCTTAAAAAAAACAAAAAAAAAAACACCAACAACTTACAAACAGGAAACTTGGTCCCGGATCAGAAAGGAAGCCCGCATTCAGAGGGCTCTAGTTGACAATCAAACCACCACAAACACCCCAAAATCTCAGTGCAACAATCACACATTCCTAACGGGGATGATACATCCGCTTCCCTAACAAATTTGAGATTAAACATCTGCCTAGTTACCTATGGAGCGATACCTTCACACTATAGAGCAAACAAGATTCTCTCGTCTGAAAAGGTGACAGAAAATCTAGTCTGCTCTACACCGTCTGTTTCTAGTTGACTGAATCCATGGAGCCACCATCGGAATCGCTGACCTTCTCCACCCACTCCCACCCAAGTGGACGAGAGCACAGCCTGATAATAGTGCTTTGAAAACAAAACAATCCATGCCGCTGTTCTTTATAAAACATGGTCTAGTAGTTAAAAGTGTTGGCAGGATTGTTCCCACGTTAGCTTGTAGCATTCCTTCATAAAAAGCATGGAGGTTGTTTTTTTTTTTTTTTAAAGTACTAAAACAGCGCTCAGAAGGGAGAGACAAGACGATACCTTTAACCTCAAAGGAGTCATCAGGAAGTGCTGCTTTCCACAGTTGGCTATGTTAGAATCATTCCTATCTGTCTTTGTCTCCCCCTGCTCCTCAACATCCACTTTAACCCTCCCCTCCCCTCCAGACCCAGGTCAGACGATGGCAGCACGCCAACCCAGCTCTTGCCGACCCCCTGCAGTGTCAGTTCCCGTCCCCAGGATACATGCCCCTCCTTATCCCCTGCCCTAGCCCATCCTGTGCCCATCCTTGCGGCCTTGGCCGGGGGGGGGGGGCGGGGAGAGCACAGGTGAGCGTAGGGTCAGCTGGAGTTCAGGATGGAGCTTGCTGGAGGTGACGACAAAACTGATTTTGAGGATGAAATGGGGGTTACACGGCTGGGGCTTGAGTGGTTGTGAGGTGTGAATGTGAGAAGCACTTTGGAATGCGGCTTGGACTGAATCAATTAGTGTTAAGTGATGCTGATGTTTATGACTGTGTGCATTATATTTCTGCATTATAGCAAGTATGTCACACAAACTTAAGACCCGAATGTGTGTGAGTATGCATGCGTATGTGTGTGTGGAGATGTTGATGAGGATGCTGCATGCAGGAGTCTGAGGGTGGCGATGGGATCCCACCCTGTGCTATGTAACTGTGTGTGGAGAGGAAGTGGATGGGCGTGTCTCTGGGACGTACCTTCCTGAGCCAGTGAGGCCGTGGAGGAGGCGGCAGCAGCAGAGTTGGTATGCTGCCGGCCCACTATTGGACAGAAATGCTACAGTTTGGTGGGGCTGTACAAATTAGTCAGGTCTATGTCACGCTTTTTTTCCGCGCATGGGCCTAGAGAGCCACGGGGCGTGCGGGCTGCAGCCCAGACGCATCACAAAGTTGGATGGAGGTGGGCTGAAGCAAAAGACGTGCACCCCTGTGGTTTCCTAGGCCCAGGGTTGAAACCATTAACTATTGACAGACCAATTAAGTTAGAGGCTGAGAGCAAGGCTACAAGAAAAAACAAGAGGGCTGAGAAAGAATCACTTTATAACGCTGCACTTTTCCCCCCAAAATAAAGATCGCATAAGTTTAGGCTTCCTCCTCTCAAACATGCAAACGCTCCGTTGGCAGAAGAAAAGAGGGACACACACACACACACACACACACACATTCACACAAACACACACATACACACGGAGAGAAACATTAGCATAGACAAGGACATAACAATCTCCCACATATAATCTTGCACATTGCAGAATATCACAGATTAGCCTGCTCATATAAATCAGATTGTAATGCACTCGTAATAACACATTTTTATCAATATGCTATTTTTACATTACTCAACAGAGCTTCATGTTTTAAATCAGTTTGGTAAGTAAGCAAACTCCTGTGCACACACAAAAACATATTGTTATTTTGAGGATGAGTGGGTGCGTGTGTGCGTGTGCGTGTGTGTGTGTGTGTGGTGAGGGGGTTAAAAGAGGTGCAGAGGACTCTATCCATTCTCCTTCCTCCTCTCTCCCTCTGCATTTGCTGCGTGGGAGGCTGAGGGCGAAGGGCACACCCACCTGAGAAGTTTCTGGACACCAGCATGGTGGTGAGAATGGCTCCCTGGAGAAGCAGAGGAAGGAGGAGAGAGAAGTGAGGGAGGTATAATAAGCGCAAGGAGTTAGGCGTTCTTTTCAAGGATTCAAGTGTTTTTGTTGTTGTTTTTTTCCTTCCTGACTTTCTGCTTCATATTCAATTCTGAGAGGACGACAACATTATTACCTCCACGTATCTTTCTCAAACCAGGTCAAGGCTGAGTGTTTGCTTGTTCTCTATCAAACATCTAATTATTACAATACTGGAGCCACTGGACGTCAATGGAGATGCACGATTAACACTCCTCACATCTCCAAGTCCCAGAACATTTTCTTCTATGCAAATGTATTTAAATGATGTGGAGAAAAAGAACAACGGACACTTGATCCAGTAGTTTGCATGCTCTCATGTTAAATGCAAAGTACAGCAAAATAAGCTCACTATCGTTGAAAACATGTCATCAGAGCACCTGATACTAACGGTTCTGTACCAATAGCCAAGAGCAATGACCCTTTGGTGTGACTCGGAGAACTTTTAATCTATTTTATAAAATACTTTTTTTTGTATTCAAGAATACAGGCTTATCACTTTCCCTGAATAACATTTAAGATGGGTAAGACCAGATTTCAATCAGGAACGAGCAGATCAAACAATTAGCTAGGAATGCTAACATGAAGTACCTCGGTACCAACAAAAACATTTTGTGGATTTGATTCCTTTCCCTTAAATATAAGATAAATCTCATTATAAAATAAGACTACTCAAAATGTGAGGTAACAGCGGATGAGCTACTAAAAAGTGTGAGTTAAAATAGATTGTATTGTAGTTCTGTAGAAAAAAAAAGAAGCAGATTCAGCAAATTAAAGGGGGGGGGGGGGGCTTAAAATCTGTATTCTTTTGTTGACACTTTATCTTTGGTTACATTTTTAGTAAAGCTGCACTGTCATTCATGTGCTGCTCTGTTTGACTTTGAATTAGCCCCCCGGGGACAAATAACATTTTTTGAATTGAATTGAAAAAGGGAAGAAGGGGGAATTTGTACCTTGAGTTTTCGGCGAGCGTTGAACTTGCGGAGACACTCGACAGTTTCCTGTCTGTGCATCATGGAGGCCACTGTAGAGCGGTGCTGAAGGAGGGGGAAAAAAAACACGAATCAGACATTCTCATCTCAGCTTTTGAGAAACAATCATTTGAAAGTAAAACTTTAGGACTGTAATACAGAATGACTTATATATACTTATTTGTAGCAGTCTGTGTGAATCCAATTATTGTCTGAGGTTTGTAGAGCGAAGAGAGTGGATACTTACGCAGATCCAGGGGTGTTTGAGGGCCTGTTCGGCAGTGATTCTCTTGGCTGGGTTGATGGTCAACATCTGGTTGATCAGGTTCTTTGCCTCTGGAGTCACCGTGTCCCACTCAGGGGACGGGAACTGTGCGAAGAATGGAGAAAGTGTGAACGTTGGGAAGGAATGTGGAATGGAAACGTGCTTTTGTGAGCGACATGTTAAAGGGTTTGCATCATCATGTTGCAGCTAATCCACACCATCTGGACTCAGGGGGTCTCAAGAAAATCTGTTCACATTTAGACTGCAATAAAGACAAAACTGTTCATTTTCTACTGCGTGTTGATACAGAAGCATTAGCACATTTCATTTATTAAAACCTTCTTTTGTTTTAACGTTGAATGAATTCCCAACAAATAGGATGCCTGTTTGAGCCTTCCTCTCTCTCTTTTTTGGAAGCTGCAATATGACTTTATTATCCAGAGACCAAGAAAGGAGGATACCCCTTCTCCGATACACACACACACACACACACACACACACACACACACACACACACACACACACACACACACACACACACACACACACACACACACACACACACACACACACACACACACACACACACACACACACACACACACACACACACACACACACACACACACACACACACACACACACACACACACACACACACACACACACACACACACACACACACACCTCTCTGCAATGCGTCAGGGAGGCCCTGATAGGATCAATAGCTTTGGACCAGCTCTCAATTGGACACTATTAAACATTCAAAAACTGCTTAGCAAACCCCTGCACTGCACCCCTTCACAAACATACACCTCTCTCACACACACGTGCGCGCGCACACACACACACAATGCAGACTCACATCGTACGCTCCAGCTTTGATCTGCTGATACAGTTTGTGTTGATCTTCATCCCAGAAAGGAGGATATCCCACTAACAAGATATAGAGAATAACACCTGACGGAAACAAAGAGGGGAGAAGGAATTTAGAAACAGATCATGTTTAGATTTCCATTCTTAAACGTGGGGCAATTTTATTCCTATAGTTCATTTCATGACAAGAAGACACACATTACAGAAGTTAACTTTTATGCTAGAGCTAAAATGTGACAAAGAGCATGTAGAGTGAGGCGCTGCAGTGCTGCAGAGATGACCATGTCTGTAAATCTTATTCTTTGGAATGAGTGTTGAAATAAAAGTTATGTTGTTTGGTCTTTTGTCTGTTTGTACTGTACTAATAATGGTGTTATACGCCTGTTTTGGGCTAGGCATATTGTTTATTGCATGACACAATAATAAAATCAGTAATTCATCATAGTCAACCAATTGATTTATTGCAAAAGAAGACGACCTCCACATGGTTTCATAACAGTCAAATGAGTGAACTTAAAGAAGTCAAACATGACGCTTGCGTTTCTTTTCCCCAACAAGAAGATTACTCAGATTTATTGTCACGATGGTGAGGCGCAAGACTCACCACATGCCCAGATGTCCACTGGCTTGCCGTAGGGGTCCTTCCTCAGTACTTCAGGGGAGAGATATCCAGGGGTGCCGGCGAACCCTGACCGACAGAAGAGCCACAAGAACCAGAAGAGGCGATTAACTGACTTTCATTAAACTTGTCATGGGGGCTATTTCTGTGCAGTTATGTGAATGGTACGCATGATAGTGACCTGTTGGACTCCAGATTATGACAGTGTGGAGTCACAAGCAAATACCCGTTAATCATCTCATCCCTGCCGGAGAGTCAGCCAAATGCTGGCAAAGTGGCTGTTTGCCAAGACACAATGGCCTAAGCATGAACTGGAAAAGTGTCTGTGAGCCTCTTAAGCAATGCTCAGACAACTACTCTTTGTCCTCCAAGTGGGCAGGCGGATGTGAACGCATGGATATACAGAGCGACTTGTTTGAATGAGGGCCTGTTCAGCAGGGATCCTCATGTTTTAGCACAGAAACTGGTGAGTGCTGAACACTCAACACAGAAGGGCAGCACAGTTGATGGTCCAGCACGTTTGATTTGTGTTTGTCACTGTTTATGTTTTCTTACCAAACCAAGCCTGCTGGTCACCCTGCACTTCAATAGCAAGGCCAAAGTCTGCCAGCTTCACTGCAGCTCCCTTCATCTTACTCGCCAACAACAGGTTCTCAGGCTGTGGGAGACACACACACACACACACACACACACACACGATGAAGCAGAATGTAGGACAAGAGATCGAGACAGTGAGAGGCAGATAGTGACAGGCACTCTTCAGTAAAGCTCTTTCTGAGAAATATTCACATTTCATGTATATTCGACTCAGCCCGTGTGGGGGTGGTCGAAAGGTGTGAGGAAAGCGACGGAAACACGGAGGATGAAAAGAGAAAAAAAAGAGCGAAAAAAGAGCGAGAAAGAGGATGAGTGGTTGAGAATCTCCACAACGCCTTATATGGTCATGGGTTGGTAGCCATAGAAACCACTTGGGAGTCATTTAGGCAGTGCTGCAGACTGCATGCTAAATGGAAAGTGTACTTAGCGAGAGGCGGCGTGTGTGGCAGCGTTCTAAATGCCGGTTGTTTGGGTAATGGGACATAAATGGCCGCAGTAAAAGCCCACTCAGGACAAAAGGCTGACAAATCAGACGGGCAGCGCTCGAGGTAATAGCATTATTTTCTGACACGCACATAGAAAAGCCACCCACGAGAGTCCAACCCCCCCCCCCACCATCCCACTTTTATTTAGAATGTACAATTCAATATATTTATGATTATTACTGTGTCTTACCAGGATTATAATCTTCACCTTAGAGGTGGCCAAGTACAGACGTGAAGGCGGCAGAAAAGCTCTTCTTCCTCTCTTTAAATTTCAGCCTATCCAGCTATCAAAAAGGATGCAAGCCCCTCCCCAATTGCTCTACGGGTGGTGTGATGTCATACGAGTTGTCTTGGCAACCCATGAGGTTTATCTATGCCTTCACATCCTCACATTATTTACCCCCCCCCCCCCACACACACACACACACACAACAGTACAGAGTGTGTTCATGTGCAGCTCGAGTCCTTGTCTTTTCCTTGCCATACGTGACAAACTGACCCCTGCACGTGATCATGACTCACCATCTCCACACACATGAACGCACGTGCACATGCACATGCACATGCACACACACGCTCAGAGAAGAGAACAGAGAGATGAATTTTTTTTTAAACGAACAAAGGGCGGGAGAGGAAAGCAGGGGAGTAATAATAAGCTATAAAAGCGGAGATGCAGCGAGGAAAAGACAAAAGAGAGCTAGAGATGGAGAAACTGAGAGCCATCTGTGTGTTGCCATGGCCACGAGCAGAGGTGTGTGTGAGTGTGTGGTTGTCACGGCAACGGGCAGCCACTCACCTTGAGGTCTCTGTGCACAATATCATGCTGGTGGATATGATTGACACTCTCCAAGATCTGACTAATGCAATGACTACAGAGAGAGACAAGGGGACAAAACAGAGAGAGAGAGAGAGAGAGAGAGAGAGATGTGTCAGTCGCTGCCCTTCATTACAAAAAAAAGCATCACATAGACTGGTTAGACAGAGTCGTCTGTGTTTCCTTCAAGACCAGTGGGTTATGATCGGGTTATTCAACAGATACATTTGATTAAAAAAAAAAAAAAAAAAAAGCTGACCACCTTTACCAGGAGGTTATTAAAGTGATATGATAATAAAACCATTTCACATTTTAAAACAATATACAGCAAATGATGTATTCAAGACATTGCAGACCCTCAATATACATAGTAAAGCAAAACTTGTGTCCCGCAACATTATGTCTAGAGAAAGCAAAGAAAATGTTAGATGGGATTTGTTGCAGCAAATTCAAATGTTTGCAATGTGTTTATTGTGAGCCAGGGACATGTCTCGAGTTTTCATTCATTTTCAAACAGAGTAGAATATTAGTTATATCCATAGGAGAAATGTTTCACCTGTAGAGCCACCAGTTCACTCTTTTCTGCTCTCACTGTCCCTCTGTCCCTCACTAAGACTAACTCAAACAATAAATACACAGCTGCATGGTTTTTGTTTTGTCATGCAGGAAAGGAGGTTCCCTTAATGTTTTGTCATTTTTCTTGTACGTGTTGTCATTGTGCAGCTGGCTGTTAATAATAAAAGTGCCTGTGAGACATTTGGATTGGACTTACAGCTGAATTTGTTTTTGTTATTTTTGTACTGAAAAAAATATCAATATATTTTTGGTTTATTGGCATTTAGCTAAAAATATATATGGAGCTAGGATTTCTGGTCCAAATTGTCTAACCTTAGTTTCTAGCGAATTCTCAGATTGTTATTTTCTTTTAACAAGGGGAGGTGATCGGAGCTTCTTATTGTGGTGTCGATTAATGCATCATGTTAGTTGTAGTTTCCCTGTCATCTTGCACTATTTGCACACAGTTGTTTGTCTCGTCTGATATCTTCTCACCTCTTTTATTTTCGGTCTCGGGGAAGTCAAAATGCTTCCACAACCTCTGATTTTAAAGACGCTGGCGAGTCCTCGATTTCTAAATCTCCAAATGCTGCTGACACTCACCATGTTGTTGCCATTCACTTATCAGAGTAGCGATGTGAAGCCTGACATATTAGGATTTTATGATCAATCCACTGTATGAAGATGCACATCATAACAACACTGTAGCCCCCAATATTAAGTAGCATGAAATGATAAAGCTGGCTTGTAGGACTGCAGGAACAGTTCAAAGACGGTTAAATGAACTACAGACCACCATGATAGTGTTTGATTTGATTGTGAAGTCATTTCTGCCAAACAGCATCTGGTAACATTTAGCCAAATGTAAGGATCTGGTGATTACTGTTTTTTTTTTGTTTTTTTTTAAACTGTGTGTAGAGTACGTTTAGGCTGACTGAAAGAAATCTTACTGAAACAAGCTCATCATTTTGTTTTTACACAACTCTAGGAGTGTTGAAAAGAGATATTTAAACCACTAAAAGATGAACATGTGGCTGAGTCGCATGACAAACATTGAACGACACAACCGTTTTCCCTTCTTCAAAGGCATAATCAAGGTTCTGTAGTTTTGAACAATCAATACGGAGGGAACTCGTGTGGGCGGCCTTACACCACACAGTCAATAAATCTCTATCCCAGTAGCAATTTTAATAATGGGGGCGTCAATTCAGCTGCTACTAATATAGTTATTTTCCCAGTTCTCGCTGGTGATCGTGTTTTCACACTCGCCTGGTGGTGAGTGTGTTGGCTCATGGTGGGTCTTATAAAATGTTCCAGTACACGACCACCTTATTACTGTCCTACGCACCGTAGTGTCAGGCTCCAGAGTGATACTGTTTGAGGCTCATATTCATGTCACGTCTCCAGAAAGGTTACAGGTCAGAGGGCACAGCTAGAGAGAGCCAGGCTGCGGCTTAATGCACGTGGATTCATTTGTGTTTGTGTGTGAAGGTTCGTGTGTTTCCAACCCCCCGCCCTCAGGGGTGCGTGAACGCACAAAGACCCCTAATCCAATTGTACAACAGACTTCCTAAGCTACACACCACACAGCCAGCGGAGAAAAAAAAGGCGAGGGAACTCCCAAAAGGAAGATGAAGCGAGGAAGGAGAGAAAGCTTAAATGTCACAATATCTACAAAATGTCAGGATGTGGTGGAAAATGCCCAATGCTGTTTCACAGAAGCCAAGGTGACGTCTTCAAATTGTACATTCAGACCAATCCGCAGCCCGACAACCAAGGGTAATCAATATGTGAAAGTATAACACAAATAAGCAGCAAATCCTGACTTTTGAGAAGCAAGAACCAATTATATCCACCCTGTGCGTCTGTGGGAGCTCATACATTGGGAATGAGTGTTCATATATTTAATGGGATTACACTGTATGTTTGCAGCAGAGCGTGTGCTCATATGCTGAGGGTAGCTTACCTGGCATCGGCCTCGCTGTAGTACTCTCTGGCTACAATGTCTTCAAACAGCTCTCCGCCTGTCACCCTGAGAGAGGGGAGGAAGGAGGGAAGGAGAAGGGAAGGAAAGGGAAGGAAAGGAAAGGAAGAGAGAGGGGAAGAGACAGGGGCGGTAGGAGACGTTAGCATACACAAACAAACCATGGTCTCACACATGGATAAAATGTCACTGTGTGTGTGTGTGTGTGTGTGTGTGTGTGTGTGTGTGTGTGTGTGTGTGTGTGTGTGGAATATACTCACAGGTCAAAGACTAGGTAATGAAAGCCTTCCTCTGAAATGCTGTCATGGAGTCTCACTGCGGGAGAGACAAAAAGCAGTGAGACGGAGGCATAAAGAATGAAAGGAGACAGTTTAAAAAAAAAAAAGATCTGCTGAAGCATTTGAAGAGAGAAATGAACCAGGACTGAGCCAGCCCAATGAAAAAAAAAAAACCCTCTTCTCTTCCGGTTTTGGTAGTGAATATGACAATTATCTAAAGCATCATTTGATTATTCATTTCTGAAAGGACAAATATGTGGGATCAGGATCAGAATCAGTGTTTATTGCCAAGTACATTTACACATACAAGGAATCTGACTTGTACTGCAATGCACAAAATTTAAAGCCTAAACTTATTTGCAATGACCATCATCAGACTGGCCTTTTAAAAAAACTCAAATACAAATCTGTATCTACAACACAAAACTGAGCACTCAACAGTAATACAGAGAGAAGGAAGTATGACATAATTCTTTATTTGCCCCCCTCCATATCAACACAGTGAATGTGTGTTATATGTGTTATATGACCACACTGTGGTCAAAGTTTGAACTACTATGACTCCAGCTCTGGATCCTGAGCATCCGAGTGATTTACCATACAGTTCACTCAACACTTGAGTGACATTTGAGTTATTGAGAAGAGCTTCAGGGGACTCTCCTCTGTTTTAATAGATGACGGTGCATGTTTAAAAACATTAAAAGAATAATACTGGCACAAAGTGCAAACTAGTTTTGGTGGCTAGCTTGTCATTGGGGATTATGCTTAAAGGGCAAGTGTCTCAACTAGTTGGCTACAAGGATGTCTCTATCCAGTGGTACTTTGCCCGAACACATCCGTGGTTGCAAGGTTTTTTTGGGTCATTTTTTTGACATTTAAATCATTTTCAGAGGGCAAGGATTTGGCAAGGGGGCAAGGATCTATTTATAAACCCTACATATGGTCGTCCTCTTGTTGACGCCCTAATGGTTACTCATTTTCTGTCTTTGACACAAAGAGTTGACATTTTAAGATTAGATCTGGTCTTTTAGATTAGGCTTTTTTAAACCTTTGATTTCTTTCTTTTTTTCCATAAATATTTAGTCTTATAGGTAGGTGCAAGATCTTTGAGGAAAGATATGAACTTAATTCAGATAAATTCCCCCACCCTTCTTATGTTGCTTAATCAAAGAGTCTACCCCACATTCTGTACCTATGGACAGCAATTACACCTAAATCATGACAGGCGTTATAGCCAACAGTAAGTCAGCCTCGACAACATTCAATCACTTTGTTCCATGTTAGCTCTGAATTCTATGTGAAAGGACATGGAGGTACGAGAGGAGCAACATGTGAAATAAATGCATGCAGTCCTTTGTTTGTGGTCTGCACAAGCCTTACAACACAGAAAAATGCTCGGTTTGAAATGTGCTCTCCTTGTGATGTCACAGTGGGATTCTGGCAAAACAAATCCCCTCCCCTGATATCTTCACCAACCCCAGCCTAGAGCAAAACTTTTGTGCAGGTCCGCCATTTTTATTCTTGCTAGTGAACGAGTGATGCCGGATGAATCACGTGGGGCTCATTTCATTTAAAGAGACAGACACACCAAAACAAAGTGTTCTGAGAGAGCCGGTTTCTACAGAGTCACAAACCTCCTCTGCTGCTTGATTCATGTTATATTTTGACCAAAGCACAGCACAGAGGTTTTTATTTAGACCACAGGGGGACTGTTTGAAAATAAAGAAGGGGGATAACATGTCTTCTTTAACTGCTGAGTGTCCTCATAACTGATAGAGACAAGGAGCTTTAAGTTTAGAAAAAAAATGGTGGTGATTACGATAATGAGTTAAAAATACCACGTTGCTGCAGTTAAGCAGTAACCATATGAGCCATCCTATCAACCAAACAACACAGCAGCATAGGGACAGACCAGCATACAAGCAGCAGGAACCAGGTGTTACAAAGACGCCTGAGATACAGCTTAGGTTTAGTGTCAGGGTGCCACAGTTATCGTTATGTAAAGTGAAAATCAGTTGTATAATAAGATGAAGTAGGATGGCCCTGCAGCAAGAAACAAGAGTGACTGCTCTTTCCTCCTCCTCCCATCTTCTCACACTCTCTCCATCTGTCTTCTACTCCTCCTGCTTTCGTCTCTCCATCTGTCTCTTTTTTGTGCCCTCTTTTGTCCAAAGTTTGAATGCAGTCCATGCCAGAATATGTCAAAAAAGGAGGAGCAAGAAAAAGAGGGAGAGAATAATCTATACAGAGATAGGAAGGGGAAAATAGGCGAGGGGCGAATGAGTGCCTCAGGGACAGAAAAGTAGGACGAGGGGAATGGGGAATAAGGAGGAGAGCAGAGGGAAAGGTGTCATTGATTTTGTCCTATTGCCTCTTTCCGTCCTTTAACACCCTTTTTCTCTGGACATCTCTATTACTGAAGTACAATATGTCCCATTTCTTAAATCATCAGTGCCATGCTAACTCCTGCAATAAAAAGGCTATGACACGCTGTGATATCAGAATGGTCAAGAGTGGTAAAGCCAGATCGTCAAGAAATCACAGAAGACATTTCTTAGTTAGAGTCTGTTTCATCTTAGCAGGCGGGGCAGAGACGTGCTGTCACACTGTCAGCGAGAGGATGTTAACCTTCTGTCAGCCCTCAGTCTGAATGCCAGTAATGTCACTTACATGTCCTTTTTGTTTTTGCCATCATGACAGATGATTTGATCAAGAGTCAGGAAAATGCAAATGTTAGATTAGCATTCATGAGCTTGAGCATCCTAACACCAATGTAAAGTTTGAATAAAAATACAGCGATGCCAGTAGTGCTGTACTAAAGAGACTTTTTCACGTGATCAGATTATGGCTGCAATGATTAAGTGGTTCCATGTTAATTAATTTGTGGATTATCTCCAACATGTTTGGTCAATAAATTGTCACTGATTGGTTAAATAACATCAATCAGTGCTTGGAAAAGCCTTAAATAAAAACCTTACACATAACTAAGATTCAGTTTACCATCAGAGGAGAAAAGAATTAAAAAAAAAATGTTCACAGTAAGGAGCAGGAATCGACTGTATTGACTTCTTTTCTAATTTAATTACTCAAACAGAGTAATTAATCGTCAAACTGGCGGGCAATCTGACTTGATTGTTGACAACTAGTCAATAGATTGCTGCAGCTGGGAGATCAGTTTTACAATTAAGCATGTTCCATACTATAGAGAATAAATCTCAAATGGGCTCCCTGCAGCGGACGTGGACATGTTTCTGCTCGTGCTGCACGTCTACACATGGTGACGATGAACGCTGTCAATAAGCACAAGTGACAATGCTCTTCAATGCTAAGCAACCTGTTTGCAATCATTTTTCCATCTGCCAGTCTTGACAAGTGTGCAGAGCAGTCTGACAAAGCCCTGCACCTCCACTCTCCACACGCCTTCGTGGCTTTGCTCTTTGCACCTACGTCCACAAACGACGGCAGCCGCGCAGTGAGATGTACGTTATTGACATTTCAAGTGAGTGATCGCAGAGATAGCTGTAGCATCTCAATGGCTGCAAATCACACCATCCCTGTTAAACACGTCAGCAAAGAATCTTATCTCAAAGCGTGAGCGACACAACAGAAATATATTTCACATTTTTAGCCACGGGCGCAGAAACTCACCAATGTTGGGGTGCTTCAGGAGACGGCAGATTCGAGCCTCTCTCTCCAGCTTCTGATGGTCTGAGGAGAGAAAAGTCAATGTTTAGAATAAGTTCATTCACAAAAAAAAAAAAGTTTCGGAAGTAGTAAGTGATCTTACTATTTTGTTTATCATTTAATTTAAACAGCACAACTGTCGCATTTTGACTGATCATTCTTTTGGTATTTCATTTGTTGTACAAAACAGATAGTTTGTAAATGATTACAAACGCTACATGTTAAAAAAAATCTATCACTGCTGTAGGCAACACACTAATGAATTCTCGATTTTTTTTTTTAAATCGAGAATATTCTCTTCTCTAAGATTTAAAAATCTGCTTTGATTCCATTTTTATTGGCTTTTTGGACTGATCAGTCACTCACTGCTAAGTACTAAAGCTATCTCTTTAAGTCAGTAAAATGTCAAACAGTGCAACAAGAAAATAAGCCAGTCTCACAGATGAATTAAGTAGATCCTGAAGAATGCACTAATTAAAAACTTTTTAACCATGGATCAACGACTCCAGAATCATCTTTAAAATCAAGTCTGAATTGAATCCCAAGCCCCAAGAATCAAAATCGAATCATGTGACCCCCAAAGATCCACAGCCTACTAATGATCTTCACAAACATCATGCAGTATGTGATCTGACGTGAAGATAAGCAGCATGTTCTCAGCTCTCACTATAGATATTCATGATATTGGTGAACCTGTAGCACTATGCTGGCGAAGGCTTACCTCCATACTGATAAAACTTTGTGAGCACAGGAAGCCACCTCCATGTTAGATACTGTATAGTGTTAATATTGAACCCTGTTTACTGAGTCAGAAGAAAAACACACAATCCATTTTTTTATACTGTAGTTATAAGATTGCATGAATCCACAAGATTTCTCTCTGTCCCAGTTTACAGTGTCACCAAAGTCTACTGCACAAAGATCTCTCTCTCTCTCTCTCTCTCTCTCTCTCTCTCTCTCCCTCTCTCTCTCTCTCTCCCTCTCTCTCTCCCTCTCCCTCTCTCCCTCTCCCTCTCTCTCTCTCCCTCTCTCTCTCTCCCTCTCCCTCTCCACACCTGGCTGTGATCTGTGCTCAGTGAGGAGGAGGGGGATTTAGAGGAGATGGGTAAGAGAGACTGTGGCGCACACACACTCTGGGCAGCACTGCAGTGAGGAGCTTTTGTCCCAGTTTCTTTTCTTTCTTTTTTTTAATATATATACTTTTCCCAGTCCAGGTTTCTGTTTTTCCCCAGGCATTTCTTTAAAAAAAAAAAAAAAACGTGGATTGACTCACTGGCGTTTCTTTTGTCATGACTATTTACAGAAGCGTCAGACTTAATCATTTAGTTACATTCTCTATGTCAATGCAAATATTGGGGGAAAAAAGTATGAGCTTATTTGTGTCACATCTATTTGTTTTGTGTCCACAGAGGCCATGGCCTTGAGCTCAAGCTGTGAGGCTGCGTTTGCCTCAGAAAGCTAACAGGTGAGACTAAACACACAAGGAAGAGAGAGAGAGAGAGAGAGAAAGTAGCCACAGGCCAGACTTGAACCCAGGCCATCTGATTGGAGGACTCCAGTGTCTGTGGGGTGCAACAATCCACTAGGCCATCTGTACCCCACCTGTGCTTCTCTTCACATATTTTAACAGTTTGCTGATATTAACGAGGCTGTGTAGCAATGGCTTTTGAGTTTGGCATGCAAGTGTTTATGTGGCTCTGTGTGTGTTTGTGTAAAGAGTTTAGTGTGAAGCACAGTTAGACAAAACATTGGAGCGTTTGCACTTCAGGCCTGGATTGGATGCTAGCAACACACTCACAAACAAACATCCTAGTTGGGGATTTTACTAAATCCTATAGCAGAATGTAAGTCTATTTGTTCAAGATGTCAGTGTGTCAACCGCATGACACTGTGCAACTGCACCCTCGTCACTTCTTCAGCTGTGTAGCTGAGGTCAATGGTCATGCGTGGGAGCTGGAGTGAGGATCCAGTGGGACTCAAATGTGCATTTGTGTGTTTTATCACTGTGGTCAAGCAAACTTAACAGCTCCGTTGCGATTACGCCACGCAGAAGCAGGCTCAGAAAGATTTGCATTCATTTCCCCAGAGCAGCGACGGCCTGAGATCAAACCCACATACTGTGGCTGAAGAATCAACTATCAACATTGAACTGTATATTTACAGTCAATATATACGGGCGCATTCAGGACGCTGGATAGCCATGTACTGAGGCTGAAGTCCTCATCGCAGCCTTCAGTCGAATCCGACCTCAGGCCTTTGCTGCATGTCATCACCCACTCTCTCCTCCCAACATTCGCTGTCTCTCTTCAGCTGTCCTATTTAATGAAAGCAAAAAGAGGCCAGCATTCCATCTACACCATCTCTGACTGTCACGTCTGCCCTTTTTGTCATTTTGACTGTCTCTGACTTGTTGCTAACTTGGACTAGCACTGCAGTCAAAATGTTTTTAGGCTATGTCTACCTTCCACCAGCCTCCCCTCCGTCTTACTTCAGGTATAAATGTCCCTCATTTGAAAAAAAAAAAAAGGAAAAAAAAGGCGATGAATAACATTGAGACCTGAACCTCCTTCTAATTACACCAGTGACGCAAGACCGGGAGAGACAGACAGAGCAAAGGAGGGAGGATTACATAGAACGTCCATTTGCTAGAAGAGGATCACAGCTCCCCTGTGTGAGTGTGTGTGAGCGTGAGTGCGAGCGTGCGTTTGTGTACAGCCGTCTACCCTGGTGCAGTGTCACTGCAGCACTCACTAATTCATTCAATCTCCTTATTTGTTGGTGCAAGAGTGTGTGGTAGAAGAAGACAGGAAAGTGAGGGCTGGAGGGTAATTACTGGCACTTCCTGCTGCTCTCTAATTGGCCATCTGCTTTGCCACGGGGCGGGCCCTCAGCCATCTTACATCAGCTGAGGAGGATGGTGAGGACCCAGCACACTGCCACACACAACCCTACCCCAATCCCCCCCCCCTTTATCTCTGCCATGAATATTAAACTGACAATCTGATTGAAGGCTTCAGTCAGGCACGTTTACATCCAAACTGTTAGGACTGATACTATTGCCACACCACTTTCCTTTAACAGACTACCACCATTTGAAACGGTATATTTGAAGTACAGGTGCTTTCAGCAGCGCTGTAACACATATAAGCCCGAACCCACATCATTGGCTATACACTGTTCACAGTGAGTTTTAAAATGTTTTTACTTTTCAATGACACACGTTTTAATCCATACAATCTCATTTCTGTTTCAACCAACATTGCTTTTTTAAAGATTTATCTTTGGGCTTTTGTACCTTTATTAGAGAGATAGGACCGTGGATAGAGAAGGAAATCAGCCACAGGCCAGATTCGAACCAGGGCCATCCGCCCCCCGTGGAGCAGTATAGCATCCATACGTGCATGAACCACTGCGCCACCAGCGACCCCAATGTTTTTATACAAAAGAGAAAAAGGAACTCTAATTTGCAAAAAACACAATGCCAACATTTTTGTTTAAGTTCAACAGTGGACAAAAGTTTGTCTGCATTTTTTGGTAATCAGAAAACCAATATTTGGTTGCTCGGAATTTTTGTATTTTTGTTGCTATGGCATCGAAACATGTATTGATTTTTACTCGACACTAATTTACTGGATATAATATACTGATATAATTCCATTCAAACAATATTCGTTTCTACATTCAATTGTTTCACGAGACAATTTGTAGATCCCGTCACCTCAATCAATACTACAATAAGAAAAAATGACGTCGAAGTTAGCGGGGAATCATGGGGGTTCTCTCTGCTTCAGTGTGATAGAAATACACATGCAATTGGCATTTGGTTGTCACAGTAACCAAACTCCACACAAAAACACTCCATCAGTTGCCCTCCTGATTGACTTCATGTCCACCACAGTGGTTTTTTCCCCCCAGCTGGAGAGACGCCTTGAAGAAAATCCTGAAGAACACTGTGGAGTTGCAACCTTTGAGCCGGTACGCTTCAGCTCCCATGATTCTGAACTATAGCAGAAGTAAAAACGAGGAGACACACAAATACTTGATCTGCATGGAGGAAGGCTAAAAAAAAGCAGACAAACCAGGTGGTTTGGTGCTGGTTCACTAGACTTTGTAGACCATCCATCACCACCATGTGGATGAAGAAGTGACGCCGGATGAATTTCATAAGAGTAGGACATCGATTTAAGTGTTGCTCTCAAAGTCCTGACCTTTGACATAAAAAACAGACACTACCAAGTGACCATCAGCTTGGAGAAACACATTTCCATTCGTCTGGTGTACCAGTTGCAGCCAAACCACGTTTGACCTCTGCTACATAACACGTGTCTTCTTTGGGTGATTTTGTTATTTGCCTTTCTCTACAGTGATTGAATGATGGTTTTTCCATTCTAACTTTTTACTCAATCAACACAGATGGCATTATTTTTACTAGTCTTGCGTTACCCAAAGAATTTTAAAATATCTGCAGGCCTCTTGGATCTGCATTTTAGTGAAGGAAAAAAAAAATCCTGTGCCTGCAGGCTTCGGTTTCGAACCAGCATCCATTAGGCTTTGTTAATGCTGTCAGGAAGTACAGTTTGAATGAGAGGAACAAAGTCAGGTTATACAGCCAGCCTATGCACAAGTCTCATTTTTAAAGTAGAAAGTTGTTTGTCACATTTATCTAAGAAGGTTGGTTTTGTTGGGAATGACAGTACATCCATATTACCATATCATGTCTATTTTATTGACATCTTGCACACTGTCGACTGTTTCCATTCTCATAACTAAAAATGTATAAATAGGGTGCAACAATTGGGTGAATGTGACTGTGGGCTGTGTCCTTTTGAAACTAAAGGATTTCTCTACAGACGCAATCTGCTTAGCCTGAGGCAAAACCACAGCTTGGTTAGGTTTAGAACAGGATCCTGGTTTGGACTGAGTTTTGGTTTTCATAAGGGACGACAACAGCTTGCTGTTTGGTGCAAAAGCTATCGAGAAGAAGTGCCTGACGACACACATATAGCACATGCTTCTTTATCCAAAACTAAACATTCTGGTTAGTGAGCCTCTTTTTAAAATCGGGATAAAAAAGCCATTCAAAAGCACAACACCAGAACTGTTCAAAAGTGTCTCAACTAACTGGCGATGTGGGCCGTGATGCAGAGGACTGGAACCAGGCTACACTCGAGAAAGGGTGGATTGCTGAGTCCCGGGGGTTTAGGTTTTTGCCATTAATAATAATAATGAGAGAAATTTCAGCTGCAGGAGATTAGCAAATAAGGAACTGGAACGAAGCGGAAATGTGCAACAATGTTTAGCAATAAATAAGGACAGTCAAGCAGCACATCTGAGATCTTACGACAATAACACAGGACACAGCTAAATACTTTCAAGAGAAAAGGTTCAGGTTAGTGATCAAGAGTGGGTAGTCTGTCTCACCCCGACTCTCTCTCTCTCTCTCTCTCTCTCTCTCTCTCTCTCACCCACACATATACAAACACAGTGTTGCAGCAGACAATGCAGCAGCCGGCCACTTTTCACATTCACTCCACTTATAGAGGGAGAAAAAAAAACAAACACCAAGCATTCATTCTGCACAATCAAACTTGAATCATACCACTAAAGCCCTTCCGTATAGAAAGGACTGCTAAAAATGTGAATAGATACCCTCCACCTTGTTGATTCCATTATGGGACTGATTTATCGTTTTGTTTTGTGGATCGATTGAGGAAGTGTGACCCATTCGGTTCATGTCTAACAGGGTGGTAAACTCAAGGTAACGCATGATACGATATGTAATATAAGGCCCATGATAACGATAACTTCATGATACAATGACTCTGCTATAACTGATAAATGACTATCATTAAACGATACATCCTATCTGACCAACAGAAGAACACACATTTCTCTTTATGCATGTTACACATCTTCACATCGTGCTATGATGTTCACGTTACTGGATGTTGTATATTTCATACACTTTATAATCCAAGGCCCACTTTAGGAAAAGAGTTATAATTAGTAATAGACAGGAACGTTACATTTTTCTTTCCTCAAATCAGACTGTCTTCTTTGAAGTTGACCTTTCATTTTGGGTCTTTTTATTTAAAAACTCTTATTGTCAACATACAGTTCTTTGAGATTTCATTAAAGATTGTCTTGGGGGTGAGAATCAGGATAATCTATATTTGTAGAAGTGTGTGCGAAGACTGCGCATCCTGCTGCCCACACACATCCACCCCCAAACTGCATGTAGGCTAGAGCATCACAGCCAACTACCTACATCCATCCCTTATGTCTTGTCCATCGTTTCTTCCTTTCCTCTTATTTCCTTCCTTCCTTTCCCTCACAACCTCCTTTCCTCCCTTTCTACCCCCTCCTCAGATTACTGCAGTGTTTACCAGAGCTTTGAGAGACTTACCCACCAGGCCACGCGTGAGGTCACACTCGCCCCATCAGGCTAAAAAAAACCCACCCAAATCCGACCAGGCAAGCTGCCTGCTCACGCACTGGTTGCCTGTATGTGCGGATGTTGGATTTTTTTTTTTTTTGTGCGTATAGGTGCGTGTTGCGCCGGACATGAGGCCTACGGTGATTCTTCTATTTGCAGAATCTCCTTCCTGCACTCACTCTATCATGTGTCGTCTTTTCTCCGGCCCTGGTTTGGAGTGTCACTGATCTCCTTGCAACACTAGATTGTTAAGAATCTCCTCCTCTTCCTCCTGCTGCTCTCCTGGGCAGCTTTCTTCTCCTTTGGCCAACACGCACACATACACACAGGCCTACATTGTGCTGCCTGCCTCTGCAAAGAGCCAACAGTTTTCTGCTGAGCCATTACATTTCCTTAGTGGGACATTAATACCAGTAGCTGGCCCGTGTGGACACTTGATGGCATGGATAGAACAATAACAGTATTACAACACACTCACAGATGCCTCACAATGCAGACATGCTGTATTAGTGTAACTCCCTGCCCTCTCTGTCTCTTTCACACACACACACACACAAATGCCTTCAGACAGAGACAACAACAGGGCCAACAGGGCAAACAGGGAGGCGCCTATGGAATCCGTGGGGTCTTAGTGGTTGATGAGATACATTTAGCATAAGTGGATTAGCCTCAATACAAACCAATCCCCCCCTATGCAAGAGAAAGGCAATGAGTGAGAGAGGCTTGCAGGGAAAGCAGTGCAGAGCTAATCAGAGAGAGAGAAAACCCAGAAAGAGAGAGAGAGAGAGAGAAAGTGCAGGAAAAGAGGACAAAAGGAAGCCGTGTGTGTGTGTGTGTGTGTGTGTGTGTGTGTGTGTGTGTGTGTGTGTGTGTGTGTGTGTGTGTGTGTGTGTGTGTATATGTCAGGAAAGAGTGCATGCCAAATTTGTCAAGATACAAAATAGTATAAGTGTAGTACAATTAAGTATCCAAAGTCTGAAGCCAGAGGAGGTTCTGACACACTGACATGGGCTCACGTCACCGTTACGACACAGCACAGCGTGCACGTGCACCTGTGGCTGGGCCAGCGCTGAGACGCACTCAGTGACGCAACCAATCAAATTCAGCAGAAGCAACTATCACAGAAGAATCGTGTGTCATGCACTGCCCGTGCAAATAAAATGTGGATAAATCCAATCACACAGGTGCTTTCTAAAGAAACCAGAGAGGCAATGGACTTATTCATGACAGCTTTTATAAAGATTGTCAATAAAGCACCAAGAGGATGCTGATTAGAACTCCCCTCTGACATGTAGATTGACTCTCTCATTGGGAAAGATGAGACTTTAATTAAGCAGCATACTCTCCTGTATACCAGGATAATTATCCCTCAAATCTCTGGCAAGCTCAAGCTACTTAATGGTCATATTGAATGCACTCGATTTTTGTTATCAGAAGGATGAAGTTTGTCTCACTAGATAAGCCACATATACACATTTCCTCTTTTTCTGGAATATCTAGAACCATTACTGTACATCACCTAAGACAGCTGTTATAATGTGATAATCATATACGACATGAGCACTATTTGTTTTTCCAATTCAGCACAAAAAAAGGCAAACATGCAAATATCAGAATCTGTTTGAGCGTGTGATATTAACATACCTCTTGCAGACAGCTTCTTAGTGTTGATGATTTTTGCAGCATATTCCTGTCCTGATGACTTCTTTACACACCTACGCACCACTGAAAAAGCTCCCCTAGGAAAGAAGAACACAAACAACAAAAAAATCAGTTCTATTACACATGCTTGTTCTCTCCCTCACTTACACAAAGTCTGACATTTGAAACTGCATCGAATTTCACGACAACGGTTCATTTTTTGTTTATGCTAACAACCCTGATCTTTCCCCCTTACACAAAACAATACAGCATGCTTTTAAAGTGGCGATATCAGCTCAGGTCATTGATTGGAAATGAATGGCTGAGCACTTTGGCTAATTTTTTATTTTTTTTATTTATTTTTTTGAAAGGCACACTACAATGCAACCTATACAGCACCAAAAGAAAATGTCTATTATAACCAGGCAGCATAAAGAGGGGGCTGCATCTCACACACAACAATAGGTCATATTCAACACATTCACAAGGTAACAATGCTCAGTTATAAACCTGCTCAAGCAAGAAAATGAAGGGCAAGTCGTTCTCTGATGAGATTCATATTGACCTAAATGATACATGTCCCTACATTATTCACCTGCTGGCTGCTTTATTTACCGTTTCATTTTGAGCATCACAGGACATGCAAATATGCATGTTGTTTTTTTTATTCAGCCTGTACAGCTTATATTATCTTGTCCTCTGCATTTTTCTTGAAAGAGAAAGGCGGCCTTTTACTACTTCTGATGATATATGAAGGGGCTGCTACTTTTATGCTGCACTCTGCTCCAGCCACTCTGCTCGTTGTTTCAATTATTTACCAGTAAATGAAAGGTGACAGGTGACACAAGCACAAGTCAGTGCCTTGATGTTAATAGCCTATGACGGAGCAAGATGCATTAACAAGCAGGAGCAGAAACATAAGCCGAGGTAAGTGGTCAGTGTACTGAGGATGCAGGAGGAGTAGAGCCAGAATCCACTATGGAGGAGGATGTGTAGGTGTGTGTACGTGTGTACTGCCTCTGGAATCGGTGCCATCGATTACTGTCAATTATTCGGTAGAGAGTGGAAACGACAGCTGGAAATAAAGGCATGTGTATCTTAACTTATACAACTCCCTTTGTCTTTAACAGGTACTGTCTTATAGATGCGGATCAAAGTTCCAAATGTAGACTGATGCCAAGAACGTTTTACAGACATTATGCATTTTCACATCAGGAAATGATGTGCAAGTTTGATTGCAAGTATAGAAATTAAACCTTTATAGATGTATCTGGAGCCAGTTCATGGTTATAGCAGTAAACTATGTGAACCTACTCTTAGAACTGCTAATTCTAAAATGTCTTTTGAGCCGATATTGCAAGTGCTGTATTTGGCAGAGGTGATGAGGTAGTTTTTTTGTTGTTGTTTTTTGTTAAAGGGCCTAAAAATGTAATGACATACAGTATAACGCTGCTCCCCCATATTAGTAAAGGAGGACCATGCTGCCTTATGATATAAGATGTGGTAGTGAGTGAGAAATGATTCATTTATAAGCTGTGTGATCATGAGTCAGATGCTTTTAAGGTTTATGATGAATTACAATATCAAGCTTGGACAGAATATTAGATTGCACAATGGCATATTTGATAGAAACACGATTTGTTTCATGAAAAAAAAAAAAAAACTAATTTTGACCTTCAGTCTGCTTGACAGGGCCAGAGTCGCCCTGCAGCCTCTGGTTTAGGTACAACAAGGGGGGGTGGGGGGGGGGGGGGCAGCCTTCGCCGGCCAAGAACAACAGATGCTGCTGCTTCTGCTGCTGTTGCTGATGATGATGATGACGATGATGAAACAGATGAGGTAGTGGCCCGGTTTTCTTGTCGTCATCAAAATACCGAGAAAACACGTCACTGCCTCTTGCACAGTAAATCGCCAAATTTACCGCCACAGCTTGCCAATGCTTCGAGGTTTTAGACTTACGATGCATTTATTGATAACATGACGGTGATGCTGCTGCTGCTGTTGTGAAGGAAAGTATGGGCTGTGTTAACATAACGCAGAACAATCTAAATACTTCCACATTAAAGTGATCCAGGGGTATGTAACGTTACTCAACACGGTCACACAAATCATCTGCAGCTGCTCATAGGGGGTGGGGGTGTGTAGTGGGGGGGTCTCGGCCTAGTTAGCTAGAAGACCGCAGCCCTTTTTGGTGTATCACGGAGCTGGCTGTCAGACCCCGGGAGGGAGGGGGGCCGGTGAAGTGTCACAGGGGCTACCGTCCCCTCCCGGCGTCTCTTTTCGGGGCCCTTACTGACGGCTCCAGCACACCAGAAAATACCTAGCTAGCAAACACGGAAGGGACTGACAAGCTGTTGATGCAACATCATCACCACAAGCGACTAAAATACGAGACGTTAGCTCGGCTGGTTTATCAATATCAGCGTGGTAGCTGGTTGGCTAGTAACTGAACGTTAGTGCTAGTTAGCCGTTAGCGACGCGTTTATGATTTAGCCTGACTGCAGCACGATAATAACAGCCTCATATTAACATATAATGACACATTAATGTGGGTTTTAAAATGTGTGTGTGCTACTTCGGCTTGGAGCTCTCTAACCAGCAATAATGTGAGGCGAGGTTTGCGGGGGTGGGGGGGACGAAAACGACAAGACAAACACGATGTAACGTTAAAAAACGGCTGCTGCTTACTTCCCGAGCTCCTCGTACAGCTGGTACTCGTCGGTGAACCGGGTGGAAGTAGCGGGGGTTGCCATGGTTGGTGCCGCTAAGTGGGGAGCCCGAGCCTTGGGGTACGACGGTGGCTGGCTCTCTCTCGTACGGGGGGTCCGGGAGGAGGGTAGCCTAGCCTCCAATACTGGAGTACCTTTCTGACAGGCAGGCAGGCGAAGCTGAAGAGAGGATAGAAGCGAGCAGAGACGGAAAGGGAGGGGCTGGGGAGAGCAGGAGGAGGAGGAGTGATGGTGTGTGTGTGTGTGTGTGTGTGTGTGTGTGTGTGTGGTAAAGGGGAGGAATCCTCGCGAGAATAGGCTCGTGCAGCATGAGACCAGGGCCTCTCGTTTTAATGATGGGAAATCAGACTCTCTTCAGTGAATCGGATCATTTGGCCCCCAGCTCAACGAAAAGAGTCGACTCTTTGTGCTCTCTCATCATTTAAGCACCAATATTTAAGCTATTTACTGAATTAAATACTACAATTACCTCAAATAACCTCATCAGACAAGTTTTTGCTTATCTGTCAACAACACAAAGCCAGTAACAGTATTGTTTTAACCCTGTTAGTGTTTTACTTATGTTTTATGTTCCGTGCTCTTCATCTATGTACAGCACTTTGTCACAGCTACAGCTTTATAAATAAAGTTGATTTTAGTTGAGTATCTCCTTCTCCTAAATTTCAATTCAATAAATAACAGTCATCATCATAATTACATTTAAATTTTTAGTCACGGGAACAATTGGAAAGCAGGATATCAATCTTTATCAATCAATCTTTTTGTCAATTCATAACAGGTGTTATCTCAAGACACTTTACCAAAAGCAGGTAAAGGACCTTACTCTTTCTGTTAACATTACAAAAAAGGTTAAAGACCACGCTTATTGTTATGTTGACAAAAAGCAGGTAAAAGACCTTACTTATTGCTACGTTACAAGGGCCCAGCTTAATCCGTCATAGCGTGGCAGTTTAGGTTATGTGAAGTTGATATGTGAAGAATAACTATTCCAATTCTCTTCAGACAAAATAAAACAGGACAGAATTTGATCTGATTTGTAACATTTGATTCTAAGTATTATTTTTTTTTGTGTAAGAGGTTTTTTTTGTGTTTTTTGTGCATAACCAACGTTGGAAATCTTTGGAACTTATGTAACAAATACAGCCATAGCATTTTTGATGAGTTGTGATGATAAACAAAGACAAAAAAAAACGGGTTCAGGTATGGGAGCCTGCATACTCCCTTTACTTCAAGGAGTCGGATCTTAAAGTCAACTCGTTCCCAAACTGCACATTACCATCTAGTTCAATGGAGCCTCTGAAGATGTGGGGAGATGGAGCTGACTTCTCAGTTTAGAATACATGCAACTTCTTCATGAGGATTGTGGATCATAGTTACTTGACATATTAATGAAAAGGACAATGGTGCATATGCCTAGCTGAAGAAAAAAACAGCTTTGTAACACAGCTCCTGTCTCTTCTTGTATATACTGTTTACAAGACATTGCAGGGAACAGCGCAGAGCAGCAGCATTTTACTGCACAGGTTGTGATACACCCAAGTCTGCCTGGGTCACAATTCACTGCAGCAGGGAGACAAACTGTGACAAATACATAGCATTTCCACATGCACACATAGACACATACCCAAGGAATCAATATTGATTAATGCAGGTTTGCTCTGAACACAGAAGACCTTTTGAACCACCGATTTTGCCTTTTGCATCTGAGAGTCTGTGCATGCTTGTGCATAAGAGAGCAAGGGATGAGAAGAAGGAATAGTGTGACTGCTGTATCGGGTTTCCACCAACGAGCACGCACCTATGTTTTTCCACAGTGTGAGGGCTGTTAGCTTGGCGGTGCTAAAAGACGGTGTCCCAAAGATCCAGAGTGCTTCACTAAATGTTTAATGTGGCATGAGTGGGAGGCCATCAGAGGACAGGAGGGTGGGGCTGGAGGGAGCCGTAGAGCTTGAGAGTTAGAGGCCCCGTGAGTGTGCGTTATTGCATGTGTGTGTGCCTGCTCAGCACTCTGGCTTACATAGTTGGAGAGCAAAATGGTGATTTTTGCTTGAAAATCTTTGTGTGGTTGTCAGCGTGGGAACACAAAGCTGGAACACTGAAAAGTTCAAATATTATGAAGCCATATCTGCAAGTGCAGCCTGCTGAATCTGTGATGGAGAGCAAGAAAAAAGGAGGCCAGCATGTGTGTGTATGTGTGTGCATGTTATGTGGAAGACAAATGAGCACTGCAACGTAGGCTACTAGCCCTCTCCTGCCCTCCTTTTCCTACGTGCTAACCCTGCTGCCTCTCCTCCTCTTCCTCCACCTCCTCAGCCTCCACATAAGTTATATAATGGTGAACTCCTCAGCCTTTGTTATCGCACACGAACCACACACTACGCCTTGCTGCTTGATGAGAGACAGAGGAGCAGAGGAGGGAAGAGGAGTGAGAGCACGGGGGGCCGAGAGACAAGAAAAGTAGGATGGTTTCAGCTGAAATCAGGACTCAGTGAAAGACAGAAAAAAGAATTTTCCTTTTAGTATTATTTTTGTTTTTTTTATTATTATTATAGTAAGCTTTTTATCAAAGTCAGACCTCTCATTTCCTCTTGAGTAACCATACAACCATTCTCCACAATGTACCTCATATTCATATGTTTAATTATCAGTCAGACTGGTTTTTACACGTGACCCAGGACACAAGCTGATTATGAAATTAGTCTGACAAGAGAAGGAAGTCCAGCTCGTTGTTTCAACCAAGATAAAGACTGCACTCTCTACGCTGACTCCACATTGTGTCTTCTTTCATCATATCAACAAAGTGGCCATTTTCCACAGAGGGTCAACTCTCAAATGCTCTCATGACATTGTATTGCCATGTTTCAAGCTTTAAGGCATACAGCTGTAGGGTGGATGATACATATGAAAGGATATAATGTAGTCTGAAGAAAAAGAGGAGAAATTGGTCAGCAATTAGTAAATCCCAAAGTAACTGTGGCAAGGCTTTAACTTGTAAAATCGATCATGTAACACTCCCAAATAATATTAGCTTTCAGCGTCTTTCAAGCTAACAGGCTTGTAAGTATTATTAGCTAGTATCCTATGTGGAGATAGGGTACTAGCGTGCTAATTAACTGTTGTCAAAATAAATAATTAAGGTTATAAGCTCTGAGGGACTATTTAGCGAATGCTAAACATGATTCTATACTTGCAATCACACTTGCCTAATATCGTCTGAATGTAACTTTCAGTCACTTCCTTACCAAAGATGATAATAAACTAGTACGTAGTTGCCAACATTTGCCATAGTTTGAATGTCGCTAATTTTAGCCGATCTAACATGTTGTTGAAACTTGAACTAGAGCCCATGTTCAATGAAGCATGCATGTAGCAATTAAATGATAACAATTTGCCAGATGCCTAAAATCTCTAAAACTTTCAACATGAAACACAGCAGCTGGATACATTCTGATATGCATCATGTCGGAGGAAAAATAATTGCTTTATGACTAAAATGTCAGCTTGCTGTATGAAACACACAAAAATGGTCATGGCAATATGATGATGAGTCTACCATGCGGCTCCACACACAATAAAAGTAAATGCTGATAGAGAGGTAGATTGACGACATACACCTTGATTAGATGACATTTTTAAGCACATGTGTTTGTGTTGGTGCCTCAACAGAGGTTTCTTTGCAAATTAAGGTAAAACACGTCATCTGGGTCATTCCTGAATCAAGCATCCTTAGTATTGAAACTAAACTGATTTCCGCAAAGCATAAAATTGGGTTTACTTAGGGGACTGTAAGAGAATCCCTTAAACATACAGTGGAATCTTGTTGATACTTACTATGACTTTGACCAACTATACATGCATATCCATGTCTTGGATTAATACAAGATTTTTGAGCATCTATAAATCAGCAATAAGTCTCTTCTCAAACTTCCCTCGCTGAATGTAGCTGGAGGAAACAAGTAGGCTATAATCCTGTTTTATCAGCAGTAGAGAAAATCTGCCCACCTATATGGCTTTGTATGAAGCAGGCAGCAGTACACCCATGCAAAAAATTCTACATGCTCTCCTGGAGCTAAAACAGTCCTGGGGTATGATCTGCAGAGCCAAAATATCTCATGTCTGTTTGCAGCATTTTCCCATAACTGACGCTCTTTTTGCATCCAGAATAGAATCATTGTCCTCACAGAGCTGCAGTAGCTGCAATACATTTAGGCATGACTTTTCCTTTGTTGTGACTAATGAGGGTGAACATGCCATCTGTTACATCATCACAACCCAAGGAGTGAACAGGGCCAAGAGCTGAGTCATGACACTCCTGCTCCTCCGCCGCTTTCTTAGGAGAAATAATCTGACTGGAGGAAGTGAATGAGTAACGCTCCTTCCTCCTCAGATACCGTCGTCGTGATGCCCCAGAGCGATAAGCTACTCTGACCTGACCTCCAACTGCTCAAGTTGACTGTTGTGGTTGTGTAGGACAGCGCCCTGGCTGTCAGTGTGTGTGGCTGAGTGGGTGAAAAGCGGGGTGTCGCTGATGAAAGGCCAGTGCTCAGTCAGCTCAGCCAGGATAAATAAATAATGCTACATTTTTGAACATCACAGCAAAAATCAGAGGTGACATGTTCTTTGCTCCTTTTCTTGATGATTATAGAGTTTAGTCATTCAAAGTTCAGAGTCTGCTCTTTTATGCTTTCCTTTTTTTTCCTCAGGCAAACCTCGTCAGACAAATTCAACAATATCTCCCTGTCATATGCACTGGTTTCAAGGGTGCCTTTTTGTTGGCCATATAAGCTCTCATAAGGCAAACAGAGGCCTACATACTGGGTTTTACAGCTCGGAGACCATATAATAATACATAAACTGTCCGAAAAACATGCTATATTTATGTTCTGGAACACTTTGAACAACTATATCAATGATTTTTTTAAATGTCCTGAGCTTCAGATAGCAGGAAGTAAAACCTCTCAATTGAACATCATGTACACGGAAGACAAGTACCAAGTAAACTATGTGATACCTCAAAGCTTTTTTTAAAGGAGTGTCAGCAAACTAAAAGAGGTGCTAATATACACCTACAAACAGGTTTGTTTGCTGGGATACTTCCTCTTACTCTTTCTGACCTTTCAGAGGTCCCTTATTATGTGCCTTCCAACAGGTTACAAAATAAGCCTCGATATGTTTAAAACAAGTCGTCAAACAAACAAAAGTTCAAGTTTTCCAACAGGCTTCTTTTAAAGGGACTCTCTTCGTTCAGTTTTCATCTGTTTCATAATGAACATAAAGAATGATTTCAGCATTCATAAAATTATCTTTAAAGGAATAATTGGGAAACACAGAACCTATCCTTTAAGTTAAAAGAAGGTTTAAAAAAAGACATTGTTAAATTTAAAACATTTGAATCTCTAAGAAATCAGTAAACGCACCTTGTTGGAAGGATTCTTCTCTGAATCAAACAAAACCTGAACATCGAGGTTTTATTCTGAGGATTTTAGCGTAGACAAACCTGAATCATGAACAACATTATGTTGTAGACTGCTGAAGGTCCCAATAAAGAAACATGGGAAGACATTCTGATGTTGGCCTCCAGGATTTTGAAGGTGTAAAAGATATGCAACAGAACAACAACAGCTGCCTCCCAGCTCACTTTATGCCCACTAGTAAGTATATAAACCCATTTGAAGGGACAGCATGTTGGCTAGGAAGGCTACAGTGACTAAGTGGGTTTGGAATGAACTGTGGAAATCTCCGATAGCTTAGTTCTCGTCTTTTTAAACCAAAATGAGAGAAACCTCTGAATCTTCTAAATATTAAGTTCTGTTTATCATCAAGATATCTGAATGGGCCTCAGGATTGTTTTATTATTGTTGAAGGAGAGTGACTCCTGGATCAACTTTGTAATTCATTGGTTCAAGTGTACTGTGCTGTTGTCTTCTCTTCGAGAGTCAATACAAATCATTAATTTTCTAACGCGCTGGAAGCACTGCAGAAACCAAGTTGATGTGTTTCATTATTATTGTTATATTGAACCTTTTAAAAAAGGGCAAAAGGTTATATGGGTATGATTATCTATGAAAAAGTTCAGCGACAGCGTGGGCTGTGCATGGAGAGAATAAAACAGGCCAGCACAACTTATTCTCTGCCTCCACCATCTGTCCAACAGGCAGAACTGCAGCGTGTAGAAAGTGAAACTGTAAAAGCAGTATTACTGCACTAATTCACTGCTGTAGTGAATTTGCCTCCATACGTTACCTGGCATTGTGTCAGTGTGAAACCTTTAGTCCAATGTTTAGGAGAAGATTTTAAACGTCATCAAACCTTTTAGGGCATGTAGACTCTGAATTAATTTATATTTCACCTCTGTCTGGATCCAATAAGTGAAGTACTTCTGTAGCCCCCTGTGGTTCTAGACCCCAACACTGCAACCCTATCATTGCTCTCTCTGCCTGAGGGTCTGACCAAGGTACCAGTGATGGACACCTGGTAACAGCATCCTGTAAAAACAAAGAACACCTCTCCAATTATCCACTGGTTCAAAGCTGCGAGGGCTTTGACTCAGGAAAACATTGTTTGGGAAGTGGAGGTGGTGAAACAGACCAGGTGGACTCTGGGAGTAACAGAGGAGGCCACTGACAGAAAGGACTACGACTACAAAACGGATGAATTGTTGTTATGAAAATCAAGAGAAGGTATCTTAAAGACATCGACAGGAAAACCATCACACTGCTTAGAAATCCCAGCAGGATCAGAATAGAGCTCGAATTGAAAACGGACTGTGTGATTGCTGATACGAGGTGATGTTTATGTAGAAGCTGTGCCGAAACTTTGATTTTTGTTTAAACTGATGATGATGATGAAGAAGGTGGTGACGGTGATGAAGATGAAAACAGCAGTGGGGGCTTCATTAAGTATTGTCTGTCAAACTTTTCCCTCAAAGCGACATCATTGAAAGTGGTGTACTGATGTGAAAACCTTCCAACCCACTAGAGAAAGCACAAGATACGGAAAAACTGTTTTTACTTTGTGTTTGATATCAGTCTAAATGTGACAAACCAAACTGTGCCGGTACAACACATCTCAAACAGAAGTTCATTATGTAGTAAATGAAACTGTAAGAGTTGTGGTTTATTCAAGGAAACTTGAAAAAACTGCTCAACTCTGCAAAAAAACACCAGCTTCCTGTTTTGTTCAGCATCACAGGAAAGTTCTGACTCGCAGCTTCAGTGGGTGCTTGAATCCGCTCACAATCACAGTTATTACTTAAGTTGTGATTTCCGTTCAATTCTAATCCATCTGAACGCTCATTCTGCATTTGAGGGAATGATATTGAAGAAAGCTTCTGCCTTGCGTTGAAGACACAGATAACGACCATTTATGGGGAATAGCTGTCGACCAACATGGGAGTTGATGAAACAGATTCGGAGCAAACGACCTTTGCTGTTAAAACAGGTGAGGTGCCAGACGGTAAATTTCAATTTGTTGTAAAGAAAAACAAATGGTATGAACTTAAACCAAACAAAACCCCAATGTCAAGAAAGGGTTCAAAGAAGGATTAATTTATTAGACTGTAATCATGGACTAAAGCATTTAGACACTTACTGACCTAAGACATTTCAGAAAGATCTTTGAATCAGGCTTAAGTAATCATTGCGCTGCAATGATCATTAGCTGCAATGTATTTGTGTAAAATCTCTTTTTGTATGTGTGTTTCCCTTAGACTCACCTCCATCTATTCAGACTGCAGTTCATCATTTCTGTCCCAGCTACTCTGCTCAGAGTCATAGTATTGTGGTCGCTCCCTCCTTTTTTGGTACCAGTGGCGACATAAACATCAATGTCAGCCCAACACTCAAAGGTACAAATATATCACAAGCTAGAAATTAAAACCAGGGTTTGGCATCCTCTGATCTTTTTTTTTCTATTATTTTACCTTTTGCAGATTCTATAGTTTTATCCAAGGAAGAGTCTGCTCCACAGCCCAAAAGTGAGTACTGCCCGTAACTACGTAGAGAAATATTTATTGATTTTTAAAATAAAAAGCTATATATTTAAAACCTTTTAATACCACCGTTCCCTCTTTTTTTCCTTCAGACAATAAGATCGAAGAATGCCAAAAAAAACTGAAAGCTACCCTAATGGGGAGGTTCAGTCACTTGCTGGATGGGATAACAACAGCGGCAAACAAGGTACCTCTCAATAAGATCTACACGGAGGTCTACATCACTGAGGGAGGAAAGGGTGAAGTCAATCAGGAGCATGAGGTCAGACAGATTGAGTCAGTGTCCAGGATAAATGTGACCCAGGAGAAATCAATCCACTGCAGTCACCTCTTTGTGCAACAAGGGGAACAAAATCTCACCATAAGAACTGTGTTAACAAGGGGAGTAGCTGGCATAGGAAAAACCGTATCCACCAATAAATTCACTCTGGACTGGGCTGAGGAGAGAGAAAACATCAACCTGGACTTTGTGTTTCCTCTCTCTTTTAGAGAGCTGAATGTGATGAAGAAGAAAAACTGCAGCTTTGTAGAACTTCTTAGTGTGCTTTTCCCTGAAACGAAAGACACAGGAATCTTTAGATACGGTGAAAACAAAATGCTTTTCATCCTGGATGGTTTAGACGAGAACCGACTATCTTTGGATTTCAACAAAATTGAAATACTGACTGATGTGACACAGCCGACCACAATTTCTGTGCTTCTGACCAACCTAATCCGGGGGAGACTTCTTCCTTCTGCTCTTGTCTGGATAACATCTCGGCCTGGCGCTTCCAGTCAGATCCCTCTTCAGTACATTGATCGTGTGACTGAGGTGCGAGGATTTAACAACCCTCAGAAAGATGAGTACTTCAGGAGGAAATTAAGTGACAAGACCTTAGCAGAAAGAGTAATCAAACATGTGAAATCCTGCAGGAGTCTTCACATCATGTGCCACATACCAATCTTTTGCAAGATGGCGGCGAGTGTCCTTGAGGAGAATTTGGCAACAACAGATGGCAAAGACACACCAAGGACTCTGACTCAAATGTACATTCACTTCTTGTACTTGTATGTGGGCAACATGAAGGAGAGGCTGTCCGGAAGAAAAGAGTCAACAACAGAATGCGTGAGAACGAACCTCATCTCATTGGGTAAACTTGCCTTCAAGGAGCTCGAGAAAGGCCACTTGATCTTCTACGAGAGTGACCTCAAAGCGAACGGCATCGAAGTCCGACAGGCATCCATGTTTTCTGGAATCTACACCCAGATCTTCAACGAAGAGCGGTCGCTGTGCCAGGAGAAGATGTTCTGCTTTGTGCATCTGAGTGTCCAGGAATTCTTTGCTGCTTTGTATGTCTTTCTCACGTTCCACAACGAAAACGAAAACGTCTTGATCAAGAAGTCGTCCGCTCGACGGTTCCTATCAAGAGGCTCCTCAGAGCTCATCCTGTACAAGGAGGCAGTGGAAAAGGCCATACAGTGCGAGAATGGACATTTTGACATCTTTCTGCGCTTCCTTTTGGGCTTGTCTCTGGAAACTAATCAGACTCGGTTGAAGCATCTAATGACGCACAACAGAACCAACCCAAAGACAAGAACTGAGATCCTCAAACACATAAAAATGAGGATCAGGGAGAGCCCATCACCCGACAGATGCCTTAATCTCTTTCACTGCTTGAATGAGTTGAACGATCACTCTCTTATTGAGGAGATTCAGAGCTTCCTTCACTCTGGCAGTCTGAACAAAGCCCAACTCTCACCTTCCCAGTGGGCCACTTTAGTGTTTGTGTTACTGACATCGGAAGAAGAGCTGAGTTTGTTCCAACTGAGCAATTACACCAGGACAGAAGAAGGTCTTCTGAGGCTGATTCCTGTTGTCAAAACCGCACAAAAGGCAAAGTAAGTGCTCCACAGAGAACTGACCTTGAAAGCATATCAACTGTCGGAGTGGGGAAAGAGCATTGAGTCACCTTTAGATGGTACTGCGAGCAAAATGTCTCCCCTGGTTGCTTTACGCTAATACAAAGCTTTATTGTAATTTTTCTGGTTTGCAGGACAACAATGCAACAACATAGTGACAGTATTCCTTGAGCCAAACCATTTGAACATTTAAAACACAATAAAAGCAAATCGATCAAGACACAGGAGATGTGCAAGCATCTTTCCAGTCAAAATGAAATATTTTCTTTGGCCTAAATAGACAAAGAAGATATCAACCAAGTCAATGTAGAGATGCATTTTTATCACTTGGAATCGATCGCAGAATCTTATTAAAAGATGCTTATCAGCACTTTGTCTGCAGCTCTCTGTTTTAGAGATGCTTGCTGGTGAAAGAGGAAGGAAGCTGGTGGGGGAAGTGTGGCAGAAAGAGGAGCAGGGGAGATAGGGACTGAGGTTTTAAGGAAGTGTGTCTGAAGACAGCATTTGTTCTGGGTTGAAAAAGTTCTCTGAAAGTCCCGCTCTTTGTTTTGCTCATCTACCTACACAGGGTATACACAAAGTTTGTGGGTGAACACAAACATTTATCCTCAAAAGTGGAGCGGAGACCATAAACAGTCAAAAAAAGAAAAGAAAAAGAAAATAATTAATCAAGAGACCAGGCACAAAACTATTAGGGCATGTAAACAGAAAACGACATTAGCTTGGATGCTAATATGTTAATGGTCTTGAAGTACCCCCCAATTGCAAAGTTAAAGGTCTTTTATCTTTTACATCAATGTTTGTCTCAATATGTTGGTAATATAATAATATTCTGAACTGTGTTACTTAGCCTCGTTAAAA
Source organism: Symphodus melops (assembly GCF_947650265.1). Taxonomy (NCBI): domain Eukaryota; kingdom Metazoa; phylum Chordata; class Actinopteri; order Labriformes; family Labridae; genus Symphodus; species Symphodus melops. Next base: position 16,037,982 of record NC_136711.1, on the reverse strand, counting down.
GATCTAAATCATCCAGGTCATAGTAATTCAAAGTTAACTTCTAAGTTCATTTCTTTACACTATAATTCACATTTCTTATCTTGTTTTTTTCTACTGTAGTCTGAATGCATGTAATCTCACTGCAAACTGCTGCAGAACCCTGGGGAATGCCATCAGCCTGTCCAAACTCAGAGAGCTGGACCTGGGTAACAACAATCTGACAGATGGAGGCATAACACAGCTCTCCTTTGGACTCCAGAACAGCAAATTGGAGACACTAAGGTTTCCACCCAACAGTTTCTATTCTTTACGAATCTAGTCAGAAATGTTTTTTGTAACTATGTCTAAGCACATTTTACATATTTTTGGTTTAAGACTGAGAAGTTGCAACCTAACAGACGTCAGCTCCGATCTCCTGGCCTCAGTTATCAGCTCAGCTTCCTGCCAGCTAAAAGAATTGGACCTCTCTGATAATGACTTCATGGATAAAGGAGTCCAGAAGCTCTCTGGTGGACTAGAAAGTCCTCACTGTAAACTGGAAATACTCAGGTGAGTGCACAGAGGGAATTATTTAACAAAGAGCCTATCATGCAGAGTAAGTAACTGTGTTTGTTGCCTTGAAGATCTGTAAGAAGACATTTTGTTTTCTGTTTTATAGTTTGTCCCTTTGCAGAGTGACTGAAGAAGGCTGCACTTTCCTGGTATCTGCTTTGAACTCATCCAGACTGAGAGAGCTCGACCTGAGCTACAACCACCCAGGAAACTCGGGTCTGGAGCTGTTGTCTGCCCTCGAAGCCGACCCACAATGCAGCCTGAACAAGCTCAGGTATACGGTTGTGCTGACATTAGCGCCAAGCCACATGAAGCTAGCTTGAAGATAAATTGGCACTGAAATATACTGTATCAGTCAGGAATTGAAAACATATTGCAGTAAAGAAATTCTAGATATGGTTGATTACATATTTTGGGTTGTTCACCACTTAGATTAGCTAGACTTAGGAGAAGTCTAGCTAATCTTTATTTACTATTGAACTTGTTCTAAAAGCTCTCTAAAGCTGTATTTGCATATGCACTCCTTGGCAACTGGACTGTTCGCCTTTGGCTCAAGCTTTGAATTTACCATGATCTGAATGACTGAGAACCTACACAGACGTTACAGTGGCAATAAAGTCAAGCCGACCGCAAGAAGCATGAATCAGGTTTGACTTGACCACAGTGTTTTATTGGGGGCCGGTCATGTGATGATGTGAGCTGGTGCTGCACACCTTTGGTACTGTTGGGGAGCTAAAGAGAGGAGAGCGTTCCTGAGACCTTTACATAGAAAGTGTAGCCCACAGGCTGTTAATGTAAGATCATGTATAGATAAGATAGAAGATAATGTAAGTGATGTTGCTACCATTGAAGAAATACAAAAGTGATTTATGTATGCAATCTGCTTTACGATTGGTTCTGTTATAGTGTGGAGGAGTGTGGTGAATCCAGGAGTCAGCCAAGTCCAAAGAAATGTAAGTCACAGATTATTTGGAGTTCTCTTTTTCCACCATAGAGAAATAACATATCATATAATGGAATCCCATTATTATATTTACTTTAATTTCCGTGACATGAGTAATTTTTTGTGTCTTTTTTCTCTAAAGATCTCAGCTTATTTATCTAATTTTCTTAAGATAACAAATAATAGCTAAATGTAGTTTTCCTATTTGTTCCCATTATCTTGAGGTTGACTCAAGATAATGAAAAGACCCTGGAAATGATTTGTTATTACAGGAAAACTGAGTGAATTAAATATAAGGATTACGCGTCTGCTTAGGGTTTTGCATTGAATATGAATTTCCGGATGCTTTCCTCAGATACCAAAAAACTTACCCTGGACCCAAACACAGCACACAAAGATCTCCTTCTGGAGGAGGACAACAGGAAAGCGACGCGCTGGACCAGCCAAAAATATCCCGATCTCCCAGAAAGGTTCAACTTCTGGACACAGGTGCTGTGCAAGGAGGGACTGACTGAACGCTGCTACTGGGAGGCAGAGTGGTGTGGCAGGGCTTTCATTGGAGTGGCCTACAAAAGGATGTGCAGGAAAGGAGAGGGTCCGGACAGCTGGTTAGGCAGAAATGACTGTTCCTGGGGACTTTACTTCACCAAAGACGGCTACAAGATCTGGCACAACAACATAGGCACTGCAGTAAACATCCCTCCCAACTTCAAAAAAGTGGGAGTCCTTCTGGACTGGTCCTTGGGGACACTGTCCTTCTATAAGATCACCTGTGGTGCATCGACCCTCCTCCACACCTTTCGCACCACCTTCACTGAGCCGGTCTACCCAGGGTTTTGGCTCGGTTGGGTGGACTCAATAGTGTACTTGTGCTAAACATAAACTGGACATTCATTGACCCTCTCAGTCAGACAAAAACCCTGAAGATGTAGTTTCTCTTCTCCCTGCTCTTGATCCAGAAACAAAAAAAACCATTTTATGTTCTGAAGTATTTCCTCAGTTTGGATTTGATTGTTTCAGATTAATTTTGCGTTGAAGGAAATAATCCAAACATAAAGGATTTAGAAGAACTGATACTGAAGAGTTATGCTCATGTCTATATATTATTGGAAGTACAAATGTATGACATGAATGTTGAAAAGTTGAAGTATCAATTCTCCTTTTTTTTTAGGAAAGTAGGTCAAAAGTTTTTAGTTTTTTCTCCATTATACTTAATATGAGAATTTCTTTAATATCTGTGCAAAGCTAACTCAACCTCTGGTTACACTGTGACACAGTTAAATATGAAAATAATGAACATTCACTTCATTGCTCGAGCTTGAAAATGTGCCTGTGTGATTCAAACAGGCTTTTCTCCTTGAACTTCTTTTTTTTTTATGAAGAATACTCTTCGAATTAAGTTCTTCAATATAACAAGGACATTTTATGTAAAAACCCAAAAAACAAAGTTCACTTCACTCTTGCTTTGCTCTATTCTGTTCACTTTTTGAGGCTCAATCTTCCAAACACTATCTGATGATTTCAAAATAGCAGTTCAGCCTGATCTCAGATATTTTAGGCATAGTTGAATAAAATAAAATAAGACAGCACTCCAGTTAAAAAAGTCTGATTTACAGAAAACATGGAAACCCTTTATGGCTTTCAACTAGGCGACATGTTGAGCTGATTCTAACTAAACCAGAGTATTTATGACCGTTATCAAATAAAAATGTTTAAAAAGGTACGGAGCCCCTGAAGTCCCAACAAGTAAAAAGAAAATCTTGTGCGCACTATTCTTTTTTTTTTTTTTTTACTTTTTGGAACTCCATAAAAAAAGTGATTCTTATGCTACAACATAATTCTTGCAGAGAATGCTTGTTTGTTTTTTGTGTCATTTATAATAAAGTTCTTTTTATGGAGAAAACAGACTACCAGAGAAAGGAGAAGCCATGTCATATTTCACTTTCAACAATCATTTTATTAGCAGTCCCCAAGAGGCAATGAAAAAAAAAAAAACACAAATCAAAGAAAAGAAAGAAACGGAAATTCAGATTACAGTCGAGACGGTGGGCCAATCACAGCCAGAGAACGTAAAGATGGAACAGAGGGCTACACACGCACACACCAAACAAACAAAAGTCACACTGTTACAAAAGGAACAGAAAGTGATAAATGAAGAAGACTAAATTTAATCTCATGGGAAGAGACAGTGTGCGTGTGTGTGTGTGTTGGCTGATCCCTCTGTTCCTCAGAAGAAATTCACCAGGACCGACCCCACATTCACACACAGTCATACCTTGCACTCACTCACTCTCACACACACACTCACTCTCACACACACACACACTAACATATCAAAAAGCCAGCCAAGGCGTCGTCCTCTCTTCAGTAAAAGTCGAGATTTAATATTTAGACTTTTTGTGACAGAGAAACCGGCCATCAGCAACCCACAGCTGTTCAGGCAGGTCTTTAAAATCGTTATTTTCTATTAATTCTGTACAGATTATATATTTTATTTACACACCGAGCAGGTCGTCAGTGCGGAGACAAGTGAAAATTAGCAACTCATGTCCATTTATCTGCGCTCACTGTCTGCTGGAAACTTTGTTTTTTTGTACATCTGAACTTTTTTATTATTATTATTTATATAAAGTCTGCAGCACTTCACATAACCCCACTGACAGGTTAAATATCCAGAGGATTTCCCATCGCTTTGATCCTGAAATCAAAAGTTCACACCTGTCTTCGATTTCTTTGATTCTTTATTTGTGTTGTTTCTGGTTTCTCTTGTTGCTGCATAGACTTTGATCAAATGAAAGCGTCCTCTCATAACATGCACATCTGGATTGTGAGTGCTCGTTTGAGCATGGAGAACAAAAACTCAACAGAGCCTGTTTTTAAACAAACACGGATCACATCAATCACCGTGATGATTGTGAGCCTTTACTTCTTCTGTTTATTTGTGGGTGATAAAAACCACATTTCACGACATTTCTTTGATGCTTCCTGCAGGTGAAAAGTCATCAGACCCAGATGTAAGCATCCAAATGAACGCTCACACCTGGAGACACACTGGTAAATAAGGACTGAGTGACAAATCCTCTCCTGTTTGTAAACACACACACACACACATACACACACACACTTATGGATGATTGGAGCAGCGTGGGGAGGGGGTACTAAGGCCATGATTAAAAGGAGAAAAGAGACAGACGATAACAGCATTTATTTAATTCCATTTATGTCTCGGTATGCAGGTGTCCTTCACTCTATTGGGATTCAATCATATAAAAAGTGTTCGCTATCCGAGGGTCGTTTATGCGCCCAGAAAAGCCTTTCAGTGCTCGTAATACAGACAGTACACCGACTATAGTCAACACCAGCCGACTCCGTCACTCAGTCTGTCGCATACATTATTGTTCACTCGTGTATATACATTAGCCTCACTGGTCAGTTATTTTGCTCCTGCTGTATTGGAGCAGTAGATTGAGGCAGAGTAAAGCTCTATTATCATCAGACTCTCTATCTGTCACACACACATTCACACGAACACACACCTGACGGAATCTGCCAGCTGGTCTCTGATGCTCAGCCGACAGACAGGGAGGAGAGCTTTAGTACATTAGGTTTAAAAAAAAAAAAAAAAGATAAAGCGCTTTCTCTCACAGGGAAGGGTGAACTAGGTGGGGGGGTGGGGGGGGGTGTCATTAAGGTGAAGGTGGGACTATGTCGGGCCTAGCTGAGAAGCTGGCGGATCTCCTTGTGCATGTGACACAAGAAGTCCACGTATGACGCTCCCCCGCTGGCGCTCTTGTCCTCGACCAGGAAGTGTCTGAATATCAGCTCGGTTTTGTCTTCCTGTTTCACCACCATCAGCTGCAACCAGAGGAGAGAGCGAGTGAGAAACAGAGCGTGCAGGAAGAGGGTGAAACTAAAACCTTTTGGGGGGGAAAGTTCTTATAATTACAGCACTACAATGAAATGACTTCGAATGCTATTTAATTAAATTAAATGGTCAATAAAATGGTATCTTAAAAAAAAGGGAGCACTTTTTGAAGATCCCATAGGTTCAAAACTGTCTTTTTTTTTTTTTTTAACCGTCTTCAATATTCTTAACTCCATATTATTCTGAGAGTATGGAAACTATTTCCAAGACTGTATGTACAGGCTACCAAAAAATGACACTCAAACAGCAGATCAAAGGACAATTTTTGCTCGACAGTTGAATAAATTGTTGCCCTTTCATTTAACTTAAAATCCAGAATATAAGTCACAACCTGTTTTAAAGGACCTTTAAACTAATACGGAGACTTGTGATAGGGAGCAGAATAAAGTTTACCTTCATGTATCGTGATCGTTGAGCTCGGAAGGAGTCGACGATCTCTCGGAGTCTCTGGGAGAACGGGTTGTCCAGCACAGGCAGGCTCGTCTGAAACACACAACAGTGACGTTCAGGAAGTTTGGAAAATTAGGCTGAAACACAACTGGGTGGAATAGATGTAGTGATCATATTAAATAATATATATATAATATATAATAAATATTTGACTTCATTGTCACTGAAACCAAAAACATGATCATAAAACCATTTGCTACTTTGTAAACAAAGAAGTATGATACGTTTTTTTTATTTATAAAGTTACAAGAACTTATCAGATCACAAAGAAACTCGAGACAACATTTAAAAACAACTGGAGAGCTGTGTTGTGTTCACATAAAGAGCGCTGTGCATGGTGTAAAACTGCTGCTGGTCAGTACGGAGATGATGCGTTGCCTCACCATGCTCGGGTCTATCTGACTGAAGCTCGGCGTGCCGAAGATGTTGAGCAGCAGCTCCTGTTGAACGCTGGCGCCGACCCACAGGAAGAGGTGGAGTCCTGTCTCCAGAAGGTAAACTCCACCTTTAGACAACCTCTCCTCAGAGTCTCTCACCGCAACTGGCAACGAGTCGCTTTCCAACTTTGTCTGCAGAAGACAAAAACAGATGATCAATGAATATGTTGCTATCTGATGATCGAATAATCCTTTCCCTGCTAAAGGTTCCTCCAATGAAAAGATGAAATGTTGTTTAATCCAAACCTGAAGCGTAATAAAAACACAAAATCATGTTTCTATATAAGCCAGAAGTTATTTTACTAACTTCTTATTTGACTCACTTCTTGTATGATCACAGAAGTTTAGAAAGAGCTGCTTTAAACTTTTTCACCCTCACATAGAGAAATGAGGTGTGTGTGTGTGTGTGTGTGTGTGTGTGTGTGTGTGTGTGTGTGCGTCTTTGGTCTCACCAGGGGCAGCAGGCGAGGGTAGAAGAAGACGTGGCTCTCTGAGACGTCCATGCAGCTGATGAGCTGCCTCAGGTACGCCCGGTCGTCCAGCGAGACGTCGGCGCCCGGCAGCAGCACGTCGCTCTTCAGCACACAGTTCAGATAAACGGGCAGCAGCTTCATGCACTCTGGAAGGATCAGCTAGAAAAACACACACGAGAGTAATGTAAGAGATGTGACTGACTAAACCGACATTTAATGCGTGAATATATGTAATAGTAGAATTTCACAACTTTATTGTACTAATAATTACAGAATGATGAATCTTCTCAGTACCTGACCAGCCGACGAGGGGCTCGCACAGTTCTTTCTGTAGCAGGCCAGAATCTGAGCACACTGGTTGATCAGAGTGTCTCTCACCGCCTTGCTGGGGCTGTTCAGGATGCCACGGAAGGCTGCAACACACACACACACTTATACTTATGAAGGGCGATCCACGAGTGTTAAATTAACCAGGAATCAATAAGTGCTCGACTCTGAAAGAAAATAAGTTACACCTCACTCTGAATTTTAAAAAACAACATTTATTATTTATTATCTGCAGCTTTTCTTTATCACGTAGAGACACGCTTTTCTTCAAACTTAGGATCTGGCTGCAGAAGACAGAAAATACTGGAGAACAGTAAAAGTAATGCAGCAGTTTAATAACGTGCACAGAGAGCGTCGAGGTCTCGTGCATCCCGTCTGTGCGATGACCAACGTCATCGCTCTCTCCTGCTGGCTCCACGTGACTTTCCCGGATAATATCCAGCTGCTTCCTCACATTCCCTTACTCTGATTTGTTTTTTTACCCATGTGTGAAAGCACTATCACGAGTCGCAGTACATCCCTCCCAAACAAAGAAAACACAGCTGCATGTTCCCCTGGAGCAGCTTTTTTTAACTTCTTCACATTTTTACAAAGTGTCACTCCTAAAAATATCTCCTTGCGAACACCTGATTAAGCCTCTTAAAGTACAATGCTGAATTTTGTGCAATGTGTGAACAATAATAATAATTTAAAAAAAAAAACAGGTCCAGGTGATATTCTGCACGAGCTGTTCCTCACCATATTTCGAGAAGAAGTTGATGATGGTGTCGGTCTCACAGTTGCGGTAGAGGTCAGCCAGCTGAGAGCAGCAGTTGACCGCCATGTTGTGGACGCGGAGACGCCTTTGGCCGCTGCAGCTGGTGTACAGCACGGCGCACTGAGGGCGAAACACAGACATTTTCTTACAAACGGACCGGCCCAGGCATTATTCATATTTTGCTTTTGAGTATTTTAACTAAATGTATCATTTATGGTTTCTAGCTTCACATCAAGATTTCCAGGATAAATGGCACTGCATCCATAAAATGATCAGAGAATTAAAATAAGGTGACTCTAACTACCAACAGCAGCAAGTACTTAATAATTCCTTTCTTAAAAATGCTTTTCTTTAAAAGATGTTGTTGCACCCACCTGCATGAGAGCCCCCGTCTCCTCGCTGAGTTTGTCGTCGTGTTTGAGCTCCACAGTGATGGCCTTGTCACAGTCCAGGCCCGCCAGCTCCACGTCCGTGGTGTTACTCATGAAGAAGGAGCCATAGAAGTCTGTTGCTCGGATACCTGAGGGGGGGGGGGGGGGGGGGGGAAGAGAGACCGAGACAGAAAGAGGCAGGATCAATGAAGCCATTCTTGGCCAAAAAGGTTTCTTTGTTTTTGTAACGTTTTTCGACGTGGCGATATCCGTACCCGTGCTCGTCCGCACCCTCATGACGGCGTCAAAGCCAACGAGTTTCTGAACATCTCGTCTGAGGTCGTTCAGGAAGCGTTCTCTGTCTGACTGAGCCTGAGGGTAAAGAAAACACACCGTGCGTTACGCCGAGAAAATCGTTTCCCAGCTGGTATTTTAAACATGATCCCAGCGGGACACGCCGACGAGTCATGGGAACTTGGGCTCACAGAGTCAAAGATTTTCTCTCACCTGGAAGTACGTGTATTTGTAGACAGAGCCTCCGGTGGAGACAGGAACCACCCCCAATGTAGCAACGTCTACATACTGGTTAGGAAAGAGGAAGAGATCCACACAGCAGCCTTGAGCTACACACTCCTTCGCCAGAGTGTTGTAGAAACCCACCTGCGGCTGAAACAGAGACTGAGGAAGACGAGAGACAAAGAGGTGGTGAGTGTGGAGACTTCCCGGAGCGGCGACGTGCAAAAACGTCCTGAAAACCACTTCATGGTTACCTTCTCTTTATCGGTCCCGATCAGCTTCTTGTCTTCTCGGTTCTTGAGTTTTCCGGGAGCTTCTGCGATGGGCAGAGACGTGTGAAACACAAAGAGCTTCCCTGCGCAGTCGGCAGCCTGACGAAGAGAAACACACAAATCATCAGACATGTCAGAGAGACAATCTGCTCCGTCTTCTCAACACATTTACATTCAGTGTTTTTGCAAATAGCTTTCAGTTTTAATTTTTTTATCCCCCAAATATTTATTTTTGGTTTTTTTTACGCATTCATACGGAGATAGGAAAGTGGTAAAAAAAAACACTGTTAGAGAGTGGGGAATGACAAGTGTAATCAAACCCAGGCCGCCCTGTTAGAGGACTATAGCCACTGTGGGGCATGTGTGCCAACCACTAGGCTACTGGTGCCCACGTTTTGGCTTTAGTTTAGTCTGGAAGTCTTCCTATCAGGTGCCTGTTTTCTTTGTTGTACTGGCAGCGCCTGTTTTCAAAAACCAAGGTCAAACCAAAAAAAATCTGTGCTCTCCCCTCCTTTGTCAACATCGGTGGTGCAGGAGAACGAACTCGAGCACAATTTCAAGGTCTCAAGCTGCTGCATATGCCAGGTCAGGTTTTTCCTTTTCTTAAGCACAAAATGCCTCACACTCATGATGGACTTTTGGACTTTTCAACAGAAAGTTCAGAGGTCGTGGGCACTGCCACCGTTTGTGGATACAGACGCGAAAGAACTCATAACAAATGAACCATCACTGGTGGTTTGAAACTATTTTGTTCCACTTGTTAGACCTCGGTAGGTTTTTACACAGGATCAAAGAAGGAGCCAATCAAACCATTTCCTTCACCTTGAGAGCTTCGAGTCCAGCCTGGATGACAGGTCCAAAGACTGTCTCTGTCTCCCTGGTGTCTGCAAACATCTCTGGGATCTGGTCCAGCAAACTGCAACAACACAACGGGCATCAATGTGTTGGTCCTTTGACTCCACGTGTGTGTGTGTGTGTGTGTGTGTGTGTGTGTGTGTGTGTGTGTGTGTGTGTGTGTGTGTGTGTGTGTTAAGAATGTAGTTTACGCCTTTCTCACCTCTCGATAACTTGCCGGCTCTCGTTCACGTTGACCAGGAAGCCGTCGAGCAGCGGTACAAACATGTCAGACACGTCTGAGACCACCAGCATCTGAGGCTGGGCCAAGCTCGACTTCACGTTGTAGAAGTGCATAACCTTGTTGTAGGTGACGAAACCGACACGCACCACAGAGTCCAACTCTGGGTTTTCCCTGAGCACAGAAACACAGGAGGATTGTTCAAGTTTCATTTAATGACATGAAGCACAAACAAAAGCTTCAAATCTCTGCTTCCTTTGTCACGTCCCTGATTCATTTCCTTCATCCTCACTGTACTGTTATTCCTCACATACTCCACCCTCCCTCGTCATCATGGTTACCTTTCCCTCTCTCCTTTTCTTTCTGAACTCTTCCTATCTAATCCTTCCCTCCTACTGCTGCTGCGTGTTACGTTGGAGTACCTCGGCAGATAGTCGAGGAGGGTCTTGAGTTCCTGGCACACGATGTTGACCATGCCGCTCTTCACAGCGTTGTAGGACACGTCGATGAGGAAGATGAAGGCTGGAGGCTGAGGGAGCTTGTTATTCTGTTGGAAAACAAGCAAAGAGAAGGTATGAAGTTATCTGGAATGACAGATGTGTGTGAATCCAATAATATGCACAGAAGACAAACTAGGAGGGAAAATTAAAAAAAACTAAAATGTGCTTTTTGATTTTTGTCATGAGGTCGCCTTTCACTCTCATCAATGACTTTACCCAGACTGGGCTTTTAGTTTTTTCTCAAGCTTAGGCATACTTTTTGCGCAGCGCGGACCTCTGCTTCTCCTCTTCGAGAAGGTTCCCTCCCCCTGATTGTATATGTGAACGCAGCAGGAAATACTCATCGCAAGCTAGCAGGCGAGCGCATCGACATTTAGATCCTGGTACTGGTGCTAAGACCGGCTCGATCTTCATATTCGCCAGCGTGTTTTCCCCCCGCTCTTTTGTTTGTAAGGTTCTGGTAAGGTATGGCAGACTGTCCTGACGTTTTCAGGATCGTGATCGAGGTAGAACTGGGATCATTACACCTGTGACTGTGAGGTGAATTTATATGATGAACTTGGTGTAAACCCTGCAGACAACCGTTTAATCTAATACCCATTAACTAAGAAAAAACAACAAAAAAAACAAAACAATTTCAGCAAGGCTCCATTGAGACAGCAGCCTTCAGGCTCGGCTTGTTTTAGCTTACAGAATAATGAGGAGCAAAGAATGGCTTTCTGTCTATCTTGTGTTGTTGGCGTGTTCATTATTTCATCATTCTGTAATAAAATTCATGTAACAAGCTTCTATTACATCAGACTCAGCACCGGGGAATTTAGAAGACATTGTAATCCTCAAACAGAGCTCGTATAACAACCATGGAATCTGTTTGTTTTACCGCATTAAACAGTTTTTTTTAAAACTTACTTTACAGTAATCGACCGTCGCCAAGAACTCATAGCTGCCCAGCGAAAGCTCCGGCCTGTCGTAGCAGTCCATCCTCTTCCCAGTGTGATCCAGATGCTGGAAGTAATGTGGAGGCACTGAGGGGAGATAACCAGGTAGCATCAGTACGATTCACTCATTAGGAAAAAACATGTCAAATAAATAAACAGAGACTTCCAAACCTCCTCATGTCGCCCCTGCATACTGCATACGCTCCCTTCCAACTGTCTAAGCTAGTCTGGCTAGTCTTCACCATTAAAGTTCAGTGCGAGCGCTCCTTTCTTTGCTCACGGTACACTTCCTTGGTTCAACACGAGCAAAGTCAGAAACACTGACAGCCTCTCATTATCGAGAACTCCTGAAAGGTTACTGTTGTTTCTGACTAAAATTGTTGTGTGAGTGTTACGAGTGCATGAAATGAAAAATGACATCTGATTTAAAACATTTAAACTGGGTGTGTTTTTATGTCACAATAACTGTTTTTGGTTTTTTTTGTTGACCAAATAGAAGCTTTGTCGAAACTAAATACCCAATCAAATTCATGCCAACGTCATGTCCATCTTGTGATTGGTTCAATCCCATTTCAGTTGGCAGTACAACATGACAGTGAGATACTGTCATAGACAGAGGTTGTAATTTTGAGTGTGACATAAACGCATGCTGACAGAACGTTCCGGTCTTCACCAGAGTGGAGGATGATCGCCCCAATGCTGGTTGGCATACTTTTATTGCCGTGCATCTTTATAAAGGGTGAACCTTTAAAATGCATGTGTGACCGTGAAAAGGGTCAACAGCACTGTGGAGGAGAGAAGGAGACAAGGAGAGAAGGAGAGAAGGCCCTTACTCACCCTCTGTGACGCAGCTGCAAAAGCCACACTGGAAGCGGCGACCTCCCTCGATAAACTGCATGTAGGGACACATGTAGGCCTTGCACCTGTTGCAGCGGATCGGACCGCTCTCGCCGTGGTCCACCAAGTACGGGGGGATCTAAACAAGACATGCAATGAACGGATTAAGACCATTCTAAAGCAAACATCTGGAGATCTGAGGCGGACACAGTTGAAATCAACGATTCAGCTTCAAGGCCGACGTGAAGGGAATTACTGAAACCGGGACGTGATGCAGTAAATATTTACGCCCTCTTCCGTCACATGTCGTTCTAAAGGGACCTCATGTAGAGCTGCTCCAGATGGATATTTGTTACACTTATAACGTGCGAGTGAAACAAGGTCACGCAGCCACTCCCACCTCAGTGAGTCTGACAGAGATAATCCCACATTACATAAGAGACATAAAGACGACACATCAGGCTTCAGCACGGGAAAACTCCTGGCTGCACTTTGAAACATGAAGGTGAAAGAGATGAAAAATACAAACGGGAAGACAGACGACACAACCACCGAAAACACATTATGATCACTAATCACTAATAAGGCATTAACACTGACGTTCCAATACTGTACTTATTGATTAATCAGGACGTTTTGGTCAGAATCCTCAAAGATAACATGCTATAAATATTAAATAAGAGCTACTTTCACTGGAAGCTTGTTCCACCATCTGTCAACCAAAGGCTCCGGCTCGGGAAAGTGAAGGCGATTGGATGTTGTATATATTACCAGGAAGTATTTAGCATGACGTCATAACATAATCTTCCTTTGTCCTCTTGTTGGCTTTCCAGTGAAAATGTTACCTCTCAAAGGATTTGGTGTCAGATCAGACAAAAGGAAATAGCTCAGTGTAAATCGGGTTTCTGGAAGGGGGGGGGGGGGGGGGGGGGGGGGAGTACGGGGCATCGCTCACCTCGTCTGGCGGCAGCGTGGCGAGGGGCTTGATGACAGCAGCCAGCGGCACCTGAGACTGCTTGGCCATGTCGGCGGTGCAAGGCATGTTATAGGCCGTACAGCGGATAAACCTGGGACTGGCGTTCCCTGAACACACACACACACACACACACAGATTCTCGGTTAATATTACAAACAGAACGTTCATCAGATTGAAAAGTCAGCAGGCCGAACGTCACAGGAAGTAAAACTGTAGACAATTATCAACAATGCGCTTCCACCCTTTTTTAATTGTAAAAACCTGAAACGACAAAATAACTGAACATGTGCTGATATAAAGTTCTGATGACGTCATGTGAAGCCAAGAAAGACCCAGGATTGACGACTTCCCCTTCTTCTCACCGAAGCACACATTTAACGTACCAATCAAATTACAAAGTTCATCCAGGTCGCTACAGCAGGATGGACTCTTGTGTTTGAGCCAGACACTTTTGGTTATTGAAAGTTCAAAGACACTTGCACGCATGTGTTTGTTAGGCTTCATCTCGCCATTACAAAATGTAGTCGACTTGTATTTTAGTTTCAAGGTTTGCTCATCTGGCAACATGGAGGAGGCCACGCTTGTGACCCGTCAGAAGGGGGAGCTCTAATTATTTCGGCTTCACTTTTAGGAGCTCTTATTTGCCGATTTCCAAGTACTCCGTCAGCGCCACCATCTGTGACGCCGCTGCTCACTGCCACTCAAGTTGCTGCTTCTGTTTCCACAGAGAGCGCCACGGCCCATCTCTACGCTACTCTCTGCTCCGTTTAAAAAATGCTGCTAGTTTTTTTTTTGTTGTTGTTAAAAACAGGCGTCAAGATGCCCAGAATAGAACGACCCCGGACAGGAAGTCAGACAAAGAAATGCACAGAGTGTCTGGTCACAAAAATATATACAGACAAATCACATTTGTCACATTTTCCATCAACGTTACAGCAACGCAGACACCAACTGAACTACAACTCAACCTCAGACAGACATGGTGTTATTCTTTATTCTTGCAGGATCTTGTAGTTCTCCTGTGCTACTAATGTCTGCGCTCACACTTCAGAAACGGACCCAGTGGGGCAGAGTGTGCACCGTTAGACTAAAAGGACTTTGTGGAAATTGGCAGATAGTCGATCTTTTCTTACAGTCCCAGAGTGAAATCAGTGAGACATCTGTCTGAAATTTAAAACGCTTATTTCCTGAACTCTCTTTTGGTTGAAGAGTAATTTAACGCTACTTCCTCAAGGAGGGCCTACCTTGGTCTTTGACCTGGAAGTTGGTAGTGACCAGCGGTGGGGCCTGACCTCTGACCCCGGTTGTGAATGGCTCAGTGCTCTTGGCCCTGTCGTCCTCTATAACCTGGATCTAGAAACAGAGAGAGCAGGGGACAGCGACGTCACGCTACATGTTTACAGCAGAAACGCACACATCTAAACGCACATGATGACACACTGTCCCAGGTTCTCATCACACAGTCTAAACAAAACAAAATAAAGGAACATTAAAACCCATGCAGGACACGGATTTCACAACAACCCCCTACACACACGTTGAGCTACTAACCAATCAACGTCTGTGGATGAAGAACTGAGTGGAGCCATGTGTGACATGGTTCATGCGTATGCAGACGTTGGTTATACAAACATGAGAAAATTACTGTCAAGAGCAAAACTAAATGACATCCCTGAGGGACAAAAAAAGGATTATTCAAGCATGCTGTTAATGCGAGTAAGTCCAAACAGTAGCATGCAGGAAACAGGAAGAGAAGGGACCGAGTATGCAGCTTCTTCAAACACAAAGAAAAGGAGGGGATGAAGGTGAGGCGGTAGTGATAGCTATCCATCACACTGCATGTAAAGCAGAAAACGAACAAACCCGTTCACTGTGGTTTGTGTGACTAACACTGTGCTGGAGGACGAATACGACAGGATCCTGACACTGAAGGAAACTAATGGAGGCTTCAGAAAGAATCGGTTCCTTCCATAGAGATAGTCAGGTTTTTTTGTTGTTGTCTTACAGCATGTTATTGGATGATCTTCAGAACCTTCCATACCTTTAAAGCCGACAGGTAGCAGCAGCTGTTTATTATTATTAACTAAAAGCTCATTGGTTGGCAGTGCTGCTGAAAAGTGTTAATTCACCAAACGCATCTCTGACGTCGAGTATCACTGGATGTTTACAGTGTTTAGGATGGCAGCACGGTGAGTAGATCAATAAGTTTGTTCAGATAATCAGGGAGATGCTTCAGCGTTAAGACTTGCATCTTAAAAGGAATTAAAAATAATATGAGTGAACCTGACACTGAAGTTAAATATGAGTCTAAGAGTCTAAGTCTATTTCAAACAGCGGCCTGTCCACCACACTGAGTGTGTGTGTGTGTGTATTGGGTGAGGGAGGGAGGATGTGGGTTAGTGCGAGCAGACGGACAGGGCGAGGTGGAGAAGGCAGGCACACACACAGGACACTTACTGGGCTGGGGATAGCGTCTGGATCTATTCTATGTCTTGATTTCTGCACAGCCGGCATGTCAGACGCTTGCTTTACATTCAACGTTTGTCCAGCATTTTGTCCAAAACGGTACAAAATAAAATACAAACAAAGAGTGAAAATATAGAGAGGGGGGAGAAAAAAAAAGAAAAAAGAAAAAAAAAAGTTGTGTGAGCAGAGAAATCTCAGCAAGACTGTGCTGAGCAGCAGGCAGCATTGTTGTTATCCAGACAGAGACGGATCATTAGTATTGATCAGAAGATTAGTGACAATGACAGTCAAACACAGACACATATAGAGTCATATACCAGCAGAGTGTTTAACACACATGACAAGCAGCTCCAGATTCAAACATGACAGCTAGGAACAAACTGGAAATGAACTTTTTTTATTTCTAACAGTAAAGTCATACGAGAAATGTTCTAAAAGTCCATTTATATATATATTTTTTAAACGGTGTTGAACAGTTATGATTGTTGCATCCTCAATTCATGTTAATAAAATCTCTCTGGCTGTCTGAATTTGAAAAGGCAGAATCGAGTAGTCCAGTTTTAAAGAGATCTGAGCCTGAATATGGCAGCCTTAAAACAGTATTAGTATTAGTGCGAGACAAACATGATCAACAATATCACAACTCATAGAAAGACAAAGAGTGGATCCAGGTGTTCAAAGTCTGAATCGACTGCATAATCAAGATCATTGATTGATTATGTTTGCCAAAATCTCCCATTAATGCTTACTGATTGGTTTTAAACAGACCTGGTCATTAATACATTATGAACATGTGCGTTCACTTTAAGATTGGTGTGTAATAAAATACATACATCTTCATCATGTAAACTTAGAGGCTGATCTATAAAGTACCATTGAACAATTTAATGCAGCTCCACCCGCATTAAGTATTTATAATCTACTGTGAAACACGTCGCCCCGTTTTGCTAAAAATACACCCGAGAGTGTGACGAGGAGAAGGTCTTAGATCAGAGATAAAAATGGATGCTGTGTTGTAAACTGGGACTGTACGTGTGCTCGTCTGCTCACCGGGCTCGGGATGGCGTCTGGATCGAGTCGTTTCTGTGCAGGGGCAGCAGGAGCGGGTGCTGGTGCAGGGGCTCCGTAGTTTGGTTGCCCGGGATACGGGCCTGCATAGCCGGGCTGGGGCCCTCTCACCTGCCCAAATGCACCTGACAGACAAATAAATAAATAAATAAGGCTTATTAACGACTGAGATAACACTTCCAAAACAATTCCTCTTCCAGTTAAGAGTTCTCCAGTTCTCCTCACCATTCTGCTGAGGAGGGAACCCTCCAGGCATGCCTGGCTGAGGTGGAGGCTGCTGCAGGGTCCCAGGTGGTCCAGGAGGCAGGTGGTTGCTCTGAGCCATGGAGGTCGGAGGCATCTGAACGCCGGGAGGAGGTGGACCTGAGTGGTAGGGAGATGGCTGGGATGGAGGGGGGTGCTGTTGGGGTGGCATCTGGCCCGGGTATGGTCCAGATGAAAGGGAAGTTGGGGGAGGACCGGGAGGGGGGTAAGACCCCGGCTGAGAGGATGGAGGCGGTCCTCTGGGTGGGAAGGAGCCCTGATTTTGGAGAGGCGGGCCGGGGGTGAAGGCCGGGGGCTGGCTGGCAGGAGGAGGAGGTGAGGAGAAGGGGGGCTGGGCTGGAGGAGGGAAAGACTGCTGTGGCTGGGACACAGGTGGAGCGGGAGCTTGGCTGCCAGGAGGCATGGGACCTGAGTAGGAGGAGGGGGGGAAGGTTTGCTGGGAGGGAGGAGGAGCTGGAGCAGGGGAGGTGAACTGCTGCTGAGAGGTAGGGGGGAGAGAAGCGTTGAATGGCTGTTGAGAAGGAGGTGAAGGACCTCCATAGTATTGCTGAGGAGCTGCAGGACCACTGGGAGGTGGTGGCTGGGTGGGGGCAGAGGATGCAGGGGGAGGGCCCTGGGTGTAGGAAGCTGGAGGAGCAGCAGTGTAGGCGGAGCTAACAGGAGGCTGAGAGCTGTTAGGTGGAGCTGAGAAGAGAGAGAAGAAGAGTGATTAAAATCAACGAAACATAAACGAATAAACGCTGGAGACTAGCCCTGATTCTTATTCACCGTATCCCGGTCCTGCAGGGGTCGGCGGTCCAGAGTTGATCTGCATCCCAGTCATCTGGTTCGTGACCTGCTGCATTGTGGGAGGAGGCCCATAGTGCTGAGGATAGGAGGGGTGAGGTGGGCCTGTCATGTTCATCCCTGCCGGGTTGTATGACTGAGACACAGCAGGCCTGAAGACACACAGACAGACACACACACACACACACACCTCAGTGAGTTTACATCCAGCGAAGGTGCCGGCTTACAGTAAGATGTTGGAAACGAACCGGGCTGCAATTGCTGGACTGTCCTTGCTGACTGAATTCATTTTACGAGCAAAAAATGGACTTGTATCCATTTGTGGTTCAGACTATTTTTTACCTCAAGTTCAAAACCAGCACATGAAGAATAATTCTAACTCATCACCAGCAGCAAGTGGCAGCAAGCTCCAGTTTTCTGTCACTTCCTTTTCAGTGCCGGACATTTATAAATAATAATCCATCGCCTACCGCATATCACAATGTGTGTTCCTTTGAATAATTTCCTCTTTGTTGGTTTTGAGTCCTCTTTCACTCCAAACTAAGCAAATGACAGTCTTTATTATAAAGTTATTTTGGGGATCTTTTGAGAGCTGCGGAGAGACAGGAAATGTGAAAACTGAAGGAGAACGCGTGGGGACAAAGGGCCGAGGTCGGACCTGAACCCGACGGCGCTGCAATGAGGGGCCGCTGCTTCTGAACGACACGTAACCACACAGGCAATCTGAAGTCAGTAGGTTCCCCAGCGTTGTTTCAATAAAAAGTCACTATGGATTCTGTAAGCTGCGGGAACGAGCTGAACTTGTGAAGGGAAAGCTGCAGAATTTTAATAACCTGCTTAAGTACCTGTGCTTCCAAGAACCAATGCTTTGTAACCCGCTCGCCTTATGAAATATATGGTTATAAATCAACAGATGGATTCACCTAGGAGGTGCTTGTGTCATAGGAGGGGGTCCGTTCTGCATTTCCCCTGGACTGTGACTGTACTGATTGTACGGTTGAGGAACAGAGACCGGAGGGGCTCCAGAAACAGGAGGACCCCTGACGGGACCTGAAATACAGGAGACAAAAGTCAAACAAAATGATTATGTTATGGAGGAGTCAATAGTTTGATGTTCATTTATTATCAGTCTTTTAATTAAACAAAATATTTCAAAGAGCAAAACTAGACGGGGTCCATGTGGGGAGTCTGAACAAATGATTTGAGTCAACTGAGGACATTTCTTGGTTTTAACGTCCTGAGCACTGACGACACGCTGACACCATGATCGCAGAGACAGTTATTACTAAGTCAGTTACTGTTGCTCCTAATAAGACACTCAGGAAAATGGGACAGATTTAGGATGCTGCAGGCGAGGACGTTCAATCTTGGCACGACTCCGCTGAGGTTGATAAACATGTTTCACCATCAGTGGAGTAGGGTGTTAAAAAAAGAAAGAAGTTATTTCCTATTGGACACTAACAATGTGAGCCGAATGAACAAAGAGAAACAAATATGACGAGAAGATGCAGCGACTGAAAATGTAACCTCTATTTCACAGTAAAAAAAAAAGAAAAAGAAAAAGAAGAAGCTTGTAAGGAGTGATATAAAGTTTGGGAATAAAAAGTTTACAACTCTTAAAAGTCAAAGAAGGAGATGGCAGCACGAGTGCAGCCTGTAGGTAAAGAGAGGATTTAATGAGTGCAGAGCACGTGGAGTGTGAAACGATGAAAGAACACGAAAAGAGGCAGTTACCTAAGTCAAGAGGAGAGGAGAGGTCAGAGACTGGGTTGGCGGCCACAGCCTTAGAGGGAAAGCTTGTGAAAGGAGAGTAACCTGAAATACAAGAAAAAGTGGGGAAACAGGCCAAATACAGAGAGATGAAGGGAAATGTGAGGAGCAATGTGAAGATATGAGAGGGCGGTCGACATTCAGATTAGTATGCTCGGGCGCTCACATGGCCATGACCAATCACATGGCAGCTAGAAGGACACCCCAAGGTTTTTGTCTGTATGAGCGCTTCAAGAGCATCACAGCGAACTTAAACTTGAAAACGTGTTCAAAGACAGCAGTTTACCTTGCGGTGAAGCCCCAGGCTGGTAAGCTGGGCCGTTGTAGGGTGTGTAGGGTGCAGGGTATCCCCCATCCAGGGGTGCGTAGCCGGGCTGGCCGTAGCCTGGCTGAGGCTGGCCATATGGTGAGGCCATTGGAGTGTGCTGGTTTACATTCATCCTCAGTTCATACCTAAAACTGGGCGACAAGTTCACAGAGTCAGAAGGCATCGTAAACAAAGTCACACATGTTTAACCCAGATTCTGTTCGGCACGTTTCTTGGGCTCTAACTGCAGATTGTATTTGCAGGACCCCCGGTGTGTAACAGCCTATCAGAATGTGATGTTATTAAAGGATAAAGGGTACTGTGATTGTTTGTTTACAGCCTTTCACTCCCAGTGCAGTCTGCATTCACAGCATGCCATGCTACAGATGCTATCCCAAAACCACACACAACACATCTGCAGGACCAACTCAACATATGTGACAGAAATTCAGTTTAATGTTCCTGGACAGAAACAAGAACCTTTTTTCATTTCCATCGACACACACATAAGTCAGAGAGACGTGAAAGCAGTTCCAAGAGGATACTGACCAAAACTGTGTTTGGACACACTTTACACAAAAAGTCAACAACTGTGAAGCTATTTACACACTGATGTTGAATAGGTTCTTACCATCAGTCACAAGTCAACTTTCTTGTGACATAAATATTTCCTGGTTAAGTGACACCACCTTTATTGGCTTTTTTATGTTTAACTTGGCCCCACCTACAGACTATTCACAACCATGTATGAGTTACAGGTAGCAGCATAATAAATTTGAATGGACATAACAGAAATATCAAATATTTTCACAGTATGAAATGTAAACTATAACAGAAAAATAAAATTTAAAAAAAGATACTTTCACTGTTATGTTCGTGAGATGAAATGCCTGATACTATGAAGACTGTTTCCTGCAGGTGTCTGAGTTAGGTGTAAACAGGTCATGATAACAGGATGACCACCTGAAGGTACCTCTGTGGAGCTGTCCACTTTATTATTATTATTATTATGAACACACCTATATCACATGTCAGCTCAAGTCTGCCTGTATGACAGTGATGAGTATCAGCTAACAGACAAACACGGGCCTTTGAATAATTCAGCAGTGCAGGTGCAACAAGAAGAAATACAATCTCTGGAGCCGTGGATCTGTTTAGTGTGTCGGGCCTACAGAGGAGACCCACATCTGCACATATGGTTATGAAGCAGCTACGTTAGCATGTTCAACGCATTGATAACATCATTCAAAACGTACAATAGTTTGTAAGTATGAGAAATTAAGATATGCCATGACAAAAGGTGTAACACAATACGCATTAATGTAAGAACAGCAAACCCGACGAAAGCTGGGAAAGCTCAGTGCCGCATTACATTTAGCTCGCTTGCTAGTTAGCAACCACAAAACTTCAACACAGATCTTAAAGTAAATAACACAACACTCTCTAAACAGCGAGGGAGTTCCGAGCACGAACATCCTTCATTTGACAAACCTTCAAGTAATAATGGCAAATTGAGTCTGCTACCGTCAGCAGCGATGTATCTTGAATGAGGATGACAGCAGCAGTGGCTGAATCAGCTGTGACTAAAACAGCTAGCACCGGGGCTAGCAGAGGTTAGCCTGGTTAGCGAGCTAATGGCTAAGCTACTACGCTAGCATTAGCAAACGTAGCAAAAAAGCCAAGCCGGCTAGTTTAACACACACTAATCTATATAAAATCGAAACCTACCTCCGAAGGGTATTAAGCAGTAAGGCTGTCCTCTGTATGGGAAAAACTCTGAAACCCGGTGGGCGACAAACTGTAGAGCCGATGTCGTCCCAGGGTGTCTCACTAATCCCTGTTCGGTATCAGAAGCGGACATTCAGCGGAACTGCTGCAGCGCTGTGCCACGTCCACATCCGGACTCTGCAGAGCGACTCCCCTCCAGATTCACCTCCTCTACTGAGCCCACAGCACCGTACACAGTGTGTGAGGTGTTATTGTAAGTCATTTATTTTATTAGTTCATTTTGTAATAAAAAAACAGGCTACCACCAGGTAACTTTTTGTGATTATATTAAAGGGGACATGTTATGAAAAATCCACTTTTACAAGATTTTTGAACATAGCCTATATGTGGGTAACCTGAGTGTCTATCAACCAACAGAGTCCAGTCTTCCCATACAGAGAAAAAATGCTCCAATTTTTCTTTGATTGTAACATCACAAGTTGGATTCTGGTAAAATAAATCCCCTCCCCTCTCCTGGTATCTCCATCCATGTACTCTACCTCCAGCCCAGAGTAAAACTTTCGTGCAGACCACAGGGGACTGTTTCAAAAGATGAACAAGGGCGATAATATGTCCTCTTTAAAAAGGAAACAAAACCACCCAGTCCACACACAATATTTCACAGTTAAGATTCATGTTTTTAAGTAGCTGGCTATCACATGTTCTGAAAGACCTCTTAACTGGAAGAGAACTAATATCAACCAATTTGATATAGCCATGTCTGTCACCAATACATCCTACGCTATTAACCCACATTAATTTTCACAGAAGATTTCATGTAATTTATGGGGTGATGAATTTGTGTCATCAAGTAGTAGCAGGGCCCCTTCTGACATTAGTTGTTTTCACTCATATACCCCTGAGCATTTCTATAAAGGACAGTCTACCCATGAAACGTTAATTCATTTTTTTTATGATTACACATTCCTCAAAGCATGAAGTTTTTCCTTTGGGACAGAAGTTTGTGGTGGTTGTGGGGGGCTCCCAGGAGGATCTCTTCAGTTGGTTCCTGGAATGACATCACAAGCAACATGGACGCCTTCAGGTGCCTTTATTTCGTAAGATAATACCAGGCGTGAACAACACATTCAAGCTAGTGTGCGAAAGCAACATGACAACATATCCAAAGATTAAACTTGCACAATACTATCGGCATGACTGATTTAAGTACACGAAAAACAAGACTGGTTGTAAATTTACAGCGTATACTTTACTGTTAATGCACCAAGCAGTCATGTTGGAATTTGAGCTCGAATTGAATTTGTTGCTGAATTTACAAGTCAGAGTTCCAACTTCAGAGGGCATTCATAATATTGTATCTGACTGGCAGATCGGAATTTGCAACTTCTGAGATCAAATTTTGGCGTGGAGGAAATTCAAGACGGTGGATCATGCAAGAGTACGATACTATGAGTATATTGTTTTTACATCATATCACATTAAAATGTATGCAGACACATCCATTCCTGCTTTGGCTCTTTTAAGACTCCCAGTGGAGTTCGTGGATGTGTACCTGCATTTTTATTTTTGCCAAAAAGTCATGAAAAGGGACGAAAGTCACATCCGTGAAGAGATCTGCAAGAGAAAAGCTCCGTCTAGAAGTTGCTGTGAAGCTGCTAAACTATGCAGACAGTCAATCTCTAAAATATGCCATCTTTAACCCCACGTCTATGCACCCAGGTGGTGGTTTTGGTGGTGATTGGGGGGCATAAAATTGTGGGCTGTGGCTGCTGGCCAGGCCGACTGAGCTGGGGGTTGAAGAGGGAGCGGCTGTTGTGGTTATTTCGGGCGAGTATATCAGCAAGCATCCCCTCCTGAATAGAGTGTTTGAGAGTGACATGGCAAGTGTTGAATACTGGGGAGGATGAACACACACACACACACACACACACACACACACACTCTCTCTCTCTCTCTCTCTCTCTCTCTCTCTCTCTCTCATGCCCCTTCTCACCTCCGACACAGCATTCCAGTGTGAGCAGATGAAAGCCAGCCTCCCTCTGTCTTCTTGTGGGTGGAGAGATTTTCAGTGGTCACAGAGAGGAGCAGGAGACCTCACTCACTAATTCTGGCAGCGTGAGACGCTGAAGAAAGGTGAAGAAACTTATAAAGCCCATCTTAGACACACAGCAGGCTGTGAGCTGGGATGGTAGCGGAGGAGATCGTGGTATGCCTCTCAGGAGGAGCTCCATGGGGCTTCAGGCTGCAAGGAGGAGCAGAGCAGCAAAAACCTCTACAGGTGGCCAAGGTATAGTGGATCCCTTGCATGTGTGAATGTATGTGTATGTGTGTGTGTGAGAAGAATTACTGCCAAGGTGGTAAAATGAGTAGATGGGTTTGATAGACTGTAGCTGTAAAATGTGGCCTGAGGCCTTGGCGGTCAGTTTTGTGGTTTGCTGTGTTTGTAACTCGAGCTTTGGTTAGAAACCCTGCAGTTGAGGACAACATCTGAATAAATTATCCAATCAGTGTCCTTATGAGCATAAACCTCTGATGCTCAAACATACCTGTTAAGTAGTTAACTTAACTAGATATTTCTTAATAAGTTAGCAATTTCACTGACAAGAAGTCTTGCCATTGTAATTTCTTAGCTCTTCCACTCACTTATGCTTTTGTGTGTATCCTCTGTGTGACTCTCACTAGTTCCAAAAGGCAAAACTGACCTTTAGGAGAATATTACCGAATTGAAGACAGATTAGTTTCCCAGTGAAGTCACTGTGACTCAATCAGACTATCTTTTAGCATCTATGCTTATAAGTGATTGTTTATCTGAAGAAGAAAAAATCAACCTTCTTTTGGTTCTGGTACATCCAACATTACTTACAGTATACAGTACAGAAAAAGAGAAACGGATACCTCAATATGTCGACAGCAATGTTTGACCTTCACAACCCAGGGCACGTTTGTATTAGTTCATTGTAAGAGGAGAGATATCCAAGCGGCATATAAAAATCTATCTCTAACGGTGTGCTCAAGGTGCCATTGTAAAAACATACACTTTATCAGTATAGAGGGGTATACTATACTACTTTAAGGATGGGCAATGAATCACAGTTTGATCATTATCCGGATATGAGCCTTTACATCGTGACATTTGTCTAAAAAAATAAAAAACCCTTTAAATGAAATCAAGCAAAGCTCTCTGACTCAGCATGTGTGCAGTGCATCAATTGGATGGAGGCCTGGCTATAACGGCCATGCTTTCCTATCATTTTGATGCAGTCAGATGAAGCCTAAGCTAGCTATCAAATACCCCCAAATTTATATGTAAAAAAAAACCACTTCTCATCTCAAATCTATTTTGGATTCAGGTGATACATGCTGCAAACACAGGTATTGTGCAAAACATGAAGACCAGCAGGTGGACGTTGAACCTCAGTAATAGCTTGTATGTGCTCTTTAATCTATCGTAATTCATAGTGTTATTGCAACACTAAACAATGTTATCGCACATTGCATCTATTTCTCTTATCATGTAGGCCTTACACTTTTATGATTTTTTTCACTATCAAGTCATCTAGCAATGATTCCCTTGAATTATTGTTCAGTTGGTTTGTCTATAAACTGAAAGAAAATGATGGTGATTATTTAGTTTATTGTCATATAGACGTAAAGGGAGGGACTTTACGAAAATGACCCAACCCTAATCATTGGGAAAATATTTTAAAAAGGAATTAATTATCAAAACAGCTGAGGATTTCAAAAGTAGAAGTGGGCTGATTACCTGATTTAAAAAAAAAGTTGGATTGCTACAGCCACAAAGTATGTATGTCAGAATGCCTCTGTGTGTACCATATCTATTTGCTCTTTTATTTACTTTAATTTAGAGTAGTAATAGAGTATCAGAGACAAGTGTAAAGTGGATGTGTGCTCGCACATGCAGTCTGTATCACTGTATAAGATCTGGACAGCAGTACACACATTTGTCGACAGGAATGTGTCCACAAAATGAAGTCGTTTCAGATCTGTCATCATCATGCATATTTTTTAAAATCATCCGACCTTAATCCCAAAAATATTCCACTTCTTTATGCGTGGTTTCTCTGCGGGCTTTTTGCGTCCGTGTTTATATTTGTTGACAGTCCAGAATGTTCTCTCTAATAAGAAAATCTATTCTTGAGGGGAGGAACGCGACCTCGCTGACGTTTACAGAGTTGGCCGGTCACTCAGAAGCTGTCATAACCTCTGATGTGAAATAGAGGCCGCCGTAATACCCTTCTTTATCCAGGATTTTCTGATAAGGTCACCTTTAATCAGAGTTTGATCGGTGTGTGCTTCCTCTTGTTGGAGTAGGTGTATTTGGCCTGTTGTCTGTGTGTGTGTGTGTCTACGTGTGTGTGTGTGTGTGTTGTTGGACATACCTCAGATAAGCTCTGTTGGGACGGGAGCACAAACTGCAGGATCAGAATAGCTCATTTAAGAGGAGCTGGAAGCGGAGCATGGAAAAAGAAGGCCTCTTGTTCACACACAAACACACACGGACACTTGCACACATTCTTGTCTCATAATTAGGTGTTTAATAGTATTGTACGTTTGGCTATTGAATTCGGTTTCCCATCAAAGTAGCGCCCGTCTCTCTCTCGATGTCTAGGAATGTTTTTGTTTTTAATCGCTTCGGTTTTATTTTGGGTTTGTGAGGAACATATGGCAAATGACAGGAATCCCCCATCGTCCAGACTGGTGATGCAGCTGTTCAGACCCCCTCTTTCATGATGCTGACTTGTGCAGCCTGTGTGCATGTACATTTGTGTGAGTGAGAGCGTTTGACAGAGACAGCTTGGTCCTGGATGTGTTTGTGTCATGGCACATTTGGATTATTAGGTCAAGAGTTACTGATAAAAAAAAAAAACAATAACTGCATCCCCTAGAGCATCCAAGTAGGTGCAGGAACTCTTTTCCCCTCTTAACATTTTTACAGCGATAAGATGTGTGTGTTTGTGAGGCCCAATATTCTTCTTTAGAAGGAAACAGTAATCTAGTTTACAAGAACACTTTCCCATCTATCCCGTATATCTGCCACTCCCCCGACATACTTCCTGAAGGATCCTATGACATCATATCTCAGCGACTTCCAGGAGCAGCTGCATGACCTCATGAGTTATTTTCAAACAGGTACCAGGATGTCTAACATTAGAGGGTAGCCTGTTGCTGAACACTGTTCATCAGGTCCTCTAAAGAGCAACAGAACACTTTATCAAAAGGAACTTGGGTTGACACACCACATTCGATCTGTAGCAGGGTCGGAACAGAGTCCGGGATTCTGGGTCTCAAGACAAAATGACCCAATTAAACTTTGAAATATGAAGACTTTGGGATAAATTCTGACAACTTGGGGTAAAAAAAAAAAAAAAAAAAAAAGAACAGAGAAAATGTGACACTTGTTTGGTAACATCTGCAGTTCTTTTTTTTTTTTTAAACTTACATTTGTACACATCAAAATATGTACAGGAAGATATCAATAAGTATGCCATCTGTTTCAGTTTCATTATAACAAACCGATTACTTTACACTGCAACACTTAAACACAGTATATAAACCTTAATGCAGCTTGATTAAACAATGAATAAGTGAAAATTATGTTATAAATGCACCTATCTTGCATTTGAACTGATAGTGCTTTCTTTGGGAGCAACATTGATCTCCAGCGTCAGTCAGCTGGGGTCAGATGAATCTTAGTTGGAGTAAACCATTGTGCACATTTAGTAAGAGGTGAAGGACATCTAAGAGAACTTTTTTTGTGGGAAAAGAGTTGAGAATTATGCTAATTTATTCAGCCTTTTTTTTTTACTCATGGCAAAACTTAGAGAGAGAAAATGCAAATTATATACTACAGTTAGTTAGTGGGCAGTCCTTCTTTCCCACAAACTATAATGCACATGACTTGTAGTACTTCTACAGGGAATACATTGAATCCTAACTTACTGTAAATCACTGTCTACATGAGCAACAAAAAAAACGTTACCATGTGAAAATGACTGAATTGTACTTGCTAATATGAAAATGTAAAAAGTCGCGAGCCAAACAATGATTGACCTTTCAGTTCATCTTAATTGCTGAAAAGTTTGAGGGTCAAAGCGTTCTATTTAATGTCAAATACATGTTTACTGTGCTCATCTACAAGAATCAATGTGTTATTAACACTTTCCTCTCTGCAGGTACGCAGGCGCAGCAAGGCATGTAGAGCAGGACTGAAAGAGCATGACGAGCTGGTGGCCATTGGTGATCAGATGTGTGCTGATCTCAGTCATGCTCAAGCCATGAGCCTCATAGATGCACAGAGCGCCACACTCAACCTCAGGGTCAAAAGGTCAGAATGTGGACTCTTACGCAATCACTCTCTGATCTTGTTACATGAGGAAATGCAGAACAAACAGATTCATGGTTAACGTTTTTACATGTCATCACCTGTTTTGTTTTTTAGGGCTCCTCCTGGTTTCCACGCAGCATCAACCCGCTCCTCCACGAGGGTCCTGTCTCCCACCTCCAACCGGTCCTCCATCCTCTCCCCCACGGGAGTACCCAGTGGCATCACTTCCCCTCCTGACAGCGAGGCTTACTACGGAGAAACAGACAGTGACGCAGACACAAATTCGCACACACACCGACGCCACCGTCGCACACCCCCACATGCTCGCTCACCTGCTCGCTATGACAACCAGGAAGAGGAGGAGACCTCAGAGATGAGCGGGTGAGAGACAGAGCCCACTTTTTGTTCTTTGTTTTCTCCCCCCCCAAAAAAGTTTTTTTTATCTAATTTTTTACTCACTTTAAAAAAACATTATGTTGAGGATATCAATTGCAAAAATATTTTTATTTTATATTTTTATAAAGTATAAAGTAAAGAGAACTTTCCTGGTTTATGCCTAACATTAAACATAGAATAGTCTTTAACAACCACAAGCCCCCCTGTTTGTAAAAGTAACTGAGACAGATGACAAGATGTCAACACTAAATAAGGCCAACAAAGTCACTATGACAACCTCTCAATCTCAGACATGTTAGACATCTGAATTATTAAATGCATCAACCTAGTTTGTTCTGTAATCCCCTCTAAGGTATGAAAGCGCCACAGATGCCGGGGTTTCCATGCAGGGGCAGTGGGATGGTCAGACTCTTCTTGGCGTGCCTCGCAGAGAGCTCATCTACCAGCCCCTCGAGAACGATTGGACCACTCCAGCACACACTCCACACACTCTGACCCCTCACTCGCTCACACCCACCCCTGATCAGGGCTTAGCTGAGGGAGAGGGAGAAGGGGACAGCGGCTTCCAGGAGGCGGGGGGCATCATCGGGCTGACCTGCCCGCCTCTTGTGTCTCCTGAGCGGGCTAAAGAGGCTTTGATGTCGGGCTCAGGTAAACATCTGGTGCCAATGGTGGGACCACAGATGACCCCTCTTAGTGATGAGCTCTTAAACACTTACATGGATAAAGCCAGACAAGCCAGTGAGTATATATCCCCTTACAAACTACAGTACACATTACATTCCAAAACAGTTTGAAATACAACAAAACACAGGTAGCCTCTTCGTGTGCTTGCCTCATGTACGGAGGCTGTAGACCACCAAGCGAGCCGTCTGGGCTCAAATCCGACCTGTGGCTCGTTTGCTGCTGTTGTTCCCCCCTCTCTTTTTCTCCACAATGTCTGATTCTTTCCATGTTCCTATCCCTCAAACACAGGCATTAAAAATAAAACTAGACATCTCAGGGTATTTTACAAGTAAACAGGAAAAAAAAAGACACAAAATCATTGTGTATTTTCATTTTAGTTTTGTGAAATTCTGAAATTCTTCAATGCTTTAAAATGTCATACATTTAAGGATGATGGGAATATCCCTTTAGTTTCCTATCAGCAGAGAAAAGATATTTATTATCAAGCTCTCAAACAGGATCTGTTTTTGGCAAGAAATTGAATCTGTATGTCACATTTAAGATAATAGTGTCCATGATGTCACAGCACTTCCATATCCTTACAGCATCCATGACATGGATGTATATTTAATTTCCAGAAATACGATGATATTGTATTGTAACATTTATTTCTCGGGTCTGTTATGAAGATAGTTTTGGACCGTATCACCACAGACAACGTCAGCCCAAACATGCTCTAACCACTACTACGGAGCCAAACCAATAGTTTTGAATAACTCTGGAAAGATACTTACTATGCAACACAGAGGCTTACTTGTTGCCAAAAACTGAAAAGAATATTTTCTAATTATTTAGATCTCTGATGCAACTTTATGCAGTTGAATCTGAACATTATCTTATCAAGTGAGAGGGACTATAGACCAGCACCTAATGAATAAGCAGGAACTGATCTTGTTTATGATGCAACTATTTTAGAATTATCTGCAGGGTTTTTACTTTTTCATTAAAATTCCAAAGACTGCCCTCAGTATCCCCGAAGGCATCGGCTGCAGTTTTGGGGTGTAGTGTTTGAGCCTGAAACAACAGCTAGACCCCCCTCTAGTGGTCATCTCCTAAAACTGGAGCATCAAGTTACATTTACAGGCTGGTGGTGATGGGGTGAGATATACCAGATACCCACAGAGATATTCCACCTCCCCCCTTGCTGTCCCCTGAAACAGCAGTCTGTCTGTATTCTGAGCATTTGCCTCACTTGCTGTATTTATAGGCATCAAAGCTTCTGATTGACACACTGGATGTGGACTATAACTCATCGGCCCCACAGCTGCATATGTGGTGAATGAGATCGGGGTTGTGTAAATTTGGATGAATGTGTTTATGTGCAAGTTAATGGATTGCATGGGATTCACAAATTAATATACAGAAACTGAAAAGTAGAGAAAAACGGCTTTTGTGGTCAATTTGATAAGATAAACATTTGGAGACAAAAATGTCTAAACGGTTATGAAAAGATGATATTATTTATCAAACTGATGTTAATGAACGGTAATACTCTGCTCCAAGCTGGAAGCAGAGGAAAGGATTTATACAAAGTGGAGGCTCCTCTCTGCATAGGCAGAGTGTGATGGTGGGCAGGTTTTAGGTACTCAGACTAACACCGGGCAGATTTACATCTTTTTGTTCTGACAGATTGACATGATCGTCAGACTTTTACCAGACATGGCAATCACTTATATCTGATTTTCGTTTTTTTTGTGTGTTTTTTTTATCGTTGCACTTGATTCACTGATTGCTGTTGGGCTGTAAAGTGAGAGAATGTATAACACTAAATGCTGCAAAAATTGCCTAAACAGACATCATGTTAAGATATCTAATGAATTCAATGAGAAAATAACCTGACTATATCATCAGACGTGAAGGAAATATGCTACGTTGAAATGCTAGCTTCTGTCACAACACTGCTGCAGCCAGTAAGCAGTATGTCCTCATTCTAAGTTTTGAGTCTGATGTGGAATGTTTTTGTCCAGAGAAGTTCGACCCCCACACAGCCATTTTAGACGGCACTCAGTTTGCCAGACAAATGACAAACTGACAGGTGTTTGCCATGAAACGATGGAGCAGTTAAGTTCTTTCAAAGAAACAATGATCACATCTGATACAACTACATAGTTATGCACTGAGTGAGCTGTGACTGTTGCTCTAATGAGAGATCTGTCCTCAGGTACAAGAGCCTAAAGGTCTGAATGACTTAGGTTGAGGTTTACTATAGGACCAAATGATGACTGAGGTGTTCAGGGACCTGCCCTTTCTCACGTTACTAACACACACACACAAGCACGCTCGCACGCACGCACGCACGCACGCACGCACACACACACACACACACACACACACACAAGCATGCATGGCCTTTGGATTTGGAGTTGGTACTGCAGAGAGCTGTGTGTGTGTGTGTGTGTGTGTGTGTGTGTATGTTTAGTGGTTGTATGGTGTGAAGTGTCATCGGCAAAGAACAGCACATCAGTGAAGAGTTATGACCAGGCTTTCCTCTAAACTATAAATGGCTTTATGAACTCATGCACACAGAAACATTTAACAGACCACAAATGACATTGCTGTCTCAATATCCTCTTATGAGGGGTCTTCCGTCCTTGTCTGTTTGTGTGTGTGTGTGTGTGTGTGTGTGTGTGCCTGAGACACAGTGTGGACAGGTGTTTGATGCCTGTCACATCGACAGGAATAGTGGGTTGACATCATGTGTAGCTTTGGGCTGCTGGACGCAGACAAAGGTCTTTACATGGGCTGTGCTCTGAGGGAAGAGCTGGAAAACAGAGACAAAACACTTACCATTCAGAGCAGAACTGGACTGGGTGTGTGTGGGAGGGTCTGAGGGACTCTGAGGACACAAACACACTCATACTTATGAGATGAGGGACCTCACAACTACTTCAGGTTCAGATGTAAGTGGACATACAATACCAAACAGTGTGTACGCAGGTAAGATACATTCAAACTATTCTACATGTAATTCATTTTGAAAAAGAGCTAGGCGTATCTGTTTTATAATGCAATGTTGTCCTTCCTTTTCAAAGTATTACTTCTTGATACTGGATATGGATTTATTTTGACTTTCTCATCAACATAAAAAAATGACCATCAATACAAATATTATTTGTCTGAAGATCCTTAGCTTGAATTTAAGTAAGTTACTTTTGGAAGTACTGTAAATCACTCTACCTGTGATTGAATCAGAATTTGACATTTTGTGGTGTAAGGCATTTTTAAAAAAAGAAACAACCATCTGCAGTGCAGCTTGTTTAAGCTTTGTTGTTTGCTATGTAAGCAGTAATGACTAATTTAAAAAAGAAAAAAACATTCACTTTTCAATTTTCGCCTTGACTAAATTATCCCAATGAATATTGAATAAAAAGGGATAACATTCGGAACACATATTCATGTCTTTGGTGATCCCTGACTTTTGATAAAAAGTATGCTCATATTAGTCCTTTAAGTAAAATGTCTCCAAAGCTATGAAGAATTTAATGAGTTTTGCTTAAATCTTAATGTCAACATTTGACTTTGATGTTCTCTTAAATCAGTCGTTTTTTTGCGTGAAGTGCTCATTAGCAAACATTAGCATGCTAACATTCTAAACTAGAAAGTGTTGGCATGTAGGCTAGTTTCCTGCGCCACTCTGCCAAGTACAGTTTTAAAGAGCTGTTTACAAATTTGGTTCTTAATGTGTTTGTAAGAATGTTTTGTCTTGGAAAACTTTAGAATATTATTACACTATATCAGGTATCGAATGTACTATGTGCATGAGTTGAGGGTGCATCACACAATAGTTATGTAGTGAAGATAGTCATTTAAGCCCGGGTACTAAAAAGTCTTAAATAGCCTGGACTTAGAAGAGATACACTTGTGTTCTGTGCATATGGTGGTGAGCACAAGTGCACACACAAAGGCAAAGACAAGCATATGTGCCGGAGATAAACCCTGATCTAACCTTCCTGGAGTGTGAGTCAACTCGGGAGAGCAGCAGGAATTCTTTGTTGTAAATCCACATCACATACTCCTCCTGTCTGTCAGTGGTAATCCTGATCCCAGCTATCCCACTGTTGTTTCCGTTGTGTGCAGCCTTTGCCTTGTTATTTATTCATCCAAATTCCATTACTAGTTCCATCCTTTGTTTCCTCTCCCTTTAAGCTTTTTTTTTTTTTTAAGATTTATTTTGGGCTTTTTATGCCTTTATTATAGAGGGAGGAAAGTGGATAGAGTCGGAAATCAGGGAGAGAGAGTGGGGAGAGACATGCGGGAAATGGGCCACAGGCCGGACGCGAACCCGGGCCGCCCGCGCGCGAGGACTATAGCCTCAATACATGGGATCGCGCGCACTGCCGCTGCGCCACCGGCGATCCCTCCCTTTAAGCTTATTAATTTCAGTATCTCTCTCTATCTTCTTTCTGTCTTGCAGAGTTGCATCGTGGGGAGAGTGTGGTGGAGAAACAGGTGAAAGAAGCGCGTACTAAATGTCGCTCTATTGCCTCTTTGCTGACTGATGCCCCCAACCCCAACTCGAAAGGGGTGCTGATGTTTAAGAAACGCCGACAGAGGGCCAAGAAATACACATTGACCTGCTTCGGCAAAGCTGAGGGAGACAGAGGAGGTGATACAGAAGGGGAGACAGAGGAAGAAGGAGGAGGTTCAATTCTTAGTGGTTCAGAAGTTGATGAAGAAGGATTCTCAGCATCATTTGACCCAACGTGGGATACAGGTTATCTAGATCTGCTTGACAAGAGAAGCTCTGCTTGCCCATCAACGACACCAACTACTCCTACAACACCAACAACCAATCATTGCTTTGGGCTAGATAACTCAAACTATCATACTCCAGGAGTTGTGACCCCGGTCAATCAAAATCCAGGATTGGAGATATCTGGGCTGGAGGGCATAGCCTATCAGGGATCAAGACTGGAGAGCAGCATCACAAAGCAGCCTATCGGTGTCAATCCTTCATCAATGTCTCCTCCTGCTGTTGCTTTGACCAATGGGGGATCAGTAGCTGTTAGTCGTGCCAGTGTTGTTCTAAGTCCCCCAACTCAAACGCACCTTCAAAGTCAAAATGGGCAACCTGTCAACCCTAATCTTACTCCAAATCTTAATCCTAGCCTTATCACTGACTCCGATCCGAACCTGAACGCCAATTCTCCAAGTGTTCTTAACCGCACTGCCCGCCCCTTCACCCCAGGTCCTACACCTTCCCGTGCAACTGTAACCTCTGTGATGTTTCGCCCCCCCCAACCTAAAGCAGCAAGTAAACCAGTAGCTGCAATCTCCATGATGACCATTCAACCTTCTCGCCAGTCATCAGGGCCAGATCCTAGGAGAGCTGTATC
The DNA here is from genome assembly GCF_947650265.1 of Symphodus melops. Lineage (NCBI taxonomy): Eukaryota > Metazoa > Chordata > Actinopteri > Labriformes > Labridae > Symphodus > Symphodus melops. The sequence goes on along the minus strand of NC_136711.1, from coordinate 16,003,461 downwards.
TAGCACATCTCTATACATCTCCCCAAGAAACACGAATGGCAATACTAACCCCTCTGGGAACTCTCCTCCCCCCTGTTTTTCTTCTGTGCCATTCTCCCAGCCTACCACAAATCCACCATCATTTTCCCCTCAGCCTGCAGTGTATGCTTCCCAATCCACTCCATACTCTCCTTCAGCGCCTCAAAGCACTCAAGTCTATGCAGCTCAACCTTTCTCCCCTCAACCTTCTATGTCATATGCCTCACACCCATCTCCTTCCAATCCATCTCCTTCCACCCACACAACTGCATCTCTCATCTCTCCACCACATGCACCTGATCTGACTCATGCTGTTTTCCATACCCCTCCAACCCCTCCTCCTACTGTCTCCCAACTTGGTTTATCACCATCTGTCCACCCCTACGTCAATACAACAGGTGTAATGACTCCTGGTTCCCATGCTGTCATGGAAACTGCTTCACCTCCTCAAGCTCCTCCAGCTGATTCAATAGAGACACGAGAGCAACGCATCTCTGTCCCTGCCACTCGCACCGGCATCCTGCATGATGCTCGTCGTCGAGCCAACAAGAAGCCAATGTTTTGTGCAATTCAGAACAAAGATATTAATCCAAACCCTGACCTGATGTCAATGGTTCAGAACATGGATGATCGTTTTGAGAGAACCCCAGGTGCAGAAACTGGAGCTGCACCCAGTGGGGAAACTGGACATGAGTCAGGGCCTGAAGAGGATTGGCTGAGGCTTGGTGCAGAGGCTTGCAACTTTTTGCAAGCTCAGAAGGGACCAAGACCACCTCCTGTTGCTCCGAAACCACAGACTCCTCAAGTGCCACAGCTGGAAGGGAAAGGAGGTCAACTGTTTGCCCGTAGGCAAAACAGGATGGATCGGTATATTGTGGAGCGAGCCCCTTCTGTTGCGGCCGCGCCTTTCTCTCCCACCCAGACAAGGGAGCCCTCACCCACACCTTCCCTCCCAGCCACCTGGAAATACTCATCAAACATCCGTGCTCCCCCTCCTATCAGTTACAACCCCTTACTCTCTCCCTCCTGCCCTCTCAAAGCCCAAAAGAAGACTGAGGTGGCAAAGTTGGGGTCAGCTATAGCCAAAGGAAAGAAAGCTCCAGCGAAATCTGTGGACATCATGAACCATCAGCCATACCAGCTCAACTCTTCTCTGTTCAGCTATGGGGGCGGGGTTCACCAGGATACTTCCACCTATCAGCAGCAGCAGCAAGGGCGTACAAATGGTCCTCAGAAAACAGCACGAGTGTCTGAGGTAAAGCGATTCTCAACACCTCCCCCAACATCCACAGGGCCAGCCTTAAAAGTTATCGTACCACGGTCAGCTACAACACTCGGAGAACCTCTGTGGCGCTCTGATATAACTTCTCCTCCACCTTCAGCTGGTCAAACCCCCTACCACGCTTGCCAAGCTCAGCCTTTCCAATCTCAGCCTTTCAAATCTCAACCTCACCCATATCAACCTCCACCTCAACCTTACCAAAATCAGTGGGCACCCTCCCCTATGTCTCCTCCACCTCCACCGGCCCCCACTGCTCCACTCCCACAGCTTCCCTCCTTCTCCTCAGCTCCTGCTCAAAATCTTGTCCAATGTCCTACTTTCTCACACCTTCAGCCCTCCAACACTGCTCAGGCCAACAGGCAGTTCAAGAGTGCCCCAGATCTGAGTCCCCTGAGCCCCACTGGTAGCGCTCTGCCAGTGTATAGCAGCACTCAACTGACCAGGGTCCCCAGGCCCAGGTTCAGCACTTCCAACCTGGGTCTGCAGCCTTGTGTCTGGCGCCCTGGATCTACTGCACACTGAACTCTGTTCTGGACATTTCAGACCAGAAACACAGAGGAATGTTTTAGTATTGTGTTATTGTTAATCAGGGCTGCAGCTATCTTTTTTATCAGCCATGTTTTATCACATGAACCTTTTGGAATGGCCACCCAAGTCAACATTTAACAATTGCATTTAATCTTTTTGACCCATTTTTCTTGTGAATTTTGTAATAATTTTAGTTAGAAAATGTGGCAAAGTCACGTGAGAAAAGTTGAAAGAAATTGTGCACAATGGCAGATTGAATGGCAGCCGGTCAGGCTGAGTGAAATTAATAAAAATGCACTGATTGATGATGAACATAAAAAAGAAGAATAGAGGATGTGAAGACAAGACTGTTGAAAGAGGTGTGGTCAGCAATGAAAAGAAAAGCACTGATGAAGTGACAGTTTTTATTATACAATAGCTTATGAGCTGTAGAAATGCAAGTTGGACTTGTAGCCTCACAATATGTCAACATCCTATAGTACCTGTTGTCATCCAGAAATATCATATTACAAAGTTTGCCTACTAACAAATTTAACATCTTGCTAATTGCTTTAATTCACAACATTCACTCAGATGTCAATTTTTCTCTGATGTCAAGTGGGGAAAAGAAGCCTTTATTATCTTGTACTGTGGCGTTCCAAGACAATCACTATATTGTACTACTTCCCAATTCATCAGAAATGTTAATTATTGTTTTTTAAGTTAGCATCACCCACGTCATAGCATTCTATTTATTAGAGATGAAGAGGCTGAATGCTACCATTAGCTGTTGTCAGACAATACCTAATGGATTTAAAACGTGTTAAAATGTATGATGTTATTCTTGATCTTCACTGTGAATTGTATTTTTAGTTGAATATTTTTCAACTTCCCAAGGTTAATACAATACAGTAAAACATTTCAGATTTATATGCTTCCCACCATGAGAGTGATATCAGAGAAAAAATAATCCATTTGATTGTGGTCAATCCCCCTTCAGAAATACACAAATTAAAAGAATTGTATTCATATTTCTGTTTTTTTTTAGTATGTATATGCTGCGGTTTGTGCTTTGTTTTCTGTAGTTTATCATTTGTTGAGAAGAACAGCTATTGTAAAGAAGGGAAATCTTTTACAGTAAATCTTTTACAGTAAGTTTTTTGATTCTTTGAAATGATACAGGAGTGCGATAACATGTCTGTTTAGCTGTGAAGCTGTGAGAGACTGAATAAAAATAGACGTGACTCACATCAGCTGTCACTCTGTTTCTTCTTGTGTCACCCACGTCATCACTTGCTCCCACACCAGGTCCCTGTATCATCTCCTCCCATCACTTTTTATTCTTTTCTCTCTTTCAGGTAGTGGCTGACAACTCTTAACAGCTTAATTGTTCCCTCAGGATTTACACAGTTTTAGGATGAAATCCCTGACCTTCAAAGGCGATAGTTAAAGTAACAACATATTGTTTTAACTTTCGCCACATGGAGGCACTGCAGGATTTGCCATCCGGACACGTTGACCTTCTACAGTACAGTTTATGGTCTTCTTAATTCACTCGAGAGAGTTAACATAGCTGGAGTTTAGACAGATGCAATATGCACATTTTCCATGATATACTCCTTTCTTTTCACATCATTAAATATATTTCCTATGACTCTAAAAACAGGATATGAAGTTATCAAGATAAGAAAAAAGACATGAAAGATTTCAAATGCATGCATTTCTTTTCTTTTGCTTGAAATTTAATATATGATAATTCCAGTTGTATGATTGTTGGCTTACATTTAAAAGCGATTAACAACAGCCAACCAATGTCCCCAGAGCTGTGAAACCCAACCACGTCTTCAGAGAGGGATTTAACCTATGACCCTTGACTAGCATCAGGTGACAGACGAACGCTAACTTTAGCTGCTAAGTTTAGTTCAGTTCAGGTCCACTGGTAAGTTAAGTTGCTGTGATGGTGGAAGGTAAAACACACTCGAAAACTGCATCTCTCGTGCAGAAAATTCACTTTTCAACAAAGTAGGTCAAAGGATTTTAGAAATGTATAAAAGCTTTGATTGCACTTTTAGTAATGACTAGAGTGGTTGTTTTTCACTCCTGGCCAAATTACAAAATTAGTTCTACAATTCACCTATGTAGTCTCTCGCCCCTCTTTTCTGTTTATCTCTCTGTTGTCCACATGCACACATAGCCCATTTTACCTATTTTTGGAGCAGTTAATCTCCAGCTATTTGGCGCTGTGCTAAAAGCTTAATTCTGATGGCTTTTTACAATGATATTGAGCGTGGCAGGGGGAAAAAGCTACCTGGTACATCCTGTCTCATCCTGCTGCTTTGACACAGAGGCTCTTTGATCTCAGCGAGTCACTGGGTCAAGGGAGTCGAGCGCTCGGAGTTGAAGGTTTAGAAGCGGGTAGGAACAGAAACGGTCTTGTGGATGGATCATTTAGGGATTTTCAGTGTGGAGGTCATTTGACTCTTCATTGTAATATTTTGATTACAGTACTTTATCTGTACAGCTTGATTGGAAAAAAGTACTGGGAGTTGATTTGTAATGACAAACCAGCGTGTAATAAACCTTCAAACTGGGAGTTTCCTGCCCTGATGGATTTATGGCCTAGCTTCAACACACATCTGTGTCAAGGCCATCTGGCTCATCCAATTTCAAGACTACCACACTGCACGAGTGATTGTTATCTGTGCAGCTCGCATAGCTTTATAAGGCTCAGTTCATCCTTTGTCAGTTTTATCCAGACTGAAATATCTTGACATTTACAAGATTGATTTGTATACACTTTTTTCTTAAAGCAGTGTTTACAAAACCAAACTCACTGTTTGAATTGGTGCACAGATTATGAACCGTGTGCACAGGTTTGTAAACTGTGGAAACAGATTTACAACACATATTAATTTGAGTGTTTTGATGTTCCGTATCTGCCTTTCTCTGAGTAAGAGATGATTCCGGGAAAGGATGGCAATATATGTAAAAAAAAGAAAAAAGAAAAAAATAGCATTCCCATAGATCCTTTGTGATGGAAACCAAAAAGAACATCATCAACATCCTTCTATCACTCATTATGAACTTTACACACCACACCCACCTCCCTCTTTACCCTCCAAACCTACTCAACTCCTCCACCTCCCCCCCTTCACCCACCCACCAGGGCCCAGTTCATAGCAGTGCATGGGACAGCCCTGCCGATAGGGTTTCACTCTCTCCGGGGCGAAGAGGAGGGCAGGCAGTACAATACAAGCTTTGGGACTCAAATCTACCTAAGGATCCATACTCATCTCCCTTCTGGGACCTTGTGAACTGCATCTTCGTGTGGATACCTGGGTCTTAGGTAAGACGTTAGAGAAGTCAAAAGGAAATCCCTCCTACACATTTGAATGTAAATGCATTCAAGGTTAATGACTTACTGGAAGTAGCATAGTAATTCTGGATCCTGTATTGGGACGCTTCTGTGCAGAGATTATTTTATGTGAGAAATTTTAGTTTGTAAACTTTTTAAACTCCAAAACATGATTTTAAAAAAAGCATAAATTACACATAGTTTGACCGTGACATTGAAAGAAATGACAATTTGGTGAGAAAATTATTCATTTAAATATAAATTGAACCACTTTAAATCATATAAGCCAGTCAGTTGAAGACTCTTTTCCAGCTGCTCTTACCTAACACTGTGGTAGCTGAGGAATGTGGCCCTGTGCGGTGGAGTTTTTAGTCCGTGGGTATGGATGTACTGTATGTGTGCATTGGGGAATGTGCTTACTGATGCCCTTCCTCCCCAGCTGTCCCCTGGAGATTTATCTGGAGCTAAAACAGGCTGGTCATGGGGGACAGGAGTGCCTCTTCAGTCTGAGGGCCGGTAACAGGAGCCAGGCCCTTATGCTGCTCCTGTAGTCGCCATCAGCTCAGCCTCCATCTTGCATTTCCCAGAACATTTAAAAACACCTGTAATCTCCAGTTTTTAATCCACAGCCGCTGACTCACATTAATCACAAGGGGGAAGCAATTTAAGTGCAAATCTGTGCGTGTGTGTGTCTTGTGCTGATGACAGTCCCACTCACCACAGCGCTATAGAACATGCGTTCATAAAAATAGCTTGTACAGGACTGAATCACAGGCTAGGAAATGAGCTTCAATTACAGCGGATGAGAAGCAATTACATTAACTGTCTCCCAATGGACTGGCCCTCCAGCTTTTTCTCCTTGTACTGGGACTCACCTACAGCCTTACATAATTGCTTTCGACCCGTGCGACAGACAGCAACATACAGCCGGCCCCCATCTGAGCGGTTAGTCAAGAGAGACGAGAGCTGCCACTGGGAATTAGAGTCCTCAGGGGAATGATGGGCTATACAACGTGTTTTAAGTGTGCTTAACTTAATTAAGGGACCTGGTTCTGCTGCAGTTCATAGATTTGGGACGTGATCTGCAAGTTCATCAGACACAAATATGTCTCGGAAATCAGTTTAGACTTTATCATAAAATATTTTACTGCACTTTTGTTGTATCAAATTTCACTGCCTGTCAGTGTCTTGATGCTAATTCTGTCATGCTCTCTGCCAGACTCCTGAGAGAGCAAATACACTGAAACATTTGGGGACTGATACAGCCAAACACATTTAATACAAAGTGCATTATCGAAAGTAAAAATCCATTAAAAAAAAGCGAACTCCACAAATTGTTGTTGTCATGATAGTACAACATATCACTTCATATCTCAAGTTCTAGCTACCCATTTAATGTTGAACACTCAGTTTATTCAGTGAACTATGGATAAAAAAGGCCTTCATTAAAGTTTATTTCGTGGTGTTTGAGGTCAAACTTTAAAGTTTCAATCCTGCATCAACAAAAGACACGTCCATTACCAAGATTCTGTAATTATAAGAACCTTTTTTCTCCACTTGGGGGCAGTGCATCAAAATGTATATCAAAAAGTTGTCAAATTTAAGCCGAGAAATACTTTGCTTTAACTTTCTGATCTGATGCATTTGTTTTGGACGGATCCAGATCTGCGTCATACGTTGGCTGTCTGTCCTCCAGTTTGAGCATTTGCTTGTAAAATTTTCTAAAACTTCTTTAACTAAATAAAACAACATCTAAACTAACAAACTACATAAGCTTGGTCAGGTGTGAGGGCTTTAAACAGTAAGTTGCTTCAGCTTTAATGCTTCATAAGGAATTTTCTTTTGCTTGGATTTAGCCCTTTTAAACATTTCCATTGCCTACAGTCTCTAAAGTAAAGCTGGAGTTGAAGTAAAGAGGCGACACATAGCAGGTAGTTGACTGCATGTGTGTTAAGCTACCTTTTTACAGTATAGAGCAGTGCTATTCAACTTGTGGGTCGGGACCCAAAAGTAAATGTGTCCCCGGAAGAGAATGAATTCAAAAAGTTTACAAAGAGCTTTTAAAACAAGCTTGATCCATTCTGTATTTTTGTACCGTCTCGGTCCAAACCTTCACTTTTTATAAAATTAAATAGATATCATTGGTTGAAAAGCATTGGAAAATGTAGTCGCAATTTATCATTACAGAGTTGGTGGTGGGTCCTGGGGGTAGATGAGTTGAGAACTTATGATAAAGTTAGTTTTAGGATAATCATCATTGAGTGAAGAACGATGGATGCAGAATTACGCTCCGTCCTTCTTTCTCTCTACAGTCAGTCATACTACTCAAACAACAAGGTTGCATCCCGACCAGTACCACATCAATCTGGACACTTGCATGATAATGGAGATGAGGCACTTTATAAAGTTAAAGCAATTCTCTGTCTGAAATGTGCTACATGTTTACAATATTGATTATTTAAAGTTGTGATTCGTCTGTTCTTTCCTCCAGCCATGTCTCTCCCAACTTCAGCCCCTTCTAACAAGAGGAAGGCCAACAGGATCATCACTGACCTGTCCAACATCAGCCAGAACGGTAAAACACACAAACAGCACCTCGATCACACGCTAACACACCTGTAAGCATTCAGTGTCTTCATCCACACCCCTCGACGACCTTCCACTATCGCCGTTAGTAATTTAATCAGGTTAGAAGTTTCTCTCTGTGGTGTCTGTTATCTGCACAGCATGTGTGAGCAAATTAAACTGCCTGGGTGTAAATCGCTGTGTGGCCTTATCCTACAATTTAATAACAACACACACACACACACACACACACACACACACACACAAACACACACACACACACACACGCACACACACGCACACGCTTCTTCCAAGTAGTAACACAATATCTTACATGCATGTGGCATCTCTTGGAAGAGCGTGGAGCATTATCAGATGGCAGAGCAGCTACAAATCAGGCACCATTAGCAGCCACACAAGATACCAGAAGGTTATTCAGCTCACACCATATTTGTTTCAGGCTGTGTGCACTGAAAGTAAACCAAATGCAACATTTGAACTGGTGAAAAATGATGCTAAATCCACCAAAGGAAAATGAATGTATTGTTTATTGACACAACGTCACTCAAATTGTGATTATAAGATTAATTTACTTTCGAGGTGGATGTATGCCCTTTGCTTTATGAATTGCTTTATCAATGCTGCACGTACTGAGCCTCAAAGCCAACTTGATGTGAACCACAGATTTTACTCAATGAAGGGGAAGTGTTTAAAACGTACCATCTGTTCATCTTGCTGTGCAGCTGAATCGTTGACAAACTTTTAGAACTTTAGTGGACTACATATCTACAAACCCCAAATTAACCCTTACATGTCAGGCAAAGCGTTGGCAGACTCATTATACAGAAAACACACTGAGGTCAGTGGCCAAGAGAAATGTACTACATCATAAATGTTAGTGTACAAACCCTAACCCTATAGTGAGATTTAGATTTAAGATTGTATGTTTGCATAAGAAGAAATTAAAAAGGAATCGTTTTTTTGCATTGTGCAGAAAACTGCAATAAAATCTGTACCAAAAACTCACTGTACATAATGTTAGATGAACATACAGTATGAGCAAACATAAAAACAAAATGCAGGAGTGTAAATCAAGCATGAATATCGTACTGGTCTGTGCACACTCACTCGAGGAGAATTCTCCTGGTCTGCGTTCCCACATCAGCTCACTGGAAGAAACACTGGATAAACTCAAAGTGAAAAATATGGATGTTTGCATTCACACATACAACTCCTGCAAATATTAGAAGTTTTTGGGAGTGTGAAAGCACTGATAGTAAATTGTATACTTACTATACGCTACAACTTACAACAGCCTTGGTGGTAGAGTCTCAACCGAAAAATTGGGAGATTGATCTCCAGCTCCTGCAGTCACATATCAAATTTTCCTTGGTCAAGACACTGATCTGCTCCTCCCGCTTTGCTGGGGATGTGTGAATTGATTGTTCAGCAGTCAGGCACTTTACACTGTCGCTGTAATCAGTGTGTGATTGTGGTGTGAATGGTTGAATGGGACGTGTAATATTGAAGTCCTTTGAGTTGTCAGAAAACCAGAAAAGTGCTACAAAACTGCAGAATATTTTCAAATATATATATATGTAAACATATATATATATATATATATATATATATGTTTTCTAGTTAGCAACTAGAAAACTATTGCAGAGCTGCAAGCTTGGCTGCAAAATCTTTTTATTGTATGTACTTTGTTTCTAACAAATATCAAACACTGTCCTTTACTTGCACAATATCTCACTCTTATAGACCACAACATGTCCTCCACCAAACTATGAGCATGCTGTTTGCAAGTGTGTCTCTGTGCAAACCCTCATATTTGTCGTAAATCTGTTGATGACTTTCCCGTTTGTGTTTTTTATTTTTTTTTCAACCGTTCCCTCCGAATTCACATCTCTGTCTTTCCACCAGTGTGTCACCAGTCAGTCATTCAGGAGCTTATCCTGCTTATCCCTTCTTTTTTTTTTTTTTTTTTGCTCCAGTTAATGCCCACTCATCTCTCCATCATCCCTTCCTCTATGCCGCTCTGATTTTTGTCCCGTGTTTGTGTCCATCTCCATGTTGTCCTTCTGTCCACCTTCTGTCTCCGTCAGTCTGTCCAGTTTCTCTCCAGTCAGCAGCCAGCTCCAGTTTCACATTCTTCTGAATTAACACTCTAATCAATATCCCCATGGGAGGCTTTGCTCTTCTCAGCAGCCTCAATTACTCCCTCTCTCACTCTCATACACACACATGCTTAACACACACCCACTTGCCCAAGTCTGATTTACGACGCACTGCTACCAGCTCTCTGCAGCATTGCAATGCCAACTCCCAGCTTTATAGATGTGTTTGTGCATGTGCGTGTGTCTACGTGTGCGTGTGGGTTATGGCCGGACTCCAGGTGTTATGAGTGATATCAGAGTGTATTTGGTGGATGAGGGGAGTGTTTTATGGGGAGCTCGGTGGAGCAGTAAAATCCATCAGATCTCTCCATCACTGAGAGCGGGGAGAGAGCCAGCATGTTAGACGGATTTCCCCTCCATAAACAGTTCTAGCAGAAAACCCGCTCCGACATTCCCCAGCGCCCTTTTCTTTCATATTACTTTGGCCCAGTAACCCCCTACAACTCCCCTGGTCTCTCTTACGCACATCCTTCAGCACTGCCCAACTGGGTTTAACTATAACTCACTGAAACAAGCGTTCCACAGAAGCTAGAGGATGAAAAATACACATTTAAAAGTCATACACATCCCGTATATATCACATTTTAATCTGCTAAATGGGTAAAGCTAAGGGCAGCACAGATTATGTCAAGTTGCTGCTCTGGTGTAAGAGAAAAATCCCAGACTGCAGCTTTCTCAGAAAGATAACGTCATTAAAAAATGATGTTAATTATGCAACATTTTTATAAACCCGAACGACTCGGCTGAAATGAAAGATGTTCTGCTTCAGCTTTTGTACTTACACCATGGTTATTTTATCATCACATGTGTAATCCATGACTGCTCCTCACTCCCTCTATTTCTGCCTACGACCACCTTCAGTTTCATGTTCAGCCCAGGCATTACAATCTTCCTCTTCTTCTTTCCCCCGTCAGATGATGAGTCAGACCCAGAAGCCTCCGAGTTTGACCTGGGCACCAAAATCAAGACTCCTAAGGACACCATGCTGGAGGAGCTCTCCCTGCTCAAGAACAAAGGCTCCAAGATGTTCAGGAAGAGGCAGCAGAGAGTGGAGAAGTTCATCGTGACCAACGAGAACACGGTATTTATGAAATGAAAAAATAAAGCAGTGATGTGCATGTTCTGTTTCTATGCGTGTGCTGATTTTCCTTTTCTTTTACTATCAGCAGAACCTTGAAAACCTGCTCATGTCCCCTCCCCCGGTCCCGCCAAAGCCTGAGATGCCAAAGGTGGAAGGTACGGTCATGGTGGCACTTTGTTCAATTGCTTTTTCTTGGTTAGGATGTTGTTCCTCGTCACCTATAATTTTCTGATGCCCTGTGTGCCTCAGTGGTGGAGGAGCCAGTGGACGAGAAGAGGAATGAGGAATATGTACGCACCTACATATCGCCTTGGGAACGGGCCATGAAGGGCAACGAGGAGCTGACAGCCACCATGAGGGCAAGCATGCCGGGACCCATCCAGATGCACCAAGAACTGCCTCTGTACAAGAGCTTCAACAGGTACGACCTCACAACCACAACTGTCAGCATCTTAGTTATTGTTGTTGTTAGGTTCTAAGTGTTTTTTGTATTTTAACTTTTTTTTAAATGTAATTTGAATGTTGTGGGTGGGATTACTGAAATGAACTTTGGGGCTAGTATTTTCGAGCTGTTTATAGCCATACCGGGACCTGCAACAAACCTTTTTCCGTCAGCTGTAAAAGATAATCTAAATCAGGCCCAGCAGGCAAATATTATTCAGGAGGCTAGTGTGAACCATGCTAATCCAAATTAAGTGACATCTGGGGAGGGCCCATTTACTATAGGTCTTTCAGGGGCCCAGTCATCTTTGTGGGCGGACTGGATTGGCTGCATGTTTGACACAAGTTTGCCAAGAGAGCAAAACAGAAGATGCCTAAATTGCCATAATGCAATCACAAAACTAGCACCCCAGAGGCTGTGGTCTTCCAGGCGGGTGGCGAGGGTTTGGGTCCGACCCGCGGCTCCTTCCCTGCAAATCATTCCCCACTCTCTCACTCTCCCTGATTCTGACTCTGTCCACTGAGCAGCTGCACACGTTTCAAAAAAGGGCACCACATGTCTGACATTTGTGAATGTTGTACCATTACACTGACCACTGAGACAGCATCTGCCACAAATATAATTATATTAATCTTATTTCAACCCTTGATCTCTGTCTGTTGTAATACTCCTAATGGTCGCTAAGTACCCTGGTAAGAGCAGCTGTATGTTAGGTAATTACGAATGGTTCTGAACCAGCAATAAAAAGCCATAAATAGATGGATTATAAGACAACAAGACCCCACGTACAAATATAAATAAAGTCTCCAAAGAAGTCCAGTGATGAGTTTAAGATATTTTCTGTCTCCTTCGATAGTTTTCTATTTCCCTGTCGTTCTTTTCTACATCTTTGAAGTCAATTTTTTTCTCTTTTTGTGATCATTTTTTGTATCCTGCAGCTCAGACACATAGGCCACAAATATAAACTTAAACAAACACATGCACAAAAAGGACCTGAGGACACGCATTTATGGAGAGATGTCAGAGTGGGGCTGCTACACACTGCTCAGGAAGTGGTCTAGCACCTCTCCAGCCACCAGACCAAATACCATAAGTTTAATCCGCATCAGGACTTGAACCAGCAACCCTCTAGTTCCCATCCCAAGTCCTAGCAGACTGAGCTACTTTTTACTGCTTTGTAACTTTGTGAAAACTTGTTCCTTGTCTCTCCTCAACTGCCTTTTTCTTTTTCTTTTTCCAGGACGGCATTGCCATTCGGTGGAATTGAAAAGGGGGCCAAGACACTGAGCTTCGAACTCCCAGAGATCAACATCGCCAATGAGGAGGCTGAGCCTTTGCCCAGTCTGCAGGCCGACATCCGTTCACGTCCCTCATTCAACCGCACGCCCATCGGTTGGATCTGCAGCGAGGACAACTCAAACATCCACATGGACCTGGATAACATGCCCTTCGACGGAGAAACAGATGACCTGTGAACATGCATGAACACACAAATGTATTTACAGTACATGTAGCCTGAGGAACACACACTCTGAAACTCATAAAACACACCTATTACCTCAACTGAACCAATGCATAATAGCAATAGGTACAGATAATTACTTACTGACAGACACTGTCAGGACTGCTGAGAGTCCCATGAGCATATATGGAAATGTACTTGAATTACCTCTGAAAGAAATGTATGAAAACTATTTCAATACGAATTGAAATTATTTATCAAGTTTCTCCCCTGGTCTCCTATGTGCTTTTCATCTTTGTCTCCCTAACCATGATTGAGTCTTACTATGATTTTACAAATTCTAAGCTTATGAGGTCTGTGTGAAAAATATAGATAGCCTACGCACTCTGCACTCTTGAAACTATGTGTTTATTCAATAAATTCCCCCTTGACAGACTGTCTACGTGCCTCCTGTTTTAACACTGCATGTGTTTGTCAAGCAGAGAGCTAAGGGACAATACGCGTTATGTTCTACTTAGAGCTCTACAGCAATCACCTGCACTATTTCTACTTTTTTAGGCACCACTACCATGATTAAGCTGCTGGGCGGTGTGGGTCAGGCTTATGTTAGCTTAATCTATAGATAGATAGATAGATAATTGAACCTGAGGGAAATTCAAGGTTAAATTGTCCAGAGAAGAAATGGTAAAGGGATAGCCTAATAGCCTCCTTTGCTGCTCTGTTTCATGACTCTTTTGTCCTTTTAGCTTCTAATGCTCACTTTATCTCAGCTGTGGTGTTAAAAAAACATTGCCAAACTAAACAATGTTCCCATGACCTGCTCTATGAATAGCTGTGTTCAGGCTGTGGCTGTAAACTGTTGCTGGCAGTACCCCAGTGAAAGCAGCTGAACAGATGTCGTTTACAAGTTACTGACAGTGGAGAGCAGCACAGACACAAACGCCGGGGACAAAAACAGAGAACAGGTAAAGGGCCACATAAACCAGCCACGAGGTGACATCATCGACATCCTCGCGCTCCCTTTCGCCTCGTGCCCAGAAGGCGGCGGCATCGTGCTGAGCAAGCCCTTCTTGATAAAAAGCGCTACGTCACACACTCTCCCGTCGGAGGGATGGAGCTGGAAGATGGCACGGTATCGCGAGAACGACGTGTCCGCGACCGCAGCGCTGGATGGCGCTGGCGGGGGCTGGGTGCACTCACGGCTCGCCCTCTCTCTCTCTCTCTCCCGTTAAATCACACGGTAGGACACGCGAGCGGACGGAGACTGGCGGTGACAGCACCCGGGGTGAGTAAAAAAAAACCTGCACACACTACGCACTGACATGGGGCTCCATCACAGCTGTAGAGAGGCCGGGAGCACGCGCGTGTGATTGCACAGAAGAGTACACAAAGTATCAATAGGTGTGTCTGCGTGTGTGTGTTTATGGAAGTGGGGGCAAGTCAGCATGTCGGCCAGATGTGAACCTCCAACAGATGTGCTCTCGTGACAGTGTCGGAAGAAAGCTGTCACTTTCATCTAATGTCTCCATCATTGTCACTATCACTCTCATCAGCAGCAGCACGTGCAGCGTTTGTACCTTGTTCGTGGTCTTTTTTTCCACTCTGTTGCTCTGGCTCGTGTCAGTTTTTTGAGTGTTTTATCAGAGGTCTCGTGTCCCACATACGCAGCAACTCTCCCTCGTGCTCTACCGGTTGCTGCTTTTAACAGACATCAGCATCCTTTCCTCCACCTCAACTTCTTCCTTGTTTCATCACAGTCCGGGCTCGTTGTATGTAGTTACAGGTGTTATTGTTCAGGTTCACGTGCCACTACTGTAGCGCGTGGTTCTTTTCCTGTCGGCTACTGCGTGTTTTTTTGGTCTCGCGCGCGGTTCTTGGTTCACTGTACACTGGAGCCGTGGACTTGTTGATGGATGACCGAGAGACCGCAGCCTTTTTACAGAGGCGGATTCACGCGCCGCTGTCATCGCTCCCGGGGGCCACTATTGATTTAACGTTGCGGTTTCGATCCGCGTGATTGATGACTTTGGCCCCTCACCGGGCCCGCATCACCGCCAGTCTACGGCGCCGTCACATCTGCGAGGGGGTGACACAGCCCTCTGCTGCCTGACTGCCTGCCTCACGCGCGCACTCACACGTGAATACTTAGCAAAAAAAAGGAAAATAGGGTACATGCCATCCCCTCATTAAGCAGCTGCACGCTGTTGTTTTTTTTTGCTATACTTGTGAGGACATTGCATCAAAAGTCCTTCCAGAAAGCTGATCCTGACATAGATCACGATTTGACATATACCTCAACCTTAATCTTGCCAAACATGAAACCTATAGACTCCACCTAAAACAACATTTGAGCCTTGGAGGCTAGTATGAGGAGTACACACACACACACACACAAACACACACACACACACACACACACACACACACACACAAACACACGCTGGGCTGAAGCCTTGACATTTAAGCTGGATTTGTCATCAATTTTAGTTTTTGGGAGATATAACACTGTGCTTTTTATTGTGTGTGTTTTCTTCGTCTCTTATTGTTGTTGTTTATTTTATATTTTTGATAATGTTGACAATTTGTGCACTTATCTGCAACTCCCACTCACTCTGACCTTTTATTAGATTAAAAAAAGAGCGGCTCAAATGGCCAAATGTGTACTTTATTTAATATGACATGTCCTAATATATGGCTGTTTCCATATTTTATGAGCCGTCACTGTAGCTTTGGTTCTGTAGCCTTGTTTAAGAAGCTTTTAGCCCCTGGCAGGAAAACTGACTTCTTTTATCTCAGAAAGTTTGAAGTTAACCTCAATAAGCCTTACTTTATGGGAAAAAAGATCTTCCTTCCCAGAGCATTAAATCTGACCATTAAGGAAGGGTTATCTCTTGGTTGACTATCAGGAAACTTGACGTTTGACAAAAAGCATCCTCAGAGCGGGGGATGCTCAGTAATAAAAATGTTAGGTTATTTTTTTTTCTCCCTGCTGAATGATTATGTGATTGCTTGGAATTAACAGGACGTGTTTCTCAGCTCTTTGCTGAGAGCCCAGTAAATGCTCTTGCATGCGTGGGAAAATGTGTTAGAGAAAAATGTCAAATTCCAGGTCTCACTGACTGTTACACATTTTGCAGACAGGCCGTCATGTGATGAAATAAAACGTCTGTTAAACTTCACTTAAACCTAATTGTCGGAGTATTTCTTTGTGGACGTGGCCATGCGGGAAGAATCCGAGGTTGTGTCTCGAGCGGTTCCCAGGGCGTTGGAGTTTGAGTTGAGAGAGTTCCCGCCTCAGTGGTCGGTCCACATGCACGGGATTATGAGAGGGCAGAGTTATAAAGAAAAGAGCAGATTACATCAAGGATGAAGATGGAGGAGAAGAAGAGATTGGCGCATGCTCACATGGCACTGCTCCTTTGACCTTTACCGTCTCTTGCTCTGTTTCTCTTTTACATGTGGTTGTTTACAACACCCACTGTCTTCCTCTTGTCTCTATCTTTCTTTTCAAACCCCTCTGTTCTCAGATTGTTTCCACTCTTTTCCTTTTTACCTCTTCTCTTCTCCCCTCTTCTGTCTTTCTTTTTTCTTTCTCTCTCACATTTTCTCCTTGCCAACCCTTTTTTCCTCTCATCCCGTCTCGTCTCCTTTCCTCTCCTGTCCAGTGTCACTTCCCTTTTCTTTTCCTTCTTGTCTTCTTCCCTCCTCTACCCTCTCTTCTTTCCCTCTCCTTTCCTGCATTTTCCCCCTCTTTCCCCTTTTATTTTCCCCTACTGTCCCTTTAACTTCACTGTCCCTTCCTTTCCTTTGTTTTCTTCCCTACCTCGCACTCTTTGTCTCGTCTCTTTCCTATCTCCTCCTCTTTTCTCCATCTTTTCCTTTCCTCCTCTCCTCCTCTCCAGTCTTTTCTTTACCCTTTCAGCTCTTTCTCACTCTTTCCCCCTTTCTTTTTGCTTGTGTCTTTATTCTAATTTCCCCCATTCTCTCCTCTTCTCTCCCCGATCTCGTCTCCTCTCCTCTTTGACTCAAACTGTAAAAACCTCACATTATTCCCAGCATGCGTTGTAAATAAGGCTGGTTATGTAATAGCCTAAATATTAAGCAAATATTCACCCCTCTTTATATTTCTCACTAATAGGATTGGCTGTGCACGTGTGTCATGCTGATAATGGGTTGCATCTAGGTTATGGTGTGCACGTGCATGTGCATGTGTGTTCCATGTGCATCCATGCGATTACATGTCTGTTAGTGTGTTTTCCCATGTATACTTTAATGTTACAGAGGCTGAACGGGAAAATGACCTTGAAGCTCACACAAACCTCTGTCCTGCCAGTATGCTCACACATGCAGCTGCACGTGTGCCCACTATATGTTAACACACACATACACACACACACACACGATCGGGGCGGCTGTGGCTCAGTTGGAAGAGTCGTCGTCTCTCAACCGGAGGGATCGAGGGTTTGGATCCCGCGCTCTTGCACCAACATATCCGACGTGTCCTTGGGCAAGACACTTAACCCCGACTCGCTCCCGCTTCTTCTTTGGCGGTGTGTGAATGTGTCTGAATGGGATTAGTTACTTCTGATGGTCTCACTACATAGCAACATTTTCCCTCAGTGTTTGAATGGGTAGGTATGACATGCAGTGTAAAAGCGCTTTACAAGCTCAAGTCCCTTCACCATTTACACATGTATACCTTCTCTCCGGACCCAAAGTGGGAAAAAGGAGGAGAAGCAGAAGCTCTGAGGGGAGGATGAACTCTGGGCTCTCCCTATTGTCAACTAAGGCTATTTGAAGTTACACATAACCCAGTTACAGGGAAACCACTGCATGTGTGTGTGTGTGTGTGTGTGTGTGTGAGAGAGAGAGAGAACACATGTATTTGAAGTTTTTTGGAAACAGAGAAGAATTAGACAGAGATGAATGGGGCAAGAAGTGGAGAGAGAGTGAATGAGAATGGAAAATAGAGGTCAGTGGAAGAGAGTGAATGACAGAGAGAGATCAGGAATGAAGTGAATGGAAGAGAGAGAGAGAGAGAGAGAGAGGGAGGAAGTGCAGCCAAAGGAGAGGGAAGCAGAGAGCGCAGTTTGTGAAAGAACAGCTCCAGACGTTCTCTCTCCGTCACAGGGATATATATAAATATACTTCTCGGCTTTATATTTGCTGGAGTGGGAGGGAGGCAGGCAGAGTGAGAGACAGGCTATTATCCTCGGGGACAGTATCAGCTCTTTGTTCAGCTTGCATGACACCGGTGTCACTGTCACCGAGCCACACTGACCCACAGCAGACAGTCATACTGTCATTCACAGCGTTTTAGCCCCTTCAAAGAGTACAGGCCAGCATTTGACTGCTGAAATGTTTTTTTCCCCCCACAGCTGAAAGGGATCAATCAAATCATAAAGTGGAGAACAAAAGAGCAAATAAGACTAACTAGGAACGAGCAAGGCACTGATTGCTCACACTGACGGTGCTGTTTCGGACATAAAACGTGTGAAGACGAAAACAGAAAGTATATGACCTTTCGTTGCAGTTCATAAATAAAGACAGTTGTTCAATGATACATCACCATATGGGAGAATATAAAAGGCGCCTTAAAGGTAAAGTGCAGGATTAATGTATATGTCACTGCACTTTGTGGTCATTTTCACCTCTTTTAACGCTTCATTGCCTTCGTGGAAGAACTTTCTAAACCATCTATGTGACGCTTGAGCACCAGCATTAACCCAAAACAAACACCTCCGCTCTCCTACAGCGGCACAGCTACGACCCTTACTGCACTCGCGTTGGCACGAGGGAGTTGTCATCTAGACCTCGCCATAAAAGCACCATTCAGCGCAACCGGCGGACAACATTGTCCTGTTGCTCGAGCTGCTATTACCTGTGGCATGCATTGTTGCGTTAGCAGGTTAATGTTAGCGCTCTTTTGTTCGTTTCGTTCTAGCTTGATATTGCACATAAATTGAACAGGAATGACCGTGATCTAAACACACTTTCATGACATCCTTACACAGCTGCTGGGGCTTTTTGCTTTATGAGCAGAATGTCGCAAATTCTTCCTTGAACTTCTTTTGTCCACTGTCTGACATTTCTTCTCCTTCTTCTCCTTCTTCTTCTTCTTCTTCTTCTTCTTCTTCTTCTTCTTCTTCTTCTTCTTCTTCTCCTTCTTCTTCTTCTTCCATTACCGTCATCCATGCCATAAAAACCAACGTGATAAGTCACGAAGTAGTAATGCGATGAGTCAAATTGGTCAGAGTGTTATTGTTAGCTGAATGTTATTTTTAAATTAAACAACAACAAAATAAACAACAATATATGTCATCAGCAATTCAATAATTGTATAAAACAAGTCCATACATTGCCTATATTCAGATTTTGGCCCACCCTTACAGTAGGCTACTTTCCAGTCCTTTCAGCACATCAGTAGTTTGATGGTTTGCCCTTCAGTGTGGCTTTTTTTAGTTTGAAAAGGAATTTCCAGAAAAGCAATCTAAAACCAGTTTGTTTTGATCGTAACATATAAAATTTAATGACAACCGGGAAACTTGGCCCGCAGACGGAGATCATGGGATCTCTCATGGGATGAGAGATTGCATGTGTAAGGTGGCATTATTTCTGAGACAATGACAAATCCTTCACACTGTGTCCTAAGAAGAAAAAAGAAAAAAGTGGAGGTTTTTAAAAAAAATGAAGAATGTAATGTCAGAAAGTAGAAGTAGTGGTAATAGGAAGCATGAAAACGGCTGTCTGTCCTCGAAGCTGCCACTGACCTCACTGACTCTTATTGATCCACATGTAATCATCTGCTGTCACACTGACACACACACACACACACACACACACACACACACACACACACACACGTTCATCTAGATACAAACAGGAAATAGCCCTTTTAACCTAGAGTTATGTACACCTTACTCGTGCTTATATGATTATAAAAAGTGTGCTTAGAGGAACTACAAAAGAAAGAAACCCTCAATAATCATGAATAAGACGCACCTAAAAACTGTCTGATGTCGTGAGAACATTTCATGAGGGCATATTACGTTGAGACCTTTCTCCTGATGTTCAGGTAAAAATGGACAGCAGATGAAGATGCCTCTGGACGCTACAACCAATCGCAGAAGCTAAATGTGTGAAGTTGTGGCAAGATGCTCGGCTCGTTAGCTCGTTCCTACATCCAACATAAAACGTTTGGAATTACGGGAATGAGCTGCCGACTCTTAACACTTATAGGGGATGTGAACTGCTGCTATTGTTCCTTAAAGTGACCTCAAAGCGAGTTCAGAAGATTCCACATCAGCAGCAGCCATCTTTGTTGTTTAACGGCACGGTTGTGGACCAAACGGTCGAGCTAAAAGAACATACTCTGAGGTCTGATTGGAGCGGCTGTGGCTCAGTGGTTGAGTCATTTTTCTCTCAACCAAAAGGTCTGGTTCAATCTCCAGCTCCTGTTTCCTTGGGCATGAAATCGAACCCCAAGTTTCTCCTGCTGCTATTGTTGGCAGCATATGAATATCTTATTAGTTAACACTGTTGGACACTTTACATAGCAGCCTCTGCCGTCAGGGTGTGAAGGGGGAGGTGTGACCTGCGGTGAGACTAAAAAAGCCATTTATCATCACAAGAACGTTTTTGACAAAAGCAAACAAGTACAAGTACCAGAGTAAAAGAGGTAAATGTTCATCTAAAAAAAAAAAAAAGGCAAACTGAATCAGATATACACCGAGCTAAGAGACTTTACAGAGTGAGAACTGAGAGGGACATTTATATCAACAGACCAAACTGAGAATAACACACAGGGGGAATACAAAATACCAACCACTTACCATGAAGTTACCCTGATTCTGAGCACTTGGTTCAGTCCTTCCTCAGAAAGTCAGGCTCCGCCCTCAACCTCATCTTTTGTCCAAACCAGGAAGGAGAGCAGGAAGCAGCCAGGTACTTGATTCAACTACACAACTTGATTAAACCAACAAATAAAACCAAAGCATAATAAATTCATATGAAAAGCCATGTATCATTAAAGTCCTTATAAACAAACCCTAAAGCAAACAAATGACTTGTTTGTGTGACTGCTGTTAAAATTAATGTGATGATGTGAGTGTGTAAACCTACAGCTTGTGTTGTCTGCTGTGCGCTACAGCCTGCCCCATGTTAGATCCAGAGTTGTGATTGGCCTGAGGTGATTGAACTTTAGTTTTTTGGTGACTGAATATGATAAAACAATAAAATATCAAAATCTACTTCCACAGCATGTTCTCACTGATTTTTAGTGATTTTTTACTTTTCCAGAAGAAGTCCTGAGCCTCACCTGACATGGGCATTCAAACCCAGGCCTTCATCTAACAGATACAATGTACAATATGAGTGAGACTGACAACAGTGACATTGAGACTATTGTGCAGCCCTATTGTCAGGATTTTTATTAGATACTGTTGAGTTTTTAAAGAAGTATAATTCAAAGTGATGAGGGTAAAACAAAATGCGTTGTTTGTTGATTTAATTGTGGATAAATCACCACACACTGCTTTTAAATCGCTGAATAGTAATTTGGTACATTAACCTTTTCTACTTTTTAATCTAATGGTAAAAACTATGTCATATCTAAACCCTTTTTAAAGTCAGCACCTCGCTTTGTAACAGTAAGAGTTAAGCTGGGACTGATTTCTTAATGTGTGAAGATACTCAGACAGTTTCTTTTCTCACACACACGCAGAAGTGCTTCGTGTCTGTCTGCGTGTCAAACCAGCGTCCTCACTTCAACATCTCACATCTCATGTGTGGTCTCCTTCTGGACCACGACTTCAGCTCCTGGTTTCCTTATGCCTGCCAGGGTCAGAGAGTTTGATTGACTCAGGCCTTGACTCACTCTGGCTTCCAGGAACTCTCGACCATCAATACACATCATCATCACTCGCCAGCCGCGTCTGACGCTGTGTGTGTGTTTCTGTATGTGTGTGTGTGTATGTATGTGTGTGTGTATGCCTTTTCAACCAGTGCGGCACAGTGTGTCTCTCAGTTAAATCACATGGTTCGGCTTTTCCCCCGCGTGCCTGCCGCTTGGCCTATTTCCATGGTAACTAGCCGAAGATGTGGGGACACACACATGCACATAAGCTAACACACATTCATGTGCAGGCCTCAAAAACAGTGCTTGGACGACGGTTTGCCAGATCGATCTCGGTTGTGTGTGGCTGTAGGGTGCAGTCAGAGAGAGGATGTGTGATCACACACTCCACACGGGCTCAGCGGGAGACACACACACACACACACACACACACACACACACACACACACACACACACACACACACACATACACACACACACTTTATGCTGGGACAGAAGCTCAGGATGCTGGGCTGTAGAAAAAAGGCACACAGGCATGCTTGCCAAATCCCTTTATAAATCCTCTGGCAATTTGGATTTGTTTGTTTATGGATGAATATGCCGGATATGAATCTCTGAGTTTTTTTATGTAGACAGACAGACAGACAGACAGACAGACAGACAGACAGACAGACAGACAGACAGACAGGTAGGTGGGTGTTGGAACTTATCAGGCTGCAGTCTGACTGTGTGAAAAGTGGATGAACTCGTGTTAAAATATTTCATAATGTTTCTCTCAGTATCTGCACTGATGCGTTTTTTTTCCATCCTTGTCACGACATTGCCCCTACCTCCATCCCACCCCCTCATCACCCCAGTGTGGCCATCGCCATAGCGACAGCCCACGCTATACACTTGCTCGCCGCAACATCCCAGCGCCCTCTGGCTTTTTGCCATCGGGGGTGCTGTGGTGACAACGCAACCAGTTGAGGGAGCTTTGCCAAAAAGTGGGGAAGCTATAGGAGAAGAGAGGGAGGGCAGAGTTGGAGAAGGGGAGGGGAAGGGGGGGCACTGCGGATCTGTTTGCTACTGCCCTGTTGTGTTACGCAACTTCATGTACACACGCCCACTCAAAATTACAGTAGGGTAATAAACACACACACTGCCTCTCTTTTTCTCCCTCACTCCCTCACTCACACACACTCCCTCACTCTCTCTCACACACACACACACACACACGCACACACAATTGGAAGCTTTGCATAGCCATGCTTGAACCAACATAAGCTCTAGATAATGTGACTAAGTACCGATTATGACATAACAGATTTCTCCAAGCACTCCCTGTGTCTGACTAACGTGGTTCGTGTGTTCATGTGACGATTTCCATGATTCATTGATTGATGATTCATGATAACGTAAGATGATACAGCACATTTAGATTTCTTGGTATACTATAATTACGGAGCAGAGAAACGTCACGATTATATGACAATGACATGACATGAGCACTTTGTTAACTTAAGCATTTGCTATTGCTAATGTGTTAGCAAAAAAAAGAGACAATTTTCTATTCAAAATGAGTTTTTTTATTTACTTCCGAATGTGTTTTTCAGTGTTAAAAGTAGAGTCCTACTTAATCCTTTAAGCATGTTTCGGTCCCTACCTCATTATGAAAATCGGGTTGTCTCGCAGTTAAATCTTTAGCGCTCTCACCAGCTAGTTGCTAACTGCATTTGTCTTCTGCTCATTGGCTGGCTCATATTGTTTTGCATTTTTATGGCCTTGATATATTTTTCAGAGCTTATTTGTTTAAGTAAGGTTTACATGTGTAAGAAAAATCAAAAAAAAAGCTTAAAGGCTTGACAGTAACACAGAGTTACGTATTAGGACGTTAACTTTGCGAACTAGCCTTTTTTTTTTTATAGCTTGCCGAGCTTAGGTCAATAACCCCTAAAGTTAGCTAGCTAACAGTTTGGGGCCTGGCTTACTTTCCAGAGTTTAGGGTATAAACTTTTTTTGAGTCCTGACCTCTGATTTAAATTAAGCTAAACCTTTTTTTTAATGTGCAAAGCTAACAATAGAATTTAGTTAAATGCATATATGCATAATATAAAATCATATTTTTCATATGTTTTTTTAATACCGCTGTTGTGATTTACCTCTGCTAAATCTTTCCAGATGTCCTAACAGGTATCTTGTTGTGTCTTACAGGTAAAGTAAAAGAGGAGAAGAAAGCATTGAAGAGGTCCCCACATGAAAGCAGCAGTGCCTCTTAATCAACATTTCTTTGACAGAGGATGCCAAAGGACGCTTTGGACACACTCACATGTCCTTAACAACTTCAGACTAAATCCAAGGAGCTAAAAGACAACCAAAAAGCCAAGACAGATATTTAAGTAAAATCACAGCTGGAGAGGGGGAGGGTTATATGGGTGCCGAATCCCCATCCAAGACACTTCGCATCTCCTCTATCTTCCTCAGCCGCCTCCCTCTTCCTCCTCCTTCTGATCCCTCCTCTGCTTTTCATTCATTCTCCCTCGTTCTCTCTCATGGGAGTGACATAGAGGCCGGCGCTTGGTCTGCTACCCCGCCCCTTCCCTGCCTCATCGTGGAAAAGGTGGCGTCCAGGTAGTAATGTCGTGGAAAAGGAACTACTTTGCGTCTGGTGGTGGAGCGGCAGGCGGGGTGCAGGGGCTGGTGACCCCGAGGACCATGACCTCTATTGCACCTAGCAAAGGCCTGAGCAACGAGCCGGGACAGAACAGCTGCTTCCTCAACAGTGCTCTGCAGGTCAGTCAGATTAACACACACACACATACACACACTGCACAAAGACGCTTATTTCACTAAGTCAGAATGGCAAAAAAACAACTCCCTCCTGGAGATATTTTGGACCATGTCTTTATATATTTACTGACCAAGTTAGCCAGCCAAAAACTCTGCATTATTTTGAGCATTTTCTGACATTTGCTGAAGAACAGACTTTGACCAAAACGCCCCAGAAAAAGTCAACGCTGCAGTACGATTCTGCAGAGTTACACAGTAAGAAAGTGAATCTTTGCTGAAGTCTGGTGTGCTGAAGCCCTCAAACAGTCACTGAATTATTTAATAAGATTACTTAGTTTGAATTTGATGTCACTCAAACATGTCCAAATACTTTATCTTTATCTGACGGGAGTAATATGATAAAACAAAAGCAACAGAAGTCCACTGATGATCTCCATCTTTAATACAATAAGGAAATATGACGTTGAGGCTCGCGGGGTATCATGGAATCCTCACTGCTACCCCCCCGCCCCTGTGAAAATTAATGTGTATTTTTATATATTATATTTTAGTGAAAAAATTGTTTAAAAAAGTGTACATATTGTACGTTTCAAATAATAATTATAAATGAAGTGTACCAAAGTGCACACTAATACACAAACAATCGACGGTTCAGTATCAAAGAGTTTCCATGTCAAATGACAAAAAGCAGCGAGTCCTCACAGTAAAGAAGTGAACATCAGGAGATGTTTGAAAAACCTAAAGTTACGAGTTTTTGAATTCAAGAATTTATTGTGATATGTTGGTTTAAGCATTTGCCGAAACACTTGGTGAGACATTTTCTCTGGAGTCTTTTGATTAATAAATCTTCCCAGCTCTTCAGGACAGTTCCTCTTCTGATTTATGTCACTGCTTTCTCAAAGTACGTCATCGATGAAGGGTTCAGCATTTTAATGACTTGCACAAATTGCAAGATGCACTAACACACACACACACACACACTCCAGCATGCACCGTTCACATGCCCCCACCCTCCTCTCTGTCCCCACTGCAGTAAATTGATATTTAATCACGACAGGGATAAGATTAGGGCTTTATTAATGGGTGTTTGCGTGTTTTGGTGGTGTTTGGCAGTGCTGCCAGTCTGGCTTCAGCGTGGACATCCTCACTGTGTGTGTGTGTGTGTGTGAGTGAGTGTGTGTGTGTGTGTGTGTGTCTGTTTGTGTGTGTGTGTGTGTGTGTGTGATAAGATGCTGCTCACACTGCACTGCTGCTTCTACTGCATCTCCTCTCTCACTTTACACACACCTTCCTCCCAAGACTTCCAGCTGGCACAAACATACCCTCCGAACACACGCGCACACACACACACACACACACACACACACACACACACACACACACTAACACAAATTCCTCTCGAGCACTGGCTTGAGGGAGAGAGAGGGGGAGAGAGAGAGGGGAGAGAGAGAGAGAGAGGTTGGAGTAAGCCGAAGAGGGAGAGGGGTGATGAGGCAGAAGCTTAGGGAGAGCTGAAGCGAGCGGAGGGATAGATGAGAGGAAGAAAAGTTTCTGAAGGAGGAGAAGAGAAGAAAGAGGGATGAGGAGTATACAGTATGAGAAAACAGAGGAGAAGACTACAGGGGATACTTCGACCGGGAGAAAGAGTGGAATTAAAGAGTCTAATAAGGTAGGGGCTTAAAAAAACACGAGCACTTGTGATGAGAGGATGAGCAAGATGAAGAGACAAAGTGAAGGACATAAAGTTTATTTTAGAAATGATGAAAATGTCTTAGCAAAGGCGAGCATAGTGGGGGCGAAATGGGCCACTTCAAGGACACACACACACACACACACGCACAGACAAAGAAGAGAGGGGTTGTTAAACAGGAGATAAAACAAACAGCGATGATAAATTCTTGTTGGTTGTATATATGCCATTATTTATGTATGATTGTTTGCTAATGTGATTTAAACGATGTGTTTTTCACTTAGCTCAGATCACATTAGAGGTCTCCTATAAGGTGTCAAAGTTCAGGTTTGGGACGTACCTAGCTCTATTAGCAGCACGGTTGCAGCTCGAGTACGTAGAGTTGTGATACCAGAACTATTATGTTTCCAATAATGCATAAAGTTCAATATCTGGGATATACTAGTCATTTTTAATCAGCCCCCAAAAATCAAACTTGTTCATTAGCCTATAGCTGTCATTCTTGTTTAGGTTGCCACCCGCTATGCTGTTTTAGAGCTGCAAAGATGTGCCAGTTGCAAACGAATCAGCAAAAAAAGCCGGTGAAATAACTGCGTTTAGTGATAGTATTGCACCAATTTCAAGGCCTGTAAGTTGCAGTAAAAGTTCAGGTGAAGAGTTTGTAGCTGGGTATGAAACAGAAAGAAAGGAATACTGCAAAGTCTTTATGAGCTACAAAAGCAAACCAAACTGTAAGAACAGTAAAGATGGAGCGCTTTTATATCGTTACTTTTATAGTTTGAAACCGCTGCCAGGGGTAGGTGTCAGATGAAGGGATTTATTGCCGGCTACAGAAATAAGTGTTCTACATTATTAATGGCAAAGAGTCTCAATGACTCTATATGCCTATATTTCCTGTCTATAGTTGTGCTATCAATAAAGGTCAAAAAGACACGACTGTACTTAATCATGTAAAGGAGCAAATCAGCAAAGAGGTAACAGGTTAGTTTGTCCACAGGGGGCGCCAAAATCAACATAAACTAAGAGTTCCTTCCAGGAGTTTTAATTATTATGTTAAATGATAAGACAGAAAATAAAGCAGCTTCTTGTTTAAAATCTGGGTTTTTATGACACGCTTAACTTTAAAATGAGATCAGGAGACTCCACAAGCTGCTGGTTACCTTGATTAAGCTTGTTTCTTGGAGCTCCGCTGGATTTTAGGTCAGGATTCCTTCAGTGTACAGAGCAAGAGCATAGCAATACTTTCTCATTAATACCAGGTAAGTCGTACAGCTCTCCAGGATCCTCTTGTCTTCACCTCAGGGAGAGTACAGGCACAGTTCATTACACGCGAGCAGACTTTATCCGAGGAATAAATCCAGCGAGAGTTGATGTTTAAAGCTGCTCGTGTTAGAAAAGGAAACATGCAGTGGCTCAAATGTGCTCAAACTCTTTAATGCAATTAACATCATTCTGCCTGTCATTGACTGCATGCGCTGTGACCCGTCTTCCTTCCAGATGCTGTGCACACTGACAAAAGACAAGTAAAGAAACACCTGACTCATAAAAGGCAGGAAAAATCCACAAACACCGCAAATATGGCTTGAATGCAGCTCCTACATGCAGTATCAGGGTACTCACTATCAGCCTACACTTACGTCTGATTTGAAAACCAGTATGAGGAAGAAAAAATGACCTTGAAGCGTCTCTAGATGCAGCCAGAAATTCTATTTCATTTGAATCTATTTCCTTCACTTAGTCACTGCGATCTTAAACTGAGTCGATGCAAGTTGTTCCCTGTGGGGGTTATCTGAACTTTTTTAGTCAAATATTTGTAATTTATGAATTATGGTGACACATCTACATCTGTCAGTTCATAAAAAAAGCCTTTTCTCCTCATTCGTGATAAGAGACTGAAATACTCTGCTGCCTTCCTGGCCCCTGAGGGCCCCATGGGCACGGCAATTAACCCCCCGCTGCTGCAGTGAAGCTGCAGGGTTGCACCAGCAGCAGAAACAGAAACAATAGTTTGTCTGTTTGGATGTGCGCATTTTAATGAGATTCAAAGTGTGTGTGTGTGTGTGTGTGTGTGTGTGTGTGTGTGTGTGTGTGTGTGTGTGTGTGTGTGTGTGTGTGTGTGTGTGTGTGTGTGTGTGTGTGTGTGTGTGTGTGTGTGTGTGTGTGTGTGTGCGTGCATGCTCAGCAACTTCTCACTGTGTAACAGAGGTACAGATAAAACAGGGGGCATGAAGTCGATGGATGCACTTATTAAGCAGTAAATGTATTTGTGTGTTTGTGTCGGTTTATCAGTGGGAAGAAAGAATGAAACAGAAGAATAATGAGAAACATTACATATTAGATTTGAGTGCTGAGTAATGAAAAGCGCAGAGATGAGAAGTTCAAGGGCAGTTAAACATGATCTAATAATCTCTTAGTATACACACACACACACACACACACACACACATGGATGAAGTGAAAGAACGTTTGTAAGATGTTGCTATGGATTGGGTTGGGTTGGGTGATGATATGCTGCAAAATCAAACGACAGAACATAGAAGAAACAATAAGGGAATGCGTACCTGTCTCAATTATATTAAAAGAGGCTCAAAGGTACATAAAGTTTGATGCCTGCTATTTCAAAGAAGCTAAAAATGACAGAAGACTTTGAGGTAATTTGAGTCATTTTCCTCTCCTGACTTCATGGGAGTTCATCATGTTTGTAGCTGTAGGGCTCCCACAGCATGACATTATAAACAACAAAACTGTGTTTCTAAAGATCTGTGATGAACATGATGAAGACGTGTTAAACACTAATTAAGTAAGTCACACTTTTTCCAACTCAACACCCTCTAATCAATACTTCTTAATAACACACTGTCACTTTTCATAATAATGTCCAGGGGCTGACAGCAGTGAAGTCAAAGTATTAAAATATTGTGGTTTCGGTTTTATTTGGAAAAATCTGCAGAGATTTAAGCTCCTAAAGTGTTTTCCTTTAGTGTTGCCAGGAGACCAGAAGTCTTAACTTCTTTAAGTAAAAATAAACATCTGTTGATAATTGCTGGGAGAGAAATGACAAAAGGCTGCTGACAAAAAAGACAGTTAGTGAATAAATAGATTTTTTTATTGATAGTAAAACATTAAGAAGCTGTATGTTTGATAGGTTGATTGATAGTTTATTTCGAAACAACATTAAAATAAGTCAAATAAAAATATATAAATAGACAGAATAGTAGTATTTGTAAAGGAGTAGGAAGAAGTAAAAATGTATATTGCCATCATAATGTACAAGAAGCTAAAGATGGGGCTGGAAGCTAATTTAAGAACCTCTGTCCAAGGCAACGCAAGTTAAGAAATTACTTGTTTTTAATCACCAAGTAAACCTCCTCCACACTGCACCAAAGCATTGACATCAGTACAGAAACATTTTCAATGTATTTGCACTCTTAAGAACAGTTGACCTCCTCTGTTTCACAGAGATGTATGTGTATTTTTGCATCTATATGAAATGCTAAAATGAATAGAGAATTGTCTGTGGATTTCACTGGCCGACTGTTTTACTCTCTTTTTGCCTGCAGCAGCTTCATGTTAATCACAGGGTACTGAACAGTATTCAAAAGAGAACCTAGTTTCTCCATATTTAAATGAAACATCTGTTTAGGAATGAGGATGTGAGGTTTGATCTATTGTGTCAAATTTTGCTTCCCACCCACCGTCTAGTACATAAATGAAGCCCCAACCCCTCCTTCGTGAATTAAAAAACAAACAAACAAACATTTACTTCTGAAAATGATCCAGGAGGCCATTACATTTCCATCACAATGTAAATGGGTAAACAGCTCAGTATGAAAGAAATGTAATTTCTAGGATAGAGGTTTTCTTTGCGGCTGATGAAGGCGCTAATTGACATTTTTGTTTTGCCAAATAGATTATTCAATTTCTTTTGCTGATGGTCTGCATTAATGTCCCTGTAGGAGACACTTCCATTAGAGAATACAGGAGCATGATGTGCATGGCCTGTTCCTCCATCAGTCACATTGGGCAGTGATTTCCAATAAATCTGAGCGGCCGTGCAGGATTTAGCAAGACAACATGTAGTTTTGACACGTGTGGTAGAAAGATCCAGCAGAGGAATGGGGAAGATTGAAGAGTAGGGAGCCTGCATGTCGACTCAGACGTTGTAGAAGTGTTTGCAGGGGTTTGATGACAACCACTGACGGAGACAAAATTGCTGCATTGGAAGAAAACAAGACAAATAATCCTTCAAATTTCCTGACTCTGAGACCTTTAGTTCTGCAGAAAGCGAGGTGTTAATGATGAAATGAACGCTGTCTGAATTTCATGCTCGGTTATCTTATTGTGCATGCTCTCTCACTGTCTCACTGCCTTGGCTCACTGGGACACTTCATTCGAGTCATTCTTAATTTCGCGTGAATTTTAGGTCAACATTTCTGCTGTGAAAACCTGTTAACTTGGCAGACAGCTTACCGGGGGTCACAAGTGCAAGAAAAATTACGATACTGAACGTTGCCATGACTACAGCACTATCATGTGATGCAGAAAAGGCTCTGGAGAAGATGTGCCTTTGCCACGAGTGTTAATAAGATTCAAAAACAGTAGGAGGAGGATGTCATGGAGGGCAGTAATCAAGCTGCAGATAATGAGTGTATTAACCTGGCTGCATTCACCTATAGAGTGAGCTGCTTGGTTTGAATATGTCTGCTGTTGAAAGAGAGTTAATCAGCTGATGTGCACGACCGCAGTTACAGGCCAGACGTGTTGTTTTCACAGAAACTGAAACTCTTCAGAGTTGTATGGAAATTTTGATTTATTTTTTTCCAATCTTAAATCCTGTATAATTTCCTCTTTTTTTGGGGATGAGCCTAACAGAAACTAGCATGTCCAGTTCTGTGCAGATATAATCCATCCTACAGTCTGGTGTAAATGGACTGCTCTTGTAAAGCACTTTTCAAACCTTCTGATCATTCAAAAGGCTTTTTTCACACATCAAGCACACATTCACACTCTGATGGTAGAAGAGCTTATGTAAAGTGTCAAACACTATTAACTATTCCCATACCCATTACTAATGTTAAAGGGACTAGGAACAATTTCGGGTTCAGCGCCTTTCCTACACACTGTATAAGACATGGACGTTATCTCAGTGACGTCACCCATTGGCTTCTGAAGCAGACTTTTGAAGTCTATGCCAGTGGCCATGTTGAAAATGATTTCTCTTAACTTTCAATCAAGTAGCAGGTAAAGAGCTAGAGTGTAGTCTGGAGCTTTAACTCATAGCAAACAGCTGCAACATTCACTCTTGCAGTAATATCAGTCACTCCACTAACTATACTTAGCTCTTGTTCTTATTCAATCAAAATGGATGAGTCATAAAAAAAAACCCTGTACAGTGTGTGCTGATCAAGGCATGAACTATTTCAATCAGATTTGTTTTTTGAACCAGGCTGTTTACTTGTTTATTTCTGCTTTGAAATGGGTATTTTAACAATGTGTGTATGTGACTTCGGGTGCTTTGGAAACCAGCCTCAAGTGGACACTCAAGGAACTGCGTTTTTTTTGTTTTTTGCACATTAGCTTCTTTTTTTCTACACCAGAAGCGGCTGCTTGGCCTTGTGGACAGCTGGAGCTGAAGATCAGTGGTGATCATGGTGTCATGGTCAAAGTTGTAATCCTAAACATTTAAGGCCTGTTTTCCTCTTTGACTTAGTAGGTGCAGTGATAAAAAGTTTTTCACACATCTGGTTACAGTGTTGCACTGTTTATAAGCCAGTTGCGCTGCACTGCAGTTGTTGCCTCTTCACAATAAACGCAGTGTTTTGAATTCCAGTTTGCATCAGTAACTTGAATCAGCTCCATCAGAAAAATCAGAACAGTCAGGCGTCTCACAGCTGAAATAAACAGGTGGATTTTATGTATCTGTTGTTTCCTTTGAATTCATCGCGGCTTGACAGGAGCAGAAATCACGCCACAAACACTCACAACAAATACATCAAGAAATATCATTAATGGATATTACCCAAACTAGAGACCATGGATTGCATCATAAATAGTTTGTTTTTCTTGACATATTTTGGATTTTTCAACTTCCTTGTCGTATTAATAAACACAGATATAGTGCCTCTTTAATTTTCCGAGACCCACATTGTCAATAACATATTACTAGTTCCTTTTTAAAAAAATTATTATTATTCTTTTGTTACAGGTTTAACATAAAGAGAAACATTCAATACAAAAAGATGCACAAACATATTACTAGTTCTACTTGCTAGATTCATCTGCACCTCAAATTAAAACACAATGAGGCCAATGAGTCACTTTTTTGTATCTTTGCCTGTTAGTTCTACTAGCAGAAAAAAAAACAGAGTGAAAGAGAGAGAGGGAGACAATGACACCACTGGAGAGAGAGCGCGGAGAAAGAAGAAGTGAAGTGAGCAGAGGAAGAGGCAGAGAGATAGATTGATGGATAGATACTGATAGAGAGAGAGAGAGAGAGCCGGGCATGGAGAGAGTGCTCCCTCCTTGTGGCTGCTGCAGTCCTGTGCAGGGAGCCGATTCATCATGACCACAGAAACAAGAGAGAGAGAGAGAGAGAGAGAGAGCGAGCGAGAGGGGAAGCAGGGAGGGAGGAAAGGTAGCGCACATACACAAGCGTCAGCATGCAGTCCGTCATCCTCCGCCCCCTCTTTCCTTCACCTATCACTCTCGAGTTAACACGCACACACTCGCACACACCGACATGGTGCAGACTTGAATCACTAAGGTTGCCATACATATTGGTTTTGTGTGTGTATCTTGTGCCGCTCGTGCATACTGTAAGTGTGTGTCTGTGTGTGTGGTCCTGTGCTGTGGCTCTGAGTGGAAGCCTCAGGGACAGCGTTGTGTCAATATTATCTTTCAGCATGCTGGATGGATTGTACTGAGAGCTCTTTCCTCTAATTATGCGCCAGAGAGAAAGAAAGGGAAGGACAGTAAGAGGTCTACCTCCATAGACCACTTCTCCAACAAGCTTTAAAATGTTCTTCCTCCTTACTTTGGGCTTTGTGCCGGATGAGTTTTTATTTTTTTTTTGTCGGTCCTGCTGAATCTCTGCCTCTCACTCTTTTTTTTTTGTTGCTGAAAATATACACAGTGGAAAACACACTCAGCAGGAGCTGCTGGGAAAACCAATTAGCTCCAAATGGCTGGAAAGCACACAAAGCTGTGGAAAACAGCCCCCCCCCCACAAACACAAACACACACACACACACACACACACACTGAGGGAAGTCTTTAGATCCAAATTTAGTCAGACAAGTCTAAATCTACAGGACACTAAATGTATACCTCACATGTAGAAGTCAGTTGTCAAAATGGTGGTGACCGCTCAGTGATTGAAGAGGTCACAGTCCTTGACGCAGTGGCTCAGGGTTCAACTCCAACCGTTTGGCCTCATGCTGCTTGCCTTCACCACTCTTTCCTTCAACTTTTCCCACATCTCTCTTCACCTGTCCCGCCGATAAAGACAAAAGTGGCCTCTAAAAAAATGGAACCGTGGTACTCTAGAAAAAATTTCTCCTCAAGGCCAATCAGTCATAACTAATAGAGAGAGCTCTACGCAGAGAACTCATATAGATGAGGCTGTCTTGGCAGTATTTGAGCCATGATGTTAGGTGAGGGGCGAGCAGAGGGACCCTCTCGACAGCAGTCTGATGAAGTCGAACTTTAAACCCCTCTGAAGAGGCAGTGTGGCGCCCCACATACAAAGACGTGATCCTCCAAACTGGTCAACTTCTGACCTGCAACCTTTTTTTTGGAGCATGTTTCCCTTCGTTTCCTCTCAGCTGACATATCCAATAAAGGTTAAAAATAAAATCTTCACCAGTTTCGGCCCAAAATGCGACCAAGAGAAAATGGTACACACTGTTGTGCACCTGAGCCAATGAGCTTCATTCTGCTTGTTTGCTCTTCAACACCTGAGTCCGTTTGGACAGAAACAGTCAACATTATGTTATCATTTAGAGCTACTGTGACTTGTTATGAAATGGACTAAACATGAGGATGAATTAAACAAAAGCAAAGGGATTATCCGTATAAAGATAAACTGTTTGCATTCGGTCGTTTTAACGCCTCGATGTCAATGCTGAAAAACCTTTTGTTTACATTTCACATGGCAAAGTTTCAGTTTTACATGTGGCGGTCGTCTAAACTGCCCACAGCGAACGCTCCTGATCTGGGTTGGAGGAGGACAGTGCCTTGCTCAAGGGAACCTCAGCAAGTGGAAAATGAACTGGCAACTTTTAGACAGATTTCCAGATTTGGTCCACACCGGGACTTGAACCGGCGACCGTTCGGTTTGCATCCCAATCCCTTCAATGCTGTCCTGTTGCCTTAATAGAGCAAACCAGCTGTAATGACGCGTCGCTGTGTATAAACAGGTTTAAACGGGTGATCCAATGTGAATTGATGATGTATTTAATTGCTTGTATTGTCTCCTAACAGGTCAGGGTGTTTTATACCGACATGTCTACATCCAACACCGAACACTCACATTATTGTGTCCTTATTATCGTACACATTTAAGGCTTTGTTTTAGGGGTATGCAGGATTCAGTATCTGGCCTCGCTTCATGTCTCACTGACAGCTGCCCCGGAAGTGATCCACCCGGGTTGTTTCAAACTTTTTGTTCCCTTAAGTCATTAAGATCCCAAAATAATTATAAACCGGGCCCATGTTCAAAGAGTCCAGAAATTCCCCTTAAAAGTAGATCCTGGAAATGTCCCCTGTTCTCTGCCAGACACAGCAGATGACAACTCAAACACAGGGCAGAAACACAAAACCTGCTCAGAGAGACAAAGGGAGAACAATGGGCAAAGAAAGAGAAGAAATGAAGAGAAGAGTAGGCCTCAGATCCACCGGGGACCGGAGAGAAAAAAAACATTCATGTGGCTGAATAAGATACACAGTATATTCACTTTAAATCTCAGACCTTGAGCCAACTGCTTACATTTCATTTTTTCGTGTTTGTCTCTCAGGTCCTGTGGCATCTCGACATCTTCCGCAGGAGCTTCCGACAGTTGACCACACACAAGTGTATGGAGGACTCGTGTATCTTCTGCGCATTGAAGGTAAACATAAAACTCTCCCTTTGTCCGCTAATGACTCACCGATTTCTTGACAGCACCGTGACTCCATTTTTCTTGTTTGCTGCCGTTTTGTGTGTCGCTGCTTTCCTCTGCACACACGGTGCTGAACTTCGTTTTTTTTTTTTTTTCTTCAGACTCACACACACACACACACACACACACACACACACACACACACACACCTTCTCCTGGTAATAAACTTCTGTTCACGTTGCTCCACTTTGACGAGTCATCATGAAGTAGACGGGGGGAAATCTGTTTAGGACGACTGTGTGCTGCCGTATTGTTTTTCTGTTCGTCCAGCACATTTCAGCGTTTCATTGGACGGCTAAACCAACATGACACCTAAAGACTGCACACTTGAAACCTGATAGAAACTCGATCTGGTCTGTCTTTTCTCTTCTATTCCCTCGTGTTTTACCTTTCCTGGAAGTTTTGCTCACCCGGTGGTAGGCACAACTCGTCTACCAAAGACAGCCGCTCTGTCTGACAGTTTGTTCTAATCTGCTAAGAATTAATCGAAAACGGGGGAAAATGAGCTGCATGGTTTTATGAAATTCCGACCGTGAGTGTAAAATAAGAATAAAGTTGTCACAGCAGGAAGTGGAAATAAAGAAAAGGTTCAAAACGATAATTAGGGCTGTTTGACAGTCATTGAAAAAGTGTAAGGCGATGAAACCTACGACCATAGAAAGTTAAAACAAAGGAGGATACAGACTATATTCATATTAAGACATGCTCCGACGGGGAAGTTTCTATAATGTTTTATTGCTTGAGAATCGGACAAATTGTAACTTCAGTGACTCCCTTATCATTCTGCAAAACAAAACAAAAAACAGAAAATCCATAAAGACATAGAGCCACGTTTAAAGTAAAATAACAAACAGAACATATTTGATATCAAATAAGCTGAGTGTGTGAGTTTTTTTTGTTTTGTTTGTTTGCTGTTGTATAACCCTTAAGCTACCACCAGAATATGTTAGCATCAAGGTACTGGTACTGTTTGGTACCAAGCAGCATGCACTTTGAATAAGAAGCAGCACTTTGAACCTCTTTATAAGACAGCCTGAGATTGAATCAGCCTTGTTTTCCAGCAGCTGCAGAAAGAAAGAAAGAAAGGAAGCAAACGGGAGCTGAAGATGTGAAACACCATGAATCCCTCATAATGAGCGAGACGTATGCAGCTCTGCTCCAACCATTTGTTGCATCGATGATGACAAATATGCGTCTGAGCGAAGGGAAGGGTTGTGTGTAAAGTGCTTAAGTGTAGTAGTGTGTGTGTGTTTGTGTAGCAGTGGCGATGTGTGTGTTCTACACGCTGTTCTGTCTCCTGCGCTTCCCTGTAATTAATTGGCTGACTGAAAGCGCTGAGCTAGCAAAGCCCACGCTGGGATGCTACACACACACACACACACACACACACATGCAAACAAACACACACACACACACACACACACACACACACACAAACACACACACCTACACGTGCATACAAATCATACTTGCATCCCGCACATGTTAGGCGGTTACACACATGTACCTTACGATGCTTACAAATCTTCCAAACCATGCTGAGAGGCACCACACACACACACACACACACACACACACACACACACACACACACACTCACGAACACACACACACACACACTCACACACACACACACACACACACACACACACACACACACGTTAGCTTGTGTGTGAGTAAAGTGCGGGCGTACAAATCAAAGGTATTGTTGACGTGTTCAGTGTTCACATTTTGCTGTCACTGTTCATTAAGCGTCCTGTCATCGCCTCTTTGTCAGAAACCAAACAGATGTAATGTGTTTTTTTTTTTTTTTTTTTTTTGGTCACCGTGCGATCGGAGCTGCGCTCCCTGCGGCAACATAGATTAAAGTCTTTGAATAACTGTGCAAGGCAGGCAGCAAATGAACTTTAACGGCGTTTTAAAAACATCCATTTCGTAGCAGCGAAGAGATAAGTGATGATTATAGGTGCTTTTATTTCGGGGGGGGGGGGAGATTTTTTTGTTTAACTGCAGCAGATAAAGACGCTGGCCCTTCTAGTAAACATAAGTTGAGAGGCTGCCTGTGGCTCTATCCCTCTAGAAATCACTGCAACACTTTATCTCTCTCAACAGCACTCACACACGCACGCACACACACACACACACACACACACACACACACACACACACACACACACACACACACACACAAACACACACACACAAACACGGTCACACAAGAAAAAGAAAGGGAGACAAAGAAGAAGAAGAAGAAGAAAGTGGGAGAGAAGAATGACAGATGATTGGGGGAGTTGCTGTAGATTGCTCCTCTCTTCACGCTTAGACCACTGCACACACACACACACACACACACACACACACACACACACACACACACACACACTCACACTCACACATATATCCGACCCTCTCTTACTCACTCTGCCTCATCCCTCCTTATTCTCCTCCACTCTTCCTCCTCCTTTTCTCCTCCCTCCCTCTCTCTGTAGGGTATATTCCCCCTCCATTCTCCTTGGCGCATTGCTGCAGTCAGCACAGCCACCGTAGCATACGCACACACGCAGACACATACACACGCACACACACACACACACACACACACACACACACACACACACACACACACACACACACACACACACACACACACACACACACACACACTGCTCACACCATTCCTTTTTCCTCTTCTCTTTTCTCTGGTTTTCTCTCTCTCTCTCTCTCTCTCTCTCTGTCAGACACACACACACACACACACACACACTGTACTCCCATCAGTAGGACTGCATTACCTTTCCTGTTGCCAGCTCTCAGCCTGCACACACTCAGCCACTCTCACACACTGAGGCCCATTGTGTTATTACATTTTCACTCAATATGATCATTTTTATTGCTCCCAAAATCTTAACAAAGGATTTAAAATGATCAAACAATGTAAATAAAGCATCATGGCTTTGCCGAGGAATGAACTGTTACCTGTCTGAGTTTCCTTCAGATGGATTGATAGGCTTAGCGCTCTTTAGCGTATCATGAGCTTCAGGTCATGTTCTGCAGCAGAGCTTCAGTTAATGCAGCCTCAACAGGTGCTTCAACCGTCCAACACGATCACAACACTTTGACTGTGTTTGAATGTCTTCATCGTGTCCTGCACACATTTCAGGTCAGAGAGTTCAAGGAGGATAGAGTGGAGTGTGGCGTTTCTATGCTGCTTACTGCGTTCGCTCGGTTTTTTTACCAAGTGGCAGAAACCGATGGGTGAAGTCACCGAGACGACGTCCATCTTTGTACAGTCAGTGGTTCTTACTGAAAGACAATGAGCTGGGTCCAGACATGAGTCAGTGCCCACGACGTGGTCCACCACATGACGAGAGCGGCGTCTGATGAAACAGAACTCTGAGAGTGTCGAGGTGATGCGTCGTGACGTATTTCCCACTGACACAGGACGGAACCAGTCACAAGAAAGAAGGCGGGGCTTAACACGGAGATGAATTCGATTCGATCATTCATTTTGACAAAGCTTTTGAATCGGTCAAAATTTTGAAAAATGAGTCGTAAGTCATCAGACACTTGGAAGGTTTTTCATGAAGGAGAATACTCCGATAATGCTTTATTCAAATATATTTGGCAGACAATAAAAACAAACACATTCCTGCGGTAACTTTTTTAAAAGCTCTACACAAAGAGTATTACTGAGAAGGTCCGACCTATGAACCACAAGCTGTGCGACGACACGAAAGAACCCCGGCGAGTGTGGAAACAAACGAGACACGTGTTGCTTTTGAGCTGTGATTTTCTAAAAATATCTCTGACAGATAACACCCTGTTTCTCCTTCTTGAGGTCACAGAGCACCTG
Organism: Symphodus melops; assembly: GCF_947650265.1. Classification (NCBI taxonomy): domain Eukaryota; kingdom Metazoa; phylum Chordata; class Actinopteri; order Labriformes; family Labridae; genus Symphodus; species Symphodus melops. The sequence continues at coordinate 15,964,244 of NC_136711.1, read as the reverse complement.
GTGGTTTTTCAGTCCAGCCATCAAGAAAGTGATAGCATCACCAGTGGAGCAGAAAACCAGCAGAGCAACAAGCAGCGGCCTGCCATGTCAGACAGGCTCGAGTTGACGTCTGGTTTGGGCTGTTTTACTGTTGGTGAAAAATACTGGCTTGTTTTTTTTTTGTTTGTTTGTTTTGTGTGTGGCAGAGGAGTCTGACAAAAAAAAAAAAAAAAAAAAAATTGAGGTCATTTGTATCCGTTGGCGATGTTCAGAGAGTCTCTGCTTTTATCTCTGCCCTCTCAGACGTCTGCTGCTCTCCTCGGTCCAGACTCAGTCAGGTCTCACTCTAATGGACTCTGCTTGAACTGGATGCAACTTTCTGCACTCTAGACTTAAATAACCCAAATCCAAGTACGTGCCGTCTGCTAAGACGACAGCTACTACTCCCAGCGCTACAACTACAGCTGCTGCTCATGAAACGACCTCCACTGTGTACCACAGCAACAACGACTAGCAAACACCCGAGGAGCCCAAACCTTCGCACAAAAGCAGGGCTTAAAGTTTTCAGGCATGAAGCATGTGGTGCAAAATAAATAAATAATTCACCCAATAAACAGAAAATAGTTCTATCATTTCTATCTGTAAATATTGCCAATGCTGCAGTACTCATTCAGGAAATGACAGATGTCCTGCTATCCTGTGGGCTGGAGTGGATAACTGTGCTGTGATGAGGGGCGAGAAGACCAGAGACACAAGCACCTACACCGACTCGACATCTCAGACACTGTCCACATGGTGTCAAATCCTGCCACGGTTCTTTAGATTTAAATTTAAGGCGGGAATTGAAGAATTATCCTCTGATTTGTTCTCTAATATCTAGAAATCACCCAAACAGACAGAAAGGTTCCATGAATTTCAGATCCGTTTTTGCCAATTGCGCTTGAAGCAAAATTTTTCAGGCTGAGGATTTTTTTTTTTTTTTCACTTTAAGCCCTGCCAAAGGGAACTGTTGGGAAAAGTAGATTTTTCTCAAGTTACAGTTAGAAAAATCATTGCTACTTTTTTTTTTTTTAAACCTCCTACTGGGAGCTACAGCGAAACTTCACCGTGTCATTTTAATGTAAACCAAACTTTAAAGGTGCACCATGTAGATTTGGTAGTGAAATTTGGGTTTGGTTATCTTCAGTGCTCCAGGGACAGGATCAGAAACCATCAAGTATAGATAAAGAGTTTTAAAGTCTCTACACGGACTGATCCTCGTCTTTAGCCTCTGAGCTCTGCCCTGGAATCACATTTCACCGGCCTATCTTTCTCTCTGACCCTTGCAACTCTTTGATTCGGTCTCTACCGCCACAAAGCACTTTAAGAGCTGTTTTGGGTTTTTTTCTCGTGGAATGAAAATGCACTACAAATGCCATTTATTATTGATAAGCTGTGATATTGAGGCCAGCATAGCCGCCGGGCTCTGCTGCCGCGTTTGTTTTAGTCCGGTCTGCGTTTGTTGAGCAGCACTTTGGTTCCCGACGCTCTGACAACTAGTTCCACTGTTTTCTGTTTTATGGGTCAGTAGACGGGCCATGATGCTGATATACAGCTTTCACAGGCTTTTCTTTCAATCGGACAGAAATGAAGTCATAAATACACAAACACGAGTGTGTACGTGTGTGCGTGGAATGTGAGTTTCCACTCCAAAAACACAGGAGTAAAAGAATTTATGACACTGTGTATATTTGTAGCATTGAAGTGAAGAATTAATGGATTTCTGTGTGTGTGTGTGTGTGTGTGTGTGTGTGTGTGTGTGCAGAGTATCTTTGCTCAGTTCCAGTTCAGCAGTGAGCGTGTGTTACCATCAGATGCACTGCGGAGCGCTTTGGCCAAGACTTTCCAAGACGAGCAACGCTTTCAGCTGGGTATCATGGACGACGCTGCAGAGTGCTTCGTGAGTATGACACACACGCACACACACGCACACACGCACACGCACACGCACACACACACACACACACAGTGGTTTAGGACTTGCCTTCAGGTTTAAATCAGTGTTTGTGTGAGTCACAGATCTTCAGGGTAAAGGAGATATCCAACACGGCAGCCGCAGAGAATCTTTGTGTGCAATACTTTTCTTTTTTTTTCGTCTTCCTGTTCGCTGAAATTCTCATTTCTTGGTATGTTACTCTGTGAGACCATGTGAAGCCATCCTTGCCATATTCGACCTCATGTAGCTTTGAACTTACAGAGAGCACACGCCTTATTTTAACCACGGGGGATGTCGCCGAGCACACTTGCTAATATGTCATTGAGGACAGCTTTAAATATGATTGGCACCTTTTGCCAAAGAAGCAGGAAGGGGGAGAAGAGGTTTAATATTTCTTCTTCAGGGTTTTTATTTTTAATTTGGTAAAAATAATGAGGCGTTTGGAGATTTTTAAAGAGTGATGAAGTCCCAGAGTTAACAAAGATCTGACAGCGCGACACACACCTGTAGCCGCCTCCTTTAAGGTGGTTTGTATAAAGTGATACATTTGAATTAAGAAAAGCTTCTGAAGAACTGAAGGAACCTGCCCAGATCGAGGTTTCTTCAGTTTATGTTGAACAGCTGCTTTGGTGTAAATTTTTATTCTGCTGCAGAGAGATGAGCCTAACTGGCTAATTAAAGTTTTATAGTTTGACGCTTTTTTTTTTTGTGCCTGACACTTCTGTGAGTCCTTGAGTGTTAAATTTGATAAAGATTTGTAAAAAGTGTCAGAGTTTTACACGACAATCTGCTCGCACTCTTCTTCCATTCAGCCAGAAGGCAGTCACGATGTCGCTCGTCTTCAGTGACTCATGTTGCAGATTAATGATTTAAAAATCGTCGCTCAGCTGGATCCGGCTCTGTATAGTCTTTATTGCATAGTCATTTTATTTTCATTTATCTTTATTGATGCCAAAAAAAACCCCAAAAACCAAAAACACAATTGATATAGTTTGTCTTTTATAAACAAGATTTCTTTGATCATATATTTGGAATTTGCCTCCTCAGAAGCAGAGTCTTCAGAGAAGTTTTTGAAAAGCGTGACTGTCTCAGTTCGGAGTGAACTTTATCAATTATGGAAGGAGAAAATGAAGAAAAGAAAATGTCATTAGTCAAAGGTTTTATTATTGAAATGTCTTCACACTTCTCTCTGCAGCTCTCCTCCACTTTCAGTGTCTCTCTCTCCCTCTTTTCCTTTCTGCCTTAGAGACCTCCACAGTGTGTGTGTGTGTGTGTGTGTGTGTGTGTGTGTGTGTCTGCGTGTGTGTTTTATGTGTGTGCACGCAAGGCTCTGTCTGATCGATTGGTAGTAAATGTGTTCAGTCAGGGAATCCGTCGGCTTCTTATGAAATATAGATGCTGCTCCCACGGTCAGATTAACAAGTGCACCAACAGAGAGGAACAATCAAACATTCACACACACACACACACACACACACACACACACATACATACACACTGTACATGTGCATACAACACAAACATGCACGTGTACCAACCTAGCACCCAAACAAACACATTAATAGATTTCCGCTGCTTGTTTTCTCAGGAGAACCTCTTGATGCGTATCCACTTCCACATCAGTGCCGAGAGCAGAGAGGACATCTGCACGGCCAAACACTGCATACCACACCAGAAGTTTGCCATGACTCTGTTTGAACAGGTGAGAGATGCTACTGTCCCTTTAAGAGCCCCTGGAAAATACAAACCCCCCCCAGCAGCCTTCTGACTTCGTAATGTCACATCGTACGTACAAGAACGCCAACTCGAAACAATTGTTCGGAAATAGTGAGGACAATTGGGTTTCGATTGGCTGAGGTTAGACTTGGACACGGTCCAAAGCGAGCCCGCACCAAATGCTGCTAAGACTCTAATTTGGCAAATAGAATAGGGAAGATAAGGCGCCACTTTGCTGCATTTATTTTGGCTATTGTCTATTACTTTATCAGTTCTGATCAATAACTGTTTCCTTTTGCTCTGGGGTTTAACAGAGGATTCTGTCCTGAGAGTGTTGGCTCTTTTTGGAGCCTCAGAGGGACCTTAATGGTCCCTTAAAAAAAAAAAAACCAGGAAGCTACGCACTCCACCTTGCTTCCGAAACTGGTTGCATGAAGTGGTTTTGGTTTTCCACGTGGAGAAATTTTGAACAAATCATTCAGAATGTAAAATGGGAAGACTCTTTTGCAGCATCTTTTTGTCTGTTTGGACTTTTCTTTCTTTTTGTTTGTGGATATTTCCTCTGTGAATGATATTTCAATGAATTTGTCTCCTTGATTCAGGGTTGAGATTAAATCTCTTTTTTTATTTGTCACCGGCTCATCTGCAAATAAAGTTAGACGCCACGATGTCAGCAGCCAGTGGGTTATCAGTTGTGTCACATCAGTTTAATGTTGTCACACTACCTCACTGCTGATTTAAATTTGGCACGAGAAGTCTGATTCTGACTCCAACATAACGTTCAAGTCTGCACTTGTCACAAGCTTCACTGGTGTGCAGATGAGCCAGGCAGATGTCAATCATAATCTGCTTGGCCCCGCCCACACAGCGAGGGTAATGTTCTCAGCAGATACGTGGTCTGCTCTTCTTTTCTGTAAGTTTTGAAGGGCTCATTTTAGAAGAGAGACACTCATTCCATATCATGTATGTATTTTGTGCTATTTCAAGCTAGCTTCCCTGGGACTTTAAAGAGCTGTTGCATAACAGTTTTTGGGGCTTTAGTTTAAAAACAACTCGTACACATGAACAGTCTGACGCCCGGTGACTCCTCTGAAGATGTGTTTGTGTTTGCAGTGTGTGTGCACCAGCTGTGGAGCCACTTCAGACCCCTTACCCTTCATTCAGATGGTTCATTACATCTCCACTACATCCCTCTGGTAAGACCAGATACGCACACACACACCTACACACACCTACACACCTACACACACACACACACACACACACACTGCAGTAAATCTGGCAGCAAGCTGAGGCTGGGTGGCAGTAAAGGAAGGTACAGCGTGTTCTCTTCTTCCCTGCACGGGTCCCCGCTGAACACCAAGCGCACACATGCACACACACATTATGCACACACACACACACACACACACACACACGTATTTATGTTCATGCATATGGAATAGCAGGTGAGCCTGTGCATAATTTCTCGAGAATATTCAGGTAGACAGTGGCTTTAGCTAACACGCAGGACGGAAGGGGCATGTGTGCATCCTCAGAGCTGTTAAAACACACACGCACTCTGAGTCAATGAAATAAGGAACAGGGGAAGTAATCAATCAGCTGTTTGATTCAGAGGACTCAGGGGGCGACATAAATCTATAATTGGAACAGTGGGTCGGAAAGAGTCTTAACAAGAGGGAAATAAGAGGGTATATCACTCCATATCCCTTTTGGAAATGGAACACGGCAGAGGAAATCGAGGGATAAATGTGGGGGCAAAAGTACAAACAAACACGGCGTGTGGAGGTAGTTTTGGGGCACAGCGGTGCCACCGCTCTGTGTTTGTGCTTGTTAGTGCTGCCAAGCTATTTTTACCCTTAGTGCAGCCTGTTGTTTACAGACGAGATAGCCAAATATGCAAAAGTCAACATGAGTAAGATAATCAGAGGGCAACAAAACAAACGTCTGGTTCAGGCTCGATTCACAGGAAAGTAAAGAGAGGAACAAGTGTTGTTTTTTTTTTCTCCTGCTTTCATGGTCGAGCGAGGGGATAAAACCGGGAGAGAGAAAGGGGGAGCAGAGGGAAGAGGTTGAGTTCATTTCAGGCTAATGGAAGGGCTGAGAGGAGAAGCGAGGGAGGGAGGGGGGGAGAAGACTTATTTTGAAAATTGCTCTTCTTAAAGGAATACTTACCTACAGAAAAAAAACAATTCAGTACATAATCCCATACATGGCACGGAGCGTGCAGCAGCTCATTGGGTATTCACAGATCATAACGTGTGTTTGAGTTCGTCCTTCAGAGGACGATTCTACCTCCAACTGATAAACACAGCTCAGTGTCAGTGCTCCAAAGTCTGCTGAAGGAGATAGTCTCAGTTTTTCATCAAGTTCTACTTTTATAAGATGAACTGTTCTTTTGATAATCGCAACAATAATAATGTTCCTTTCACTGCTTGAGCTCCCTGTTGGAACATTGTCTTATAGCTTAACCACTTTAGGAAGGTCAGAGATCATAATCTGCTCGACAGGATTTAGAAACGTGCTCAGAGGGAATCTTTTCACAGCCTTAACGGCTGTATAGTTGAGACTTGTTCTTACTTTTTTCCCCTTTTCTTTTTCTATCCCCTTTGTTTTATTTTCTTAATTAAAGCAGATGAGGAAAAGCCTGAGGGACTGACTCAGTCTGTGCAGTGAACGGTTGCCTAAGCAATATGCAAAGCGAGCGGACTAAACACTGCAGAACTCAGAGCGTTTGAACTGATTTTCAGCCAGCAATACGAGCGAAAATGAAACAATTGTCTGCAGATTACCGCACAGCGCCGCGAAAAACAGAGAAAAAAAAACAAAACAAGAAAAACTTGAGAAGTTTAAAGAATGGAGGGAGTGTTTCTGGTGGCAACAAGTCACAATCAAGCCAAACAAAAGATGTTTTCCTGTATTTATAAACGATCTGCTGCCATACATATGGAAGGAGTGTGTAACGTGTGTGTGTGTGTGTGTGTGTGTGTGTGTGTGTGTGTGTGTGTGTGTGTGTGTGTGTGTGTGTGTGTGTGTGTGTGTGTGTGTGTGTGTGTGTGTGTGTGTGTGTGTGTTGTTTGGATGCTGCAGTAACCAGGCGGTGAGGATGCTGGAGTGCAGAGAGAAACCCACACCGGACATGTTTGGAGAGCTGCTCCGCAATGCCAGCAACATGGGAGACCTGCGCAACTGTCCTGTGAGAGCACACACACACACACACACACACACACACACACACATTACACACACTCACTAGACACATGAAAGTAGCAGAAGTCGTGCGTTCTATCCTCTTTAATATTCTCTTTCTTTTCAGTTTTTTTGTTTGAGAAAAACAGAAATCTGCACATTTCATTTTAGATATCAACAAACGGATTAAAGAAACAAAACATGCATCATCATTTTGAGAATATCATTTGCAGAGTAACCACTTTGCTAGTTTCATCATGTCTACTTTGTTCCCCCCCCCCCACGTTCCTTTCCTTTTCTGGGTGCGTCTACCTTACATAAGCAGCAGCTCATTTGCATCCCCCCCCCTCTCATTTTTCTCTTCACTTTCTATCAGCGGAAACATTTTCTGAGCCGTCTTTGACAGTTAAAAAAAATGTTCATCATCTTCCTGCTGCAAGTAAAGAAATAAACATACAAAGAAATAAAGAACAATCGTTGTGCTAGAACTTTAAAAAAAACAAAACAAGACAGATACAGTCATGCTTAAATATGCTTAAAAATTGAATGGAAAAAACTTGAATAAAAACAAAAAAAGCGTCAACTAAAAACAGTGATGCATCGAGGAAAAGTTCCATTCAGAGACAGAAAAGGCTGAGAGAGAGAGAGAGAGAGAGAGAGAGAGAGTGTGGAAGAGGAAGGTATAGGCGGTGAGCGAGGTGGAGGGAGAAACGTGCGTGACGATGTATTTGTTCTGTCGCTCTGCGTGTTGTGTTGCCACATGGGAAAGTTGTGCTGCTGAATAGATCCGGTTTGGCCCCCGCTCGGCTGCTCCTCTCTGCCAAAGCATGGGCACAAAGAGCCTGCTCAGCGGCCCCCGTCTCTCCACACAGCAGCAGCGACACGAGCACACACACACACACACGGCGAGCGTGTTCACCGGCCGAACGCTGACGTTGTGTGCGCAGTCCTGCAGGACTTGAGCAACCTGCCTCTGTTTATCTTCCATCACTGGCAGCGCTGATCTTTTGTTAATACCACACTGGGCCCCGCTCAAACAAAGTGATGCTATTTGGATGGCAGAGAGGCTGCTGGGAGATACTGTAGGTGCCAGACTGAATATAAGGTGCCAAAGACGAAACTGTGAAGTTGCGGATATGTTTTTTTTTTTTTTAACTTAACTAAAAATAATCCAGTTTATTGAATCTATAGAAAAGAAAATAAGTTTTCACAGCTTTTTATGTGTACAAAATAACATCTAAATATGAAGATTCGGAGTTAAGACGATAAAATCATTTAATTTCAACGTCAGATCAGACACCATCTTGTGTTTTTCTGCAGAAACTCGATCAATTTGAAATTCTGTATTTTTGTCTTCCTCTTTGTGAAAAATGCACAGAGCTTTGTCGGAGGAGTGATATCATATATATATATATATATATATATATATATATATATATCCGTGTGCTTATCAGAGTTGAACAAAGAGGATTAGAGTCAAAAACTGATAACAGCCTCTTAAGCAGGTCCTCGAAGAGCACGAGTATCGATGTTGAAAGAAGTCTTTTGATGTCGTGAGTGTTTGAAGACGAGCCGCCACATGCTGCTCGGAGGTTTTCAGTGCATCTTATTTGATAAACTGACCATTTGTTATTTGGATCTGCACAGTTTACTCCTTATGTCACATTGGCTTTCAGTGTAGAGGGGTTCAGCGTTTCAAGTAAAGTTGTTGTTTTTTGTCAGCCCTGGAGGCAAAGAAAGCATCGCTTAAAGAATGCTTGATGAACTACGAGCAGTCAAACAGGTGGCAGACAGGACGTATTCAGGAGTTTTGTGCATTGAGGTGCATGAGGTTCACTCAGAGTAAAGTGACAGTAAAGTAATTATCAGTGTGCCACAGAATTTTAATCAAATGTTCCTGCAACTGAGCGAGACCTGAGAACGAAGGTTCGTCTACCTGTCGGTCATTTGGATTATTATATGGATGGATGGAGATAGATAGATAGATAGATAGATAGATAGATAGATAGATAGATAGATAGATAGATAGATCGATCAGTGGATCACTATGGCTCAGACAACAAAATAACACCTGAGTTCTAACAAACCACCTTTAAGTATGAAGCACAGACTCATGCACAGTCTGTGCTTTGAACTCCGTTACCCAGTGACAGGTGCTCTACTGTTTACCACGTGAGCAGTTTGCCGTCTCAGCGTTAAAACTCACAAAGTGGGAATGTCTGTTTTATTTTGGTTTCGTACGAGTTCTGAGGAAGGAGAGGCACGCAGATTCCCCCTAAAGTTGTTTCTTTTCTTTTTTTTTTGCTCTCTGAAGAATGCAACGATCAGCACTCTGCAAAACCTACGGTCTCCTTTGACCTGCAGCACTGTTACATAACTCTCTGCCTCTCTGAAGGGTCTGCAGAGCCCCAGAGCACTGAGACAAATCTTTGCATATCAAACCCGGAGATGAGTGTGCAGCGATCGGTGCCGTGTCATGAAGCAGAGCGGCTCTGTTTGAGCCATCCTGTGATGAATGATGTTGTCACCAGCAGTGAGACAGCGCGGAGAGGCCGGCTGAGGTCCTGCGCATGTGTCCTGAGCTCACAGCGTCGCTGCTGTTCGTCTCATGCTTGTGTCTTCCTGAGAATTGAGAAGCAGTCCCTGGCAGAAAACCGTCCTTGTCGTCTTCTGGGTTGCCAACTCGAGGCGTCCCGCCGGCCACAAAGGGAGAGTTCAGTGTGTGTTTTTGTGCATATGTGTGTCTGCGAGTGTTTGGCAAAGTGTCTCGTTGCCGGGGTGTTCTCAGGCTGTTTCTGACGCCGCTCTGCCAACGCTGCGTGCATGCTCGTGTGTGCACTTTTTGCGTGTGTGTGTGTGCGTGCGTGCGTGCGTGCGCAGAAGCTCTGTGGTGGGTCATGACTCAAAGGAAGGACTCAGAACACACGGTTCTGAACTCGACAGAAGGCCCGAGGGACAAATACAGCTCGGCTCCTTCCTCTCTCGTTCTCTCTTAAAGTCCTTTCATCATCTCTTTCCTCCCGCCTTTAATCTCTGCCTCTCACTCCCCACTTTATCTGAGTGTGTATCTCCATACAGGCGTGCATGTTCATCGCTGACAAATGAATGGAGGGTTTTAGCGTTTGCACACTGCTGTCACACAGCCTCATAAAACGGGATGATTGAGCCTTTTTGATCACTCATTCTCCTTCTTTAATTTCTAACCCTCTCTCTCTCTCTCTCTCCTCTCAGAGTAACTGTGGGGAGGTGCTGCGTATCCGCCGGGTGCTCATGAACTCACCGGAGATCGTTTCCATCGGGCTGGTGTGGGATTCAGACCACTCGGACCTGGCGGAGGACGTCATCCACAGCCTGGGGACCTGCCTGCGTCTGGGAGACGTAAGCGGATCACGCAAACAAATAACGCGCTCGTTTTAACACATCGACGTGCGCCATGTGGGCCTATGCGAGCCTGTTTTCCCCCAAAACTAAAATAAATAGAGACACAAAATAGGCACGTTTGTTTGTTGAAAGAGTGTTTCGCTCCGTGTGTAACCATTTACCAGACACTAGTGGACTCAGGGGGGCTCAAATGTCTCCAATTTAGCAAAAAAAAAAGCTGCAGTAGTACCCTCTTTGATAGCCCTCTGATACATAAACAGGATAAACTCCCCTCCAGGGAGCTCTTACAAAGTAGAAAACGTGATACAGTGCCTTACAGGCCGCCCTACATACTAGAAAACATTGGGATTGCTGCTGCCCCACTGCATGCAGCTGGTGCCCTTTCTATTTTGCGCCTCTGCCCCTTAGACAATGTGTAACAGTGAGATGAACATCTGTTAAGTGAAACAATGAATTCACAGGCCTGAGGCAGCGAGTCCAGGCTTTTAAAGAGATAACAGTTACAGTAAACCAGGAAAAAACACACACGCATTCTAAACCTCTCTTCATTTGTCAAGTCATGTGGTCGACCACTTTGGGCCTGACTAAAATATTAAAATAGCGCGCCTGCATTTTTAAAGATACCAGCTTGTGATGTTGGAGCTTTTCAGGAAATACTCCAAAGTGCAATCATTTTGTCTGAGCGTGTTAAGGTTGTGAGGTAGTTATTAAAGACGTTATGATGTCACATTCAGGTCAGCATTACTAACACTGACGTCTTTATGAAGAAATGCAACACGTGAATATTCTGAGTTTACGCTAAACAACAATTTTTTTTTCAAATTTTTTTTTTTTTTGAGAGTTTGCCTCTAACTGTAGAAGTTGTTAAAGGCTTTAACGCATTAAACAACAAGTCGAACAAACTTATAAACGGGGAGGTGGTGGTGGGGGGGGGGGTGTGGATTAACTATCTAACAAAAAAAACACCCTAAAAAAACTTGACATCACCTTGAGCAGTGAAAAACCTGGAGGCATGCTTAAACAAACACTGAGGAACACGTTCAAGGACACACAAGTGCAAATGAACATGTGCAGATTATAAATATGTGCGTGCTGCAGAGCACTGCCCAATAAACTCAACCAATCCTGTCGCAGCATTCGTAAAAACCCAAATTTAGAACACATTAAATCGACCACCTGATTGTCATTGCTCTCACACAAAGATCACACACACACACACTCACACACAAACACACACACACTCACACACACACACACACTCACACACACACACACAGGTTTGGCTCCTGATTCTCCGTGTCACGACTGAGCAATGTTGATGCGTTTTAATGCTACTGTAACATCTCCCGCCGCATTCTGAAGTGATATCTATGAATTATGGATCAGTGAATATGAGTATGAGTGTAATAGTGAGTTGAGTTCTTCCTTCTATCTGCGGTCTCCGCCCGCTGCTGTCGCTCTCATTCTCATCCCTCCGACGCTGCCAGATGAAGCTGGTGGTGAGATAGGAATCGGCGGGCATAATTTATCGCATTTTCTGCTTTTTGTTTATCTGTTCAGATCAGAAAAAAAGGAATCCATCTGCCTCCTGTATCCCCCCCTCCTCTTCCTCTTCTGCTGCCGTCACTCTCTCTCTTTGTCCGTCTTCTGCATCTGTTCTCTCCCTCTTTTTCTGCTCCCCATGTGACTCTTTTTTTTTAAGTTCTTCCTCCGCCTCCGATAACGACATATCAGAGTTGGAACAATTATTCTGTTGCAAAGAAGAGATAACAATTTTGATTCATCTTCATTGCAAGCTGTTTATCAAGCAGAAAAACGCTCGCTGATTCTGGTTTCTTGAATATGAGGATTTGCTGTTTATCTTTTGTTGTCATTGGAAATGGAATATTTATAGGTTTTGGGTTGTTGGTCATACAAAAGAAGCAAATTGAACACAAAATTAGGCAGTGGAATCTTTGGCTTTGGAGTTTGGCTCTTTTCTGACAAAAAAAAACAGATTTAGAAATAAAAAATATTCTAATGAAAGTAAAGTTGAAATAATTGGCTATTTGTATTTTCTACTGTTTTACACTGCATGTAGATGTGTAAACATTAAGGATGTTCCTAGAGACTAATTTTCTTGACGATTAAAAATCCATTTTTATCGAGACTTGTCAAAACCATATTGTGTATTTAATTGCTAATTATCACATCATTAATGAACAACATCAAGGCTATTTTAAGAGCATCTGAAATGTTGGAAATGTAACAATTCACTCGACTCACGAGACGATTCACAATACTGAGTTCACGACGCGATTTGTTTCGAGATAATCGGGAGGTGATCGGAGCTTCTCATCGTGCTGTTGATAAAATGCTGCGTCATGTTGGTTGTGCTATTTGTGAAGTTCTGAAGTTGTGATCTTGTTGCCATATTCGCACACAGTGTTTGTCTCGTCTGTCATCTTCTCACCTTTTTTTCCATTTTCTCTCTCTCCGGAGAGCCAAAATGTTTTGACTGCCATGATCGCGCCTGCTGGCGCTCAGGATATTACTGCGATTCATTTTTCAGAGTACAGATTCGAACCCTGACACATTTTGAATCGATTCTTACCTTCCTCCTCACGATGAATCTTTACATCCTCAGTTAGCAGCGCTCGAACAACAAGCTTCTGTCCTCATCCTTGATGTTGCTCGGTTATACGCCAGTTTACCTGCTCTGCTCTGATCCGTCCACTGTGCTCGTTTACATCCTGGCAGTAGAGCGGAAGAGCTACAGCCCCAGCTAGTGGCGGTCGGTTGCATTGCAGCTAAGACACAACATTCAAACAGTTTTCATTAATAACAGTCGATGACTAGGTAAGAGTGACTTTTTTTTTGTGCCTCTTTTTGAAAAAACAGTGGATAGAAGAGGGACCAGAGGAGAGAGAATAGGGAATGACGTGTGGGAAAGGAGCAGCAGGTCGGACTTTTATTTATTGACCCTCTTGAAGGACTGTATGGGCGCGACCTACCTGTTTCTGCTCGGCCATCTGCGCCCCTTCAGGAACATACATCTTTAGTACTGAGACCTAACTGTGAGCTCAGTGCATCACTTCTGCATGATCGCTCGCAGTACACCCGCGGCATTTTTGTGCTGGATTTGCAGCTTTCATGAGAAGATGAGAATGCATGTAAAGGATGACTGATTACAGAACATACACGACAGTAGGTGTGCAAAAGAAATGTGCTCGTAGTCTCAGCAACTCCTCTATCTCTATCCCTCCTCTTACTGCACACCTCTCATTCTCTTCCCTCTCTGTCTCCTCCCCCTCCCTCTGTCCCCCCCCCCCCCCCCCTCTCTCTCTCTCTCTCTCTCTAGTTGTTCTACCGTGTGACAGAGGAGAGGGCTCGCCAGGCGGAGCTCTACTTGGTGGGCATGGTGTGCTACTACGGCAAGCACTACTCCACCTTCTTCTTCCAGACCAAGATACGCAAGTGGATGTACTTCGACGACGCCCACGTCAAAGAGGTGAGACACAGTTTGCAGTTGGAGGCTGCATGCTGCAGGACGGGGCAGGAGAAAGGAGGGGTGGGGGGAGGGGGGGAGGAGGGGGGGGTATTCATGTACGGTATCTGCTGCATCTCCAGCTGAGCCGATGAGAGCAGCGACGACTAGAACTACGCTGTGTGTTAGTTTGAGTGCTGCATGGTCAGATTTTTATTTTCTTTTCTTTTGAAGCAGGGGCGTTTTTGATTGATAAGATGTTTTTGCCGTTTCGCTCTCGCCTTTTGCGTACGTGTTTTGGCGCAGATGACACTCGTCTTGTGATGTGATGTCCCATGAATTAAGCGTGAGTTGTCTCCCACACGGCTGGAAAGTGACGTGAATGTTGTGGTGGCTCAGTCGAAGGTTTGCTGAGTCAAAATGTGAGATAAAGTGGCTCTGCGTGCCCTTGACACTTCTGTCAGCTCATTAGATTACACAGCTAATGAGAAAGAGCGACAATCTATCAATAAGGACACACAGCTGCACAATGCATGTTTGACCTTCCACTTTTGATGCCTCATGATTTATGTTGATTCTCAGAAAAGAATAGATTAACCTCCCTGTGTGTGTGTGTTTATGGGATTGTATGTATGTTCATGTGTTTCTCTATGTGTGTGTGTTGTTTCCCTGCTGCACCTTTAGATCGGCCCAAAGTGGAAGGACGTGGTATCCCGCTGTATCAAAGGCCACTATCAGCCCCTGCTGCTGCTCTATGCTGACCCCCGTGGGACGCCGGTAATACTGCAGGAGAGCCCCAACCCCTGTAGCAGCTCCAACCCGCAGCTCGAGCTCCAGCACTGCAGCAGCAGCAGCAAAGCCGGCTACGACAGCGAGGACTCCGGTACAGCAGAGGCGACAAACATCAGATCACAATACTCTGTGTTTATCACTGTGTGGGTTGGGGGGGGGGGGGGGGGGGGGAGTATTCATGCTAGGTTACAGCTTCAAAGCTCTGACCTTCAGCCTCATAATCCAGCTCCTAGCTTTGTGTACTGCTGAGAACTTACTCTGCTGCAAACATATGGAAACGCAGGATTAACTGAAAGGTCATCTCTCTTTCTTTTTTTTTCTCTCTCTTGTTCTCTCTCAGGTCGGGAGCCATCTATATCCAGTGATACTCGCACCGACTCGTCAACAGACAGCTCCAGTCACAGAGCCTCCCGCAGCAGACCTCTCCACCAGTCGACAGGCAGCCACCTCTCCAGCGAATCGCAGACCACTGTTGTCTGTAACTACGACATCGGCACCCCGCCGCACAGTGCCGACGCCGGAGGTAAGGTGTTATAGGAAAGAACGAGGATGTTCTAAGCTGGGCTGATTGTTAGGAACAAAGACCAAAAGAGCAAAAGTCATTTTTTTACATTTCAGTCCAACGAAAGTGAGTTCTCTCTCCCTGTGTTTTATCACTGCAGACTCTTTAGTGTTTTTGTGCCCCCTTACTGGTTACTCTTAAGTTTACAGGCACTGCTGCTGGGATAATTGCTCCCAGTGGGATAAATAAGAAAACTATTGGATTTACTTTCTCTCTTCTCCCACACACAGAGTCAGCGGTGGAGGGTCCTCCCAGCCCTCCCTCTCCTCCCCTGCCGGAGTACAAGGAGACGGCCGTCTTCCTCCTCTCTTCCCGCCGGCCGCTCACGTCCTCCTCCTCGTCCTCTCGGCCTCTGTCCTCCTCCTCCTCGTCAGGGGTGGGGGGCTGCGAGGGAGGAGCAGGAGGGCCCCACTGGGAGGATGAGAGCACCAGCAGTGAGAGCAAGTCCAGGTACTGTGCAATGGATATGAATTCCTGCAAGAGAAGTCAAATTCACTTTCTGAATATAGCACATTCAAAACAGATGAAGTTAACCAAAGTGCCTTAAAGAGTAAAAAAGGTCAAACGTGACTTCAGGAAGAAGTAACTTAAATTTTAGAACACGAGTGAACTAACATGACTTTGTTTGTCACATTACAATATATAAACAGAATGAAGGTAATAATCAACAAATTGAGAGAAACTAGCTGCTACTGCTTATTGTTAATAAAGATATGTGGAGATCTGGGTGGTCATTTTGTAGTCACTTAAGCCACGTACAGCTTAATAATTCGTGTCTTCCACCAGAATCTTTCTGCTTTTAAGCACTGCAGAGCAGCTGCTGGACTGCTGCCTGCCTGCTTTAACGACGGCCGTCATCTCTACACTGAATTTTGATCAGAAAGATTTTAAATGTATGTGTAAAAAAATTTCCCCCAATATGTGGTTTTATTCACAAACATTATAAAAGCTGTGCACGACTGCATTCCCACTCCAGATTTCGAATCTAAAATGCAAATTTTCCGAGCGATAAATGGTAACAAAGTCTTTGTGTGAGGCTTGACTGAACTGCATTTAATTGATTTTGTAGGTCAGTTATTTTTACTACTTCAGCTTAAATCTGAAATGAGTTATTCTACTTTATTTTTGGATGGTCTTTCGTGGAGATGAAAAACATCCTCCTCTCTTGCTCTCTAGTTCTTCTGGAGGCCGCTACAGACCCACATGGAGGCCCAGAAGAGAGGCCCTGAACATTGACAGTATCTTCACCCGACCGAGAGGCTCCTCTTTGGGCTATAGCACCCTGCCAGGTCCCTCTCTCCCTCCCGAGCCCCAGGACTCTCTTCCACCACCAGGACCCGCTCCTGCACCCACACAGCCTGGGTTAAAAGAAGCAGAAGGGAGGGAGGCTGGGGAGTTGGAGGCGGGGTTTGGGCTGGTCGGGCAGCCCAGGTCTCTTGGCAGCGGGCGGACGATGGGTCCCCCTGCCCCTCCACCTCTGCGAGGGGTGGAGCACCAGCCGCGTCTGATTCAGAGGATGGAGAGTGGCTACGAGAGCAGCGAGAGGAACAGCAGCAGCCCTGACAGGTAGGAGACTCACACATAACAATTACTGTCTCTTCCTTTCTGCCTCTGTCGTTCATTCTGTTTCCCCCTCTGACTTTCTCTGTCACTCTTGATTTTCTGTTCAATTTAACTTTAACAGCCTCAAATTGGAATGTGACATTAACAACAACAAATTGTCCAACAATAGTCGTCCTAACAAATCAATCAACGGATATATTTGTCTGGGGATGCATACACTCTTCACTTCTCTTCTCTTTTTGCCTCTTTTCTTTTTCGTTCTCTATTCAGAGAGGTGGGGCAACAGAAACGGGTGCTGATGTCAGGACCTTCGTGGCGTTCGGTGCCCAAATCCAAGAGCAGCAGTGCCATCCTGCAGGAGCTGCCCTCCCCGAGCTGGGGTGGCGGCACTAACTCAGGTGTGCATTTGCTTAGGTACTTAAATGCATTCACCTTAACTCACTTTCGATTTACTTAATGATTTTGTTTCCCCCCTCCTTTGCGCGTTTGTCAGGCTCAGGGCGCAGTGAACTGGACGAGCTGCAGGAGGAGGTGGCGAGAAGAGCTCGTCAGCAGGAGCAGCAGAAGCGCAAGGAGGCGGAGCGGGAAGCAGCCATGGGATTTAACCCTAAACCCAGCAAATACATGGACCTGGACCAGCTCCAACACCAGGGTAAGGGAGGAGGAGGGATGAAAAGAGAGAGAGAGCGAAAGAGACAGGTGGGAGGGAAAGAAGAAGACGAAGATTATGGTAGATGAATGGGTGGGAGGTTTTGATGAGAATCAAGGAAGTCAGTTCACCCAACTTACAGAAAAAGACATGCCTTATCTCTGGAAATATTTAGTGATACATTTTATCGTTCATATATTCAACATTCATCTCTCAGGTTTCATTCTATTCTTCCAGATTACTGAAGTGAATAGAATTTGTATTCCTTTGGGAAAACATTTGTCAATATGAAAAGTGTTAATAGGATGCCCAAATCGAACAATCAGCCCAGATAGATATCAGAACCACAAAGTGAGGACATACAGTTCTGAGTGAACTTATGCTTTAATAAAAAGAATAACAAGGATATTTAAGGCTGTACAAACACTTCCAAACAAGCTCAAATATCACCCAAAAACAGTTTGTATGTTCTCACCAAAGGAGGTGAGGATGATTAATCATCCTTTTTAAAAACTTTCCTGAAACAAAACATTTTAATTTCAATTCACAATGTTTAACAGAAAAGATGGAAGGCTGTTGAAGATGAAAGAGATGCCAGGAGGACAAACTTATACTTAACATATAGCATTTTGCAAATATGGAAACCAAGCTATTTTAAAATCATATCCAAATAAAAACAAATACCACATGAAACAACCAACATTATGGGTTATGGAGGCCACAAGGGGGAGCTCTATGTAAATCCTTTTCAATATTATAATATTTTAAGTGGTCTCCTCCCCACACGTTTTGTTTAGTAACAGTAATAACAATTTATTATGTTTTTCTTACATATAACACCCTCTTGTCTTATTGTCTTACCCTCTTCTATTTCGGTTGAAAACCCCCCAAATCTTTAGAGCTCCCTCTAGAGGCCCTTCAGTTTCTTTTTCACCCAAAGTGTTTCCTGTTGCATTTGTTCTCATAATTTTGTATGTCATTGTTCCTCAAGCTGCAGCTCCTTACCCCAGGCATAAATGTATGCCTCGAAAGTTTGTCCTTGTAAGCCACCATAGTTTTATGCTGTGCGTCATTCCCTCTCCAGGCTGACGAGGTTGTATTTTAATGTTAAAATCTTGTTTGGTGCAGCTTTAAGGTCAAATTAGCACCTGTTGTCTAGCTCAGCAGTGACTTGTATGTCGGTGGTTCTGTCTGACCTCCTCTTTGTCCTCATTCCCATCTGTTAGTTTGTCTCTCCATCTGCCTCCCTCTGTCTTTTTCAAATGTATCTGTCAGTTAGTGTGTTATTATAACTCATGGCGTGTTTGTGTGTTCATCTATGGAAGTGAGTGTGTCTCTGTTTGTCACTTTGAACAAAGAGTTTACCGTGGGCTAGGGTTGCAGTTCTAGAAAACTCTAAATTGCACTTCAAATCACACATGTTGGCACATGTTTTTTGTAACTCAGACGGTGCTCTCGTCTACCTTCGGCAGCTTTTGGTAAAAAAATATGACTCAGGATCTGGAAATTATTTTAAAGCATTGTTACTTTTCAATATAATTTTGAAACACGTGCTAGCCAAACGTATTGAAGAATTGAAAATATTGACAACCTTTCCATAGATCTACAGTTTACATGTTTATATCTCAGCCTTCTTCTTTGCGTTTTTGGTTTCCAGTCAGGTATAAAGTGTTATCTCAGTCACATCTGTGATAATATGGCTCCTGCAGTACCAATGTCACTTTGGTGCTTCATAAATTTGTTACAGTCTGGAATTAAATGATTTAAAATAACAAACATATGTAGAAGAAACTAAAGCTGTCATTAGAGCTGGCAAAGGCACAATGAGTTGTAGGTAATCTCGGTATTTAAAATGATGTAAACCTATGTTAATCCTCAGAGTGTAATCAAAGAGACTTCTGCTAAATAACCTTTTATATAGTTTTTCTATTTCAATAGTTATGACCTCTGTGACTTCAACAGGATAGCTCTCTTAGACTTTGGTTATCATCATCTTTGATTTTAGCCAATGCTTACAAAGCTAAACAAAAATGCTGAACATTAGACCTGATAAAGCCAAGGAATGTTAGCGTACTTGAAAGAAGTGTGTTAGCAGAACTTCATCAGTCGTTAGAATTACTGTGCAAAATCGCACAATTGCCTTTAAAATGGATGTATCTTTTTAACCTTGTTTGATTGACGTCTCCCAAACATGTCTTTAGTTCAACACAAGCACTTGAGGCTGCAAATGGACAGACTAGCTGTGAGGTTTACTTCAGACCTAAACACAAAATATTAAATTTCTGACGTTTACAGTAGAAAAGTGTTTAATCACACGCACAATGAGATATTAACCACATAACTTACAGGATTACTTGGCTAAAAAGAAAAGTTATTACATGCTGTTTCTTTTTAATGATAGACCTAAAAAACTTGTATCCCGACTTATACTTTGCAGATTTGTTGCGTGACTATGATAAGAGCCTTGACTTTAGACTCCAACAGATTAGACATTTGGCCCAATAGTTTTTTTCTGTATGCCTGTTTCTGTTATGCATTTTTATTCATGAATACACAAATCTGTGCTTGTGTGTTGTGTGTGTGTGTGTGTGTGTGTGTGTGTGTGTGTGTGTGTGTGTGTGTGTGTGTGTGTGTGTGTGTGTGTGTGTGTGTGTGTGTTACTACTTTTGAAAAATGTGTGTATGTGTATATTTGTATGTGTGTGAAAAAGATCCATGTATGAACTGCAGGTGTGCTGGTTTTTTCCCCCCGAGCTCAGCACTAACTAAATCTGTATCAGGGATTATAATGTTGTGTCCTGTCTTTCCTACTGTGTCAGCTTCAGTGTGTTTAGCCTCATGTACCTGACACACACACAAACACACACACACACACACACACACACACACACACATCCACCCCTAAGAGAGTACACTCAACCTTGATGAAGTGAAAGGACGACTTGCAAACGAACAGATGGCCTCACTATTGGTGCGGTTACGTAACAGAATTTGGTTTCTCACGTCCTTATCGATGGTTTGAGGCGGACTTGAACAATCTGCCTCAGTGTTTTAGAGGACGTTACAGCCAACAACAAAAACAGAGCTGCCATCAGTCTTCTTCTGTTCTGTCTCTATTAATCAGAAATGTGTAAACTCCAGCCAAGATGGGGAAGTGCTGCTCTTTTGTTGTCCTCTTCTTTATAATTTTATAACAAACTAACATCATTTAAAATGCGTTCACAAAGCCAGGCACCACATACATAGAACTGTCTGGGAAAAAAAACATATTTTGTCATTTTTCCCTGTCTGGTGTCTTTGGCTTGATGAACGTAGCCTCAACTTTGCTCTGCACTTTTCTAATCGTGAATCTTTTTAAAGAACTAACAACAGTACAAATTCACATATTGATGCATTAATAGTAAAACTTTGCTAAATGGGAGGAGATGCTCTATACTATAAATATCCACTCTTTTTCTTCTATTTTTAAACCTTTAATTTCAGTAAACAACGAAGCAGAATGAGTGTTAACATTTGTGTAAGCTAGCTAGCATTATCTAACATTAGCCATAATAAGCTACTGGTCATATCAGACATAGTAAAGCTTTAGACGTATGAAGTTGAGTTGGTATCCACACGTTAATATATGTGTAATTGTTTTTTTAGATAAATGATCTAGTTTTGAAGCTAAATTGAGCTTTGTATTGGGGAAAGCAGTTAGCTTTAGCTAGCTATATGTAGCCTAGCCATGTATAGGCAGGTGTAAATCTTTCGAGCAGGTTGCTTGGTTTTATATCTTCGCTGTATTTTGGAAGGAGGAAAAACCTATAGTCATTTTATTCGTCTAGATTCAAACCTAAAATATAATTAAAAAAATAAATAAATATATTTATAAAATAGATGTTAGGATTCACAGAATAAACCCTCCCACTTTTCAACACATATTGAGTAACATTAGACGAGCGTAATGCATGCCAGCCCCCTCATAACCACTCCTTCTGTTCTGCTTCTGTTTTCTCTCTTTGGTCTCACCTGTTCTTTACCTTCATATTGTGTTTCTGTCTCTTTTTTTCCCCTTTAAATTCCTCTTTCACTCTTTAATTTCTCACCATTCTGTCTTTATATCTTTCTGTCTTTTCTCTTTTTTATCTCCCGTTCTGTTGTTAACATCCTCAGCTGTGCTCAGACCCCTGCATGAGGCTAGCGCTCATAGTGGATTGGCTGTAGCTGCGTGCATGAGGAGCACTGGGGCCCCAATCAAACGTGGGCAGGAACAAGAAATGGAACTGGAGACAGGAAGCGCCCGTCCACAGGGTCTTTACAGGTACCACCAGTGTCCACCCCTTATGTGTCCACAGCAGGTGCCTGTCTTAAAACCCCTAAGATTCCCTCCCTCCGCCCCACTTTCTGTGTATCCTCAGCTCGTCCCTCAACCTGCCACAGAACTCATGTGTGTGTCTCAAGCTCTGGCTGCCAAAAAAAAAATCCCTTCCAACCCCCTGTATTTGTAACCCCAAGCACTCCACTCTCAAATCCTGCTGTATGCGTGTCTGAATGTGTGTGTGTGTGTGCTCTCAAACACACACACTTGACTTTATACAGTAACTTCAGAGCCTCTGTGTGTTTGTGTGTTTGTTGCAGTGCAGTAAAAAAAACTGCTTTGCTGGGCTATGTGTTGCCATTGAGATTAAAAGGGAGAGAGTTTCTCTCTGCTTCGCTGTGCTTCGCTGCCTCCCCTCATTGTTGTTGTGTTGCTCTTTGTAGCGGTGTGCTGCCAAGGCTTCCCTCTGCTCTTTTTGTGCTGCTGATCTGTTCTTCTGTGCACTGGAAAGCTGCAGTCTGTGTGCATGTGCGTGCGTGTGTATGTGTGTGTGTGTGTGTGTCTTAGACCGTGTTTCTATGTTCTGCGGTGCGTTTGCAGTCACAGATCCTGTTTGTTGAATCCTCTTTGTTGTTTTTGTCTTTGCTGCTGTGTCTGTGTGAAGGTTCCCTCCTGATGTGTCAGTTCTGATGCTTGAGAGAAGAGAAAGTGAGCGTCAGTATGAAAGTTTTGGCCTTGCATGGTAAAAAAAAAAGTAGTTTTTTATAACCTGAGTAAGAGAACTACTCAAATTAATAATTTATAAACTTATAATGAGCATTATGTTGTCAAAGCTTCCTAGGATTTTACCAAACTGAATGATGAATCAAACCACCTGAAAAGAAAATACATAGATCAGAGAGCCTTTTTCAGTCATGCTTTCTCGAAAAAATACAGATAAGCCACCGTTGAAATATTCCTTATTTGCTGATTCACATGTGCACCTCATGGCGGGAGACTTTCTCTGATAGACAGGTAATATTGGGGTGAAAAATAAATCTGCCATAGGTGCTCACACATGCAGCTAACCTGGAAAATTCTGCTGGTTTTCAGAAGTTTTGTGCATGTGTGGAAATACCAGAAGAATGAGGAGGCACAATTAAACTGCCGCCACCCCTCATCCTCTTATTCCTATTTTGTAGGAGAACTTCTGGTAGTCGAGAATCATGTCGGTGTGTTATAGGTATAAAAACTAATTCCAAAGTAAAGACATTTGTTCTGAATTTTAAAGGATTTTTCACTAATTAATAAACATATTGTGTTAGTCCTCGTAATTCCAGATCCAAGGGTCCACTATCCTCTAGTTCACATCATTAACTCAGGTTAAATTGTGTTCTTAGGTGCATACCAAGTTAGTACGTCAGAAATAAAGTGGTGAGAATTTCCCATGTCTTAAAGGTCATCAAAAGGTCATTATAGTCCTGACTTTTATATTCTCCCATTTGATTTTGCTGCAGCAATTTGAATCTGCTGAATTGATGGTTATTAGACTGGTAGAGGCTGTGATTAGATTCGCGAGAACTTGGTTATATAATCTCGGATCTACTCTCCGTTTCATTATGCTTTAGTTTAACACGAGCAAAATTAGTTCAAAATTAATCAACTGTAAATCCAAACTGTTAACAGCAGAATGAAGGGAAGGAAAGAGGAGGAGGAGAAGCTCAGTTCTCACCCTCTTTTATTACCTCCCTCCTCTCCTCTATTGATCAACACAAGCCTCTGATTTATAGCTTGCCGCTGCAAAGCCTGCTGGGTAATTACTAAGGCTGAAAAGAGACCGGGGGAGAGTTAACGTGGGGGAAGGGGGTCGGCACTACGTGAGTGCCACACAGGTTTGTGCATGCTGTCTTTAAATAGACACACAAATTTCCCGACTTGCTGTTCGCACATACTAATACACACAAGTTCACCACACAAACACAAACACACACACACACACACACACACTGCCACTGTATAGAGTGTGTAGCACGTCTCTGCAGAGAGGATCCTCTAATATTCAACATATATCATATCAATGTATGTAAATCAATAATGTGATATAGTGGCCCGCTGAGGCTGAATGACTCCAGACTGAGGAGGCCACATTCATCCTCAGTGTTGATAAACTGCATCAGTGCCTCTGCTGTTTTTATAATCAGATTAAAGCTCATTTGTGGATGGTTTTAATCAGAAAAGTGAAGTTTGGTGAATGTGCTGCGATCATAGGAGCTTTGCTTTGTCGCTGACTCATGAGCAGCATGTTTGTGTTATCACCATACACAAAGCGATGCTTGCACAGGCTGCATCATTGTGTGTTTGTAGCTTTTTGACTATTTGTGTGTGTGTGTGCGTGTGCGTGTGTGTGTGTGTGTGCGTGTGTGTGTGTTCTGCTTGTTTATCCTGGTCTACTGTTGTGACCTTCCCTCTATGCAGTAACTCACCTGACGTCAGAGCAGCTCTGTATTTTTTTATTTTTTTTGGCTCTGTTGCCCCGTGCTGCCTGCTGAGTGACGCCCTCCCTCTCCTGTGTCCTCCAGTGAACAGCCTGGCCCGGTCCAAGTACTGCTGACGCCCAATCAGGAGGAGGAAGAGGACCAGGCTACGCCCAACCAGGGCGCTGCTTTGGGCCAGGACCCACCTCCTCCACCCTATCGGCCCCCGCTCACCCTCAGCATCCCTCACCCGTGCGCCCCTTCCTGCCAAGGAGAGGAGGAAGAGGAGGAGGAAGGTGGATGCGTGGGAAGGAGAGGGGAGGAAGGCGAGGACCGGAATGAGGGGACGGGGGTGAGGCTGTGCGAGCTGCTGCAGGCAGGGGGGGTGAGTGTCAGACCTCTGGGGAAGCACTTAGCCATCTCTCTGCCGTCGCTTCCTCTACGTCTCTGGGATACACACATCACACATGCTGCACACCACACACACCTTGAAGCCACACACACACACACTCCCCTTCCCACCTCCAATCCTCCCCCATCTGCCCCTCTGGAAGCCTCGGGGCAAAGAAAACCTCTTACGCCTTTGTGGCAACCCCCCCAGCCCCAATCCCCCTCGGGCGCCGTGCAGCATTGGCCTCTGCAGGGAGCCGCCGCTGACAGCGGGACGCGTCATTGGTCCTCCTGGAGTTTGGACCGTCCCGATGCTGTGGTGACGCCGTATGACACGCCCCCAGACCGCTGCGTCCCCATACGGCCGCAGACATCCAGCCAGCACTACAGCTTCAGTTGCCAGTCATCTCCAGGGCACTACAGCTCCCATCATGCCCCAGGGCAACACAGAGAGGCCTTCTGTGACCGGGATGAGGCTGAGCTGTCGGAACTTGACTCTCTTTACCAGGCCAGTTTGCTGGCTGGAAGAACAGGTACACACACACACACACACACACACAGAGTGAATAAAACATCCAGCAGATAAACTTAGCTCCACAAGGTCAAATAAAATGAGAATGATTATCATAATAATCATTTAAATACATTTGGAGACACTATCTTTGGTTTGGAAAGTGCGTACTAACAAAGAGACATTTATAGATGACAAATGACAAATTAACTGATCGTTTGTCTGCTAAAATTGAAAGCTTTAGTCTAAGTGAATGTTTGGTATGAACGTTGATTTGATTCCTACGAGAAACAAGGCTGTAAATGAACCTATCAACTCATGTTATAAGCGTTTTATTTTAAACCTTGTTGCTCTGACTTTCACTGCTGAAAACAAGCCAGAAACTTCTGCCCTTTAATAACACATCTGCTATTTAAGCAGGTTTGGGGTTTGCAGTGTGCGATGCGGCTGTTAAGCAGTTTGTCTTCACTTTAACACCCCCCACGTTTGAATGTACTCTCCATGCGTTTTCCTCAAACAATGCACTGCATAAACAATGAGCTAATAAGGAATATAAAAAACTAAAAATGTAAAATGAATGAATTGGCAGTTTAATTCAGAGTATTTTTGCACAAAGTTTACTGAAAGACAGAATAGTACCTGGTCTCTGGAATTCCCAGCTGCTTTGATTTTTTTATGTGGATTTTCTACATTTTATTGTTTTAATTACACTTCTGGCCAAGCATCTTAAAGGCCTTGGACATGCTGTAAAACAAACGTTTGATTCAATTATAGACCAGGGAAAAGAAGATAGTCAAGTGTGCTCTGAGGGCATGTGGGACACGCTCCAGAGCCAGCGAGACATTCTAATAAATAGCGATTCTGAGCAAACGTAGATTTTTTTCCATCTCAAGGCTCGATCATACTGTTCCTCCTACGCTCCCACTTCATGAGATAGACTAAAAAAATTGAATCCTAGACAATCCAAACTTTTGAAGAACACATTGCAGGATAATGTGTGTATGAATTGATCCTCAAACGTGAATTGTGTTGATAAAAAATGACGGAATGATATTGAATATATAAACTGGACAGCGTGTCTCCCATATGACCTTCTCACATTTAAAGTTGAGGTTCTTTAAGATTTTCCACTAAAATGAAGGGGTATCTTGTTTATATTCACCCCCAGCCTGGTATGTCTGTGTGTTCAGGCTGCAGCCCCTCAGAGAGGCTCATATCCAGGGTGGGAGTGCAAGCTCGCTCCAAGACCCCCAACGCAGACATGGAGAGGAGCGTGTACGGGGCAGACTGCACCAGCACCCCCACCTACCTCAACAAGGTAGTGCAAGCATCTCCGTTCCAACAGAAACCCCTCATAATGACTATAGATCCATTTTCCAGGCTCTCACAGACATTTTCTCCCCCTGCAGCCAATGATGTTGCGGGATCTGCGTTTGGGGGCGGAGCCAGATGATGGGGAGAACCTGAGACGAATCGGACGCAGCCTGAGTGGCACAGTAGTGACCCCGCGCCGCAGCCGTCTGACTGCAACGCGCAGCTTTGTGAGTGTGACTCTCAGTGCTCTGCCGCCCTCTTGTGGCCTTGCTGTTGAACTGCACCTGGCTGTTGTCCCGCCTTGGCTCTTTACACATTGCTTTCCCCTGTGCTCTTCTCCTCGCTGTTTGTCTTGTTCTTCCTTTTGTCCTGCTTTTTCGATCTCCAACCTGTCGTCCTCTCTTTGCCTCTCTCGCCTGTCCTCTCTCTCTCTTTCTCGCTCTAAGGTGAAGCAGGCTGATGTCAGTGCCTCGCCTTGCTTACTTCCTCTCTTCTGAGTCCTTGTTGCTATTCCACCACTATCATCTCCTTCATCCTCCTCATCACCAACACCTTCTCATCACCACCTCCCTTCACCGCTTCACAGGTAAACACTGTGCTGAACTCACATGACCTTATACTTAAAGTGTCAGTCATCTGCTTAACACTGCTCGGACTGTGCATGGTTTAAATAAGGTCTGATCAGCAAAATACATTAATTTATTTGACAATTTTGAGCAAACATTTTATTTTTTTGGCATTACTAGACTCATTGAGCACAAAAGTAGGCTAAGCCCCTATTTTTACACGCCTATATCCCAGGGAAGTGCACTGATTTGTGATTACTGTAGAGAGCCAAGAGTTTATTTTCATCCCTCAGCAAATCTGTCATGTGTCAAATTTAGTTAAAACTTACTGCAGATATTACCAGCACGTTCTTCTTCAACTCAGTAAACATATCCTTCCAAATAAGACAATAAATACAAAATATATCAACGTGAAAGATCAAGAACGAAAGGCAGAAAGATTTTAAAAGAGCAGAAAACAAGTGAAGAAACAGCAAACTTCAAAGGAAACACTGGTGACGGGAAAGAACGTTTTTCAGAATGAACATGCAGCATGTCAGTGTGGGAGCCATTTGTGAGGCTGCCTGAAGTGTTTGCGACGAAAAAGCAAACCAGGAAAAAAATCTGTTACAAATAAAATGGAGAAATCACCAAGGTGACGCTGCACTTAAAATCTGATTTGTCTTGTTTCTGGATTTGTTGACAGCTGTCTTGTCTTCATCGCTGAGCATGTTGACTCGCGCAGCATTATCCGAGATATGATCAGGTTTTAAAGGATCAGTGCGAGCAAACGTCACAACCATCCAGAAACCAGGATTAGATAGAAGCTCATTGATTCCATTAAACTGTGACACAGTAAAAAAAAAACAACCAAAAAATCTAGGTTCAAATACAAACGCATGTTCAGAAACCAGGATACTGTGATGATGATGATGTTTGTATCTGTGGAGCTTAAAGTCAGGTATGAAACATCAGGAATCAGCAAACATTACTCGTCATCATTTGGAAAAAAAGCTGAAGGCTTGTTGATGCAACCGATTTCAGGAAGTTGTTGCTTCTTGTGTTTTACATTAATGTGTCTTAGTTTCAATGTCTTTGAGAGCAGTAAGCCTGTACTGGAATAACCTTCTAGTGTGCACTCATTCGCAGAAGGGATGGTAAATTAAAGGAACGCGTCTTAAACTGATGCAGGAGACCTTTAGAATCTGAAACGGATCATTTCAATGAAAATGTGCTCCCTTTAAACAAGTCATGAGATTGATTTATTTCCTGAATGAGTCTGTGTTTTTCCTTCAGCGAAGGGTATGACAATGGGATTCAAATATAACTCATCGAATCATGTGGAATAAAATTCAAGCGGCAGACTTGTGTGATGACGCCTCTGCAAGCTCTCGCCAATTAAGAAGATACAAACTCTTTACAATTAAAAAAAAAATCAATGCACAACTCAGGACATTTGTGGACAGCTAAATCGTATTTCTTATTAAATCGAGTGTTTTAAAATGTATAATCCATTTACAGTAATGACCTTTTGTTTGCGTATTCTGAGGTGCACCCTCATGCTCTCTCTCTTCTTCCTCTTCCTGTGCAGGAGCTGTCGGGCGGTGCAGGGAGTTTCTGGCTGTGTTTGACGGGGGTCAAGCTCTCCTCTGACCAGAGTCCCGCTCTGCTTCACTAACATCACCCTGTCCGGCTCAAAGAGGGGCCAGCGGCTAAGGGGTTCTCTACAGCCTCGCTATGACGGACCTGGAATCGGGCCAGGAGGATCAAAATAACCTCCAACCTGCTCCACCTCCTCCTCCTCCTCCTCCTTCTCAAACAACATGCACACGCAAAAACATGCACGCACACATCTGCACTGACGTAGAGCCTCCCTCAGCGCCTGCAGCACCTTGCTTCGACCCTCTTTGCCTTCCTCCCTCCCTTCCTACCTTCCTTTCCTTTGACCTACTATTCTGTCTATGCAGTCACTCTGACCCCAAACTACAACCTCAACCTTCCCCCCCCCCCTTCTTCCTGGGACTGTTTCTCGTCTCCCCCTGAGGTTTCTGAGGGTTTCCCTTCTCTGACCAGGTCTGATTTGGACCCGGATTATCCTGCAGACTCCTTCAGCAGGACCCTCAGCTCAGGGGAGAGGCTCTATTTAAGTAGCCACACCTCTTCCTCTTTCTTCACGGGCATTTCTTGTTGGACGCACACACATAGCCGAACTGGGTCTATTTCAGATGGACAGCCATATTTTTTCTCTTCTTGTTTTTCGGGGTTTGTTTGTTTTCTTTCTCCTGTGTGCGCGCACAGTAAAACCCGCCCGAGACCGAACTTTCTAATAACTAAAAGTCATGTACAGAAAAACTCATGTATGAAACCTGTATGTTAATTAATAAGACCTTATGGAATGTTGATAATGATAATTAACGAAATATTGATAAACTTTAAAGTGGTACTTCCTCATCTCTGCATTTCAAATAGAAGTGGAGTGCACTTCACAAGTGTCTAGCTGGAGTTTCCGCCCCCCTAAACTGCTCGCCGACCTAATGACAGCTCTCCCGTTTCTACCGGGAGATTAAACAAGAAAAGTGCTTCTTTTTTCTTGTTCCTTTTCTTTCCTTCCTTCTGGCTCCTTTTGATTCGCGCTTGCTTAATTTTCTTCCAAAACAGGAAACAGTAGCACCAGAAATAGGCCAACAAGGGGAGGAAAGTCTTGAAGGAAAATTGTAGGTTAGGAAACCGTTCTCTTAAACAGGGAACGACTCAAGTGCGCTTTACAAGGGCACCTGAAAGAAGTGCACTTTTTGAAGGCTTTTGGACCGAAGAGCTGCAGGAGAGATGTCGATTGTTTGTTTACCTTAACGGCCTCAGGTGAACTTTAGTGGCACTTATGAATTTTCACATTTTACTTTCATTGAAACTGGTTTGGAGACCTCAGTTGTGAATAGAAAATGCTCATCCTCAGCCTGAGACAGTCTACTATGATTATGCTTTATATGATATATATATATATATATGTATTAGAGGTATTTTTTCAGCCAGGGAGCTACTTCTTCAGAGATGTCAACCATTCCTCAGTTGTATGAACAGTTATTATATATTAATGAACTATAATAACATATATTGATTGCCCCTTTACTGAGGAGCGTTAAACATGTGTAAGGTATGTTTACTATATGCTTTAGTCTATGAAATAATACAAAAAAATAACAAAACTGGCCAATGTAAAGTTCTCCAAGAATTTACTGATGTTGATTGATCGTTACTAAACCAAAGGTTGGCACTTAACTCAGAAAGTTGCTGTTTATACTTTCATTTATCTTCAGATTATTTTTTTTCTTTTGTTTTATTGGGGGGTTTCTGGATGTGGGAGAATGTAGCCAATTGTAGCGCATGAGTCCGCTATGCAAATCAACCTTCCCTCACTATTTCCTGTATCAGAGACAGTGCAGGAGGCAGACACAGCCGCCCTCTGGCACTCTCATGGACTCCGGCAGAGACTCGGAGAGGAGGAGGAGGAGATCTCATGTTTTAATGCTGCTGGTGAACTTTGTTGTTCTGCATCTACTACTATGTTTTAACCAATGGAATGCAAAAAGAGAGCAACAAGACTGGAGAAAGAGAGCGAATGAATGTAGACCAAAGGATGAAAGTGTGTGTTTGTGAATGATGTGATGGCAGAGGAGACGGACAGAGGTGAGGATTAACTTCAGAGGGCTCATTGTTTGTGGGTGTTTGTAGACTGCGTGTCAACTCTGGGTGGTGTTGCTCGGGGGAAAGAGGGAACCTGTATTTTTGCAATAAAGTTATTACCAATGCACTCCCACAGGGGGCGTAACCACCGTACAAAGTCTGTTGTCATTTGTCTGTGGCACGATCTGTAAAAAAGAAGCCTGACAGTCTCTAAAAATCGATTGGTGAAGGGGGAACACATAAAGGCAGGAGCAGTTTTCGTGTGATGTACTGCTTAATTTTTTATATATATATATATATATATTTCAGGCAGACAAAAAAAATCTATGAAAGACAAGAAAAGCAGTCGTCATCTAACTAGTGGCTCGATCATTCTGAAAAATGATGCACAAGATTTTGTTCAATTTTCTATCTTGAACATCAGTTTTTTCCTGAACAGTGTGACCAGAGTAAAAGGAGCCTTTATGGAAGCTGTCTACTTTTGGTTGATCTGTCTAAAGTTGTACTCACTCAGCAGCAAATAAACAAAGATGTATCGTTATATACCATAGGGTCTTAAACATGCCTGCAGTTTTGCAAAATGTAATTTGCTACATTGAACTTCACACAACTCTACACTTGCATGTTAACATCCCCTAACTCCCTAATTGGTACAGTCCAGTTTCCTCCCACTTAAAAGCCCATTGGTTGCCTTCATTTCCTGTTTGTCATTTTTTAACTGACTCCATAGATAACAATCAAAAGAGATCATGGTAGAACTGTGGTTCGACAAACTACACAACCAGAACTAAAACCTCATATTCTTGGTTAGATTAATTTGCAAAGTGTGTGTCTGCGGTTTCTAAAGGACCTGAGTTACAACTGTGACAGGTAAACTCCTTCTTTTTTTTTCGAAATAGTGTCAACACTAAACTGAGACACAACTATAAGTTGTTTTTTTTCTAATCATTCAACTACAGAAACACAACAAATTCAATATTGATTCACCATGTTTTTATGTTGTATGTTCACCATGTTTGTATCAATAAATACCTCACATATAATTTGACTGCATCCAAAATACATTTGGGATGACAATGATATAGAATATGACACAGCAGGTCTTTGCACTTTTATTTATTGTAACTTGGCTTATGTGGTTGTTTTAAGAGCTTCCTTTATTTCCCCTTTCTTCTTATTTTTTTTTTATATTTTAAAGCTCCTGAGAAGGACTTTTTGTTTGTGCTGATATTCAGCGCCCCCTTGTGGAAAAACAATTACCTCTTATCTTTTTGAAGATTTTGTCCTGTACTATCCTGCAATCTCATCCAGCTTTCGTTTTACAGTCAAAAACATGAATCATTGAGTATTTACTACAGCAGAACTGTCAGCCCTCTAAACTGTCGAAGTCGTCAGTCTGGGCCTGATGGTCTTAACTTCTCATGCTGTCGGTCTTTTACATGCTGCAGGTAAAGAGACCATACCTTTGCAGGTTTTTTCAATGCATGTTTAAATTCATGAGTGACGGTCAGCTTGCAATTTGTCCTTCTACCACTAGATGTGAGCAGTGAAACAGTCTCGTGCCACATGCCTTCACATCACAGTTTATTCAGTCATGCCCACTCATTCAGGAGTATTGAGACACTGTCATCACTGACACACAAGGACACACTCTTCACTTACACACACGCCTTTTTCTCTGAACTGGAGGTGAAAATTACACATTTGACAGTTTTAACACAGAAAACGAAGAACCTTAGAAATCCCTGCAGAGCAGAGAAAAGAGGATGAATCAATATCTATCTTTCACATACACCTCAACCGGTATAGACATTCAATGGCTCTGTGATTTTGTGATAGAAAACCACAAAAGACAGAGAAAATAACAAAGGGTGCAAAATCGTGTTTTTTTTCTTGACTCTTGCATGTTTCTGTACAGTCATGTAAATTTGATTTCTAATCACGTTGCTAGGAGGCAGACGTCTCTGCAATAAATGTCATCAGCGTTTGTGAAGCATCGAGGACCAACACAGGCAAACAGATAGAAGTAATGAGGAAGCTAGAAACGTGCAAACAAATGCCTGAATATAAGGAAGAATAAAACAAAGATTGTTATGTTCAAAACTACCGTATGATGTTGGAGTTGAAATCCTTTATGGACTGGTTTGACAGGCATTAATAATGGTGCCTTTAGAAGTGCTTTTCAATTTATCAAACAGCGTGTGTAAACCCCCCTCCTCCAAACCTTTTCTCTTATATGAGTGGCTGTTATTTGCCATAAGGCAGAGGTGAGAAACTGAGCTTTACACCCAGCATTCCTTTTTTCCCTTTTTAACACCACTATGTCCTTTTCACCTGGACAACTGAGTGCAACACTTAACTCTCATCTTGAGACTGACAGACAATGTGCACTGTTACTCCCACATTTTAATGATTTCTGGCTTTTTACTGAAGTTTCGACATCACTTTTAATGTGGCCTTCAGTGAATTTAAAGGAACATTTTTTGAGTGTTTGTAAAACAACTTTTCTGTATATTTGTTATGTATTGAAATGAGCAATTGTGTACCTGAATAATTCTGGGCAATGTCAATAATGACCCATAACAATCATCAAAGAGCTTGTCATCCTTTTGGGATGCATCATCTTTCCATTTATGGGAGTGCTTTCCCTTTTTTTTTTTTTTTTTTTTTTAGGCCTGTTTTAAAAAAATGTAGGTCAACGCAGGAAAAAGATTTAGTGTAATAAACAAAGATAACATCTGAAAGGACTCACTTTCAATAGAAGGCTCTTTCATGGCTCAAAGTGCCTGAAGGGGTAATAGAAACTGGAATATGCCTCTGCACCAAGTTTTTTTATAGCGTCTGTAAGGACCTTATAACTGATTATAAAGCAGGCTGAATTTAATACTGGTACTTTTTATATGAACTACAAAAGCAAACCAGTCCATCAGTGATATTAGTGATAAGTTTCTATTATTTACATTTTCAATAACTGTAACCAGTCAGCCTGGGTGTTGTATAAAGTGAGTTACAGCATAGAAACATCCTTTGTTTACGCTTTCAAAATGAAAGCTAGCCTACTTTTTCCATTAGACAACGAGGCTTCCAAACATACAGGACAGGAACAGCAAAAGGATAAGATGCACATCTTTGCCTACATGGGGCGCCAAAATTGATGCAGATAATTCAATAAAGTTTCTCAGGAGCTTTAAGAAAAAAAACTACTCAGGCAAATAAACTGACAGAAGAACTGCCTGTTACGATCTAGAAGTCCACTGAACACTAAAATGGTTAAAATTTAAACGTTTGATGAAAAGCAATTTGAAAGTCTGAAAATAATTTTCCATTAACTAATCCTAGCTACAAAACTGCAATGCTTTTGGCAACTAACTGTTTGACATCACATGTAATAAGAACGTAATATTTATCTCTTAATTTTTAAAGCTTTCAACGGTGTATATTAAACACCCATTTAGATGCTTCTGATACTTTTGGCTCCAAATTGAAGTAAAGACATGAAGTTTTCAAGGACAATGAAGAAGGTTACTGTTGAAGCCATAAATATTTTTTAACAGCATCACATGAGGATGGCTTCACATTTAGAAGGAAGAAAATAGAGGAAGTTAATCCAGAAACTAAAAACAGGATCCAGCCTTTTAAAAACCTAAAATAAATAAGATTCAAAAGAACATTTTATTCCCAACCACTGGAGCACACAGAACTGGTGAGAAAAAGCTCAACAGGAGCCTTGAGAATGAGCATGAAGTGAAAAGAATATTCACTTTAACACCTGCACTTGTATACCATGACGTCAACACCACTGTCAGAGTGTTTGTAACTTGAATAAAGAGCAGTCGGTCTGAAAGAAGAAAAAGCTTTGAGCCTTTGATGAAACATAAATACATGACTAAAAGCATGTACAAGATTTTTATTGTTATCAAGAACCACTTTTAAATTTAAAACTCTCTTTGCAGTTTTAAGGCTATAAATCCAACTTGATTTGTATCAATTCAGTCTAAATTAAATTCATGGCAATTTCAGATAGCTAACATTGGCATTATTTAAAAGTGAATGTGTGTATGCCCTTTGTTAAAATAAATTTAAACTAAGGATCTTTGATTGTACAGTTAAAGCAAAAGCTGGATGTTTTGGTAAATATTTAAATTTACATTAAAATGAATAAAGCTTGTATGCCAGTACAGCAGGCACGGATTGTAGGTTGGGAGCACTGGGACATTTCCTGGTGGCCTGAGGGTCTATTTGGCCTGCTGTGAGTACTCAATGTGAACAGCAAGAATGAATGAAAAAACCTCTCTGAATGCACGTACAATTATATGCAAGCATGACTCTCAGGGTTGGTTTAGTGTTCAGCGAGTTGGCGTACTGTCACAGCCACCGACTGCAAAAATAAAGTCCCTCACAATGAACATAGCAACGGTCTTCATGCTGCTTCTCCACTGACGTTAACAACATTATTACCAGGTGAAAATGGACGGATACAAGAAAAGGAAAGGTGGAGCAAAGAGCAAGAGAATATGAAAGAGAACAGATGCAGCGAAAGATGTTAGCCAGGATAGCAAACACCGGTGTGCTCCAATAGTGTAGGAAATACATACAAGCACTCCCACAATTAAGACTTCATGTAACAAGAAAAATGGTGCAGAAATAGGGGGATTCTGCTATTTCTACAGGAGCATTTAGGACTGCCAGAGTTACAAAGGAGAGACAATTAGCCATGATGGGATTTTGTTCAAGGGAGACAGAATCATTTGTACCACAGTCACTGGGAAAGGAAGTGCTTGATTGCTTCCATCACAGTCACTTTGGGGCTGTGGAAGAAATGTGTCTCTTTAAGTCAATGGTTTAGAAGAGAATCAGTAAGTGGCATGTGAACACACACCTACAACACTATTCAAAATGCTAAGCTAGCCAACACAGAGGCGATAGGAAAGTAATACAGTCGATATTTTGACTTAGGAGCATGACGTAAGCTCTAACTTTGTTTAGTACCCTTCAGAGTTATAGTAGCGCAGCGAGAGGCTAGCTAGCTGCAGAGAAAAACATCTGTCCTTTTTCATTTTTATTTCTACTTCCAGTTTGTTCACCATACAAGTACCAGACAGCACTCTGCTTCCTTGTTGTCTAATGAGAGCTATAGTCCTTTAACTGTGGATTAAGTATCTGCCCTTGTGATGTTGATGTTGAAGTTGTTGTGAAATACTTTGAAAATGGAATAGAAAGATGTTCATCTCAACCTTTTCCTGGAGGCCAGATTTCTGGGAAAGGAAACATAAATCTCAACAGTAAGGCTTTATAACTCACAGTTCCTCGGATGTGGAATAAAATATGCTGAAAGGTCAGGCATGCTCCTCTGTGGAAAAAATTGCAGGTTTAAACAAAGATAGCAACTCTTTCATGCTACATTTTAGTTTGTATGCTAAATGTTATCATATTAGCTTTTTAAGCATGTTAAGTGCGCTTATTAGCAAATTAGGATGGATTTGAGGCTGCTGGAAAATAAGTTTTCATCACTGGACAGATGAATTGTAAATTGTATATATATATATATATATATATATATATATATATATATATATATAAAGAAGTTCACATAATCAAATGCGAACATGTCACTTTACCACAGTGATCAGCTGAATAACATTTCTATAAAGTCACTATAAATCCCACACTTTCTGACGTTTAAAATACCTTATTCCTGCTAAAATCATTGTTTATAGATCCCAAACTTTTCTTTGAGGAAAGAGGAAACAGCTCAGATAACTTCTGAAAGGTCCTTATTAACAGAATCCAGCAGTACAAAAGCAGATTACAGCGCACCAGTCAACTACAATCTGACACACCACTTGAGATGTTGATAGGAGATACTATGTCAAAAAGGAAGCTCGATTCCTAGAAGCGGAAAGAACGACTGCTGATCTTATAGGCCAGTGCAAACTCCAGATGGGCGAGTCCACAACACAAAAAAATCCCTTTTGAAAATCGATGAGCTTCAAAAATCCCAGGATAAGTAATAGATCCCAAATGAAAACATGCTGGTAATACAGGAGCAAAATCCTAGACACGTCAGGCAGGAGGACGTGTGATCTTGTGACTCAAACCCTTGAGTGGAAAAAAAAGAAAGTTAAAGAAGCACTTCTGTTAGGAAGAAGACAAACAGAAACTGGGCTTCTAAATATTCAAAAATATATTATTTGTAACTTTCCTGAATAAAACCCCTGTCAGTGGGACATCATTGGTTCTTGACGGTGTCTTTCAAAATGATTCAAATCCAAAAAAACAAAATCAGCGAGTGAGTTTGAAAGGTTATCAGACATGGAATTACTCATTTTGGTCCTGAAGTCAGTCATTTTGTCGAGTTTGGGCTGCAAACGCCTCTTGTTTGTACTTGTGGCGGAGCTAGCCCGGAGCTAGCGCAGTGCTAGTGCAGACAATGACAAACAGTTGTGCGTTATTTTCTTGTAATTAATTAATCGTAATTAACACGTTAAAGTCCCACCCCTAGTTTGTATATAAATAAACTGTCCTCAGTGTAAAATGCAGTCCCTGTAACACTGTTTGAAGATAAAATTTACAACATGAGAAGTTATTATGGGGGGGCTGTAACAGTAAAACCATAACTCTCCGATGTCAGAGGATCAGAGGAAAATGGAAACTTTAAAGGTTAAGTTTCTGTTAGGTTAAAGGGATACTTCACCCATTTGCATGAAGCTTTGTATCATTAGAAACATGGTAGTAGTGTTGAATGGTCGTGAATCCAGCCCTCATTTTGCCCTGAGACGAGAAAAATTTGATTTTCTTTGCTTGAAAGTTTTCTTCATGTGATGCAAAAAGCGTCATGCATCACATGAAGAAAACTTCCAGGCAAAGAAAAACATATTTTTCTCGTCTCAGGGCAAAATGAGGGTTGGATTCACGATTCACAGCTTCATGTAAATGGGTGAAGTATCCCTTTAAGGCACAAGAACACTTTTTTTAGACTGGAAAAGATAGCATAGCCTACTTTATTGATATTTCACAACGTCACACTACATCATCTTTATGATCTCTGTGATTAACTACTGCTTCGATTTGATATTTGATTTCAATTTAAGACAAGTTCAATAGCACTAGCATGTCGCAGACACATGGATTTCTGTGGATTTCCACACCAATGGACAACCACAAAAAAAACCAATATATATAGCAGCTGTTTAAATCTTCTTCTTGTGCTTTTTTTTATTTTATTTTATTTTATTTTTTTGCAGCAGCAGCAGCAATGGGCTTCCATACTAAACCCCCCTGAATTAATAGTTTAATTTGTAAGTCTACATTTACATAACCAACCCCTCCTGGTATTCTTCAGACATATTCAATGATTATAGTGATTAAGCTACTGAATATATGAATAGGCTACCTTGCAAGATAAAAAGGAGTAAGTTATTAAACCTAGTTGAAAAAGAACCTTATTCAAATTGACGTAATGATGTTCAAAGTGTAAACGTGTTTCTCCTGTCTATAAATATCCCTCCTCCTCCACATTGTCTCCCTTCGCTGTATGGCGTCGGTACCGGGGGCGATGGTGTGGGTCGTGTCTGACGCTCGAGCT
The DNA here is from genome assembly GCF_947650265.1 of Symphodus melops. Classification (NCBI taxonomy): domain Eukaryota; kingdom Metazoa; phylum Chordata; class Actinopteri; order Labriformes; family Labridae; genus Symphodus; species Symphodus melops. The sequence goes on along the minus strand of NC_136711.1, from coordinate 15,926,194 downwards.
GCCTGTCATGGAGAGGGTGGCGCACGTGCCGGTGGACTCACGTGCGGGTTCGGTGCCAGACAGAGGCTCACGCTCACTGCAGGAGTCATCGTGGGCTAAAAATAGCACAGAGAAGGGAGAGTGTGAGGAGACTATAGCGGAAAGAAATAGAAACTTGAGGTTATTTTTACCTCTCGTGCATCCCTTTGCTGCATCCCAGGCGTGACTGCTTCCCCTTTATAACCCCAATCCCTCGCCTTTTTTATTTATCCGTCTATACTCGTCTGACTTCCCTGACCTCCTGTATACTCGGCTGAATTAGTTGAATATGAAGTAAACTATGAGTCATAGTCATAAAGTTAAAGCCTTAAGCCACATGTTGTTCCTTGTTAACACACTCACGCACTGAAACTTTCACGCTGGTTTACGAGTTTAACTTCCTGGACAAACCACGCGAAGTCTTAATAGTTCATGGTCTTATCTCTGCAGTGACCAAAACATGTAGCCCCAGCACCCCAGACTTACAGCACTGTTACCATAGCAACCATGACTTCCGAATCAGCCTGCACGTGCACAGACTTGGTCATTCATCCTCTCCTCCATTCACACATTAAAAAGGCAATTCATTCACTCAGTCACTCACTGAAACATTCAGTTTTCTAGTTTGACTCTTTTCTCTTCTGCTCACCTATTGATCTTTTTCAGAATACTTTCGAAGTTCTTTTGCTTCAGTAAAAGTTGAAATATTAAATCACAAAAATAGTTGTCTTGTCAAGTACACCTCCAGAAATATTTGCAACAAAATTGATAAAGCATTAGATGCGTAATGGACTTTTTTAGTGCTATTTTTTCCTCCCTTTTAAGCTCCATTCATTTATTATGAAAGCAGTACTTGAAAGCAATAAGATACAATACAAAAAAGATGAAGCGACAGAGTCCAACACATATGACAGATTTTAGCCATTGTATTACTGCTTGATAAAATTGCACGTATTCAGTGTCAACAAATGGGGGGGAAATAACATACAGGTGAACATGTGCGAAAACTGACAATAATTTCAAAGTTCTGAAAATGCTAATCTATTTTAGGAATAATTGTCACCTGACAGAGTATTGAAGTAGTTGCAGTAAAATAAATGTACTTTTTCTAGGGTATTTAAAATGCATAATTAATACAGTTGACTGCATTGGTTTATTTTCTTACGCTAACTCATTGTACCGCTTGTCTGATGAGAGTAAAGCTTTTCCAGTTGTAAATACGGGTAAAGTAAATGTGAATATTCTACAATTCATTTACAATAGCAGTCTCTTTTATCCAAAGCGACGTACATCAGAGAGTAAGTGCAACACGAGCAATGATATTGAATAAAGGAAAACAATGTCAGTAAGCGCAAACGTATGGTTTGAGTCCGATTGGGCACACAGGAGCTGACAGGCATTAGAGGCAAAGCACAGCATTGATGAAAGTAATTGAGAGCTCTAACCATTATGGAAAACATCTTTAAACCATTGTTATCAAACAAAACCATCGTCATCACCATCATCATTAAGGTAGGTATTCCTGAAAGAGCTGGGTCTTAAGCTTTTTCTTAAAGGTGCAAAGGGAATCTGTAGATCAAATGGAGTTTGGTTTTATTGTTCCACAACCGGGGGGCGACAGAAGAGAAGAGTTTAGTTATTGTCTCAGAACCCTGTTGTGAAGGTTGGATCAGAGCCTTTCATTAGTGGAGCATAGAGGGCGGGAGGGAGTGTAGACCTGGATTATAGAGTTTAGGTAAGGATATGATAATGAGATTGCAGAATGCATTTGGGGGGGAAAAAGAAACAAATTTGACACATAACCTCACTTACAAATCAGCGTTCTGTCCTCTGATGATCTGCCAACATGGCTTCACAACAACAGTGCTTTGCCAATCCTGGCAGTGTGGTTTAACAAGTCTCTATGCACATGCCCATAGAACCATCAACCTGGTATTCATTTCGACTGGGTAAAAGTCAGACCCCCCTTTCAGGGGTTTTGATGACATTTTCTGCAGCGGTCCATCTGTGAATCCAAAGCACGGGGGAGTATTTTCTTTCCTGGTGAAATCTCCTCCTCAGCTGTGTGTGCTGACAGAGGCAGAGATGGGGGAGATTTAATGCATGCTACAGAGAAGCGTAGGGAAAAAATAACATGGGAATAATGGGTGGGAGATATGCGGACAAGCAGTAATCACTGCAATTATTATTATCAGAATCACCGCTTTTGATTTCACTCCTAAGCATGGCCCTCATTCTGCATGTTATTGTGTGTGTGTGTGTGTGTGCGTGTGTGTGTGCGTGTGCATGAGCATGTGTGATGGAAGTATTCAACTCTTTTATTATAGCCCCCGAGTCAGAAACTAACCCTTAATCCATCACAATAATGCTTGATGCCAAGGCCATCCACTCTCTCCAACCATAATGGATCCCTTCCATTGCCTAACTCTGTATCTCTGAGGATTTTCTCTCACCGTATGTCTCGGTCTTCCTCTTTCTTCCATAACTTCTTCTTTCACTGACTGTGTGCCTCTTTACAATACTGCATTTAAAATCCTCTACGGTTTTTTCCCTTTCAATTATCGCCTCCTCCAACGCCTTGTATGTCCGTGCTTCATCCTTCCAGATGCAGTCGGTAGCTTAACGGTTCCCTGTCACTCATGAAGAAGCTCCAGGAAAAGAACACATTATTAGTAACACGCTAAAAGAAAGGTTGAAACAGTTGCCTTAGGGGTGAAAAACGACATTACATTTTAATGTCAAACAAAATTGAGCAAATTGGTCAGACCTAAGTGAGTGGCCAAACTGATTGGCAGTGTGTGATATTCACTGCCAACAGTACAAAGACATTACAGTAAGCCTCTATACTTAATCTTACTTATATGCTTCTAGAAGTATCAATGTTGTATAATGTGCAGGACCAGAGGGTCAGGTAAACAGTAAGTATGTGTAAGTATGGTTGAAGTTTATTGAGGTTTTGACATGATCTTGTTCAGGTTTAGGAGAAGATATTGGTTTGGGTTTTATAAATCGTCCTCAGTTGCTGTATGTCATTCTGTCTGAAGCGTTTTTAAGTCAAAAGAAATCAACTCCTGAACAAAAGGCGACGATGCCTTGTGTCAAGTTTCATGTAAGAATCAAACACTGGGTTAAAGTCCTCCATTTGAACTATTCAACTGCTATCTGTCAGAATCCCTTATCTTTACTTGTACTTTCCTTATTATTTCTACTGTTTCTGATCCTGACAGTAATTCATTTAACATTTCACAGGAAGAATAGCTTTTTGTGCAAGAAGCAGAAATTACACAACACAAAGTTTACCTTCAGAGATTCTTTACACTGTTTTGCTCATCAAACATCTTCTCATGACACTTTTAGCTCTTGTCCCATGTTAATCAGTCTGTGTCATTCCCTACTTGCTTGTGAGTTATATGTAGAGGACAATATAGTGGACTCACACTCAGCTTAATTATAACTAGCAAAACTAAAAGGTGCCACTTAACACCAGCACTTAACAGCATGGATTTCAGTTTTAACTTAACCCTAACCCTACTATTATACTGAGAATATGTTTACAAAACATTTACAAATAATAAATAAATATAGAATATATCATTTTACATTTAATGAAACCTATGAACTAACATTACTATCATAGATGATCTTTTACTCTTTATTAAAGCGGATCATAGATTTCAGTCCAAATATGAACTTTATTGTGTTTCTATGTTCACACATTCAAAGTGAAATACATGAACAGTTGCACTCATGACAGCCATTTGTGTAATTGAATGGAGGGAAACATCCTTAAGTACATTTTGGAAACCAGATAAGTTGAATTAGTCCCTGCAAGATGTGACTCAAATGTTGAGTGTAAAGCTTTTTGGGCTCTGCTCACACTTTTGTTACCATGTCTGCTACGACGGCCTGAAGGCTTTAGTCTCACATGTGCTGCATTTCATTTTCCCCCAGCACCATCACAGCACTCATCTAAAACCTTGAAGTCTGTCTTGCCCTTTCAGTGGAGTCGAAAACTGTCACTGCCCACTCCGTGCTGTGCTGATTGTATTGCTTCCAGCTAGGAAGTGACATGGACAGAACCTCGGCGCAATATCTACATTCCTCATCCACTTAACACACCAATGCATGTGTGATGTGTTACCACCCCCTCAAGGTGACAGTTCATTTATTTGCCTATTGTTCAGCCTGCTTATTCTCTCCTGTATCATTTTGTGAAAGGGTTTATTGCGTGAAACAAATGGAAGGTGGATCTTTTGTTAAGCTTGTCATTTTTATTTTCAGTAAATGCTATCGTTTTACCATGCAAGCTGAACAAAACACAACTTTATGGACTCATCCTTTAAATCTGAATTTGACAAAAAAAACTGTCCATGAGTTGAAATACTGGAGGAAGTTACTAAAGGCAAACGTGTATTGAACTTCTTTTTGTTTTTCAATGAGTGAGGGGACTTTGAATGTTAAGACTTTTACTTTGGTGCTCTGTGACATTTCCTGCTACATAGCGCTAATTTGCTTTGTTTGCATTTCCTAGTCCTTGATAGAGATGAATCTCTCCTCATCAGTGCTTCTATTCATCTTTGCTGACCAGCTGAATCGCCTCATTCAGATCTCCATGGTACAGTCATAATTGGATGAACAGCAAGACGCCATCAAGATTGTGTGTCTGTGTGTGTGTAGCATGAAGGCCACATACTGTATGTTGGGCCAATTTAGAGTTGATTAATTTTGCTGAAAAGAAAAAAAAAAAAGATGACAAGACCACAGGGATGCAGAACCTGTCAAAAAGATTTAACATTTGATTTCTGATTCCCACACAGGTGGACAGATGTGCCACCTTTTTTTCTTTTTTGACATAGTGACCTTAAGTTACCTCCAGTTCAGCCAAGTCAAGGGAACTTTCTAATAAACCCATGTGGAGATAAGGTAATCCTGTCACTGCACATAATCCTTTAAATATCTCTCTGTTTTCTTGATGATTGCTCGATGAGAATGTTAAAAAGACTTTCTTCCATCCAAGCTGAGTTTGTTTATTCTGTATAACATGAAGACCAAATACAGAGAAAACAGAAAAGTAAGACTCTGTCTGTCTTCCAAAACATACAAAGCAATCAGAACACTTGCACACTTCAATTCAATGCCAAGAGTATGTAAAAGAAAACTGTTCTTTAATTCCTTTTAACCGTAAAGATTTAACGCTTAACCCTGAAATAGTCTGATCCGACCTGTGGCAACTTTCCTGCTGTCATTTCCAACTCTTTCAGCAGATTTAGAAGGTTTTCTGTTTTTGCCGGATCCTAGAGCACGATGTGTCAATTTACCACAACGACACACCGTTTAAAAAAAAAAAAAAAACTACTAAGAGAATAAACCAAACAATTTAAAATGAAAATATCTGCTGGTTCAATATAAGATGGTAAGCACTGTGGCATGCATGTTCAGAGAAAGAAGGGGGTTTGATTGTATGCATTTGAATGTGGGTCACACCTGGCAGCGCCGTACTGTAAACACTGTCGATGGATGAGCGGTTTGTGTGTGTACACTTTGTAGAAATTGAGCAGGTGGTGAAGTCCATAGCTTTAATCCATGTCTTTTGTTTTATTCCAAGATGTTTTTGGACAGAACATCAGAAATCTCTCCATACCCAGATATGACACCACTATGCTTCCTTTCACACAATGCATGGCTGTACGTTCGACCCAGAATACTTCACTTCAAGGGCCCTCTGAAGACAGGGAGGCTTATCTGGAACATATTTGTACATTTTGTTTAAATCTTTAAACCCTTTGACATGTCATTTTATTCGACTATTTGAGTCAGTAAAAGTCAAATTTAAATTCTGTTTTCATTTTTGTTCTACATTTAAATTCTGCCCTCACCCCCATACACACACACACACACACTCTGTGTAACCTCCTGTACCCTTTCCAAAACCCAGTGATTAATTTTTTTTCTCCCCATCATTCAGTCTCTCACCTAATCTCTTTTAATACACATACACGCAGAGAAAGAGTCCAACTTGCTGTTTGTTAGATTTGACATGCCCTCGTTCGTCTCGTCTGCCAACTGCATGAAATCACTTCCCCCGCGCTGCCATTTTAATCTGTTGTATGCCACTTTAATCTAATCTGTTCGCCTTTTATGTGAGGGAGCACACAGGGCAGCCAAATACTTTTTTTATGCATAAGTCCATCAAATGAAGACACACCAGCCGACATGTTGTGATTGAGTGACGTCTGGTCTTCATTCACTGCTACCTTCAAAGTTTAGCACTCACACAGGCTGTCTTCCTGAAAACATGAACACGAACACAACGCTGTGCGATTTTCTCCTCTTCTTATCAGTGTAGAGGGACCTGAAAAGCAATACATCTTCTGATCAGTTTGGCAATTTCCATAGTTTCACGTTACGTGCAACAAAATCTTTGATTTCCTTTTCATGGAAGATATCCTCTGCTCTGCCTATCAACTTGTTTTAATGAGATTTTTTTCCCAGAACTGTTCAATGTCAAAGTGTGCTTCTTTTCATGATAGATAGTTTGTAGTTAGGAAAATGAAAACACTCTTCTAACATTTTATTTAATATTTCATATGTAAATGTGCATATATGTGTGTGTGTGTGTATATATATATATACAGTATTGTATATTGTTCTTAAATAGAATCCCATCTGATAAGAAAACCCAAAGAGGAGTAGATTGTGGATTCAGGTTGTTAGTTGTCCCTTGTGAGAAAACAAAAGAGCCGACTTCTCCTGCCAAAAAATAACGTGTTAACTCCAGACACATTTTTCTGCCTTGTTCGAGCTCAAAATGTAACAAAGACCAGAAATGTTATAAAACAAAAATGTAACAAAACCCAAAATGTAATAACTGGTTGATAATGTAACAAAATGTGGGTTCAGCATTTTGTTACTTTATGGACCAGTTAGTACATTTTGGGTTTGGTTACATTTCTTTTTATTACATTTTGGGTATTTATTACATTTCACGCTCTTACATGCCTTTTAACTAACATTACTGCCCCAAAACAATGACCGAAACTGACAGCTAACAGTGACGCTTACACAAGAACACTGCTGCTTAGGCCCTATATTTACTCCTATGGTTGCTTAATAACACAAAATAATCCAGATGCCCTTTTAAGTCAACTCGTCAGTGGCATTGTTTGTTGAGGGCCTCAAACTCTGAAGGTCGTTTTTACACCTGAATGCAAAAAACACTTCTGCTTACGCCTACGTTTGTTCTTCGCGGTTGATTTCTAACACTCACAAAATATCAGAAATGCCTTTTTAACTTGTCAAATGCACCTGCTCTTGTTTGTTTGCGTAGGGCGCCTTTGTAAAGACTCACCCTTTAAGATCACTCAATGATCACCTCTAATTTTTAGCTATGGGAGCTTGTTCAGCTTCTTCTTGATCCTCATTTTAATCCATGTTAAAGATAGGAAACTCTTCAACCACTTACTCTCATTTTTTGAGAAGGTAAAAGTAAAGCGATCAGCTTATTAACTTTAAAACAGAATAACCGTCACATTTAGTGTATGGCACTGAATACACTCAACAGTTGTCTGAATTAAGTGATTGAATACAGACTGTAACTTTACTCCAGTGTTTGATGGGTTCCACCCCCCCCCCCCCCCCCCCCCCCACCCCCCCCCCCCCCCCACACACACACACACACACACACACAGAGCAGAGCATCTCTGGGAAAGCTTGGAGAGAGAAGACTTAAGCTGTTAATTTATTTCAGAGCAGCTTTGCAGATTGTGTCCTCACGGTCACAGGATAGTAGAGCAGCTTTCGTTTTATCTTCACACAGATGGCTTCCGAAAAAGTCAGAACGCCTGAAGGTTTTTGGTGAAGAAGGTGCTTAAACATGATCAAATTAACTTTAAAAACTTTCTTCTGTTACCTCAAGATAAGTAGTTCAAAAAATAAGTTCTTCTCAAAGAAAACACCACTGTTGAAAAAAATACCAAGATAGATAACTAGTAGAAGCATTAAAGACAGGATGGATGGAAGAATCAATGAATTTCATTGATCACATTAAACTTTTTTCTGCAATTTACCCCGATTTTTTTTCTTTCTTGCATGCTCAATAGCTCGTCTTTGATTTGATTCATTTCTTTGGAGGGTCTGTTTAGCCACATATTCACTGGACATAATTCTTGGTATTTTGGCTTCAGTCATAACATGACTTGATCTTTAGTCACAAGCTTTGAGCAGCGAGAGGAGAATGAGACTACAGGACTCCACAGGAAGCGGAAACGCTGCTATCTGACACTCCAACGTCAGACTTAGAACAAAGAAGACTTTCTTTTATCCTCCGAATGTCAGTTCACCTGCACACTTTCTCATGGGAAAACACAGACAAATCAACAAGAGTAGAGCCAAGTACAAATGCTTCATTTTACTGTTTATCATCATACTTTGTATCTGCAATGTACTTGAGTTTGCATTTTTTGGACAAAGTTGACTTTTGCACCTAAAACATGACCCAAATCTCTATGTTTTCAACTCTTTGCATTTTATGAAACAGATTTTGTCTTCTTACAGAGTCATTCTATCACAGTCGACCAACCCAAGTCAGATCATTCTCGCTTTCTTCCCGTGAGAAAATTACAGGAGCACCCGCAGTTCATCTAAGCTATGCACTGCTACACTTTTCACAGACGTCTTGTCTTGATTGATTTTTCACTTTGCACCACTCTCCTGCCACTGTCCCAACTTTAGGACAAACCTCTGTTGATGGTCAACGTCGTTGGTCGAGGTCACTGTGACTCCACGTCTTTCCTATTCGTGTAACTCTGAGGATCATCATGAATGATGTTTTTTCAAATGAATTTCCCCATCTTAGATTGATAATGGACAATTAGTGAGCCTCCCCACTCTACCCCTCCCACGCCTGCTGTTTAGTTGTTCAGAGAACAACATGGTCTGCTGACGATCACATGGTCCAAAGAAAAACACACAGAGAAAATTCTTCTCCAGTGTCTAACCTGCATTATGTGGTGCCATCTCTCTTATTTAACGCTCACCTAACATTGCTGTTGGTTTCTTTTTTATGGTAATGTTCAATATACAAATGTATTTCTGTTCCAGTATTTCTTTGAGAAATACTGACGGATTATGCAACGTGAAAGCTTCTGACACATCTATTCTTTCTCAAATGAAAGGAGACAAGGTCAAAAATTGTTTTCTCAAAACAAATTAAGTAAATAAAATATTTATTGGTTTGCAGTATTTGTTTCTTCAGACTTGTATTGATCCCAAAAAAATCAAACAAAACTCCTCTTTTACTTTCATAACCATTTCTCAGAGACACAGATACAAATATAGATTTCAAGACATCAAGTTTAACATCAATTGATTAACAGTGCTGAGCATGGTTTTATCCATCCCAAACACCTTTTGCACTTGAAGATTTGATATACCGGATTTTTCTCAATACTTTCTTTTATTTCTTGTTACTTTCAGGCTATAATCAGACAGTTTAAAGTGTATCTAATGACTTTAAAATATTCTCAGTTAATCAGTAACTTCCACCCTCCATCATCAGCGTTACTGCCCCAAAGAATTGTTGGTGTAGTAATCTGAGTAGTTACCATTTTTTCTTTCACATGATTTAAAAGCTTGTAGGTGTGTACCTTTAACCAAAGAACAGCATCATGTATAAAGCATACCTTCATGTTTTGTACTAATTCATCTGTGCAACATTTTTGAGTCACACAACATTGTGTCAGAGACAAATGGATAAAAGCACCAACTGAAAGGATGCTTCCACTTCAGAACTCAATGGAGCTTTCACCTTGCAGTAAAAAAAATCCAATAGTGGAACAGCTTATGTCTGGGCAGTAGTGGAGTGGTCTCTGAAGCGGTTACGTACACTCTTGTGTTGGAAAGGTTAAAGTGGAAAAGAAAGAAAAGGAGTGGAAAATGCTTGTGTGTTTCAGCACTGCACAGGTGTGCTGGATAGAGATGGGTAAGTGTTTCTTTGTTGGTTTTAGCATCCTGACGCGTGACATGTCGCATCATGTGACATGTTGCACCTTGCATTACAGAATATTACTAGGCACATGGTGGATGCTTATCAGTGGCTTTCAAAGTGAACGCAGAAGGAACAGATGTATGAAAATGAACCATTATCAGCAGTCTGTCTTTTCTTTTGCTTAGTTCATTATTCTTTTCTCTCTTTTTGAAACACCTGTCGGTCTTGTGTTGGCCCAAAGACAGAGATTTGTCCAAGGTCCATTTCAGTAGTAATTTCAGAAATGTATCATGGTAATTGGTAAACTGATGTCAGTAAGTATTTATATTTATTGATGCCTGTGAATACAGAGACATCGAGGGTTTAGCTCTGGATTAAGGTCCATTCTGATAAAACAGACAGATCCCATTTTGCCATTCTGTTGATAATCCTTGGCCCTCCTAATCCCACTCTAACTGTCCTGCTGACAAGCTCAGGGGCCTCAGCAGGACTCAAGCATACATTTCCAACTCATCATCACTCTTCATCTGACACTTCTATCCACATTCACGCTGTCCGCTTCATCTTGATCTATGCACCGTCTTTCCTTTATTTCTGGTATTGATTATATGTCATTTTATATTTCATTCTGTCATTTCCATTATCATGTAGCGATTCGTCTCTCTCTTTGAAGTGGATTCTGTTTTGTATATGCCCAGCATACAGACTCACTTGATTTCGTTTTGCTCTGCATCCTATTAACTGTTCCAATCCATCAAAGTGGTTACAGTATATGGGAGCGTATGGACATCTTTATAGTGCTGGCCTCGGGTTATTAATGCATGCAGTGGTGGGGGAAAGAAGAAATCCTTCACATGCAGTCACTTGCGTCATAGTCTGGGGCACATAGGCGTTGTACTGTGACTTTGAGGGTGCTCACAGTTGGTTTTTGATTAAACAAAGTCACAGGCTCTCAGTGGTTTGTTGGTTTTTTGGGGGTTTAAAAATTATTGATGAGACAGAGAGGTTTGATTTGATGGGACAACAAAACAGGCAACGCAAACAAAAGCATGCTTGTAGTTTAGTGTCCTGCATTTTATCATCTTGATTATAGCAATAGGCTGAATTGTCATGTGATTATATGCTACCATGTGAGCCATCCATCAGAGCCTGACTTACACATTTTTTGTAAATGTGCATTTTATATTTACTGTTAAAACAGATTGAATCCATTAAAGAAAAAGGTCATAAAGACGTGTGAGGTCTTTGGATGGATGGGCTTACATCACATTTGTGTGACTTTGTAAGTCTGTGTATCGGTCCTCTTTGACCAAAGCAATTTTGTTGTACTTGTACCTGTACTTGTATCAATGACAAATAAATCTGATTCTGATTCTGATTCTGATTCTGATTCAGTATGTTGTATTATGGTTACAAATGGAGTACAGCTCTTAAGAATCTGGACCAATCAGACCAATCGGGCTAAAAAGTGGGATACACAGCAGGAGGGAGGTATTTATAATACTTTTTTAATATTCTTTTGGGTACATTTAGTACTTGAGCTTTTTATTTTTAAAGCTGTTAATACTGAAGATTTATTTGGGGACTTTTTATGTCTTTTTATGAGAGAGTGGGGAATGACGTGCAAGAAGAGAGCCACAGGTCAGACTCGAACCCTGGCAGTCTTCTTCGAGGACTATGTACACAGGGTGCAAAAAAGAACCTATAGGCCATTGATGCCAGTTTAATGATCTGACAGCAACATGTGAGTCTCTCTGGTTTTCTGCTTCTGGCCAGTATTAGGAGGGTAAGTCTGTTTTTCAGAAAGATGTCTTCCTCTCCTTTGGCGCTCCTCAGAGCATGATGCCCTCAGGGACCATGTCGCTCTCGCCTAAACAGCAGCTCTTGGAAACAAGCTTCCCCTTTCCATTTTCATTCTCTTCTTCTGAATTTTCAGCTGGTGACATAGACTACCTCACAGACTAATGCTGAATCATAACTTTTCAGCCATGATGTTACATTTCTCTAAACAATGTAGCTGAGTTCTACCTGGCTAAAATGTGGACTTCCTGTCTATAAGGCTGGTTAAAAAAAAAATGTAAAAAAAGAAACTTTGCCAAGAAATTTGAGTTGGAATGAAAATCCCTCTCCAAAGCCTTTTCCATGTTGAGTCTCCTCCATCTGTTCACAGGTCCAGATCCCACATACTCATCACTTCTTACTTTGAGAGCAACACGTATAAAACTGGTTCAGTCCTTTATGTCAGTGTTCCAATTGATCTCTACCTTGAAAAACAACAACAGGCCATTCTATATTTAGAAAATCTTATATGCTAATTATTTTATTTAAACAGTTTTGATTACCAGGTAAGGTTGTTTTGAAACGTTTGAACCCTCAGGACAATTAAATGTAAATCTATCCTAATTTATAAACAGGCCACCTAAGGAAAACAAGCGATAAATGTAACTGGCAGTTTCCACAGGATCCGTGTGCACACTGCCTTTCATCAAAGTGTGGGAAAGTGTGGGGGTGACATGCTGCAAAGGGTGGAGGTCTGGCTCCAACCAAGGGTCACTGCAACAATCACTATAGCCTCAGTGCATGCGGCGCACAAGGCTATTTGATCAGAATCATCCTATCTTTTGTCCCACATTTTGCGCCAGTTTTTTCGGGCTAATAATGTGTGTGTGTGTGATTGTACTAGATTGGTATACTGTGTAGTCTACTCTCTGATCACAGACACTGCATTATGGTGATATGGGTCATTTTCCAACAAGGATATTCAATCAACTTTAGAAAAATATATATCATTTTTGAATGATAAGGGGTGTCTGCCAGGTTGTGCAATCCCATTTAATGTTAGGTTGGGCTGTTATCTTGTTGTCATAGCATGTTGTAGTTGGTGCGTTTTGTGGATTTGTCAAACTGTTGATCATCTGTCTCAGAGTAGAAACTGAGGAAAAAAATAACTTTTTCTGCCACCATCTCCTTACATCTTTGACAGCAGCTGTGTTCGTATTTTTAAAGACCTGAAAGCTGTATGCACATTTGTCAATAAGCAGAGTGGTTCCCCTCCATTTCCAAATTGTTGCTTGATTGTTTGTCTCTCAAAAGTCCACCTGAATGCAAAAAACATGTCTCCATCCCTTATGTTTCCCTCTGTGACTCTTCTTTGTCCATCAGTAAATGGTGTGTCAGGCAGCACTGCCATCAAAGTGACATTTTGGGAGGGTGAGTACAAAGATACCCCATTTAAAATCTCACACTTCAAATCCCTGAGGTAAACAACGTTGGGGAGAAATTCCCCCAGCTATGACTTTCTACAGGGAGGGTCTCTTTTCTCTTCTTCAAACCTTGCCACTTTAAAAGCTTTTAACACTCAACCACCTATAACTGAAACACATTGGAGCTCGAAAACCTGCACCCATTTATGAGAAATCTTCAACCAAAGCATCAGAAACAAACGTTCAAGTGTTGGCTTTGTGTGAAAAAATTGCTTTGACAAATGTAGCTGTTGGGGGAAAAGTTAGTCAGAATTCTTATTTGATTTAACACTTTTTTGAAGTAGTTGTCATCTAAGCTCAATTGCTCAATGCTGTTTGTAAAACGTGTTGGATTGGTTTAGCGTTGCAAGGCCTAATGCAAATGTGGTTTAGTCAGGAATGGCTTAGTTCTTCTTTCATTTCCAAACAGCATTGTCATGTGTGCAGACTAAATACGCCTTTAAACCAACCACCGCAATAAAAACAAGACGTGTAGCATCATTCACCATTTATACATACTTTCAAGTCTGTTAATACAGATTTCTAACCATTATTTACAGAAATGTATTTGCAGCACTTATCCCACCCAATATTTAATAAGCAGTTGTGATTGGCCCAACCTTAATCAGGCTGGATGGAAATCTTCTGGTGCAAGACGGGGCCAAGACACATCTGGTCAAGGGAATAAAACATGAGCCTACAGGTTTTTTTATTCCAAAGTTTGTGGTGATGATAACAGCAAACAGTTTGGCTAATGATTTTGTTGTTTTTTTCTGTCTGAATAATAACCTGGGGTTTATTTGTCTGATAATTTGTCTGACAGCTGCTGGTTGTGCCCCTGAAGGCCTCAAATTAAAATTCCCCAGATCTAGAAATCCTCTTTTTATATGAACTAATATTGTAGACAAAAATTTGGCCAAAACAACTATTAAGACCCAAATAATTTCTTTAACAATACATTATGCCATTATATGAATCTATTACATGTATTTGGAGACATTTCAGCTCTAAAATAAAGCTTTTTTTTCCACTTTCCTTGTTTCTCAACTCTACACTTTTCCTCAAGTATCATTTGTCAGTATAATAACTTTTCTCTGCTACCACTGGGCGCGCTGATCTTCTCAAACAGCTCTTTGACCTTCATCTTGTCTCTTAGTGATTGCAACAAAGAACATGTTCTCACAAGCCTCAAGACGAGACTGGAGGGGAACATCTTCCCTCCTGCTGCAGTCCTCGATTGTGAGCCTGATTCCGCAGCTGGTCAGCAAATCAATGTGAGCAAGTGCTTTCGTGGTAATGTTCTTTAAATTCTTGGTAGTTATTCAGCCTTAAGCAATCAGACAAAACCACCAAGTCCAGGAAGACAGAAAGTGAAACTGAGAATCACTTCTAGTCTAGTCAGAAGTATCATTGTACACAGAGGTCATGTTCTCACAGCCATCCCTGGGTTTTCACCAAATGCACACTTCATTCCATCAGTTAATAAAACACACTCTTGCAACTGGTTGACACATTTCCTGGATCAGATGCCTGTCTTCCCAGAACGATCTTTCCAACTAGAGCTTTTTGATTACACATGAACAGCTTTCAGATCACACAGAAAGAAAGTTGAGACAAACGAAGATATTGTGGAGAAAACTTTTATTCTTCATAATCATATCCTACTCATCTTTGATTTTTGGTATGTTTGCTTGAAAGTATAACAAATCCATAAAAAAAACCTGAATTCATGTTGTCTACTTTAAGTACTGAATGTAGCTTAAGCAATGGTGTCATTTTGAGACACAGTCTGTGAAGTAGAATTTGGTAATTGCAGTAATGACTAAAAATGGGTCCACCAACTAAGGAAAACAAGTGGTTGAAATGTTCGTAGCAGCTCAGCCTGCAGCCCCTTTCTGGCAGTTTCAACAGGCTGTGTGTGTGTGTGTGTTGCCTTCCATCAGCACGTCTTTACTCAGTGATTACTCAGTCGATGTTTCCACTTGACACATCGAGGTCTGTCTCCGAAATGTGCCAGCAAAATCTGTAATGTAGAGTTCAGTAATTGGATCTATGATAATGGCTTCCCACCCAATATGGAATATGATATATGCATTGTTTACTTGAACAGAAGAAACATAGTTCCATCATTACTTGCTGCATCAACATGAACCCTGAGATTCCTTCAACAATATGAATAAACAGGAAGGACAATTCTCCATATTCAGAGGACGGTTAAAACGTCCTTTTTAATCCATGGAGTAAAAACTATTTGTGCCAATAGTAATGATCTTGTGAACCTGTAAACTAAATATTCTTCTCTCTCTTTTGACAAAAATATATTTTTCCAGTGCTTTAGCCTTGAGTTATACTTGTTCACTCAAAAGGGAACAAACAAAAACAAACCAGATCTAGCTGCATCAACGAGGCTGTGTTTTGTCATGAAGTCTTATTTCCAAACATGACTCAATCCTATTAAAAATGCTTTCTTATTCTTACTCTGTGATAGTTCCATTATATATACTGGATTGAAAAATGTTCACTCATCAAAACAGAAAAAATCCTCACAGACTTTTCCTTTTATTTATGTGACTGAAGATCATTAAAAACAAACACAAGAGTTACAAAACAGTCACTCAGCACAGTTTGATGCTTCAGGGCATGTGGATGCACTTCATTTTCCTTCTTTTTTTAAGGTTAGGCTTTTTTGGTGCTTTTTGCTTTTATCTGACAGGACAGTGGCTAGAGCAGGAAAATGGGGAGAGAAAGAAGAGCTACAGGTTGGACTTGAACTTAAGCCAATGGCTTGAAGGGCTTTCGCCTCCGTACCAGTGGGTGAGGGAGAGCTTGTAGAGCGCTTTTCTAGTCTTCTGACCACTCAAAGTGCTTTTACAGTGCATGTCACCTACCAATTCACGCACTTGGCAGAGGCTGCTATTTTAAAAAGAACATCAAGAGTAACTAATCCCATTCATACACATAACTATGCCGCTGACAAAGCAGCTTAGGGTTAAGTGTCTTGCCCAAGGACACATTGGACAGAGGGCTGTAAGCCACAACTGGGGATTTAAACTCTGAACCTTCGGGTTAATAGATGACCGACTCTACCAGCCACCTCAAGTCCATCTGTTCCTGGTAAAATTGTAAATGGGCTTGAGCTTGTATAGTGCTTTTCCAGTCTCCTTACTACTCAAAGCGCTGCAAGTACCACACCCATTCACACACTGATGGCACTGGTTGCTATGTATATTGACCATTAGCAGTAACCAATCCCATTCATACACCCCTAACGCAGCAGGGGGAGCAATTTGGGGTTAATTGCCCAAGGACACATCGGCCATATTGCTGACAGGAGAACCTTCAACCAGACGAGAGACAACAACTCTACCAACTGAGTCACAGCTGATAGATCTTCAGTGCTAACCCTTTTATTTCATTTTATTTATTTATCTTAGCACTTAAAGTAGCTTCAACAAAGAAACACAGACAAAGAGTGTTGTCGACACACCCTTTTGATGTACTTAAGTGTTACTATAATGTAAAATATACTAAAGATTTTTCTGTTAATTTAGTGTTTGAGTTTTAAATGAGAAAGTAGGAGAGATAATGTGTGTCAAGTCAGAATAAATCTATGTCTGTCAGCTGTCGTGTCCTAGAAACTTGACGTTGGTGCGGGGATGTTGTTGAACTGGTTGTTCTGGAGTGAATCCAGGTCCCAGAGCGGCTTACGATAGTGTCAGGCTCTACCTGCGGCCTCTGCCAGCTAGCTTACGTAACCATGTTCATAGTGACACACAAAAAAACACACAGAGAAGCTGTTTCATGTCAACTGGTGCAGGAAGTGTCCTCATTCATGTTTTAAAGATTTATTATATGTATATTATGTTTGTTTGTTTCAATTGATGATTTATTTTAATTGTCTTGTGCTTCACTTGAGCAGAATTAAACAAGTAATATATGTGAACAGAAAATGCTGTTTGGATAGCTGTTACATCTAAAACAAATGTACCAGCATGACCAGTGAGGCCCTAATAATTCCATTTGATCTGTCCTAGTAATAATTTGTGTTAATCCAGCTCCTTGGAATCAAACAGTGCCTTGCTTACTTTGAAAATTATACAAACAGGAGCTGCTTTGCAACAATCCTCTGTAATGCTGGGTTTAAAATGAGCACAGCTCAACATTAGCTTTATTGTTCAGATCTTAAGTAAGATTTCTTCTCATAACTTAAATGTAGAAATAAAAAGGAGGCTGAATTTTGAACACATCAATTTTTCTTTTGTGACATTTGTATTAAGATTTATTAAATGGGGATCTTAGTAAAAGGAAAAGAAAGTAAAGTTCTTGTTTTTTTTCTTCTCAATAAAACCAAACTTAAATGTCAAAAATGACGTTCCTCTGGATTTGCTGTTGCAGCTAGAAAGCATTTAATCAATGTTATTTAAAATCAATTACCTGACATTATAATCCAATTTCTCACCTTCAGTTTGCCTTTGTTGCATTTCACTGACCCAATTGAATGTTGGTGTCAGGAAATGTCAGGAAGGTTAACGAATCAATAGGAAAGTCAAATGCTCGATGAAGCAATTCAATTTAAATACAACAATGTATAGCGGACTGAGTAGCCAAACATGTTATTACTTAAACCGGTACAACAATGAGCTATATACTGATGTGTTTTGTTGCCCTTTGTGCAAAATGTCAAAGCTCGAGATACATTTTATTAAGTTAGTAAAGCTAACAAGAAACCCCCTTGAGAACTCTCCTTTTCACTATGAGGGACCTAAAATGGAAGCAGGCTTTGTTTTCATTTAAATTAGGCTACTTGTAGTTTTTTTTTTAGTTATACCAACAGAACAAAAACAATCCTCTAATGTCTGACCTCTGTATCCATCCTGGGGCCGGATGTCACACTGGTTTTACTCCTATAAATACAGCAGAGACCTCGGGGCTGGGAACACAGGGGGCAGCGGTTCATGGGCTTTATCAGTCTGTGGTCACAACATTATTGTTCATACCGCTGAGTGCTGGAGACAGAGTGTGAAGGTGGAGAAGGCTGGCCCAGTAATGGGAGAACGACTTGAGCTTGGGTTGACCTCAGGTAACTCAGCCCTGTTTTGTTGATGTGTGGACATAAGTGGATATGGATGATACTACGATCATATACTGGACTCACCAACTGTACTTTTATTGGAGTGCTGCAAAGACTTTTTTATGATTCTCAGACAACTGAGAAGTTGGCATTTCACTGTAAAGAGGCACTGGACTTCTACAAACTGGACTTTCACATTTCAATTTTTGAAAGATTTCTC
Organism: Symphodus melops; assembly: GCF_947650265.1. Lineage (NCBI taxonomy): Eukaryota > Metazoa > Chordata > Actinopteri > Labriformes > Labridae > Symphodus > Symphodus melops. Next base: position 15,907,658 of record NC_136711.1, on the reverse strand, counting down.
CTAAAATTAGACAAATGTTAGGATGTTTAAAGGTTAATTAAAATCTCCCTTAAGAAATGATAAACAATAACAGAACAAAATCATGTTCTCAAGACTTTAACATAAACACCCCTAAGCAAACCAACTCGTCTGGATGTGGACTGAAGGTGTTATTTCTTTTTCCACATACTGTACATGTTGTTTATCCACTTGTTAATCACCTTTTAGACAAAAAAAAAAAAATCAACATGAGAGATAGGGATATTGGAGAATGACATTACTTTAAACTTTCAAATGGACTGAATCTCTTCCAAACCAAATAAGCCATAGCCAAATACAACTCCCTTCTGGCTTCCTGAAGTTGGAGGGGAAGGGCAAAAACATTAGCTTATTTCTCTGTTTACTTAGTGTGTCACCACATATTTTGTCACATAATGTACTTAGTCAGTGTGTGTGTGTGTGTGTGTGTGTGTGTGTGTGTGTGTGTGTGTGTGTGTGTGTTGGTGTGATCACTTCTCTTCAGGGGATCAGTGGAATGACACAGCAGCCCGGGGTCACATTAGAGTGTCTTTGCTCTCAATGCCATGTGTAAACAGTCTATGGTGTAAACCATAGCATGCCTCAGCTCTCGCTCTTTGCTAGTTGGTTGACCGAAAGTCAGCTTCTCTTGAATTTCCCTCGGGATCAATAAAGTATCTATCTATCTATCTATCTATCTATCTATCTATCTATCTATCTATCTATCTATCTATCTATCTATCTATCTATCTATCTATCTATCTATCTATCTATCTATCGATCTATCTATCAGAAATCAATAGGTGACATTACTAAACCTACGTCTATGATCAAATTAGCTTTCAGCAATTTTTCGGCTCTATCAGATCTTTTGTGTGAAAGAAAGGGAGATTTTTGGTCTTTTCTTATACTACTGAAGGGGTGCTGAAGTCCCCCTAAAAAATAAACAAAATAAAAATAGCATCTTTTGTGTGACATTTTTATACCTGAGCGTAATGACAAACTAGCAGCTCAATAAGTTCTCATCCTTTGAGCCTTACTATTGCTTTTTATTTAGATCCAACCATAAGCCTCTTTGGAAATTAGAACTTGTCATAATATTAAATGCAGAAGTTGTAGCAAAATTAGCGATGGCTAAATTACATTTAGCTGAACTATTGTAAAGGTCCACGGCATTGTTAATGTTTGCTCGCTATCAACACTTTCAACACTTGAAAAGTATGGAGCTTTTTTTTAAAGTAGCCATAACCAACCTTTCATCTTCCGTAAAGAAAAAAAGAAAGGGGTATCATGCTAACAGGCTAAACTAAACTGGTGAAAATGGTTAAAGTATACCAGCGAGCTAGATGTTAGAATAATAGCATTGTTACTAAGAAAGTTAGCAAACATATTATCAACATTTAGCTTAAAACAGTGCTTGGCCTCACTAGCATGATATCGGCTTCAATGTCTTTAGGCTTCTTTTAAAAAAAAAATTATGAATTTATCATGCTTTATAATATTTTACTATAACAATGTCTGCATGCTAAAACGCTAAACACTGATGACGTTTAGCCTAGAGTACCTCCTGAACATCAGAATTTTATCAATAGGACTGTCAATGAGATTTTTGGCATACTGATGTATTTAGTATGAACACCATTTTTTTATGAGCTGCTAATCTTTACAAAACTTTTTTTCAATGCCATCTTATTCATGAACAAATTATAACGTTTGAAATAAGCCCAGAGGTGGTTTCTTTGAAATGTGTGATTCTCAAGTCTGACCTGATGTTCCTCAGCCACCCAGATTTTCTAAATGTCAATTTTCTGAGATAACTTCTTTAAAATGTTACCTTCACTAAAAGAAACTTTCATCAAATCATTCATCGTCCACTTATGTGTTGTTCTCTTCTTCCGAGTTTGAAAAATACCAGGTAGAGAAACAATTTATGACTGGAAACAAATTTCTTCCGTGGAAAAGGAGGAAAAAGAGCTCTATTCTTGTCATTTCCTGGAAAATAAACACCTTATAAATCCAGATACGAGTTGCGTCTTGGACCTACATACAGTCATGTTTTGTCGGTAGTCTTTATTCACAAACCGCAGCTGGACCACTAGTTTACCATAACAGATTTGAAAGATGTTAGCTTTAACCTTTTTACCCATCACAACCAGAGATTGATGCATGGATGCTTCCTGCCAACACTTGCAGCATTCCCTCAAAACACGGAAGTGTTAAAGAGGACAGAGAGACGATGGTGGAATTCTAATTTGAGCAGGCAAAGGCAATCTGTGCTCGCCACTATGGCTGCTGGATTCAAAAATCCTGTATGCCAGTATTTATCTATCACCATCAGTATTTATTTATCATCTTGGACTTAAGACATTAACACACACTCTTAGCGGGTAAACGTACTGTAATGGTGATGATAATTTGTTTTGCTAGGCTACTCTAGGCTACTCTCGAGTGACAGAGAGCATGAGGCAGAGCCCTGTGGTCAGCGAGCATCAATGCAGTCAGAGCGGACCAAGCTGAAGACGGGGATTCAGTTCACGTTACACATTACCGCCAAAGTGGCTGGTTTGTTGAGCAAATTCACCCATCACTGCAAAAAAAAAACAAATAGCTGTATTGGACAGGCCTCAGCATCAATGTCACCATCTCTTTTTTTATTACAATACATACCAGGCATTAAATTACAACATATCTAGAGGCGCTTTGGGGTCCTTCCTTCTAACCCTTGCCATTGACATTGAAGCTTCCTATCCGATGGCTCTTCTCTCCAAACAAATAAGTCAAGAAGGTAAAGAAACTCTGGCTCTGTTTCACAAAAAGCCCTTCATATTTTACACAAAACTAGGCAATCTAGCCATGCAGTTTTAAAGGACCTTGTCCCAGACAAATGGTGCCAGCGTCCGGCATCCTGTTCACCTACTATAGCTCATCCAGGCCTTATCCTGTTAGAGTTTTTTCTCAACAAACATTTTGACTTTTCAAAGGAAGGTGGTCCACTTTGAGTTCCTGGTATTGTGCATACTGGCTTACTGACCTGAAAAAACTGAAGGGTTACTTAATACCAGGCTGTAAAGGGATGTTTCAGTGTGATTCAAGTTAGAAATGACAAATCAGTCTATCTATCTATCTATCTATCTATCTATCTATCTATCTATCTATCTATCTATCTATCTATCTATCTATCTATCTATCTATCTATCTATCTATCTATCTATCTATCTATCTATCTATCTATCTGGTTAGATTAGAATTGTTCATGTAACCTCAGGAAAACAAATACATGTGATAATGTGCAATTACATAACTGCACAAAATGCTACCACATTAAATGAATGTACACCTACATGTATGTACATTTTTTTAAACAAGATCTGAGGTTTTAAGTTTAGCAAGTGCATTTCAGAGGGATATTTGCCAATTTGCAGGTAAATGGTTGTACAATAATAGTCATGGATAAAAATGTTGTGTTTTGTATTTTGTGTATCTGCAGCAACTCTCTCCTGCACCTCTGCTTTTCAAAGCATTGCAGAGCGCATTGAAACACACCAACACACACTTACACACAGGAATGCCATCCACCAAGCGCACCTTTTACTGCAAAGGAACAAAGTCTGTGATCTGCACTGAACTAAGTCTTTATAGTTGGGAAGACACATGAATGTCCCTTCCATGAGTGAATTTTACCAGAGTCTGAAGGAGGAATCGTTTTACCCTCACAGAAACTCGGTTTGCAGTTATTAAAATATAATTAAAAGAAACGATTAAATTAGTTGATACAGGGAGATGTTTATCTACTGTACATTAAATGAGTTCACATTGTATTTTTCCGATGCTTGAATTAAAATATGTATCCTGAGTAGTTTATGCACAGATTAAACTGTTACAATTTAATCCCTTGTGTTGGAGCCAAACTATGTGTTGTATGTTTTCTTTTGTTTATATATGCAGTCCCTTTACTGGGCACTATGGGGAGCTTGAGTAGGTGCTTTTAATCAGGGCTCCAGGTGAGGTGGACAGGTGTTTGAATGAAGGCAAAAAAAAAGGTTTTTCCACCGTGTCAGCCTGAGAAGAAAGGAAAAAGTAGATGTGTTTGTTTTATTAATCCCAATAGACGTAGTGGTTCATCTTTTTTGTTCTGTTTTGTTTTGTTTTTGATCATTTTTAAAAGTTGTATGATAAATGGATACATATATCCAAATTTATATCAACAAACTTTTTATATTTTGAAAGAGCTTTGAAAACAGCGTCCACATTCATCACCAAAGTGGCTTTTCTAAACATAACTGGATTTGTTAAAATTGGTCACTACACCCATAGATGGTTGTTTAGGTGGATGCATCATTAAATGACATGTAAAGCAACAAAAAATCATGGCTGCAATATCCTCACCACATCTACTCGTCTGAGCTGAGACTGGCTGATTGGATTTGAAGTTAATGGTCTTTGCTCTAAACTCTAAAACAACCTTATTTAACTCCAACAGGAATGAGTAACACGGAGGGAGGAAGGACGAGGGGGATCACACCACACAGACCAGTATTGTTTTGGCCTTTGTATTAGTTGAGTTGTTTGTATAATGCTACTGTTGTGTAAGAACAGACCCAGATTCTGATCCTCTTAATATCAGCCAGACCGCCCCCCCCCCCCCCATCATGGGGCCGGTTCACTTCCATGATCTTGCAGCTGTCAGAGAGCCACACTGCCTGTAAACACAACATGCAGGAAGGATGTGTTTGTTTGATGAAGAATTTAGTCAGTAGGGAAGAGGATAGAGGTTAAACGTTTAAACATGCTGCAACACTGAGCTCACACACACACACACACACACACACACACACACACACACACACACACACACTTTGTTTGTGCGTGTGTGGATGATTGGTGGTGGAGAAGTTGTTGAAAGTAGACTTACGGTTAAGCACGTCGCTATGAAAGAGGCAGATGTGCAGAAAGCTGGCGACCTCCAGTAGGCAGGGGTCAAACTGGGAAAAGAAACTCTTGCACACAGAATCCTGTAACTCACCTTTCCCGAAACCAATCATTTCATCCTGCAGGGAGAAAAATTCCCTGAGAGAAAAACTTGATCCTCTATGTCCGAGATTATCAACACCAAGTGTTCCAGAGGGGGGCTAACTTGATAGAGTTAAGGGGAGTTGAAGAGGCTGTTAGTCCACATTGTGGGGCATTAAACAGCATTAGTGACTTATTATTGTTGAAATAGAAGACTTTGAAATAAGGCGTTATATAAATCGTAAAATAGGTTATGGGGGCAGGGGGTGGTTCGTAGAAATAAAAAAACAAACCCAAAGGCAAGCCCAGGGTGATGAAGTGAAAAAAAGGGCAGCCAGAAGATCTGTCATAAAACCTCCTACTTCCTTTGATGAGGAACAAAAACTCAAAGAGGTTCGTGCTTGAATTCCTCTACATCCTTCTTCTGCTGTTGACAATTGCCCATTATTCCCAATCTATCATTCAGCCTCTCAGCTGTTCACTCCATCCACATGCTAGAGCACTCCCGGCTGAATGCCATCCGAGATGTGTAGTGATGAAAGGCATGCTTTATTGTTCATCCGGGAGCGTTAGTCACAGACTACCATGTTCTTGTACAGGTCTCTCTTTCTTGTTACTCTTCTATCTTCAAATCTGGAAAATCATGAGTCAGAGATTTTACTTCAGTTATGCACCAATTTCTATTCTTCATCAGGGCTGTTTTTTTTAACCTGTTCTGTCACAGCTCTTTATTTATCACAGGTCCAATATGAAAAGAGTGGAAGTGAAAGGAAATAAAAAAAGTGATCTTTAACAAAACAAACTTGTAAAATGACCTTAAACAGGATCCTCTCCTTAAAAATGAAGGAAACTCAAGTTACTTACCAAAAGTTTTTCTAAAAGTCTGAAATTCGCTGTTTGGTTTAAAAGACTCACTCTGGTCCTCTCTTGTTTGTTTGACCAATCATCACCTCAATCTGCTAACTTCATCATCTTCATACCAAGTGTTCTGGCTTCCCAAAGGATTTTCTTTCACCACCCAGTAGACCGTATAGCCTGCCTAAGAGTTTGTGTTACATTTACTTGTCTGTCCACAAACTGCTCAGAATAGACAATTTCCCATCGTCTTTCAAAACCTTTGTATAAATAATTTTATCCTTTCTTTAGGATTAAGCATTTTCTACACTCTGAATTGCTCTCACATATTTACCAGAAATGAAGCACCTTTATATCCTTCCATAAATTTCATTATACTCGTTTCTCCTCTTCTGCTTCACGTTTTGAAGCAGTTGTGATGTAGCGCGACCTCAACCTTTCCCAAAGATGCACTCAAGATGCCCTAATGAAGCACTCTCCAGCTATCTGAGTCATGTGGCTGCAATTCAATTAACAAGATCTGTATCTGTTTTAAGCAGATGTGGGCAAGACTTGTGCAAGCAGAAAATCTCCTTATCTTCTGCGTTAGCAAATCTTCTGCGTTATTATTATTATTATTTTTACCACTCTCTAGTCTTGTG